>NC_085121.1:3142500-3767500 GCF_030269925.1 Bombyx mori
TTGTTATTGTTTAAAGTCTGGTCGAATTGAAAATAGATTAATATGGTTTGTCTTTAATGTTATTAATCTATAGTGCAGTTTTGGCGAATACTGTGAAACTGTGATTATATTATCGAATTATAATAGTGTTTGATAATAGAACCATAATAATGTTTAAATTTATAATTTCAATTAACTATAGTCGAATTTCGACTACTGCGGGGCCACTAGTATTAGATTATAACACTCTCTCGTAATATTTATTAGTCGTAAATGAAGGACACGAAAGAAAGTGTCAGACAGACAGAAAACAAAGCCATGATAGCGCATGAGAAATTACTAGTACATTCGAGTTGCGACACCAATTAAACAGCGACATATTCAATGTTTAGGGTTGCATAAAGAACCAAAAGCTTGTTTAATTTTATAAATTTTCTTTTTATATCTTTTCTATTTATTTATTTTTGGTTTCTTTCTTTATTTATTCGTTTAATTTTACTTTAAATTTTTTATATAGTTTCTGTTTTTTTATAAATAATAATAATATATGAACTGTTGTTCTGAAGTCCACATAGATAACAACACGACATAATAATATAATTTACAGCTGTCTATCAATTTAATAATTTTCGGGACAGAGATTTTTCTTATTCTTAAAAGATATCATAGCATACGCAATCTGGTCTTGGTTTAATTGTAGTTTAAACACATCAACTGTCCCTAATAATCTTTTTTTTTTCACCCCAGCTCCCGACGTATTTTAGTGCTTTAAATTTTGAGGGTAGGTAATAATTTTAGAATCACAAATTTCGGTCAGCCCTATTCAACTCGACTTGCATAGGGCACACGGCACACACGACAATGGTTACCCGCTGTGGGAGTTATTACAAGCTGTGTGACTCACATCGAACCATTATGTTTGCTTGAACTTTTCTGTTAGTTGAAACTCATGGCAAATATAAAGCGTTGTTTATAGTTATAACGATTTACAGAGCAACTTTCACTATTTGAAGCATTAGCGAATCGTAAACACGTTTAAGAACACTTTACGTATTAATCTGTTGTTTACTTTTTTATTCTATTAAAGTAATTTTCGAATTGGTCCAGTTTTTGTAGTCGTGAGTTTAAATTTAGATAAACGTATTTAAAAAAGACACTATTTTGTATTTTATCAATGACGACAGTGTCTACAAAAATCAAAACGAGTACGAAAGATACGAAGTTTCCAGACGTTTCCTTGTCATTGACGCGATTATATTCCGTTCGTAATATTAATAGAACTTTTAATAACTAACTATGAAATTCACCAACAAAATTACGCCAAATCCATATAAATGTTTCGGTATCACCAAAATTGTCAAATATTTTTGCACACACGAATAAATACTAAATATTTACACAAATAAATACTAAATATTTCAATAAATAAGAAATATTATTAAAATCGCTGCCACCGAACAAACTTGTCACAGCCGAGTGCCATTTACTCGTAAAATAAGAGATAAGCACTCTTTTATTAATGATAAGGCACATCACTAGCAGTAAGTACAATCGAAACGAATAAGGACTCAAATACTTTTGAGATTAATTTTATCAATATTTTTTGTTGAGGCTAAGTGTTATTTATTTTATTAGATAACATACACTAGGGTTGCTCCAACGGCGGCGGATTCTATCGTCTATATAAAACTTCTATTATTAATTTCTTTTTTGTGTACCTGTGAGCTGTCGGCACTTTATATTCGTAATTTCTTCCTCAGTAAACACCCATCTGTTGACGCTTTGAGAGAAATTAGGTGCGCCTTAATAAAAAATAAGAATAATATGTGAAATTTGTTCATCAGTGATTGGAAATGTTAGGAGCTTCAGAATGAGTCAACTAAAGTATTCTTTTCTCGGTTTCAACAATAATAAACATTTATTATAATGTACCTATTATGTCGGTATTTTAATTATTCTGCTGTTCTTTGTTGTTTTTTCCAAGGTTCCTCTCGTCATTTCTGATTCAGAATGAAATTCAGATGAAGAAAATGTAACAACAATAATTAATGTTGTTCGAATTGAAACGTTACAGTTGAATAGTCAAAGGGTAATGACGTCATTTCCTACTTAGATTACAACTGTGTAGAGACGCAGTATATAGGCGCACACACACACACAATTTTTAGGTCACAGGATCGTAATAGCAGTAGTCTCTGGCCCGCGATCAATCTAACTCCGACCTCCATTTTATGCAAACTATTTACTTGATAAATTCGAACCCACAAGCAATGTAGAATATTAAAATGTATTTTTTTTTTGTCGTGAAAGTAAGACATTAACATAATTATTCATTCAGACCGCACACATAGAAGTATGTTCATTTATTTATTAGGATAAATGGGAAATCGAGTTCACGGTCCCCCTTGTACATCTAAAGCGATTATTGGAGATTATCGTGTGTATTTAGACATGTGATTGTCGTCTAAATAGAAGCGTTAATTGAATTGCAATACCGTCTACACCTGTGTTACTGGTGGTAGGACCTCTTGTGAGTCCGCACGGGTAGGTACCACCGCCCTGCCTATTTCAGCCGTGAAGCAGTAATGCGTTTCGGTTTGAAGGGTGGGGTAGCCGTTGTAACTAGGTATACTGAGACCTTAGAACTTATTTCTCAAGATGGGTGGCGCATTTACGTTGTAGATGTCTATGGGCCACTTAACACCACTTAACACCAGGTGGACTGTGAGCTCGTCCACCGATCTAAGCAATAAAAAAAAAGTTCTATTAAAAATGGAAGTTTGTTTTTAGAGTTGAATAAATAACCGACAATGCAAAGTAATATCTTGAAGAGGCCAAGATCGCATTCATAAAATAAGTTGTTCTAGCCTCAAATAAATCTATACCTACGTTTACGGTAAAACATTATACATGTTATCTATAATTCACAACGACCTCAACGTTCCCAATAACATAGAAACGCTATCGTGTACGTATAACTGGATATGAAGATACGTGTTTCCTACGAACGACGCATAGAACCGATCAGGTGGAACGAGACGCCAAACTAATGAATATACGACACGCAATGTACACCGGAATAAATATTAACTGCTCGTGGTGTCGTAGTGTGTTAACGTCGAGTTTTTTTAGAGATTAATCTAGATTGATAGATACTGTTACGTGCTGGGGTTCGGGATCAATAAAAATTCTACCGAAGTACAAATTAAACCTGTATTCAACACTTAGAACACTTAAAACACTCAACGAACACTTTAGAATTCTCAAATCACTTCTTCCGTTTCACTTCAGGTGATCCGTTCGCTGTTTCGCTTCGAGTAGTTCCGATTACCTACTAACTGCTTCGTGCCATCTCTTTCGCTCAACGCTTTCATAGTCGATACGACATCCCTAGATTGATTGAGACCATTCTAGGCAAGTCGAGTGGTTTTGATGTGTGTTTCAGCTATCTGACAATAGATGGCGCTGTACTTCTCGATCTTACTAGTACCAATACCTTAACATGAACATCGCTGTCTGTCTCGAGATACGAGATCTACATATCGAGGAAATAAGTATAAAAGAATTGTATGTTTTGTATATAGAATACGTCAGAGGTCGTAGGGAATTCCCACTAGACTAGATTGTAGTATTGTAAGATTGTACTATTTAGAGTCGTCGTGGCCTAAAGGATAAGGACGTCCGGTGCATTCGTATCTAGCGATGCACCGATTATATAATCCCGCAGGCGGCTACCAATTTTTCTAATGAAATACGTAGTTAACAATTGTTCACGATTGATTTCCACGGTGAAGGAATAATATCGTGTAATAAAAATCAAACCCGCAAAATTATTATTTGCATAATTACTGGTAGTAGGACCTTTTGTGAGTCCGCACCATCACTCCGCCTATTTCTGCCGTGAAGCAGTAATGCGTTTCGGTTTGAAGGGCGGGGTAGCCGTTGTAACTATACTGAGACCTCAGAACTTATATCTCTAGGTGGGTGGTGCATTTACGTTGTAGACGTCTATGGGCTCCAGTAACCACTTAACACCAGGTATTTTAATTACACTTTAACATTAAGTTTATATACCAATCATTGCAACTATATTATTTGTTCTGGGTTATATTAGCAATGCGATTTGATATCGTAAAATACACCGAAAAAACGTGATAATTGAATTAAAGTAAGCTGCGATAAGTGTGCCGTATCTTAAAATTGAATGTTGATACAACACGTATGGTTCCGTTACAATTAAGTTGAATTTAAATTGTTTTTCAGCAATAGCAATTTATTGTCTGATAACGATTTCAGTTGATTAGTATTTGTTTATAGAAATTCGACCTAGTGCACTGACATTTCAAGATTCACTTTGGAACGGGGCTCCTTATCTCACGTTTTGTTTGCGGGCTGATGAACTAGACCGAAAAAAGTGTAGCAATGAAAAACGACATCAAAAATAGTAATTTTTTGCAGTAATTTTTGAGGCACATCCCGATCATCTAGGAAACTGAAACATTTTTTCTATTGAATCAACTTGCCGTGAATGTTGAGAATATTTCAAAAGTATTTTATATATCTATATATAAATATTAAGTATTTTATATATCTATAATAAAAAATAAAACAATTATATATTTCTTTCACTAATATTTAAGAAATTTATCCATAACACCAACTTTATTCACATTTTATGATTTTTTAAGCGGATTCTTTTTATATTTAATTTAACATTACTTAATACAAACACAAAAAGATACCTATAGCAGTTTAGGAAGTCCGTTCCAATCTGGTGATCATAAGTTTTCTCTCACTCTTCTCACCTCTCTCTTTTCATGTATTATATTTTATCTTTAGTCTTTTCATTTTAACTAGTAAAAGCAAATAACAAATTCATTAATAAATTACAATTGAATATATAAACTAATCATGTGCTTTTCCTACTGGTGGTAGGACGTAGCCTCTTGACACTGGTGGTAGGGCCTCTTGTGAGTCTGCATGGGTAGGTACCACCACCCTGCCTATTTTTGCCGTGAAGCTGGGTTCTGATTTGAAGGGTGGGGCAGCCGTTGTAACTATACTTGAGGCCTTAGAACTTATATCTCAAGGTGGGTGGCGCATTTAGGTCGTAGATGTCTATGGGCTCCAGTGACCACTTAACATCAGGTGGGCTGAGCTCGTTCACCCACCTAAGCAATAAAAAAATAAAAATAAAAAATTCTAGTATTATCCAACCACGGATTTCGATTGTAGAGAGCATATATTATTACTGCCGTGGACATCCGTGTTAAAGTAAAATACGTTCTAGATTTCTAGACTTTGTTACGTAAACCGTAACGCCCATTCAATAAGAATGTAACACACGATCGGAATCGATAGCATCTACGCAGTGGCAGTTGCGTAAAAATAAAACTTGAATAATAGTATAGAATTCTATGACTAAATCTATTAATAAAATATTTAATGGTCTCCGGGCCTTCAATCATATAAAAAAAAGTGTGTGTGTCCGCTCCGACGCACGACTGGAGTTTACTGGATATAAAAAATTAAACGAAACAATACGAGAAATAGTTCTATATTACGACAACACGATACACTACAGATTATTAACAAATTAACGAGACACAAAACAAACGACTAACAAATATATGAAAATACAATAATGAGAGAAACGCGCGATCAGTACGAGGCTTTGTGGCGGACTGCCGGCGCAGCAGCCCGGCGTCACCTGCGATAACGCATTTCGTGTGACATGCGCAATCAGGCGCATAACGCATTTCGTGTGACATGCTAGTACGATTTTGGTCCCCATAATTTTCCTACCCCGGGCCTATATATGTAAATCGATTCTAAAGGAGTAAACTCCAAAAATAATATCTAATTTGGTTCTCACTGTTTTTGACATTTGACAATATTTCCCTTGTTATAACCAGACCAGTTAAACTTAAATCTAACGTTCCGTGACGAAGTGTCATTTTTTTTTATTTGTGACGCTATTTACTCAAGTGGTACAAACTTAGTCAGTGCTGCTAATCGTCAAGTTACATCAAAATTCCTTAAATATATGTAAAGAAAAACCTTCATAGTCTAAAACTCTTTAGTTTTATAAAAAAGGATTTTTCTTATATGTCATTCAGTGAAGTTTGACATTCAGTAAAAAGAAAGTTTAGTTTGTTAAAAATAATAATTTTATTAAATTAAGGGCTTTAAATGTTGTTTTCTCATTATACACATAACAGAAAACACAATTAAGTCTTTTATTGTTTATTTACTCTGGAGTACCCAATATCATTATATATAGGTATATACAGTTCATGGTACCCTGGCGTCTGTCTCGTGAGCCCCCCGCGGGTAGATAGCACCTACCCTCCCGTTTTAAAAGGTAGGACAGCCGTTATACTACACAATTGAGACTTAAACCTCATGTCTCAAGGTGGTGATGGGGCTGTGATGTTTACTCCTAGAACTAGTAAGCACCAGTTAGGCCGTGAGCTCGTTCAATAAAATTCCGTCTACGCAATAAGAAATAATAGTTTACTAGTCACGTAGTCAACGTAATACTTCATCATAATTTGACAACTGACGCCACATAAAATGCACATAAATTGTGCTTTTTTTGTCAATTTGGTTTACCTTCTTTACAGTTTATTTACGTAGGCGAACAAAATAATAGTGTAACATATCTAGGGTCAGCAGACTAAAGCACATAAGTCAAAAAACTCGACTTTACAGGAATTAAAAAAAACTATTTAGAACCTTATACATTAACAAACTTAATAATGTTTATTTGAATTATATAAGTCTATAACACTAACTTATTATTAAAATTAAATATTTTAAAGTAAATGTGATTATTTAATAATTAGATGACTTAAGTTATAAGGAACACAATAATAGTATGAGTTAAGTGAAAAAGATCAACAATTAAGATATATATTATAATAATATAAGTCATAAATATAAATATAAATATCAATTCAATGTTTAATTAAAATTCTTCTTCTTCATCGAGTTCTAAAATATCTGGATCAGTATTTCGTAAAGTTTCCAACGTGGGAAGACTTATGTAAAATTCATGGAAAATATCTAGTATTAAAGGGAGCAGCGGAATTAAATCATTTTTTTTCTCGATGGATATGGGTAATGGCTGTATAGATATTATATCATCAGTTTGAGAACCTCCTATGGATGATCTCCTTTTCATAGCAACTGTCTTTATAAAATTGACACTTTCATCTAACGGTTTCATTAAACGTCCTCGGCAGACAGGTTCACGTTTACCCTGCACAGTAAAAAAGTATTTTTATGTCTTCATTCTAAGCTTTTGCTTTTCAGGTTCAATAGCTCGTATTCTTTGCTTAGATTTATCTTGAATTTCCATTAAAGACGCCAAGTATGCAGATCTTTTTACATATGACCCCATTTGCCAATATTCTGTAAATATGGCATGCCTATCAGCTAATGGTTTACGTTCTTTACATTTCATTCTGCAAACAGGTAACTCTTTCAAATTCAAAATCATTTATTTGAACTTAGATGTCAGTATAACACACTTGTTGAATGTCAAAATATAAATAACAATGTAAACTCTACCACCGGCTCCAAAAAAAGCCACAGTCTTGAGAAGAACCGGCGAAACAAACTCAGCAGCCTTTTTTTTTTGTTTTTTCTCAAATTTTTTTTTCATAGTGCGATCTGATATACATTTTCCTTTTAAAGTTTTGTATGCCTGTCCTAAGTTACGTTTTATTTTTTCTCTTTTTATAGTACGCAATACTCTTTTTTGGAGACACATTAGGATTCATTGAAATTTCATCACAAGTACTTGAACTTGATGTGATTGGAAGTCTCGGTAATTCATAACATGGATCTCGTACAAAATCATCACTAGAGAAGTCAAATACAGAATAGTATGTTAAACTACTGACTTGACCTGATGATGTTGACGGTATAGGATCGTCTACTACTAGGTTCTCTGTGTTCAAAATCGACTGTTGACTTACATTTTCTAAAAAAGGACAAGACAATTATCTATTTATAATGATATAATATTGATATAATTACGTAATTTGCAAATCATAATTTAGAAGGTATGTGAAAATATACCTTCATTGCTTTCCAGATGAGTGGATAACGTCATTTCAACTAATTTCTTGCCTCTTTGAATATTCATCTTAAATAATTAAAATACTTAAGCTACTACTGTGCACAATCGACAACATTAGTAAATTAAAACCACTTACCGAAGTATTGTTTACGTTATAAATATTTTTAAGTAACCACTTTCTCTAAATAAATGTTACATTTTGATGTTCTTTATAACATAAGTCAAACTTCTTACGTTAATAACTTTGTACTTATGGTGTTCCTTAGAACATAAGTCCAGTTATGTTTTTTAGTTCGTTTGATTATATTAGGATTTGATAAGGTTGATACAGAACGCCGCTTGAATACGCCATGAAATACTTGACTTTGATTTATGTGCTTTAGTCAGATTGTGTGTTGAGCAAAATGTAAACCGATGATGTAATAAAAAATAAATTGAAATTTTTGACTTATGTGCTTTAGTCTGCCGACCCTAGATATATTTAACTAGGTATTTATCTTTTAGCCCACAGCCGTCAGTCAAGCTCTATTTATGGGCTAGCCTGAAAGACAGGTAAAGAACAGGAATTCTGCCTCCGGTAATTTGAGAAATCTTAAAATAGAACAAAAATATTGATGTTGCGTTTCTCTATATTTGTCTAAAAGTGTATTTAGTTTTAGATACTGTTATGTGCTGGGGTTCGGGATAAATAAAAGAATCTACCGAAGTACAAGTTAACACTGTATTACCACATAGAACACTTTAAAATTCTCAATTCACTTCTTCCGCTTCGCTTCAGGTGATCCGTTCGCTGTTTCGCTTCGAGTACTTCCGATTACTAACTGACTGCGTGCCATCTCTGCAACGCTTTTATAGCCTATACCACATTCCAAGAATTATCGGAACATTCCACACATTTCGAGTATTGTGTTTCCGCTATCTGAAAATAGATGGCGTTGTACCTCTCTGGCGTTCTAGATGCTAATAGATCCTTCGATATTAGTTAGACTATTCGGCGATAGATGGCGTTACTCTTAACAGCGTAATAATATTATAACAATAAAGGAGTCCATTCAATGCGATTGATTAGGATATTTTTTTTATTGCTTAGTGGGTGGACAAACTCACAGCCCACCTGGTGTTAAGTGGTTACTGAAGCCCATAGACGTCTACAACGTAAATGCGCCACCCACCTTGAGATATAAGTTCTAAGGTCTCAGTATGGTTACAATAGGTAGGGCGGTGGTACCTACCCGCGCGGACTCACAAGAGGTCCTACCACCACTAAAGATCTTATTCTCTTTCAATCTCTCAATCGGCTTCTTCAGCATTATCATTATTGTCATCACAGAGATCAACGCTCCAGTTGCCTCATTTTTTATATGCCTTTAAAATTTTATTTTGTCGATGCGTGACGCCTCTCCGCGGTCTTTCATCTACGTGATGTTTTCGTTGAATGATTTTGTAAATTCAAGCTATTACGTTATTACGTTCTACGTTTACGTGAAAATATGTAAGAACACAGCGAAGATAATTCATTTTGGTTGCATTAAATTGACTATCTATATTCTTCCTCCTAGCCTGTCTCGTGCGAGTTCTGTATCATCCAAAACTCGGACATGGATTATTGAATAAAGTTTGGGTTTTGAATAGGTTCAGATCAGATATGCCTCCTCTTCCGGATTCGCATACCACTGACCATTTATAGGACCAGTGTACCCGTAATCGCTCTTACGAACATTAGTTACATTCACGGTTTTATAAATTTAGAAGTGTTTGTCATTATACATGTCACACAATAGCGTAATAACTAATTTGGAAGACTTTTTATTGAGTAGGAGGTAAAATAGCAAGACACACCTGATGGTATGTGGTAGCCGAAACTCGTAGACATCACAACGTGGACTGCCACACCCAAATTGAGACATGTGCTCGAAGTCTTAATTGAATAACGGCTGTTTCGCCCCTTAAAGGGGATCATATTATAATTTCAAGTCGGAAATATACCGTACGCAATTTCCAAAATGTTTAAGGATTCGATATTTATCACACGATCGGTTCCTTCATCGTGGAAGTCCTTAGTGAATACGTATTAAGTTCACATTTCCTTCCAAAAAATTATGGCCACCCCAACTTTTTGAACTCTATTTATTCGCATTAGCAGTGAAATTGACTGTGGCGATTATTGCACTTAAATTAGGAACAGATGTGACGCTTTTTGTTACCATCTATAAATAATGGACAACAACAAAAAAACTTTCTTCTTAGCGTGTACAATCCTCAAATTATCCTCAATCAACGAGACGGCTAATATCATAAAGTGACCGCAGGGATAACGAGTTTTTCGCTGACCATACCATTGGGAATCAAATATAATTGATTGTAAAATTTGAAACGCGAGAATACGAAGTTGGATCGAGTTGAATGACCACGAGACGAGCTCAGGTGTACGACGAAAAGCACGACAAATAAAAAGCTTTTATCGAATTATTTTTGACGAACAATTATTGTGATAGTAATCGGACGCAAACAAAAGAATAGATTTTATTCTTCATTCGTGTACCGAATGCCTGCCACACTGTTTTTTCCCCTACGTATTTGCAGGTAGCTCAGGGGGCAAATCCAGCTTCTCGCGGAAGGATAGGTGAGCTCACGAGCTCAACTTGAGAGAATTTGTTAACATTAGCAAAGCAAGAGCAGTGGTTCGCTGAATCTACCACCGGATCGGTGAGAAGATCTGGCGAGAAACTCAGAGGGCTGTGGGTTAGTTTACTGTCGCTGAATTACACAGCTGAAGCAACTAACACACCATCTATTTATTGTACTTTGATATTATTATTTTTTCCCTTCCTATGGCGAGAGCCTTGAGAGGCTATTTCAGCTTCGCCCTAACATGTAGGTGAGCTCACGGAGCTCAAACCGGAGTGTTGCTAGCACTGACCCTAGCAAGAGCAGTGCTTCGCAGAATACAAAACCGAAAAAAGAGAGTTATCAAGTATAACAATTGTTCAAATCTTCAGTTCAATGAGTAAACGACAATTTATGTCCATACATTATAGTTTAGGTGTGAACAATGTATCCTATAACATTCATGTACTACTTATCATTATTTCGAATTGCATATATTAATGTTGTTATAAATTACAAATATTATTTTTAATATACACATTAGTCAGTGTATCATGTACTTGCGTTGTATTTTGAAGAATTTTATCATGTTTTTAAGGCGGTACGTGCTTCATGAAACATAATACTAAGCCGCTGGCCTTCATTAGAACTCATTATTATTTAATCTAACTCATTTATTTTGTGTGTATATTTTTGTGACTTTTCCGGTAGAGCGTACCGTGAGGACCCATCGGCAGGTGCCGTGATTTTGCCATATCTGCCGCGAATATCGTGCATTATGGTTTGAAGGGCCGGACAGCCGTTAAATATTACAGTTAAGCGACTTAGTTGTTGGCGATATTAACGTTATGATGTCCGATAAGTCCGACTGAGTTGAAATTGCATTTTATTTGGTACTTTAAGGAAGGTTTATGGTTAAAGCCTTTAAGTAATTACGCTTAGATATAGATTGCGATTATCATTAGATGAACATTAATTGATACGCTTAGATATAGATTGTGATTATCATTAAATCAACATTAATTTATTTTTTTAAATAAATAAATAATAAATAACTGTTTAAATATATACATACATATATAAATAATAAACACATAGACAAAGAACAAACAGAGCTGTTCATCACACGAATGTTTGCCCGATGCGTGAATCGAACCCACGACCCTCGGTGCAATAGTCAGAGCCGCTAACTACTAGACCACCGAGTCATTCCTACGAATTTTGTAATTAATAAAGTTCAACGTTCGATACCATTTGATTGCGTACCACTACTTAAGCATCATTGTAGCAACATTGTAATATTACGTATAGTTATGTAAGTCGAAACGAGTTGAAAGCATTACTTTGATTCAAGTTAAGAACAGCCGCTTATCTCAGGCGACTATTGGAGCATTTGGAGCAGCTGTCAACAACATTAAGTTACATTGAGCCTTATTATGTTAGTTCCGTAACGAGATCCGCCTTAGGGCGCGGGAGAGGTTCTTACAAGGAAATCCAGTCACACAGTGCAAATAATTGCGTGTACCATATATATCAAAAACTATTTGTTTTGATCGTGAAATATTTAGAAAGTAGTTTTTAATGACGTGTTTTTTGTGCATGGAAGGCAAAAAAACATGTGCGAAGATTACATCTTGCTAATACAGGTGGATAAGAAAATTTTATGTGTACAGTGGCTTCATTGTGCTATTTTCGAGGGGTTCACGAAAACCTAATTACGCAATGCTCTGATGAGCAATGCATATTACAGCTTTACTTTTTATTAATGGGTATTTTGTATGAGGATGGTATGGTATGGGTAGGTTAATGGGTTTTTTTTATTGATGGGAGGCTTGGATGGGTGCTCACGGCCCAACTGGTATTAACTGGTTACCGGAGCCCGTAGACAACAACAACGTAAATGCTGATACCGACCATGAGATATGAGTTCTCTCCGTTTTTTACTTTTTTTTTATGATTGAAGGATTACTGGTGGCCCGGAGGCCTTTCCAGTTTCACCAGGACAGGTGGGCGAGCAAAAGCTCAGGAGGGGTGGGATTTGCTAACAACTGCCCGAGCGCCTCCGAAGGAGACATAACAAGTCAAGAGCTATTGCTTCGCGAATGAATCTACTACCGGATCGGAATCGCGACCCGCTGAGTAGATCCGGCGAGAAACTCAGCGGGCTGATTCATGGGTTAGGTTGCGCGTCGAGTTCGACGAGTACAGTTACCGGGGTTCCTAAGCCTGCTCCTAGTGTTAGAGGCAAGATAGTGGTAACTACCCCTGCGGGCCCACAATACGCCCTACCAAAATAAGACTAAAACGATTTCTTTTTTTTAATTTTAAACGAAAAATTTACATTACGTTTAGACAAACATTAATGTTTGTTTATTGATCTAAAATTTCGAAATGAAAACCCCCACGTGCTATGTTAATACTTCGATAAGGCCAGCATTCCGTTCTTGTTTATTTTTGCGCCCACGTCAAATCACAAATTACGCACGTTCCGTGGTCATTTTGTGTATTGAAATACTCGTATATGTTCTAATGTATAATTGTCCTTGAGTTGTATAAACTGTAAATAAAAAAAAATAAAAAAGCCATGCAATTAAATATTTTTTTAGTATAATTATATTATATGCATGGACCCCTCTCAGGTAAAGGCCTCCACCAATGATTTCCATTTTGTTTTGTCTCTGGCGACATAAATCCAGTGTGGTCCAGGAACTTTTCTAATGTCGTCGTATAAAGACTAATGAGTATTAAATCAATTATTATTATTGCACGTTCGTGTTATTTCAGTTAATAACAAATGAAAAGGCTTTTTAAAAATAGCTAAAACGTCGATCTGAAATTATTTATTAATGTATGTATTTTGTTTTTTTAACACATTGACTGCCAAATAGGTCACAGGTGCACACCAGTACGCAATTCTCTTTGCAAAGCCCATGTAACTACCACAATAATGGATAAGAGCACTAGTTTGTGATTCAGATTCCTAAATACTTACAAAACTATGATGAAATAATAAAGTTACGTAAAGTGAAATGTGCTAAAACCTCTTCTCGGTTGGCAGTTGGACTGCAATGTTATTAGAATTAATAATAGAGTTAGAGTAATGGAAGCTATTCATGCGCTAAAATCAAAGAAACAAGATCTTAAAGACGTTCCAGGCCCAATGCTATCAGCCATTGTTTGTTTGGCTTTAAGTTATATTGTTTAATATCGTACTTCCTAGAAATCTACATTAAAAGAAAACGTGATTATTTCGAATTGTTTAATATGATTTGTTTGCAATACATTAGGTCAATACTTTGCTAATAACAAAGACTTTGTGATAATTTTACTCTAGTAAAGGAACTTTGATAAGAAAACGGTACCAATGAAGCCTTTTACGACCTGTTTTATTATTTCAAAAGTGCGTCCTTTTTTTTATTGATTAGATACGACACTGAAATGGCACTCACCAGTCCCTGGCTCTCATTTCGAAGCAAATCGGACAGGGGAGGTATCGAAAATAATCTCAAGACGGGGTGGGGGCACCCACGGGGATTCCAAAAAGAGGATTCCCCACACCGGGTTGGGGAATGAAAAAGCTGGTGGACTCGGTCCCGCGGAGAATTAGAACTTATGTCTGAAGGTGGGGGTATTTAAGTTGTTAATATCTATGGGCTCCAGTAACCAGAAGGGCCGTGAGCAACGTGTACAGCAACCAACATCTTCGCTTGAGTGTTAAAAATAACGACTGATTCAGTGCATTAATTAATATTCTTCGAGAACTACATCAGTAAATTACGATCACATTATCGAGATCCCGCACAAATACGTCTCACCACGTTATTTCGGACACGGAATACGTTGAATACACAATGTTACAGTGAACAAAAACTCGTGAATATCCATGCGTCATTTGCTTCTAAAGAACTTCAATGTTCAACAGATCACAATGGAACAGGTACTGGTTATAAATTACACAAATTACATAGATCAATTTGGAAGTATTCGTGGATTAGATCATAGCGAATTCGCTTGGGAGATTTTCTATATGAGCGGGTAATTGTTGGCAAAAATCTTAACTATTAAACAAGTGACAGTGGAAACTTAAATTCAAACATAGTATACTCCAAGTAGATTCGGATTGTGGGTGGATCTGAAAAGCTTAGTGAGTGAATACTTTAAGTCTGACAAATTCTTCTGTTCAAACAAAGGATTTTAATTGTTTTGAGTCATTTGTTGAATCCTTAAATGGGTAATAACGGTTTTGCTCGTGTGTGTTGCGCTCGACTCGATTCTTATATGTATTATTTGGATTGCATATGGTCACATTGTTAACAGAATACCGCGCAACCCACATTTGCTCAATTTTTAGCAATACCAAAAAACCTGAGCTTCTAAGGATTTTGTGAGATTACTGTATTGCTTCTGTAAATAGGTGAACCTAACGCCATATTCGTTATTCATGGACATACACACATCTGCCAAAATCCTTAGAAGAAATTCAGTTTTAACATATTTGTTCATAATATTTTCATTTGGGCGGTATTGTTAGCTAATGGCATTTGGAAAGGACTGTGGATCGCTACAATTAACTAATAGCAGTAGTTGAAGCTGAATGCATCTTAGACTTTCCATTATGCACTGCGAAGCTGAGCCACTTTCAATTGTCAAAGAGAACAACAATCGCACATGACATATCGGCTTGCACTGATATACCTACAGTCGATGGCATTTCACGACGGCGCCACACACGCCACAAATGCCTAGGTCACGAACTGCACGTTCCTAACAAAACAACGTCGATATCCTTGGAAAACGTTTCGGACATTGTCAAAAATGTCCGTTCGATTCTGTTATTGTGGCCCGACGCAAATAGGTCAGTCACGAAATGTACCTTATTGAGATTAATCCGGCAATTATTCTGTTGGCCCGTGGCAGCTGTCCGCCTAGATTCAATAAAGCGCTGCACAGATTGGTTTTGAATGTTGACAAATTGCATGGTGCCGACGTAAAAATTATAATTGGTAGTTTGGAATTCCGATTAAATTGATCAATAGCTTTTAACGAGCTTGGAGTTTTATTTGCCGAATATATTTCGGTCATATTTCGTTTGCAGTAAGAAACGTATTTATTATAAAAAATATTTTTAAGGCATTGGGCTAGGTTTGATTTAATCGTTATTGAAGACACCACGACGAAATCTAACCCACTGGTGCTGTCCAAACACTGTTGTTTCGGGAAGAACCTGCTCCGCATTGGACCTGAGTTGACGGAAGAGAGCCGTCACTGTGGATGTGACACAGCGTACATGCTTACGGTCTGCCCCGCACCGGCATTCGGTATTGCCTTGTCACCCGCCCTCGTCGCAACTCGATGGACCATTTTGTGGAAACAGGCAACCGGAACAGTGATCTTACCCGTGTCATAGTCTATCATAACGTATCTTGCAAATGAAACGGGTGAGGGACACCCGCACTTTGCGAACCACTTTCGGTCTGACCCAGCGGGTTATCACGGGAGTTGACGGCGCCGTCTAGGCGAACTCCGTTAAGCCCACCGAGGCGACGGAGGGGTCGGTTGGTTGTGGCGCCGATGGCAATCGGATTGGCGTCCAGCGCAGTTAGGGTGGCGGTAAAACATGAACACCGCGCAGAATGGGTCACCTTGACCCCTGTCTTTTGAGTTCTGTATGTTTTGACTCTCAGAGGCAGTTTGTTGCAAAAGTAATTATTTTTTGTAAAGTATGCAGTATGAGGCTATTACAATAAAATAGCTGATGATCAATATACATATTCAAAACAGAACCATCAACCTTGCATTCTACGGAAGTAATTTATTTATTCTTGCCATAATTACTTGTTAAGAACAACGTAACCGAACATCACAATTCGATAACAAGCATGTTCCCATTTCCGCAGCTTTCATTTTTGAGATAAAGCGTACCAATAAAAAAGCTATTTAAATAGGTGCTCAAATAATAAATTAGCCGGTTTCGTAACATAAAAAGGCGTGTAATTGTAAAAACCAGTCGGCTCGGCCCGGTACCTGCACCGGCAATGAATTCCAAGCATAACTTCGGAGGGGTTTCAAAGGGAATGTGCCCTTTTGCTCTACTGGATAAATCTTTAACTTAGGAGTCATATAATACATGTGTTATGGTTTATTGAAATGACGATAAAATAAGGTTTAAAAGGTGGTTTGTAAAAAATAGCATCATTTTTAAATTTCGGATTTTAGTTTTATTTAATAACTAGCTGACCCGGCAGACTTTGTAGTGGCTCAATCTATAAATAAAAGACCTAAGCTTTTGTATAAAATAAACTTAAAACAAACAAAAGGAATCCGCCCGACGGGGGACACTTCAAAGGAAAAACAAAATTGTTATTTTTATTTAATTCCGAGCATTTTCATATTTATCTACCTTTTAAACCTTCTCTGGAGTAACACAAATAATTAAAGACCAAAATTAGCCAAATCGGTCCAGCCGTTCTCGAGTTTTAGCGAGACTAACGAACAGCAATTCATTTTATTTCAATTTCGATTCACACAAACTAGGTAAGCACTTTGGGCGTCGTAACAATTTCTAAAGGTCGCAAGTCTAGAAATCTTGCACACCGCTGACATGAGTGTTCCAATGAGCCACATTAGAAGAAACGAATCCTCAAACGAGAATAAGTTTCTACGATAATGAGGTTTCGTTGTCTAGTCACTCGTGTCGCGACATTTTTGAACAAGTTGATCGAAGCTTGTAATATCTTGAAAGAAATTCCTTTCCTATAATTATTCCGCGTCAATTTATAAGTACAATAAGTAGAAACTTTGCAGAGTAGCGATAGTGTAATTGTCAGTAATGCCACTCAAATATAATGGAATATATTGGATGCTCAATAATATATTACTAGAGGTCCCGCAGTAGTCGAAATTCGACTATAATTAATTGGAATTGTATAATAATTTTGTACACTATTATGATTGTATTTTATACTTCTATAATCACAAATTTCGCCAAGGCTACACTATAAAAAAATATTAATAAAGACAAACAATATTTAATCTATTCTCAATTTAATCACAGACGTCAAGATAAAAAGTTTGACAATAAATAGTATGCACACGTATGTGCGTCAAATACATGGTATGTAGTGTGTATAATGTTTTATTTATTGATTTAATGTATCTTTTATGCATTATTTTAAAAAAATATTAGCATTGTGCACTTCTTCTCTATATTCTCTATAATTGTGGAAAATTTCATAGTCCTCCGTCCGCGTAATTTTCGTAAAAAGGGATACAAAATTTAGGCTTCACGTATTAATATATAGAAGATAATTCAGAGAGAAATTGTTTGTTATTATAATGAGATGACGTGGTCGACTGGTTATCTCTGTGACGTTTTGTTGAGAGATTTGAACTTCACGATATTAGATTCAATCACGTCTATGTCGCGACCGTCGCCTTAATGCGACAGAGTTGCGACGAACGTATACTGTTTTTGTCCGCTGAATAAATTAGATAAGCTCATACTCTGTCTTCGAATAAGGTATCATGATTTTTATATGGAATCAATGTTTATCTCCAAGATCCTTCACATATGCGAAGGTACACCGACCCGGTTTTACGTATAATATTATATTATACTAGCGACCCGCCCTCGCTTCGCTTCGGAAACATTAAAACACAAATGAAACAAACAAAAAAAAAATTAAAAAAAAAAGTAGCCTATGTTCATCAGGGACAATGTCGGCTTCTAATGGAAAAATAATTTTTCAAATCGGTCTAGTAGTTTCGGAGCCTATTCGAAACAAACAAACAAACAAATCTTTCCTCTTTATAATATTAGTATAGACAATGCACGTTACATTAATACTGAAGAGAAATTAATTTTCTTCTTCAACAATTTTATTACCGTAGTTAAGCCGACAAGCTAACGACCCACTTCCACTGCCAAGTACCGACGACTTCCAAAACGAAGGAAACATTGTGCAATAAAAATTAAGACCATGCGAACTGGCATGTAAGCGGTTATCGAAACGCCTAGACCACAACGTCAATGCTATGCTGAGCTATGAGATTGAAGTCTCGATTCTATTACATAATTTTTTATTTATTTTTTATTGCTTAGATGGGTAGACGAGCTCACAGCCCACCTGGTGTTAAGTGGTCACTGGAGCCCATGGACGTCTAAAACGTAACTGCGCCACCCACCTTGATATATAAGTTCTAAGGTCTCAACTATAGTTACAGCGGCTGCCCCACCCTTCAAACCGAAACGCATTACTGCTTCACGGCAGAGATAGGCAGGGCGGTGGTGCCTATCCGTGCGGACTCACAAGAGGTCCTACTACCAGTAACGAATGTCCCACCCTTCAAATTGGAACGCAATAGTGCTTCAGATGCGCATTTGCACATGATTTTCTTTTGACCAAACACTTATTCAGGTGCCCGTGCATATTATCTAAAAATATGGACATATCTTAAAGTGTTATCTAGTTTTTACATAGATCGCGTCAACATCCATGTCCCATTTTAGGTGCTCATCACGACACGTGGAAATAACGAGTTGTCATAATAGACGACCGGTCCAGATAAGAATCTCGATCTATTTATTCATAATAAATTATCTTTAACAGGATACGTAAAAGCTATTCGATCCAATTCCGTTATTATTTCCGATAGTTGAGTAATGCTGATCGACTTGCAAATATATATTTTTTAAAACGAAGGTAGGCAATTTTAATTTTAAAACTGCATTCATATTTGTAGTTCTTTGAACTGGTTGTTAAAGCTCTAAATCACTGCAATGCTCAGGGCATATGCAGTGAAAGCATCACGGGATAGTTTGCATTGTGAATATGTTGCATGTGATAAGAATTGTTCGTTTAAATACTATTGATATATACATATCTATCGTCTTATCGGTGATTTAATTTCATGCTAGACAAATTGTCGACAATTTTGTAAAATTACGTTAGTGTCCCAGAACGCAATACTAAATACCAACACTGTCGTCGTGGAAAAGAGATATAGCAATTTCGTCTCCTACCAAAAAATAAATTTATATTTCATTTGTAACTTATATTCCTCATCAAGCCTTTCATTTTAATAAACACGACATCAGTCCTAATTCACTCAATTATTGTCAAACCGAATTGTATGTAATCCAAGCTACAACGCAAAAAGTCGGTAATCTCAAAAAATACGCTTTTAGATAAGATTGAATTATTGTTTTTTCCTCATTATTCGCTGGTAGGCTAGAGGGCTATTCTAGTCCTAGCGGGTAGGTGAGCTCACAGGCTCAACTTGAGAGAATTTGCTTACACTAGCCCTAAAGATTGTATTATGTGTTTTGGAAGATTTTAGAAATCTAATTTTTTTTTCCTACCTAAGCTGATGGCCTTGAGAGTCCATTTCAGTGTAACCCTAAAAAGTAGCTGAGCTCACGGGGCTCAAACCTGACGACGTTGCTAACACTAGCCCTAGCATGAGCAGTGCTTCGTAGAATCTACCACCGGATCGGAACCGCGACCCACTGAGAAGATCCGGCGAGAAATTCAGTGGGCAATCTAACATACTGTAAGTGCATACCAAAAAAAAACCACGTTAAAATTACTTTAGAAATCAGTGATGATGTGAAATCAAAATGCGAAATGATTTCTTCACGAAAAGAATGACTTCATTACTCCAAGATGCCATAAAAGACACGAGATCAATTAATCAAAGTCATCTTAGAAGTCGTCTCTGTTAGTTCCGAATTCTATTGTCCATTTCGTTCAGTTTAAGAAGGAATTTGTTTTGTCTTAACATTTTGTTGAATAAATCTGTACATAAGTTACGACTATTGTGTAGATTTGAATATTTTTAAAAGATTATAATGTCTTTCCCTTCAGTGCGTTTACATATTGTAATAATGGATATTTTTATTTGGATACTCTGAAGCATTAAATAAGTCCACAGAGTCAAAAAACCTCAATTTTAATATATAATAAAGTTTTTATTGAAACACTAACTTATTATGGAACTTAACCATTTGCAATACTGATTACATAGTTATGAGGAATCAATCACAATTATTTAAGCAATTTTTACCGATCTTTAATAGCAATAGTAAAAAGATAAGTAAAAGCTGTGAGACTTCAACGTTTGTAAACATGTCCCTCTTCCTTTTTTTAGTCAAATGGAAATACTAGAAAAGTTCGGGGAAACTGCAATCGCAAAGTTGGAACCACTGTGGAGACATACATCTGTAAAACAGCAGTCTCTGTGTGTGCACACTTTTAAATTTTTTTATTGCTTAGATGGGTGGACGAGCTAGCCCACCTGGTGTTAAGTGGTTACTGGAACCCATAGACATCCACAACGTAAATGCGCCACCCACCTTGAGATATAAGTCCTAAGGTCTCAAGTATAGTTACAACGGCTGCCCCACCCTTCAAACCGAAACACATTACTGCTTCACGGCAGAAATACCTACCCGTGCGGACTCACAAGAGGACCCACCACCAGTAAAAAATTAACATGTATTTAACATGTATTTGTAATTAATCCAAAATTAATTGCAAAAATATTCGTATGTGCCAATTCGAACGTGTGATAATGACGATCGGACGATTCTAGAACCATTTCACAACCGTCCGTCGCAGTATAGGTACCGTATTAAATCAAATAGGTTACATTGTTTTACGTTCAAAGCTATAGTCCCGTTTGTCGGTTTCGTTGAGCTAATTATTCCTGCATACGAACCGGATATCCATACATGTGGAAACGGGCCAGGCCTTGCTCGTTTATGGTGTCGGCATTCCACGGGGTTCTTGACGCGTCATTAAAATTCTACGAGCGTTTACCGTCGTCTAGTTTCAGTAGGTACTATAATGTTGCAGATTGCAGTCGATTTTAACAGGAATTAACTGCTTGGGAAATTGTTGTGTGCCTGTTTGTTTAGTTCATGGATAGCGAAAGCTGAGCTAGTGGTTGTTTGACGTAAAACTGACATTACTAAGAACAAGAAGGGCTTGAGTTAAGGGAAATAATCTATATCTTAACCATCTATATATTAATACGTGAAGCAAAAAACTTTGTATCCCTTTTTACGAAAATTGCGCGGACGGAGGAGTATGAAATTTTCCACACTTATAGAGAATATAGAGAAGAAGTGCACAATGCTAATATTTTTTTTTAAATAATGCATAAAAGATACATTAAATCAATAAAGAAAACATTACACACACTACATACCATGTATTTGACGCACGCACGCATGCATACTATTTATTGTCAAACTGTTGTTCTTGACGTCTGTGGTCAAATCATAGACCTATGGTCAAATTGAGAATAGATTAAATATTGTTTGTCTTTATCAATATTTGTCTAAAGTGTAGTCTTGGCAAAATCTGTGATTATAGATGTATAATAGTCTTTGATAATAGAATCATAATAGTGTATAAACTTATAATTTCAATTAATTATAGTCGAATTTCGACTACCAGGGGACCGCTAGTTATCTCAGATATACATTTTTAATTATTTTGATTAATAAAAAATGCAGGTTTAAAAGCGATCGTTTTTTTTATTATTTAAAAGCTATACATATTTTACAAGATAAATTCCACAAAATTAGTGTACCTATAAACATTGAAGAGACCATACAAAAGAAATTCACGATAATACAGTAATACTGAATACATGTAAAATTATGGAT
Organism: Bombyx mori; assembly: GCF_030269925.1. Classification (NCBI taxonomy): domain Eukaryota; kingdom Metazoa; phylum Arthropoda; class Insecta; order Lepidoptera; family Bombycidae; genus Bombyx; species Bombyx mori. The sequence goes on from NC_085121.1 coordinate 3,164,850, forward strand.
CTTATGGCATGTACAAATATGTATTGCTCATATACAAAATGTACATACATAATGTACATAATTAACTGTACAACTCATACAGTCGATATTCTTATACAAGAAGGTTTTGGGGGTTTTTTGTTCAATTATTTCACACATTAACAGACAATACAATCGACGGTCATGAAAAGAATTCCTTGTGTCAACATCGGCTACCTGCAGAAGGTTCTTCTGCGCAGAAATGAGGTTTACACAGTTGTCGTGACGTCGTGAACTCACAGTACTACACAAAATTATTGTGCAGAGACAATGCAAAATAAGGTACCACGTCGATCAAAGCCGAACGATTCAGATTGAATCGATTGGTGTCTGCCTTTTTTTATGATTGAAGTATTACTGGTGGTCCGGAGGCCTTTCCAGTTTCACCAGGACAGGCGGGCAAACAAGGCTCAGTCAGGAAGGGTGGGATTTGCTAACAACAGCCCGAGCGCCTCCGAAGGAGACCTAACAACTCAAGAGCAGCTGCTTCGCGAATGAATTTACTACTGGATCGGAATCGCGACCCGCTGAGAAGACCCGGCGAGAAATTCAGCGGGCTGATGCATGGGTTAAGTTGCACGTGTACGGTTACCGGGATACCTAAGCCTGCTCCTAGTTTTAGTTCTGAAGGTGTCCACTGCAAGAGTTATTGGATCTGATGGATCCGTAAGGACGTGTGTTGTCTGCTACAAACCACACAGCCGTGTGGTGGTGAACGCTCGTGGCTGTAGGCACATCCGATACGTCACAGAACATTAATGATGCCAAAGTTCACGATAGATCTTAGTCTATTTGTTTTATCTGTTACGAAGCAGTCATATATTCATGCTGGTACGGTAGGGCACCAGTTCCACAATAGCATTGTTTTGAGATATTCAAATTGGTGTTGTTTGAAGAACACGAGAATATAAGGTAGCAAACTTGCTCTGTCTTGGAGCGCCCAGTGAGCGTAGTGACTGAATATGAAATAGAAAAAAGCAGCGACGCACATATTCGTGATATTAATTATCCTACAATCGATCAATTAAATATTTGGAGTTTCAAATTTACGTCATGATCATTGTTGGTTGTAACTTCCAAATGTTTTGCTCGCTTACGTAGTTTGTATGTTTGAATATTTTTCGTATAAAAATTATAAATGAACACATTCGAGTTTTATTTTCACACCAACAGTAAGTAAATAGCTAGTAGTAATCTGATAGTACTCAAAAACAAAGACTTAGAGAAAGAGACAAAGAGAAAGACTTTTTTACTGGTGGTAGGACCTCTTGTGAGTCCGCACGGGTAGGTACCACCGCCCCGCCTGTTTCTGCCGTGAAGCAGTAATGCGTTTCGGTTTGAAGGGTGGCGTAGCCGTTGTAACTATACTGAGATCTTAGAACTTATATCTCAAGGTGGGTGGCGCATATACGTTGTAGATGTCTATGGGCTCTAGTAACCACTTAACAAATAGGTGGGCTGTGAGCTCGTCCACGCATCTAAGCAATAAAAAAAAAAACGCTAAATCAAATTGAACATACATTTCTAGGGCCTTTCGTAGGCTTTTTATCTCTAGCCCGATGAGGGATAAACCAGGGACTATTGGTATGGAGATTTCGAGGTAAGAAGGAAGCCGTAACAAATCTTAGTTTATAGTGCCCTGCAGCCTATTAACAATAACGTGCGCAGTGCCTTCTTATGTATGAAGTTTAACAATCGACTGTCAGCAGGCATAATACAAACACTTATATAGCTTCCAATACTATTCACAAATTGGATTACTTCACGTTCCAGTTTATGAAGGACTAGCGACCCGCCCTCACTTCGCTTCGGAAACATGAAACCAAAAAACACTTCGTAACACACATGAGACCAAAAAAATATTTTTTTTTTTTTAAAGTAGCCTATGTTCATCAGGGTCAATGTCGGCTTCTAATGGAAAAAGAATTTTTCAAATCGGTCCAGTAGTTTCGGAGCCTATTCGAAACAAACAAACAAACAAATCTTTCCTCTTTATAATATTAGTATAGATATAGATATAGATTTCGTTATGTATTTTTTGAAGTTTGTTTACAATTAACAAACGTCGGATCATCACATACGAGGGTCTCGGAAGTAATTGTAATACAAAATTTTAACGAAAACTTAAACCGACTGCAGCTAAGCAAAATAAAATAGGAATTTCATCAATATACCTACATAGTTGAATTAAATTAAATTTGAATTATATAAAAATACTAGCGACCCGCCCTCGCTTCGCTTCGGAAACATGAAATTTTATTATTGATTATTTACGACATCACATTAGAAACCTCAAAAATAACAGTATTTCTCCACTATTTAATGGATGTTATTATACATATAAACCTTCCTCTTCAATCACTCTATCTATTAAAAAATAAAAATGTGTGCGTGTACTAGTGTACACACGTAAGAAGTGAAACTTGTTTATGGCCTTATTTTTCGAAAAATGATCTACATGCAACTTTCTAGAAATTGGTTAAATAAAGTTAAATTAGATAAAGTTTAAACAAAAGGATTTTATTATCATAGACATGAATACAAAAAAGTTAAATTAGATAAAGTTTAAACAAAAGGATTTTATTATCATAGACATGAATACAAAACAGATGGCGCGTAACGGAAAAAAGTGACGCGTAACCGAAAAATGTGACGGTAAATTTTTTTCCAACGCCGATAAGGAAGTTTCACTTCAAAAAGTTAAATTAGATAAAGTTTAAACAAAAGGATTTTATTATCATAGACATGAATACAAAAAAGATGGCGCGTAACGGAAAAATGTGACGCGTAACCGAAAAATGTGACGGTAAATTTTTTTCCAACGCCGATAAGGAAGTTTCACTTCAAAAAGTGACGCGTAACCGAAAAATGTGACGGTAAATTTTTTTCCAACGCCGATAAGGAAGTTTCACTTCAAAACCGCATCAAAATCCGTTGCGTAATTTTAATGATTTAAGCATACATAGAGATATCGGGACAGAGAAAGCGACTTTGTTTTATACTATGTAGTAATTCAGATATATTCACATCCCTAAATACAGTTATATTTATCAAAGTATCATTGTTTTGACTAAAACAACGATCACACGACTAAAGCAACGTATACGTGGGTAGGTTTTCCGATAGCGGTTATCAATCATCTATATGTATTTAGATAATACGGCACTTAAAAATCCGAGCACGATTTCAGAGCAGTTCGTTTCGCAAGAGATCGATCGAGCGAAGTCGTGATCGAAGAGACCGTGAATTGTATGAATCGAACCGTTACGTGTTGTGACGCGTTGAAAACTACCAAATTCGCTCCGGGGGTTGGATACAACGTGCACGTGCATTTGAAATATATTTTTTTTATTGCTTAGATGGGTGGACGAGCCACAGCCCACCTGGTGTTAAGTGGTTACTGGAGCCCGTAGACATCTACAACGTAAATGCGTCACCCACCTTGAGATATAAGTTTTAAGGTCTCAAGTATAGTTACAACGGCTGCCCCACCCTTCCAACCGAAACGAATTACTGCTTCACGGCAGAAATAGGAAGGGTGGTGGTACCTATCCGCGTGGACTCACAAGAGGTCCTACCACCAGTAACAAATCAATCAAGTAATCAAATTTAAAGTCTTGTCCTGCACATTGATATAATACTAAACTACACTATGATATGCAGGCGATGGAGATAAATAAATTTTGTTTTTATACTAAACTACACTATGATATGCAGGCGATGGAGATAAATAAATTTTGTTTTTAAACGACCGAAAAAAAAAGACTTCAACATCGTTCGATAATCATTATTTTTTAAACAAACTACCTAAGAAATAACACTCCAACTGCCCCGGGTATCAAGCTACATTTAACAGACTATAATGAAAACAAGCAATGCAAGCCTAAACTTTTTAAATTTTCCTAAACACCGATTAAATCAACTTACCCAAAATTTAAATGTGTAAAGCTATGTAGTTTTTTTAATCTTCGGTGATTTCTTAAAGGATTAATGCAAAAAGACAATCGGAATTCGGTTTCAATTTCACGACGCGAATTCGAATCGAGTGGAGCATTTTGCGGTGCACGTGTCTAAAGAATTCTTGTGTCGAAACCACGTCGCGTCCGTACGTACAATGCTATCGGCAAAACAAATTCAATGTTAGCTCTGGCCTTGGTATTTTTATTGGTATTTCGTTGCGTAACATGTTTTGATCGGCGCTGATCTAATCTATAGATAGTGAACTATAAAACTTTCTTTCGAAATCGAAATTCAAAAGATATTTCGGATCTAGTTTGAATGTTCTCTCTACATCAACTACATTGCTTAGATGAATTAAAAAAGAACATTATTATTTCCTGTTGCATAACATAATAGCGTTTTGCTAAATTTAATTTGACTATTATTTAACTGTGTAAGTAGTAGGTATAGTTACGATATTTTAGTCCAATCACTGGTGGTAGGACCTCTTGTGAGTCCGCGCGGGTAAGTACCACCGCCCTGCCTATTTCTGCCGTGAAGAAGTTATGCGTTTCGGTTTGAAGGGCGGGCCAGCCGTTGTAACTATACTGAGACCTTAGAACTTATCTCAAGGTGGGTGGCGCATTTACGTTGTAGATGTCTATGGGCTCCAGTAACCACTTAACACCAGGTGGGCTGTGAGCTCGTTCACCCATCTAAGCAATAAAAAAAAATCGTTTTGAGTAACTTTCGAGTAGTTTCAAGTAGTCAAAAGGCCCATGTTAGCTTTGGCGCCAGATAAGTTTGCCATGTGCACCAACCCCACACTTCAAAGAAATATCCAATAAGTACGCACTTGAGAATGATTCGAAAAAGAGAGCTGCATTTTTTAAAGATTTTTTAAATTCGCTTCCTTTATCTATTGAAAATGTTTGTTCAATTTTTTTTTCAAAGATGGGTTCCACGACGTCACAGAGTGAATTCCGCCACTCACATTGAAATGTGAAGTCAAAATCTCAAATGCGTTGTAAGACTGTTGTCAATCCTAAAGAGAGAATGCTTAACTACTTCGCGGCAGAAAGAATGGTGGTATCTACCCGCGCACACTTACAATACGAACACTACAGAACAAACACTACTTATATTGGCAGGAATTTACCAATTTGAAATTTAAAAGTCGATTGAAACATACGTACCGCCTTTTTTGTTTAAAAAAAAAACCGTAGCACAATTAAAAACTAATATAAAAAATTAAACAACAAATAGACATAAAAACAAGTAGTCAGGAATATGAAACATCTAAATAACAACGCGATCTTGGCCCTAATTGCAATACAACAATTACATAGCCGTTGGCATGAGAAGCCACTCGCAGCCATGAATGAAATATCATTTAATGTAAGCCATACTTGCAATCCAAAACCGTGTGATTGCTCTAAATTCTGTACAACATACATGTAAGAAATGTTCATGGAATCCGGATTTCCCTACAAATACATTTGACATTTATTCAAATGTGAATGTGAAGCTATGGTTTTCTATTATTACAATATATTAATACGTGAAGCAAAAACTTTGTATCCCTTTTTACGAAAATTGCGCGGACGGAGGAGTATGAAATTTTCCACACTTACAGAGAATATAGAGAAGAAGTGCACAATGCTAATATTTTTTTAAAATAATGCATAAAAGATACTTTAAATCAATAAAGAAAATATTACACACACTACATACCATGTATTTGACGCACACACGCATGCATACTATTTATTGTCGAACTTTTGTTCTTGACGTCTGTTGTCAAATTGAGAATAGAATATGGTTTGTCTTTGTTAATATTTTTTATAGTGTAGTCTTGGCGAAATTTGTGATTATAGAAGTATAAAATACAATCATAATAGTGTACAAACTTACAATTTCAATTAATTATAGTCGAATTTCGACTACTGCGGGACCACTAGTTATTACAATACTATAAGACGTTTGTGGTTTCATGTACTTTTAGTATTTTCTTTCTCTTTTAGCTGATTGTATTTTCTGTTTGAAGGAGATTAAGATTTAAACAACAAACAATGATATCAGAAGGAAAGTCTTAAATAATTCGAGTAGTGATCTAATTGTTTATTTTAAAACATGATAACGATAGCTTCATGGTTATAACAATTGCACAATGAAGAAACAACTACATTTTGCTTTCTTATCTCTAGAGAATTTCGCAAACTTATTCTCTAGGTGTTAAGAGTGTTAACTATCGCTAAACTAAACTTTGTTGGCAGCAATTTACCCAGAGTTAAACGTGATAAATTTTGACATTATCGCTTCAGTGATCGATAAGTGAGCGTAAATTATCATGGATTTGGGTTGAATTCTTCGAAGTCTCGTCGAGATAATGATTGTGGGATGCGCACAGGTCTATAAAAGACACAATTGGTTTCCTGTGGCTGTTGTGTTAGAAAAAAAAAAGATAAATAATCGTTTAAGATGCGGCATGGAAGAGCGGGGATTAAAAGAGAGCTTTGGGGTGTGAGCTATAACATGCTATGCCTTTTAATGTTTATATTTTATTTGTATGTTACCTAAACCCACCAATTAAGATGTATAGTTTTAAAATATGACTATGTGATTGAGTCATCATGCAGTTCTCGTGTCTGACGCGTGTTTAGATCAGAATTTAATTGAAATGAGGGAACCGTTTTTATTTTATTTTAAATCACCAGCTCACGATTTTTCAAGTCAATTATTGACAAAAACTAGAGATTCCGTCACCCTCGTCGATTTGTTTCCTGGTTAACCGAACCGAATTGGCAAATTGTTTATAGTCCAAAGCATTAACTAACTGACATTAGTTCTACCGTGTTAAAGTTTATTATTCTAGCGCACGAGTATTTATCACTAGTCCAATCGCGTTCTACGTCACTATCGCGTTGTCCTAAGCCCTTGGATGAGAGATTTATCTTTTCCTACTATCGCCAGCAATATTTGTATCTGCCATGTCTTCTCCTTCTTTCGAAGTCTACCACAGAGTCTGTCTAATTCGAATGTGTGGTTTTTTCTGAGTCTAATACACGAACGTATACTTTACTAATTCTTCTGTAAGCTACCGCTACCGAACAGCTAATTATTCGTCTGTTTTATGTCGTAAATAGCACAGTTTCGCCTCTTGTGTCTTTGGAGGTCAATGGCATTTGGCAGCAAGATGCCGTCAATAGGTACCTGTCGCGTCTCTTGGTTTAGAATGCTGTTCTCATTACCCACTTATTAAACGTCTACTGTTCGAAATACAAACAGACGGATGCATTTCGATGTTTATAAAAATAACATCGATAACTAAAAAGTTGAGTGGAGCTCACAAATCGTTTTAATCATGTGGGACTTCGCACGACTTTGGCGGTGCAGTTCGAAATTAAGTTGGCAAACACTTGCGTCCTCGTTCGCAGTGAAAGTGGATCTTGAGCAAATCGTGATGAAGCGTATCGCAAATCATTTATAAATTTTCGCGTGTATCAAGTATACGTCCAAGTTCGGAAACGGTGCACCTGCATTTTACAGTGAAACGTAGGTATGGGCGCGTCACGCATCGGAGAAAGTGTACTACAAAGGCGTACCTGCGACTGGTCCCCAATTGGGTTGTGACCTCGAATATTTACTCGTCGAGTCTCTTCTCTTTTTTTCTTAACCGACTTCAAAAATGAAGAGAAGGAGGTTCTCAATTCGACTGTATGGTTTTTTTTATGTTTGTTACCTCATAACTTTTGACTGGGTGAATCGATTTTGATGATTCTTTTTTTATTAGAAACCTGATACTTCCCGTGTGGTCTCATTTTAATTTAGTCCAGTTCTGATAATGGTATTCATGAGAAAACCATATAAGTCTTAAATTTGCATTAAGTACGTGCTCGACAAATAGATGAATACATCAATATCACGCCAACCGATAATTGTTTTCGGTGTATATTAGTTTATATATGACGGAGTCACGATCCTCAGCAGTGAGGGACCGATCGAAGAGAGAGAGAGTATATTAATTTGTTTTGGAATATCTTTTTTTTCTATTTGAAGTCGGTTTTTGTTAAAGCGTGTCTATTTACAATTATTAGAATATCGCAAACCTAACTCTTCCTACGAACCGGTCTTAATTACAATAAAAAGTTCTAAAACACAATATTGTACCACAGCATGGCTTAATTACCTACACGTTCTATCTGGACTATAGCTTCGAAAATTAAGCTACATCAGCGAAAAAGATAAAGATATTAGTAATTTTCAGTACCTACATCCACAAAAATTTGTATTAGCATCAACGAGGAATCTTAAATTTCATGAAACGGAATGTCTACAATTACCGATCTCAACTGAAATCTGTTTCCTAGTTTTTAAGGTATAATTTCGATTGACATTCTTTGAACGTACGAGACGAAATTTTACCCGTATTATTCCTGGTTTTGTTTCTTTCCGCCACAGAACTGGATTCCGGGGAATCGTTGGACGAGGTTCCCAATTGTGCCGCTTTATTGTTTGTGTAATATGTTATCGTCCATTGGGTACGGAAGGGACAAAACTTTGAAGTCTTAATAATATTTAGTTGTGGTTTTTCATTAGCACGATCAAAAGAGACTTTTGTCAATCAATTTCCAACTAAAACTGGCTCAAAAGTTGGGTGGTCGAATTAAATATCGTTATTAATTTGAACTAAAGACAAAAATCGTTGTCATTTAAATCATAAGATTAACAGAATATACAACATATTCAATCGACATCGCGTTCTTTCCGTATTATGAAGTGAGAGCTATATATAAAATTATGGATTAGTGTGTAATTATTAACCAAGGTTCTTAGATATTTATCGATTGTAAAAGAATTGATAAGGCCGTTACCACTATTATGTGTAACGCTTTTAATGTTCAATGTCGAGTTTTATGTTCAGCTGATAACATTCATGATAGGGGCACATGAGAAATAAGCAATTCTCGTCTTAAATTTTATGTCTATTTAAAGTTCATAATATAAATTGTATTCCATCTATCTTTACTCAACCAACGCCGTAAACGTTACATTTAAAACTGTGGGCACAAAAACTTTTGCAGAACAGGTTTTTTTATTCGCTCAAGTTAAGATCTTTTTTTAAAAAAAAAAACTTTTTTCTTACCTTGAAAGTTTCGGCAATCGTCAACATTAAAGTTTGTGCTGACTTAAATAACACAGTCTTCTGTTTATCTTTTTAAATCACACACTTTAATAAGCTTACAAATAAGCGGATAGTTCACAAAACTAAACGAGATAATAATCTTGGATAAAAATCTAAATGTTTGTACATAGTACATACACAAAAAAAATAAAAATAAGTTCAACAGTCTCGATGGAATGCATGCATTTCAAGTTGTTCGAACCCTTTGAAGTTTAAGGTGCTAACGTCAAGGGTACACCGCACCGTTCTGTTATTTGTTTACATAAATAATTTCACTGTCAAGCACAAAAATATCAGAAAGTACTACTATTTTCATCGTTAATAAGCTGTCACTATACGCGGAGCCCCACAGAACACGCACGACCGCTTCTGCGGTTGTTTTCAATATGGCGGACTTGCAACCAGTGAACGAAACGGGCACGCAGCCGCGAAGGCATTACGAAATCATTCGTTCAATTCGAAGCCTGCGCAGACGCACAAAAGAGAATACGAATATCGCAAAGACCTATAAACACTACATTAGTATAGTATGATTATTTATGTATTATTGTTAAGTTTTGAAGTTAAAGATAAAATAATTCTACCGGCTATAGAAAGAGCAATGCATTCAGCAGTTCAATCCTTGGAATTTTATAGTTGTTTTTTTGTTTGTGTATAAAAGTCGAATGCCAATAAAATCTAATGAATTCTTGTTTTTAATCAACTAAGTACTAGTCATACTTTTTGATACAATTCGAAGGCATAAAATACGTCAAATAAATGACGAAAATTATGTTCTAAAGTAAATAAAGTTAAGATTGATTTTTGTTTATTTTGAAAATAGATTTTGTTTATATTCAGTATCTGACACATTGCCATGATCATTGTCAAAACTGCAATGTCTTAAACAACGTTTGCAAGAAAATAAATAATCGATATTTTTGATTTTTTAAATTCCAAATTATGTTTTAATTACATAACTATTCGGCCAAAAATATTTTTTTTTGAAATTTACAATGGCTCTGGATTTAGTCAGTATCGCCCAACCGCATTATATTCCTGGGTTAGTACATCTACATTTTACAGAAGCAAAAGTAATTTCAGTCAATTGAAGATGTGAAAATTTTCTATCGCGAAGCAGCAGCTTTGATTTGAAGGGCGAGTTAGTCGTTATATTATTATGTTAACCAGTACTATTTATTGAGTTCCACCTCTTGTCTCAACATAGATGACGCCATTCACGTTCTGATGTCTAAGGGCTACAGTAAGACTTGACAAGTAAACGTTCACTCAACTAAAGATTTTTATTTTTTTTAAATAAATCATACTGTCCAAGATGCTTACAATACGAATGGAGTTATTGCACAGCTTTAATTTCACAATAGTTGAACAACGAAAATTCACAAATAATATTTCACCGGCTGTCCACTGTCGCGACACGAACTGAAAGGGCTTTTGTGAAACCTTTTATGTCTTATTACGTAAATAACTGGCCATATGCAAAGTTATCATCGTGATAGGTACAACAAAGAGGTTTTTGTTTGTTTTGTTTCATTGTAGCCAGTGCAGCGAAATATTTGTTTGTGATTGAAAATATCATTGATATTTTTGAAAGGAAGTCAGTGTGACTTGGAGCGTCGGAGACGACTTGAGCCAACTGGTTGCAAGGGTTAAATGATTCGGGCTGATGATCATGATACCGTTACATTTTTTATTTGCTGGTGGTACGGCGTCTTATGAGCCTGCACGGGTAGGTACCACCGTGTTGTCTATTTCCGCTGCTTAAATGTCGCCACCCACCCTGGAACATGATTTCTAAGGCTTCGTTTTTACAGTACAACGGCTGCCCCACCCTTCAAACCGAAACGCTTTTCTATAATTTTGCTAATATTAATTATGTATGAATGTGTTATTTACGGAATATGTATTAACAGGTACACGGGTCATTGTCCCGAGTACAAGTATCGGATCGGCGATACGTATGGCTCGACAACACACAAGATCCTTCTCGATCCGAGCGTGCAGCATTCAGAGAGGCTGGTGCTATCCGATAGAACGGCCGATGACTTCCAGGTGAATATATATAGCTTTCATGGATTGCGATTTTTTTTATTGCTTAGATGGGTGGACGAGCTCACAGCCCACCTGGTGTTAAGCGGTTACTGGAGCCCATAGACATCTACAACGTAAAATGCGCCACCCACCCTGAGATATAAGTTCTAAGGTCTCAGTATAGTTACAACGGCTGCCCCACCCTTCAAACCGAAACGCATTACTGCTTCACGGCAGGGCGGTGGTGCCTACCCGGGCGGACTCACAAGAGGTCCTACCACCAGTAAACAAGAGTTGCGTTTATTAATTAGTCATTAAGACTTTGACCCTATTCTTGTCGGATTAAGGTTTAATTAGCGGTATTCACATCGTAGGATCTATGGACTCCGATCACTGCCTGACAGCAGGTAGGTCGTCATGTCCTCTAAGCATTAACTCGAATCGGAAAACGATTTTCTTAATACGAACATCGCAAATATATATACAGTGACCGGTCCCATTTTTCTCTTACAAGTATACTACAGGCCTTGAGAACATGAGAGAATAACTTAAAACATTAGTTTGAGCTCTCTATTGTATTATAAAATGGCTGATTCAAGTCTTTAAGCCGTAACACATGACTACGTCGCGGCAGAAATAGGGAAGGCGATGGTTACACCCTATCACAATCCCTTAGTAATATTTTACGAAACATACCGGAAGATAAAGGGTGGTGTTATGCTAGAGGTCACAGAGTATCGATGTGACACTCAACACATAGCTCTCTATGTTTCTCACCGGATCTTTTGGTTCATTCATTCATTCACGAAGCAGCCGCTCGACCTACTAGGCTTCTCTCAGAGGCGCTCAGGGAGTTATTAGGAGACCTCTCCTCTCCCGGGTGAGCCTTCGAATTCGCTCACCCGCTCTGGTCAAAGCCTTCGCGTTTCAAAAACAATACCTTTGTCTCAAAAAAAGAAGTAAAACATGCATTGGTTTCCACATAAGAAATTAATACTTTTTTTTTATGTATGAGAAGATACTAGTGGCCCGGAGGCCTTTCCAGTTTTACCAGGACAGGTGTCCGAGTAAAGGCTCAGTCAGGAGGGGTGAAATTTGCTAAGAGCTACCCGAGCTCATCTAAAGGAGACCTAATGACTCAAGAGTAGGTAGCTGTTTCGCGAATGAATCTACTACCGGATCGGAATCGCGACCCGCTGAGAAGATCCGGCGAGAAATTCAGCGGGCTGATGTTTAGGTTAGGTTGCACGTCGAACTCTTTGCCGAGTTCGACGAGTACGGTTACCTTACTCCTAGAGCTAAAGATGTCTAATGCAAGGGTTATTGGATCTGATGGATCCGTAAGGACGTGTCTAAGGCGTCGACGGTGACTGGCTCCTGCGTGATCAGAATTCGGGGAGTAGTCAGCGGCGGTAACGATAAGGCGATTATCGTGACAAATACTTTACTTCTGATGTAATATAATTTGTAATTTTCGAACGTGATTCCGTAACGAACGTGTTTCTTTTGTAAAATTTAAATTCATTAAATGATTAATAATAAATATAGTACTATAGTATAATATAATAATAGTACGGTTGTTAGGTAGTCGTTTCGTGTTTTTTTTACATCGATTTCTGAGGTACCTAGTCAATTAAGAAAATATTTTTATAAAGAAAATTCAACACATTATCGTGTAAGTTGCCAATGTTGCTACACGTCGGTTTTTATATCGAATTTACTTAATCTATATTATGTTTCTCTCTGTGTAAAAAGTATAATTGTAGCATAGTTTTTTTAGCGTACTGAGTTTCTCCCCGGATCTTCTCAGTGGGTCGCGATTCCGATCCGGTGGTGAATTCTGCGAGGCATTGCTCTTGCTCAGACTAGTGTTACATAATTCCGTAAGGTTGAACCTGTGAGCTCACCTACCCGTCCGAACGTAGCTGGAATAGCCCCTTAGGTTACCAGCGAATAGGTAGGGAAAAAAGAATAGTAACTATCTAAGAGAAATGCAGAGGAAGAACGTTTTTCAAAGCATTCATAAATAAGTTAATATATATCATGTGGAGAGTATTAAGCGGTGGGCAGCGGCTTGGCTCTGCCCCTAGCATTGCTGAAGTCCATGGGTGACGGTAACCACTCACCTTCAGGTGGGCCGTATGCTCGTCTGCCTACAAGGGCAATAAAAAGAAAAAAAAATATCATTTTATATTATGTTTGGTAGGTACTGAAAAACTTTAAATAGATCCGCATGCGTGTATTATTTTACGAAAAGCTGTTGATAACAGGGTGGGTTGTAATCGTAGGGTTTGAGCCCCGTGAGCTCACTTATTTGTTAGGGTTACGCGCTGAAATGGCCTCTCAAGGCCACCAGCTTAGGTAGGAAAAAAATTTTTTTCAGCGTTGCCATTGTAAAAAGAGTTTCTCCATCTCAGACTTTTGTTTTAGATCTACCGTCCAGCACAGAACGAGATAGACATCGTGAACGCACGTTTCCGTAATGGCGATCCCGTTTACAAGCATCCCATGATACCAGGATACGAAGGTAGGTGACGTTTTTACAATAGCCAAACATCAAGAGATTTCACTCTTCGTATTTCGCCATTTCTGTTCGTCTGTATATCACAAATAAACCGCTTCTGGTCACACCTTTTTAAGATATAAAAACGTCTATTTAAGGATATATCTGCCATTTCTAGAGACTGATCACCACAAGTTAGCCTTCGTTTTTAGTTTAGTTGACGCGTTTGAGTCACTGCAATACTGATAGTTGCATTTATGAAGTAAGAATTACTAAGAATAACGAATGGAAATTTAAAACGACCGCGTTGTTTGGCGTACAGAGTGAAGAAAGATGGCGTTTTCGAGCCGAAAGGAAATTAACTATGTATTCAAAGTTAACGCGAAATTCATTTTACTTTCAAGCATAAAAATATATGGAGTTTTAGTGTTTTTTATATTTGTTTACTTGCATTGTAACGTGGAGAATGAGAGAGAGCGCAGATCTCACACGTTCGCTGATTTTATATTAAACAACATTAGGAAATGCAAATAACAAAAGCGAAATTAAAATTTTTGAGTCTGATATTTTTTAGATTTCTCGAAAAGTTTATCAGATTTTACTTACTTACTATCTTCAAAACAAAGAGGGAATACAATAGAACATTTTTGAAGATGAAACGAGAATTTTTGCAATTATACGTATCTATTTACATGTAACTGGATCTTGGTGAATCATTGCTTTGGGTAATTGAGTCATAAGCCGGACCGGTCCGTGGTATTCCACAGTTTCCTTTCAACCTAGTCCTTGGACCGAAACGAAGCTACGTCAAACTTTTAGAAGGCATTTAAAATATATTATAGTAAGTACCGTTGCGAGGAAAAGGTGCAAATCTGTTACTTAAAAATAATGTAAAGTTTTGAAGATTTTCGACATTTCATTCATTTCTGACGAATTGAGATGCCTGCTAGGAGCGGAATGTATTATTAGGCGGTTGATTTCGGGGCCCAAAATCAGTCCTAAACCGATTTAGGACTGATATTTTGGCCCCGAAATCTAAATCGAATGAATAGTGTGTATGTAAAAACGTTGAACTTACCGGAGTCCGATCGCTCGTCACAAGCATGCAAGCTCGTTATTGAATCATTACAACAGTTCAGACTTTTATCGAATACTCGTTCGTATATCTAGCACGGAAAAAAAAAACCATTATTTTATTCTTGCAACCAAATTTTTGTTTATTCAAATTACGTAATGGATTAGTGTAATGTGATGCCAAAAGCATTTTCTGCCGGTCGAAACGTTCTGATTAACAGAAAATTGAATTTTACTTTAACAAACTAAAAACCGTGCAGAACTCACGAACTACATACCTACTTACACAACGAAGGAATTACGTCGTGTGCTTAATACTTAAAAATCAAACCCATGAAATTTATGAAATTTACAAGTGGTACAGATGTGTATTATAACCACAATCTCGCCTATTTTTGCTACGAAGCAGTGAACGGTGGTGAGGTTGCTGGAATCCTTTAGATATGATGATCTGAATGTCGTCGTCTTTGAGACATGAGGTCGAAGTCTCAATGGTTAAACAAACCGTAACGCGTTACTGCTTAACGGCACAATTAGGGACAGTGGTACTTGCTCATGCGGGCTTAAAATACGTTCTACCACCCGTAATTGATGTATTCATTTTTAATTAATTTTGTGTCGCAATATACAGAGAGTAATTATAATATTAACGTAAAAATTTTGCGTAACCAAAACGTTTCAAGTTTCCACAATTAAATAGCTATTATATAAATGCAGACGAGGGAACAATAGAGTTGCGTTACTTAAAACTAAGTTTGTATGTATTTGACAATTCCGGTCTAAGCATTTCCATAAGGGATCAGATAAGAGAAAAAAGATAGTAAGCTGGTAAAACATGAAGGTCAATTACATAATGAACAAGAAAGAGTTTTTTCAAATGAGGTTTGCCTCTTCAAAGGAGGTTTGCTGCTTTAAACAAATTTTGTCTCCTCAAACGAGTACCCATCGTTTAAGAGCTGTTTGGCTGTACCCCTAGCATCGTTGAGGTCCATCCGCGACGGTAACTACTTACTATCAGGTGGACCATATGTCCGACTGCCTATTCTATTTTATTCTATCAGCCCAGAGACGTCCACTACTGGACATAGGCCTCCCCCAAACCTCGCCACAAAGATCGGGCTTGCGCTGCTTGCATCCAGCGGATCCCCGCAAACCTAATTCGGTCGTCCATTTTGGTCCTCCTTGTGGGACCGACGACTACGGTGCCTACCCACGCTACGTCTACGTCACGACTGCCTAAAGGGCTACAAAAAGAAAGAAAGAAGTAAAGTATCGCAGTGTTATGATCGAACCAGGGCATCTTACATGATTGTAAATGTATTATTTTGTAACGTAAATATGTAGGTACTGATTGTAGCATGATATATCGCTTGTCCAGCAAAGGAAAACGACATTTATTCCTAGGATTTCTGCCCCGTCTGAACGCACACTTCGGCCAAAGATATACCGTGTCAGCTACGGAAGCACTCTCCGAGTTTCAGAGGTTGCAACTGAACCAGAGGGCAGCTAGGAACCAACTGGAGAGGGTCGTCAGTCTTCAGGCCGGAAAAGGACAGCCCTGGGATTTGGTTGACAGATTCGTAAGTTGCGGAATACGATGCTTTTGAATGAATTTAGAGATTCGTTGGAAGAACGTCTGTGAAGTTGAATGGTTGGCGAGGTCGAAACACAAGTCACGGAAAGTTACGAATGTGATTAAGAAGACGAAATGAAAGGAGATGTATGAAGAAAATGATCGTTTCTTCTGTTGAAGATGAAAATAAATTGTAATGTTGATGGAAGAAAAAGTGTGTGGAACTTATCCGAAACTAGAGTGGCAGAAACGAATGATTGAAATGAAAAATGAGTGAGGAAATATCTGCACAGAACAAAAAATAAGCGTAAAAAGGGAGCCGTTTAAAATAAAGCTTTTTCTCGATCCAGTCTGCTACGGCGGAGTTTAAGTTGCCCTTGGTCGTAGTACGACCGGAATGTGCGGGTATACTTCGTGATCTACCAATGGACGAGCCGAAACTGTCTCCAGCATCGCATTCCGTCAGTCCTTACTTTATGGAAAATGATGATCCAGACAAATTCATAAAGAAAGGTATTGAATAAAAACATGACAAAGAAAATTCACTTGGGATTTTTAAGTCACAATCTGTCACAATCTATACTAATATCTATATTAATATATAAATCTACAGTGGTTTTTACGGATGTTCCATTATAACTACTGAACCATGCATCCGATTGACTTGAAACTTGGTATTCATGTAAAAAATGCATGTACTTAATGGATAGGCTTAATAGGAGGAAAGGATAGGATAGGCTTAATGGATAGAATGGATATTTATATAAGTGTTTATATGACTCCCTAATAATAATGACAATAAATAATAATTTTCATTGTAAATGCCCAGCGAAGCGGGCGAGTACAGCTAGTAGGTATATTAAACAATAATAATTATATTAAAACTTTTTCATTATTTAGAAAGGTGTAGATTAAACGTAATGTCATTTTTTTGAACTTGTGATTGCTTGGCATCACATTGACATTAAATTTTTTTATTTTTGTTATATTTCATGTAGGTAAATAGATATGAATTTGTATTGAACTAATGTCCTACGCTAAAATTCATTCATCGTTCGTTAGGAATCAGATATGGGGCTTTAATCCCTCAGAATCGATCCGTAAGTAATCGAAGTGCCTTTTTATTTGCATAGTTAGTCATATGAACGCCTAGTTAACATGTTACTATATAGTGCCAAATCGACAAAGCCTCGCGACAAGTTTCGCGTAGTGCTTTGGAATAGACATCAGACGGGAACACGGAATGTTTTGGGGCAAAAAAGGAGAAGGTGATGGGAATAATTGTAGTGCGGAATAAGTAAAGATGTTAATAAATATAAAAAGAAAAATAAAATAAAATTATAGTACGCAGTTTTACTGATTTGATAAATCAGAGAGAATGTCCGGGAC
Source organism: Bombyx mori (assembly GCF_030269925.1). Lineage (NCBI taxonomy): Eukaryota > Metazoa > Arthropoda > Insecta > Lepidoptera > Bombycidae > Bombyx > Bombyx mori. Next base: position 3,182,562 of record NC_085121.1, read on the forward strand.
ATTTAAATCGCATGTTAGGATCCCGACTATCTTTTAATGTAAAATTCTTGGGACGCTATTTTGCCACGACATGTTTGCTTGTACATACCTATTACGTGCCTAAAATGATATGTTTTTGCTAGGTAATACTAGCTATATAGGCGTACATATATTGAAACTAATATTTTTGTTGGCTGTAGGGTTTTCGGGTCATGTGCCGTACGGCTTTCAACGTTTCGGCGAGTCGTCGAAAAAGCTCACTAATTCAGCTCTCTGCGACTTTTCGTCGAATTACCGAAGAAGGCAGAGCACTGAGTGGGCTCCTGTAAATGTGGTCAAGTAAGATCATTTTATTTATTATATAATGAAATTTGAAATAACTGTAATCAAATAGTAGACAGTAAATCTCAATATCTACTTAGCTTACCGAAATCTAAATGTACAAAATAAGTATAAGTAACATGATTATTAAATACAAGATGAAATTAAAGTGACATTTTGTTTAGTCGCCTACTGCTACTTATTCACTAATATCTAAGAATAATTTCTTAAAAAGTATGGGCAGCGCTTCTGCGCTGTATACTTCTGTATTCTGCGTAATTAGCATTGACGTCTCATAAATGTCAAACTGACTTCCATCCACTAGACGTCAACGTCCATTGTAAAAACCCATATTTTATAAATACGGAAGACGTGTTTCCAAAACTTTTATTTATAAAATAGTAACGTGGCTTTGCACAAAGAAATATAAAAATGACGAAAAAGAAACTATTACCGAATCTTTCAAAAGAAGAGAAGATGGTAATAGTAGTATCGGAAATAATTCAAGAGTTATTGGTCGCTCATCGTCAGGGCAAAGATGTTAACCTCAACAAGATGAAAACGCGGATATCTTCCAAATACGGTCTCGGCACGTCTCCGCGACTAGTGGACATCATTGCTGCTGTACCAACAGACGCCAAAAAGATTTTGCTACCGAAATTAAAAGCTAAACCTATTCGTACAGCGTCTGGTATCGCCGTTGTTGCGGTTATGTGTAAACCTCACAGATGCCCACACATAAACTTTACCGGGAACATTTGTGTATATTGTCCCGGAGGTCCGGATTCGGATTTTGAATATTCAACTCAAAGTTATACTGGATACGAGCCCACATCCATGAGAGCGATCCGAGCTCGTTACAATCCTTACTTGCAGACTCGTCATAGAGTGGAACAGTTGAAACAACTTGGTCATAGTGTGGACAAGGTAGAGTTCATTGTGATGGGAGGAACGTTTATGAGTTTGCCTGAAGACTATAGAGATTACTTTATTAGGTAAGAAAAAAGATTTTAATTTAAGGAAAGTTTACATTGTACAAAAATATAGAAATTAATCTTGGAATTCCTTTGATTCCTTTTATTGAATGAAATTTATTTTATCCTAATTTGAACTTTCATTGATTGAGCTTTCTGAAATATAACTTCCTCATTTTATTGAAAATTTTGGAGTCAAAACTATTATTGTGAGTATTTCCTTAGGAATCTTCACGATGCTCTGTCAGGCCACACTTCAACTTGTGTAGCTGAAGCTGTGAAGTACTCTGAGAAAGCAAAAACGAAATGCATTGGGATTACAATTGAGACAAGGCCTGATTATTGTCAGCAAAGACATATGAGTGATATGCTTAATTATGGATGCACAAGGTGAGTGTTATTGTAAGAAATGATTATTTGCAAAAAATGTACATTAAAGATACGTCAATTTATTTCATAAATTTAATTTTCAAATATGTGTAGTGAATAGCTATCACAGAAAATCAGATATTTGACAGGTCCATGAATCTCCCCAATGAGATTTTCAAAATAAGAAGCTTCAGACAGAGCCCACTGAGTTTCTCGCCGGATCTTCTCAGGGGATCGTGTTTCCGATCCGGTGGTAGATTCTGCGAAGCACGGCTCTTCTTAGGGTTCGTGTTAGCAACATCATCAGGTTTGAGCCCTGTGAGCTCACTTACTAGTTAAGGCGACGCTGATATAGCCTCTCAAGGCTAACAGCTTAGGCAGGAAAAAAAAATCTAAATAAGATTGTATTTATATAAAAGTTCCAAACAATAATATTCAGACTATCAGTCTACTGAGCAATTTTACGTGTTACATGGCAGATTTTCTCTTAGTTGATATCCCAAGTAATAAGCTAGAGTTTTATCTTAAAAAAATTCTGTCTGTTTTGTTTTATTTTATTTAATTATTATTTTTGTGGTCGAATGGTGTATTAATATTAAGTTTACACAGGTTTCTAATTTATCCACCACCTAAGTTATGTTAGCTATGAAAGATTTATATGTTCTAGTCTGAACAGTATTGCACTATAAAAAAGTTTTCACTTTAATATGTTAGACTATTAATGTGTGCACATTGTATTGTGATATGGTAATCACTTAAAACAAGTGAACCTTGAGTTTCAGCTACCATCTTTGTATTTTATTGTTTTTTCATCTATTTAATTTCATCAGTAAAATTTTATTTACAATTATTATTTTCAGGCTTGAAATTGGTGTACAATCAGTTTATGAAGATATAGCCCGGGACACAAATAGGGGACATACAGTGAAGGCGGTATGCGAGAACTTTAGTATGGCTAAAGATGCTGGTTACAAGGTACGTTGTCGGTAAGCAGTGGCTTGGGTCTGCCCCTGGCATGACCAACATCCATGAGCTACGGTAACCACTCACCAACAGGTTTGCCGTATGCCTAATATGGTTACAGTCATAGGATTTTAACATGAATAATCTGTCTAGATATTAATAAGATTTAGATATGTGAATATGTTGTAAGCTGATAAGGGTGGGTACTCCAATCTTACTTATTGCAACAACAATGTCATTTTTTGTTTTATTTTCAAAATGAAACTGAAACCAGTATTTGTTCGAATAGATTAAATGTCTCTCATGTTTGATTTGCTCAATGTCTTATGAGCATCAGCAAATAATATTTATTGATGTTTTTGTCAACACTGTCTGAACTAAAAGAAATATGTGAAACATGTGTAAGGCTACACTAATGATAACAGATGTGTCCAGACTGTTCAAAGTAAACAGAAAACATTTACTAAACATGAATACTTGTCATTTTAGTAAGATAATATTTTTGGTTTGCAATATAACATGAAAGAAGTTGGCAGTGCTATTTACTCAGTTGTTGGTTACCTTTTTGGCTTACTGAACGGTCCCAATACATAACAATTATTTTGTACTAGTAAAATAATATGACACAAACTCATTCTAAAAAAGTAATTATAAATATTCACTCGCAGATTGTCGCCCACATGATGCCAGATCTACCAAACGTTGATTTTGAAAGGGATGTAGAACAATTCATTGAGTTCTTTGAGAACCCTGCATTCCGAGCTGATGGACTTAAAATTTACCCAACACTGGTAATAAGAGGTACCGGTTTATATGAATTATGGAAGACCGGGAGATACAGGAGTTATCCCCCTTCAACTTTAGTCGATCTAATTGCGAAGATATTAGCTCTAGTGCCACCATGGACTAGGGTGTACAGGTATTGTTATTTTTAATGATATAGATAGGTGGTCAAGTTACAAGTAACAACAAGGTTTGAAGGGTGGGGCAGCCTTGTAGCTATACTGAGATCTTAGACCTTATATCTCAAGGTGGGTGGCGCATTTACGTTGTAGATGTCTATGGGCTCCAGTAACTACTTAACACCAGGTGGACTGTGAGCTCGTCCACCCATCTAAGCAATAAAAAAACCCATTTGGTTTTAAGTCAATGTCATTGTCAAGGTATTATTAGCATTATGTTACAGTATACTTATTTTACAACATATTTTAAATTATCACTTTTATAATATATTTTTTTGTAAAGTAGAAGAAAAAAACAATTGTGATTTTTTTACACAATGTTTTTTTTTCTAAATTTCATCATTGAAATTACAGAGTGCAAAGAGACATTCCCATGCCTTTGGTATCGTCAGGAGTCGAGCATGGTAATCTTAGAGAGCTAGCTTTGGCACGAATGGCAGACTTGGGTACTGATTGCAGAGATGTGAGGACGAGAGAGGTTGGGATACAGGAGATACACAACCGAGTCAGACCGTATGAGGTAAGGAATATATTTTAGGAGTTTTACAAAATATTGTTTAGTTCTATACAAATAAAAACACGATTTAATTGTTTTAATTGAAAATTGTGTATCCTGAATAGTCCTGATAGTAGATCAGAGTAATAAAATTATCATTGGCCCTTCATTTGTTTAGAAATTTTTAAAATATTCATCTGATTAATATTGATAATTGAATTGATACAACATAAAAAATAGAAGAAGTTAATACTGTAAAATGTTTGCGTCGCATACATGAAATTACACTACAAGCCAAAAAAATACAACAAATAAAAATGTTTTTTCATTTGATTTCAGGTTGAGCTTATAAGACGAGACTACGTAGCCAACGGTGGTTGGGAGACGTTTTTAGCTTACGAAGACCCGAATCAAGATATCTTAGTAGGCTTGTTGCGGCTGAGAAAGTGTGCCGGTCAAACTTACAGGCCGGAATTAAAGGCCAAACCTAATTCGAATTTTGTACAGTGCAGTATTGTAAGGGAGTTGCATGTTTATGGCTCTGTTGTACCAGTAAGTTAATTTTAATTATGCATTGTTAGCAATAAAAGTTGGATTTGAATGATCGGTGGTAAAGATCCATGGCTGCTTCCGTATTAGCATTCCCAGTTTGTACGCATATATGTAGTATAGTATAGGGTTTGGGTATTTGGGTAACTGCCCATTTCTGTCAATTTTAAATCATAACATCGTGTAATAAAAATGAAATCTGCAAAAATTATAATTTGCGTAATTACTAGTGGTAGGAACTCGTGTGGGGCAGCCGTTGTAACAACTATACTGAGAATATATATATATATATACCTTAGCACTCATATCTCAAGCTGGGTGGCGCATTTACGTTGTAGATGTCTATGGGCTCCAGTAACCACTTAACCACCAGGTGGGCTGTGAGCTCATCCATCGATCAAGGCAATAAAAATGAATATAAACCTATTATTTAAATTGTAATTTCAATGAAATAACACTTCACATGTGAGTTTCACCTATGCAATAATAGTAAGATACTTTTTTTTTTAGGTGAATGCCCGAGATCCAACCAAGTTTCAGCATCAAGGCTTTGGCATGTTGCTAATGGAGGAAGCCGAGAGAATCGCGCGGGAAGAGCATGGTTCCGACAAAATGGCCGTTATTTCGGGAGTCGGAACGAGGAATTATTATGCTAAAATTGGTTACCATCTCGAAGGGCCGTACATGGTCAAGATGCTTGCGTAAAATTTAATACAGACCTGTGTCAAACACGATTCTGCCGATAAGTGCACCTGTAAATTGGACTCGTGACAAAACATATTGCATGCAACAATAAAGCTTTTTTTCTCTCACTCTACGCGTGCCTCCCTTTCTAATTAATACCTCTCTGATGAAGTCTGATGTGCAAAGGGTCGATTTGCTTTGACTTATCGCAGAGGAGGTGTGAAAGTAGCCCCGGTAATTAACAAATTAAAGAGCGGACGGTTAGCGTGGTATGGACATGTGATGCGGAGAGAGAAGATGCTTGTGACTAGGAGATGTATGGAAATGGTAGTGCAAGGTAGAGGCGGAAGAGGTCGACCGAAGAAGACGAATGAAGTGTGTGAATGACGATATGAGAGAGAGAGGAGTTAGTGTTGAGATGAGCTGATAGAAGAGAATGGAAGAGAAAAATTTGTTGTGCCAATCCCACCTAGTGAGATAAGGTGGAGAAAGAGATCGCCTCTTCATGATCTCAGTCGACTTGGGGCACAATATACGATACAGTACGAACACAGGTCTAATATTTTGTTATGGTGCTTGATATTTGTAACTAACTTCACTTTGTAAAAACATACAAAGGCAAATAATTCATTTTATTGTATATGTATAAGTAAAAAAATAAATGATGAGCTTCAAATTTATTTGTTTCGTTATTTATTTTTCTCTCTCTCTCTCTCTCTGTATTTAAGATATTTTGGAAGTCATATTTTGCAATAAGTATTGTTCGCGTAATGTGAAAAGTACCTAGTATGGACGTGAAGACATTTTTTTCACTTGTCGATGAAACGTGACAATATCGATATGTATTTTTTTTTTATTGCCCTTGTATGCAGACGAGCATACGGCCCACCTGATGGTGAGTGGTTACCGTCGCCCATGGACTTCAGCAATACCAGGGGCAGAGCCAAGCCGCTGCCTACCGCTAATGTATGTATCAACAAATTATATACTTGATATAAGTTGGTTGGTAAGTGAGTGGTTACCAACTTATATACTAGATATAAGTTTTTGATTTACAACATATTAATCCGAAACTATGATTTTTTTCCACAAAGTAAAAATTCATGGTAGCATAATATGACTAAAAAATATATCAGAAAAAGATGATAAAAATATAAAATCTAGGCTAACATTGCTCTTAACAACTATGACCTAAAATATATTATTGTTACCGAGGTTTATTGATGATTAATTTAAAATTTCCATTCCATTATTCCTGCTGATATAAAATTTCCATTAATCCTGCCAAATTTAATTTTACTTCGCCTCTATATAGTTTCTTTAATCTTTCCAGACCTGATCCTCCATTATCCATAAATCCCACTGAGATCTACCATAAGCACGTCGGTATGTTGCCCAACTACGCAGGTCACGTGCCAGGCTGCGTCTTCAGGTAACTAATACCTATATTTCTACCGTAGAGTGTAGTTAATTGGAGGCTCTACTTCTAGAAATCGAGATAATATGTAAACGAACAATGTGGGTATTCGGAAATTCAGTTGAAGAAATGCACAGCCCCTTAGGCTACCGGCGAATAGGTAGGAATAATTTTTTTATGAATTCTGGCAAACAATTATTATCTTGCTAAGTTTGATAACCGCTTATCGCTAAACTAAAACATTTGTTATATCTTACGTTGTTTAGATTCGGAAAAACCTACGGCAACGACACGAGAGACGCTAAGCGTTGGCTCCGAGGAGACTTCACATCTTAGAAGAAAGGAATTTACGTCATAAATTTACGTACGTAATAGGTATAATCGCATTTACCAACAATAAATTGTCAGTAACTGTTTACAAACCTCAATTACCTACCATTAAAGCTATGGACAAAATTGTTATGATTTTTAATTGTTACGAGTATGTACTGAATTTTTAAGGACCTTGTTGTAGTGGTCCACTAAGTTTCATGTCGGATCTTCTCAGTGGGTCGCGTTTCCAATCCGATGGTAGATTCGGCGAAGTGCTGCTCTTGCTAGGGTTAGTGTTAGCAACGACGTGAGGTTTGAGTCCCGTGAGCTCACCTACATGTTAGGTTACGTTGGCATAGCCTCTCAAGGCTACCAGATGAGGAAGGAAAAAAAGTGGCCCTGAAATTACAATACCATAACATATTTCCTACTTTTTTTTTCCTACCTCTAAGCTGAGAGCCTTGAGAGGCTATATCAGTAGGTGAGCTCATGGGGCTCAAACCTGATGACGTTGCTAACACGAAGTCCAAGGGCGACGGTAACCACCCACCATCAGGTGGGCCGTATGCTCGTCTGCCTAAAAAAAAATTATCTAAGCGTCCTCTAGTAAGCGCACGGTCAAAATGGAAAAGGTAAAAATATAACCGATTCAGTTGCTGTGGCCACGCCCAAAACACGTCATTACGGATCCTCCTGATCCATTAACGCTGCTTTTAGGTACCTCAAGCACCGGTCACCGTCGTCGAACCCGTCGCTTGCGACGCAGGGCTCGACGAGCGAATTAACCCACAGATACAGCCCAATGAATTTCTTCCGGATCTTCTCAGTGGGTCGCGTTTCCGATCCGGTGGTAGATTCTGCTAACCACGGCTCTTGCTAGGGCCAGTTTTTTTTTTTTTTTTATTGGCCCTTGAAGGCAGACGAGCATACGGCCCACCTGATGGTGAGTGGTTACCGTTGCCCATGGACTTCAGCAATGCCAGGGGCAGAGCCAAGCCGCTGCCTATTAGCGACACTCCGGTTTGAGCCCCGTGAGCTCACCTACAAACGTTAGGGTGAAGCTGAAATAGCCTCTCAAGGCTACCAGCATAGGGAAAAAAAAAGCTATGGCCACAGTCCTACGACACCGCTGCGCCCACAAACTGTACCACAGCTTCTGTGTACTCGTGTCTGTTTGAACAATAGTTATTTTGTGCCGGGCTCAATGTTGATTTTAGACAATTGGGGATGTACATATTTCAAACTAAGTTTTTGTAGTTTTATTAGTTTGGATTTTTAGCAGACAAAATAAAATTCAATAAAACATGGAATAGTTTATATTGTTTTCAACAAAATAACAAAAAAATATATTGCAGATTATCACAACATCCTTATAAAAATATACATTTTTTTTTTAAATGTAAATGCAGCGTCTTTATTACTTTTTCTTAGAATTCCATTCCTTTAGCAGATTCTCGGTTAGTTCTAGATTTTCGTCTTTCTGTAACGAAACCCAATAAATAAACAATTTTAGTTAATACACTTTTATTTTATCGTATTTTCTTTTATTAAAAGTAGACGTCAAATGGATACAGTCGCCCGAGGACATCAGCAACGCCACGGCCAGTTTGCTTGTTTAGTTTCCCATAAATCTCGGCTGCAGGGGCACACGTCAACTATGTTGGTCTATTCTAAGTAACTATAAATAACGTAACTATACAATTTTTATTTATTATCTATTACCGATTAGTGTCATCAATAGAGACTTTATTTAAAGGTTGGGGTACCTTTACAAGAAAAAACGCCATTGACACCACACAAATTATCGTAATAATATAACAAAAATATTTTTTTATAATCGATACGATAATATTTTTCTTTTTTAAATGCCTTTCATACGCAGGCTAATTCCCATAATAGATCTATATTTTTGTCTCTTTTTTAATGTCGCCTTCTTTGTTTCATCTAGCTTCAAATCTCAATGTTGCTATGGTAATTTTCATTTTAACATTGTATTTTATTTATTTATGCTTCAGACATCCTCCAGCGATCCCTCCTGGGTTTTGTGGGGAGTACCATATATTTGTACCATATCTTAATCGGGGATTTGCACTCAGTGCTTTTAGTCTCCTCCAATCACCAGTCACTGGTTGTTTTTTTTTTATTGCTTATATATGGATGGACGAGCTCACAGCCCACCTGGTGTTAAGTGGTTACTGGAGCCCATAGACATCTACAACGTAAATGCGCCACCCACCTCGAGATATAAGTTCTAAGGTCTTAGTATAGTTACAACGGCTACCCCACCCTTCGAACCGAAACGCATTACTGCTTCACGGCGGAAATAGGCGGGGTGGTGGTACCTACCCGTGCGGACTCACAAGAGGTCCTACCACCAGTGATTACGCAAATTACAATTTTGCGGGTTTGGTTTTTATTACACGATGTTATTCCTTCACCGTGGAAGTCAATCGTGAACATTTGTTGAGTACGTATTTCATTAGAAAAATTGGTACCCGCCTGCGGGATTCGAACACCGGTGCATTGCTACACACGAATGCACTGGACGTCTTATCCTTAAGGCCACGACGACTTAAGGGTGTTAAGTGGTTACCGGAGCCCATAGACATCTACAACGTAAATGCGCCACCCACCTTGAGATATAAGTTCTAAGGTCTCAGAATATATAGAATACGAAGAGTTCGACCCATAGACAGAGACCACTGAGTTTCTCGCCGGATCTTCTCAGTGGGTCGTTTCCGATCCGGTGGTAGATTCTGCAACTGCTCTTGCTAGGAGCATTCTCTGAGCTCACCCACCAGTCGACTGATCGGTATCTATAATTAGATCAGGATATAAATGTTACCTTTATAAAGCAGAATCTCGCGAACGTCTCCCCCAGGTGTTTGTGTGCTTCAGAGTAGAAGGCGCTCGGCGGTATGGCGAGTACGCCCGCCTCTTTAGCGAATTTCTTTGTGAACTTGTAATCTTTGTATTTGTCCAGTTCGCTCGATAAGTCGATCTTCTTTTCTGTAATAAATACAGACGTTAATTAAAACAGTATTCAGATTTCGAGTAGCACGTTTAATCTATATATCCCCCGTCCCCCGTCGCCTCGGATTCCTTTTGTTTTTTTTAAGTTTATTTTATTATACAAAAGGTTAGGTATTTTATTTATCGATTGAGGCACTGCGAAGTCTGCCGGGTCAGCTAGTAAATATTAAAAAAGAAACATGTGTGCAATTCACACGTGTTAGAAGTAAAACTTTCAAAAAATTAAATACAATTATCCTAAATTTGTAAGAATATGTAAAATTTTGTCATTGGTCAATAATTGTAAATCATCTTTTATAGTATGAGGTAGCGTCTTCTGTGAATCGATATTTTAACGTCACGTATAGTCCTAAATTGAAATTCACTACAAGAGGTTTCATACGCACGTTAGTATTAAAAAATCTCATAGATGGCGCTGTATTAAAATTTTTCGACACTTCCGTTGCATACCTGCGTGACGTAACATCTGTATAAATTTTACCCTCATGCGCCTAAACAAGTTTCACTTCAAAAGAATTAGCTACCCAAGTCAGTCCAATCGGCCACGACAAAGTACCCGGCCTCGGGTAGGGTCGGTTTGAAGCCGTTCTCCTTCAAGATCTTCATGAGGTAGTCTCGCTTCGGGCGCAGCTCTCGAGCCAGAGAATAGAAGTAGCAGTCCGGCGAGTCGCGCCTGGCCAGCTCGTACTCGAACGAGCGGGCCACGGCTTCCTGGGGACAGTTCATCGAAACTATTATACAGTATAAGAAGTCGTCGTGGCCTAACGGATAAGACGTCCGGTGCATTCGTGTTGAGCGATGCACCGGTGTTCGAATCTCAGGCGGGTACCAATTTTTCTAATGAAATACGTACTCAACAAATGTTCACGATTGACTTTCACGGTGTAGGTATAACATCGTGTAATAAAAATCAAACCAACAAAATTGTAATTTTCGTAATTACAATGGTAGGACCTCTTGTGAAACCGCGCGGGTAGGTACAACCACCCTGCCTATTTCTGCCGTGAAGTAATAATGCGTTTCGGTTTGAAGGGCGGGGCAGCCGTTATGACTATACTGAGACCGTAGAACTGATATCTCAAGGTGGGTGCCGCATTTTCATCGTAGATGTCTATGGGCTCCAGTAACCACTTAACACCAGGTGGGATGTGAGCTCGTCCACCCAACTAAGCAATAAACAAAATTGTACAGTTATATTATTATATATTAAATAATCTGTACCATATGTCATACAGGTTCAATTCAGGTCACTAAATAAATAAAAAAGTAAATACATATTTTTTTGTTTAATTTAAATATAAATAGATCGGGACTCCCTGACATAAAAAAATAAAATTAAGTTATCGTATTTTACAATGTCTATGCACAAGCAATAGTATAGTAACCGGCAAACATCGTGAGCAAATGACCTTGACTGCGCAGAACCGAATTTTAGATCACTTTGGTGGTGAGGGTGAGGCGCGACGGCAGGGGAAATCGTATCGAGCGCGTTATTGGTAGATCAGTCGAACCTTGCGTCCCGCACCGCGCCTTCGTTCCGCTTGCTCCCAAAAGTACGCTTGCGTACAGTGAAAAGTCTATCGTTATTAATCGTTAAGTTATATTTTGTTATAATTGCTTGTTGACTTTGTTGCCATTGCTATTTGTTGAGTGTTTGTTGATTTTTTATAAAAAAATACACTATGCCGCGACAAACTGGTGTAGTATTCAAAAGAAAGGGTAGAAAAATTGTGTACGACGTATATTGCTTCATTATAAAACAGGGGAAGAATGATATTATGGAAAAAGTAAAACAGACTTCGGAAGCAACAAAAACATCAGTGAGTACTGTTAGGTGCATTATTAACGAAGCTAAAGGCTCTGGCTTGCTCATCGTGCTTGGGACTCCGGGTAAGAAAAGATCAGGGAAGAAGAAAGTTACCGGAATGGATAGTTTCGTTCAATCTGTAATAAAAAGATGTAATCATAATAACTACATAACAAGCAGCGAAACTCCGTACCGTAGAAAGGCTTCGAAAATTTTAAAGAAGATATACATTTTAATGGCTCGGTATGAAGTTTACGACGAATTATGAAAGAGCTAGGCTTCAGATGGAAAAAAAAAACAGAAAATAATCGGAAGCTGGTAATTGAAAAAAGTAACATTCGATTACTACGAATCGAATATCTTCAAAAAATAATTAATTATAGACAAAAAAGAAGATCGAACCGACCGAGTCGTAAACTACACCGATGAGCCCTATGTCGACTTATCACGATGATGGCGACTCGGGTGATGAAAACAGTGATGATGATAATGGTCAAGATTATGATAACGAAAAAAAAATTACAAATACCAGCTTCGCTTCAACTGAACGAAGACCTGGCAACAGCTCTAGTTTTGACTTAATAGAAGGAATATCTATTTTACCCCAAGATTAAATTATTACAATTATTAACCTATATTTTTTGTTGATGTTCTAATAAATATATAAATAAATACATATGTTGATTTTAATAATTTAATTGCATTATGACGCAGAGTAAATAATGTTTTTGCACGTGAGTGTACCATGCGCAAACTTACCCCCACTACGTCAACAAATGCTCAAGAAGTTTGCCGGCTATTATACAGCGTGTTTAGGGCGAGTTTTTTAACGTTCTCGATAGCGTAAAAGTTAACTCACATTTGTGTGGAGTTAGAACAGGGCCCCTAGCAGCAAACGTGGGTAAACATTCCAACTCCATACATATTTGAGTTAACTTTTACGCTATCGAAAACGTTAAAAAATTCGCACTAAGCACACCGGTGAATTAGAACGAGACGTACCTCGACCGGCGTGCAGCACGTGTACACACAGTTCTGGTGTACCACTTGCAGATTCCTCATCAGGTCGGCTGGTCCGTACGCCCACCCGATCTTCCACCCGGTGACGGAGAACGTCTTCCCCGCGGACCCGACGGTGATGGTCCTCTCCCACATGCCCGGGAATGACGCTATCCGGATATGCTGTTTGGGCTCGTACACCATCCACTCGTAGACTTCGTCGGAGAGACAAAGCACATTGTGCTTCTTGCACAGATCGGCAATGAGTTCCAGCTCGCGTTGGGTGAACACCTTGCCCAGCGGATTGTGGGGCGTGTTCACGATGATCATTTTAGTTCGGTTGTTGAAGAGCGAAGCTAGCTCCGCCTCGTCTAAAACCCAATCCGCTGATGATATATCGTCGCCTTGAGGTTTCTGCGTACAATTTGTTCAAGCTTCACATATAGGACCGAATGAAATTGCGCTATGAACTGTCAATTTAGCTTTAAAAATTGATAGTTCATAGTGAGACAGATTTATGTGGCACCTGAGAGAAGTTGAGAAGTGCGCGTTTGGGATGGTATGGACATATTGTGATGAGACCAGAGGCGGATTATGCGTAAGGCAAACTAGGCACGTGCCTAGGGACGTATACTTAGAAGGAGCGCGCGAGCTCAGAATTTTTGAATAGATAAAGAAAATAACATATCGACGATTAAGAATTAAATGCCTGAATTAAAGTCTAGGGTTTGATGATACAACGTCATCGTAATTGCAAAAACAACTCGTTAAAATTTATAGTATTATGATGGCCATTTATGGCCGGTACAGGGGCGCCGATAAAGTGATTGCCTAAGGTGCTCTGGACCTTTAATCCGCCACTGGATGAGACTAAATGAAAATGAGGTTGGTAAGAGAGTGTTAACTATGAATGTGGAAGGATATAGAGGAAGACCTAAAAAAAATCTGTCGGCGATGCCCCATTCCACATTTAATGTGGATTTCAGCAATGTAAGGGGCCTACATAGTAACCTCGACGCCGTACACCACCATCTTGAGACGGCGCAGCCTGCCCTCCTTTTTCTGACGGAGACACAGATATCTGCTCCGGATGACACTTCGTACCTTGAATACCCCGGCTACGTATTGGAGCACAACTTCCTGCGTAAAGCCGGGGTGTGTGTATTCGTCCGGGCTGATGTCTGTTGTCGCCGTCTACGAGGCCTCGAACAACGGGACCTGTCCATCTTGTGGCTGCGCGTAGATGACGGGGGTTGTACCCGAGTCTACGCATGCCTGTACAGGTCCCACAGCAGTGATGCAGGTTCAGCTCTGATAGAGCATGTGCAAGAGGGGACTAACCGCGTGCTTGAGCAGTACCCATCTGCGGAGGTGGTGGTTCTTGGAGACTTTAACGCTCACCATCAAGAGTGGTTGGGATCCAGAACCACTGACCTCCCAGGTCGGGCTGCCTACGATTTCGCCCTGGCCTACGGCTTCTCCCAGCTGGTGACACAGCCCACCCGTGTCCCAGATATTGAGGGGCACGAGCCCTCTCTATTGGACCTTCTGCTGACCACCGATCCGGCCGGATACAGTGTGGTGGTCGACGCTCCACTTGGATCGTCTGATCACTGCCTTATCCGTGCTGCGGTACCGATCTCTCGTCCTGGTCGTCGAATGACGACCGGGTATCGAAGAGTTTGGCGGTATATGTCAGCAGATTGGGATGGGTTGCGTGAATTTTACGCATCCTACCCATGGGGGCGGCTCTGCTTTTCCTCTGGTGATCCTGACGTCTGTGCGGACCGACTTAAAAACGTGGTGCTTCGGGGGATGGAACTGTTCATTCCTTCTTCCAAGGTGCCCGTCGGGGGTCGCAGTGGACCCTGGTATAACAATGCCAGTCGGGACGCTGCACGCCTCAAGCAGTCCGCATACGCGGCATGGAATGATGCCAGGAGACGCCAGGATCCTAATACCTCTGAGGAAAGGCGGAAATTTAACGCCGCTTCTAGGTCCTATAAGAGGGCTATTGCCAGGGCGAAGTCGGAGCACGTTGCCAGAATTGGCGAGCGACTGAAGAGCTATCCCGCCGGGAGCCGTGCTTTCTGGTCGCTCGCTAAGGCTGCAGAAGGTAACTTCTGCAGGTCTAGTCTCCCACCACTACGCAAGTCCGATGACAGTCTGGCCCATAGTGCGAAAGAGAAGGCTGACCTTCTGGTCAAACTCTTCGCCTCGAACTCGACTGTGGACGACGGGGGTGCCACACCTCCGAACATCCCTCGGTGTGATAGTTCCCTGCCGGAGATCTGCTTTACACAGTGTGCAGTCAGGCGAGAACTCCGACTCCTGGACGTCCATAAGTCGAGTGGGCCGGACGGCATTCCTGCTGTGGTTCTGAAAAGGTGCGCCCCTGAGCTGACGCCTGCGCTAACGCGTTTGTATCGCCTCTCTTATTGCACTAACAGGGTTCCGTCTTCATGGAAGAACGCCCACGTCCACCCTATTCCCAAGAAGGGTGACCGGTCGGACCCATCGAGCTATAGGCCTATCGCGATAACTTCCTTGCTTTCCAAGGTGATGGAGCGAATTATAAATATACAACTCCTGAAGTATCTTGAAGATCGCCAGCTGATCAGTGACCGACAGTACGGTTTCCGTCACGGTCGCTCAGCTGGCGATCTTCTTGTATACCTTACTCACAGGTGGGCTGAAGCCTTGGAGAGCAAGGGCGAGGCTCTTGCTGTGAGCCTTGATATCGCGAAGGCCTTCGACAGGGTCTGGCATAGGGCACTTTTGTCGAAGCTACCATCTTACGGAATCCCCGAGGGTCTCTGCAAGTGGATCGCTAGCTTTTTGGATGGGCGGAGCATCACGGTCGTTGTAGACGGTGACTGTTCTGATACCATGACCATTAACGCTGGCGTTCCACAAGGTTCGGTGCTCTCCCCCACGCTTTTCATCCTGTATATCAATGACATGCTGTCTATTGATGGCATGCATTGCTATGCGGATGACAGCACGGGGGATGCGCGATATATCGGCCATCAGAGTCTCTCTCGAAGCGTGGTGCAAGAGAGACGATCAAAACTTGTGTCTGAAGTGGAGAACTCTCTGGGGCGAGTCTCCAAATGGGGTGAATTGAACTTGGTTCAATTCAACCCGTTAAAGACACAAGTTTGCGCGTTCACTGCGAAGAAGGACCCCTTTGTCATGGCGCCGCAATTCCAAGGAGTATCCCTGCAACCTTCCGAGAGTATTGGGATACTTGGGGTCGACATTTCGAGCGATGTCCAGTTTCGGAGTCATTTGGAAGGCAAAGCCAAGTTGGCGTCCAAAATGCTGGGAGTCCTCAACAGAGCGAAGCGGTACTTCACGCCTGGACAAAGGCTTCTGCTTTATAAAGCACAAGTCCGGCCTCGCGTGGAGTACTGCTCCCATCTCTGGGCCGGGGCTCCCAAATACCAGCTTCTTCCATTTGACTCCATACAGAGGAGGGCCGTTCGGATTGTCGATAATCCCAATGTCACGGATCGTTTGGAACCTCTGGGTCTGCGGAGGGACTTCGGTTCTCTCTGTATTTTGTACCGTATGTTCCATGGGGAGTGCTCTGAGGAATTGTTCGAGATGATACCGGCATCTCGTTTTTACCATCGCACCGCCCGCCACCGGAGTAGAGTTCATCCGTACTACCTGGAGCCACTGCGGTCATCCACAGTGCGTTTCCAGAGATCTTTTTTGCCACGTACCATCCGGCTATGGATGCGCTATGACATGTCCTTCTTCAAACGAGGCTTGTGGAGAGTATTAAGCGGTAGGCAGCGGCTTGGCTCTGCCCCTGGCATTGCTGAAGTCCATGGGCAACGGTAACCACTCACCATCAGGTGGGCCGTATGCTCGTCTGCCTACAAGGGCAATAAAAAAAAAAAAAAAAAAAAAAAAAAAAAAAAAAAAAAAAAAAAAAAAAAAAAAAAAAAAAAAAAAAAAAAAAAAAAAAATGGATGGATTGCGAGAAAGACGATATGTGTAAGAGGGGAATGACCGAAGAAATGGTATATGATAGAGGAGTATGGAAGAAGAAAACATGTTGCGCCGACCCCGGGTGACTGGGAGAAGGGCAGGAGAATGATGAGTTCATAGTGAGAATTATAGAACCGATACTTAGATTGTACGTCTCAAGGTGAGTGGTATATTATGTTGTTGATGTCTATGGACCTTACTGCACTAAGCGACTCCACCTTGCACTCTCTCACGCGACGTTCGCCCGGTCAGAACCCGGTCAGAGTATGAGGGTTCACGTGGTCAACACTACAACTCGTGGCGCCACCCCGTAGACGCCCGACAGACGAGCCGTCGCGGCCAGATGTCTATAGACACAGGTAATCACTTAACACCGGACTAAAAACTATTTAACCCGTTACAAAAAAAAACCCTTGAGTAACACACCCGGGGCCATGATCTTCTATTAGTGGCGATTGGAAATCTTGACGAGAAACCGAGGACAGTGCTTAGTGGCGTTGAATTATAGGGGCCAGTGTGCAGTAGTGGAATGCAATAAGCTGATGACGATGTAGATGAAGTTTGTAAGGTTTGTTGTAAAATAATTAAATTTGTCAATGTTAAGGCAATTTTCGGATTGCCAAATAGCAACACTGTTGGTGGGAGCAATTGCAGTAATGGGAAGTGACATAATAAAAAAAGCGGTAGTCTGAAAAAACGAGACAGAAAGCAGGGCATTCAGTAGTGAGCAGATATCTAAAGATTGTACATGTGGAGTTATAAATAAAGCAATACAGAATTAAGTGAACTATTGTAATCTGTGTATTTATTTCCCGGCTTTGGAACCCGAGTCTTACACGTTTTTAAATGAACTGGCACAGGGCATATACTGAGTTCGCACAGATGGTGCCACAACCCTGCGTTTCTCTGCTGCGAAATTAATTCCCAACGGTATAAAGGGTAGCAGAATCTCTAATCCAATATAAATATTTAATGTCTCAATGACGGCAACTACTTTGCTGATTCGATGTCATAGGATACTTACCGGTTTCAGAGCGATGAACCTAGGTACACCTCCGGCGCACTTCACCATGAAGTCGTAGCAGTCGAAATATGGTTCTATAATGATCACCTCATCCCCGGTATCCACGTGACCTGTAAATAGTTGCAATGGTATCACTACATAGTATAAAACAAAGTCGCTTTCTCTGTCCCTATATCCCTATGTATGCTTAAATCTATAAAACTACGCAACGGATTTTGATGCGGTTTTTTTAATAGATAGAGTGATTGAAGAGGAAGGTTTACATGTATAATAACATCCATTAAATAGTGGAGAAATCAATTATAAATTACAGTTTCCGAAGTGAAGCGAGGGCGGGTCGCTAGTTTGTTATAAACGATAAGACGTCCTGCGTACGGCAATGCCGCCGTTTATACCCCACAAACTAGTGTCTAATTAAAAAAAAAAAAACGTAACAAGCCCCTTTTCACGAACGATTACCATCAATGTGAGATTTGAAGATTGACCTTCACCTATCAGCTATCTGGATGAAAATAATAAAATGAAAAAATATGTTTATGTTTAAAATTAATAAAAATATCTTATTATTTAAATTTCACTATACAATAAATATATAGATAGAAACAGGTTATTGAAGGAACTTTGAAAATTTTTTTTATTGCTTAGATGGGTGGACTATCTCACAGCCCACCTGGTTTTAAGTGGTTACTGGAGCCCATAGACATCTACGACGTAAATGCGCCACCCACCTTGAGATATCAGTTCTAAGGTCTCAGTATAGTTACAACGGCTGCCCTGCCCTTCAAACCGAAACGCATTACTGCTTCCCGGCAGAAGTAGACAGGGTGGTGGTACCTACCCGCGTGGATTCACAAGAGGTCCTACCACCAGTAATAATAATATTTATAAGTAATATATATTATATATATATTATAATATATATTATCACCTAATCAGAATGGATGTAAGGCAGGGTCTCGAGGTACAAAAGATTTGCTACTCATTGACATGACCATTACTCAACAAGTTCGGCGGGGTAAGAGGAACGTTCATATGGCTTGGATTGATTATAAGAAAGCGTATGACTCTGTGCCTCATACATGGCTAATGAGAGTTTTAGAGCTATATAAAATAAATCCCATACTATGCTCCTTTCTTAGCTCATGCATGGGTCAATGGTCTACGTTTCTTAGTCAACCAGGTCAGATGACTTCTTCTGCTGCCCCGAATTTAATAAGGATTAAGCGGGGTATCTTTCAGTCTGAGTCCTTTGTGGTTTTGTTTGGCGCTTAATCCTTTAAGTACATTACTTAAAGATTCAACGCTAGGCTACCGACTTCGCAGAGGAGCTGAGGCTATATCACATCTCTTGTTCATGGATGATCTCAAATTATTTGCTTCCAAAAAACCAGACTTAATGAGTTTACTTAAAATAACCGACAGTTTTAGTAAAGCCATTGGGATGGAATTTGGTGTTGATAAATGTGCGTTCATAGATGTACAGAGAGGTAAAGTTGTAAGCTCAGATTGCTTACTACTTAACCATAGTGTGGTCCTCAAGTCTCTTTGTGAATCGGAAACTTACAAGTACCTTGGTATGTTTGAAGTGCTGAATATTGTTGACGCAGATATGAAACAATCGTTTAGAGACCGGTTTTTTGGTCGTCTTATAAAGGTCTTAAAAAGCCATTTATCAGGCGGAAACTAAATCCGAGCGTTTAATGGTTGGGTCATGCCTATGTTAACATATTCCTTTGGCATACTAAGGTGGACGCAATCAGAGCTGGACGTACTGGACAGAAAAGGCAGGCGATTGTTAACGGCATACAGAATGCATCATCCACGTTCGTCTGTAATGAGGTTGTATATTCCTCAGAAATGTGGGGGTCGTGGTATTTTGAATGCCAAGGATCTACATAACCGAGAGATATACAACCTTAGGGAATATTTCCTTAAGATGAACGTGAATATGTATCGGGATGTCGTTGCAGTCGATAAGGGGCTAACTCCGCTATCCTTAGCTAACGGGAATTGGAAGAGGCTGAAGGTAGAGAGTATTTCAGATCGCATAACCGTATGGAGGAGCAAGGAGTTACACGGTAGGTTCTACCGGGCTCTCACAGGGCCTGATGTAGACCAATTAGCTTCCGTGGCCTGGTTACGATTCAGTAACCTCTTTGGGGAAACTGAAGGTTTTATCTTTGCAATTATGGACGAAGTTATCATGACGAACAACTACCGGAAATATATACTAAAGGATGGGACGGTCGACATTTGTCGGGCATGCCACCGTCCGGGAGAGTCTATTAGACATATTGTTTCTGGCTGTTCTCGGTTTGCTAACGGAGAGTACTTGCATAGACATAACCAAGTGGTTATGTCTATGCAAGTAAGATTATCCATCAACAACTTGCTCTGAAATATGGTTTTCTTGATTCTGCTGTACCTTATTACCAATACCAACCTCAACCAGTTCTTGATAATGGTCATGTTACGCTCTACTGGGACCGATCTATTATCACGGATAGGTATATTGTTGCCAATAAACCTGATATTGTGATAATAGATCGATCTGCGCGTCGAGCAGTGTTGGTTGATGTCACCATTCCTCATGACGAGAACCACGTGAAGGCAGAAAAGGACAAATTAATAAAATATTTAGACCTGGCCCATGAGACTACCGCCATGTGGCATGTTGATTCAACCATCATTGTTCCAACAGTTGTATCGGTACACGGCTTGATAGCGAAAAGTTTCGATCAATATCTTAAGAAACTTTTGATATCCAGCTGGGTTAAGGGCCTAATACAGAAAGCAGTTATCCTCGATACTGCACGCATTGTGAGGAGGTTTCTCACTCTGGAGTCCTAACCACTGGTGGCTTGTGTCGTAGACACCGCCATCAGCGGCAATCGATTTTTATATAGTGTTTTTTAAAAATTGTATTTTTAATATCTTTTTTAAAAAATATTATGTAATTAATAAGATTTTAAATAAATATAAATAAATAGTAATAATAATAAGTAATAATATTTAAGCATCGCCACAATCGCCAGAAATCGTAATTGTTGCTATTGAATTTCCCATAAGCACTCCAATATCATTAAACCCATATGACTGTTGGATCCTAGGTTTAAATCAAATGCTATTTTGAGATTATTTTCGAGGACACAGTTTCTAAAGTTTTTTATAATGTGAGTTATTAATGATCATATAACTAAGACTTTTATGGGCACTTAAACTACCATGTCTCAGTTTTTTATTACCAAACAGACTTAACACAATTTTTTTTTTAATTTAAATAAGGCTCAAACATCATTATATCTTTCAAATTTTAGAATATAGTAATTATTTAAGGGACTAATTATTATTATGTCAAAAATATCTAAGTGAATAAAATAAGAGAGATAATAGCTGTAGCAATCATTTTTTTTTACCTAAAATGGTAGAGTAAAGTGCTTCATAGGCACCGCTCGTGACTAGGATTTCATTGAAGGCATCTATCTGTCGTCCAATCAGCGGAGAGTAAACCTTTGATAGATTCTCCACGAGGCGCGGCAGACCCTAAAATATGAGGGATAACATTATAAAATTAATAAATTGGAAGTACAAGAAGGCAGGTTTATACATCATAATGGTTGGTCATTATATGCTATGGTCCATATTATTTTTGTCCTGCACATCTTCTATATCTTAGGCAGCGTATAAAAGATAAGACAATTACTAACATTACATTAAAGCAAGTAATGTTGACTCTGCTAGGCTTGAATTCTGAACAAGCAAATGTATGTTTTAAAATAAATTTGAGCAATCATACATTACATTATGTATATCATAATCCTCCAAAAGTTACATTAGAGAACAGCCTGTAGTTTCACTAGATGATTTGTCTTATGTTTGTAATTTTGGGGATAGTGGCAAATCTTATCGTTTACTTTTTAAATCTGTCATGAGTACTGAGATCACTTACAAAGCCTCTTGTGTACTGATGAAGCAGTGGATTTTCACTGGTAGCTATCTGCGATAGTGCTTCTGTTACATGTTTCGGTGCGTGATAGTCAGGAAAGCCCTGACCAAGGTTCACGGCAGGCTTATACTCTGCAGCTAATTGTATGTACTCAACCCTGTAAATTTAAATTTGGTTGGTTTTGTTTTGGATTTTAAATCAGTATAGATATCATAATGTGAATGCCGTCATACAAAAAGCCACAAGATTAGTTTTAAATGTATTATTTTGGTTCCCAAGCAATTTTGGGCAAGATATTTTCTTTCTAAAATGAGATGATAATCGGAGAACCCCATAGCCAAATTACTTTAAAATCCTATCTCTAGTTCCTTTTATATTGATACAAAGTACTTACCAATTAGAAAACTTTGCAATTGGATAAAGTTAGTAAATTTAACATCATTTTTAAATAAAAATTTAGGAAAATGAAATAGACATAAAATTCAGTAAATACCAAGCATAATAATTAATGCAAAATACATAAAAATACTTCAGTATTTAATTATTTTATGGTTAAAATATTAAAACTGCAAAGTGTGATCTTGTTTTATTGCCGTATATGCAGACAAGCATACGGTCAGTGGATACCGATTGTCAGTGGATACCGTCGCTCACGCACGTCAGCAATGCCAGGGGTAGAGTCAAGCCGCTGCCTACCAAACGATATGGTAATTAAGCATTCTGTTGACCTTTTTTTTCCTACCTAAGCTGATGGTCTTGAGAGACCCTATCAACGTCATCAGGCGAGTAGGTGAACTCACGGGGCTCAAATCTGACGTTGTTGCTAACACGAACCCTAGCAGGAGCCGTGCTTTGCAGAATCTACCACCGGATCGGAAACGCGACTCACTGAGAAGATCCGGCGAGAAACTCAGTGGGCTGTGTCTGTGGGTTAATTAATTCGCCGAGCCGTTCGTCGCGAGCTACGGGTTCGACGAGAACGATGATCTGTTGACCAAACAACGTTAAATGTTTACGTAATAGTAGTTATTATAGTACAGTTTAACAACAAATTGTTTTCTTGGATATAGTTAGGAGTTGTGAGTACTTGTGATGCGAATTAATAGTAAAAACCGATTGAAAAAATATACTTTTTACTACAGATAATAAGTTTAATTGTAAACGTACCATACGCTTTTCTCACCAGCTCCATAACGTTCCGGCAATCGAAACTTTTCTGCCATTGTACGACAAACACTCAATTGTCGAATAAAATGTTCTATTTTCACACTCCTCGATAGACTACTGTAATTCACAGCAGCGAACAACCCTCGGCTCGTTCTAAACATTATAAATATCAATAAATAGATAAAACGAGATAAAGCGCGCTATTTAAATATGATCCTTAACCTATTACGACATGACAGTCCAGATAAAAACGTCAATTTCTTTCACGTACATAAGCGTTGATTATTAATTTAGCAATGTGAAGAACGACGAAATACTCACATATTTTAAATATTTTAATGTTCCATTATTTACATACATACGCGTACATAATTTTTTTTTTAAGAGATTTTATGACCTGGTAACTGAGACCTTTAAGTCATGTCTTATTTCAATCTATATTCTTAATTTTATGAAAAATTATTATAATATTATGGAGCGAAATGAAATGAAAATGATTAATTTGAGACATTAATCAACTGGGATGAAATTAAATGAGATGCTATGAGATGAAATCTAATCTTAGTAAAATGGTGGTCATTTACTAAGATTTTTCAGTGGACTTTTTGGAGAATCCCAAGAAGCTACGTCCAGCGGCTTTGTTTCATTTTCCCACATTTGTGCACTTTCACAGATATTAAACGGTTAATAAACCACCATTATTACACATTTAAACCCGAAGAAACACTAAATAGACAAAATAAAACAAATCACACAACTTCATTTCTCGCGTTCCCGCCAAAAAGTCACGCGTACATACATAGAATACTTAAACATAGATTATACACTTAATATTAGAGAATACTTATAGATACGTCAGTCAGGGATATAGATAATACACTTATCTTAATTTTAAAACGGCAGGGACATTGAATTTGGTCTCCTTTTTTTTGATTTTCGGATTTTTTTTAATTTTTAGTTATTTCTTCGTCGTTTGTTCGTTAATGTTCGAATTTAAATATTTATTGTCCGTCTTTTATTTATTTATAATGAATTAAACAAATGTTCACTCTTAAGTTGGCCTCCTTTACTGATATCTTTATTTTTATCGCTCAGATTAATTAATTTTGATCAATTATCGATTGTTCGATGACTATTGGCGATTGTTCGATCATAAAAACAATTAAATTCCCAATTCTTATTTATTTTATATCTAATAAGCAAACCATCAATCACCTCACGCCACCTTTTGTTTGATTTTCGGTTTATTTTTTATTTTTAATTGTTCGTCGTTTGTTTGTTAATTAACTAAGCAGATGATCACTTTATACTCTATAAACAGGATTTTATTTAAAAAAAATATTTATTTACGTCTATATTAACTTTATTATTATTATCGAGAAGTATCTTGATTGATATATATTACAAGGCTTGGTTTTTTTTATTCAGATTCATTTGTATTGTTAAATATGAAACATAAGGTATTTTATCTAATAAGTTTATTCTTCCATATTAAATGAATTTCTACTAAATGTCCCTGCAATATATTTCTTGAACTTATAAATAATTATCATTTCAACAAAAACAGATCAGGTGATCATTTGTTTAATTAATTATAAATAAATAAAAGACGAACAAACAACAAATGGGCCGTGGTTCATCTACCCATATTTTTTTTGTAAAATAAAATAAAAGTCAAACACTTTTCCGGCAATGACAATTTAGGTATTAATAACATTTTATGTACCTATTTCCCGAGTCCTCGTTCGCCTTATTTATGTGCATTAATTTTGTCAGCATCAATCGACCTAATAACAAACTCGTGTACAGTCGGATACAAAATTTTATGACATAAATATTTATAATTATTTTTTATTACGCTTCTTCTTATAATCTGTTAAGATGAGATACACTTTATATACTTTGAGAGAAAATTAACATTAATATTATACGTATCATATATTTAGATCTATATGTGATTTAAAACTATATTAAAGCTACATATGAAAATTGTCGTGATTGGATTTTTACTGTGGTTTCTTGTTGTCTTCGAAGATATACGAAGATACGGGGCTAAGTCACTGTTTCGCGCTATAGGACTTTTTTAACTTACGCATAAATAAGACATGACGCAGCGCTCAAGAAACACTGTGGAGGATTTCATTCCAGATTATTTACGAATAATACTGAAAAATAGCTTTGATTCAATTAAATATGTTAGAACGAATAGTCACTGATCTGCAAATTTTTGTATAGAATATGTGTTTGTCTGTATCTGTGTGGATGCGTGTGTATCAGCATTAGGCATGATGCGATCACTAGCCCGCATTTACTAGTAGTAGAGGGCGGTGTGGGCCCGCACGGCTTGATGGGTGTTAAGACCGTAATACGACACTATCACGGCAATCCTTTTTTTTTTTTTTTTGGGTGACATTCAAATTGTGACCTTTAAAGACTGGTCACCACTTAACATAAGGGGGCCTAGACCTCGTCCACTAATCTAATATGTATAAAAATTGGACAGACGGCTTTAAAATCTATTTATTTCAATTGAAACTTAGTTACGAGCTGTCGAATAACGTTTTTATGCTATCTATTCTGTTTCGCGAATGCAAAATTTGTTGTCAGCGCATTTCTTTCGAGGTTTGAGAATGAGGATATTTTTGAGGTGTTGTTGTAGCATTTTCCCTGGATATTTGGTTTTGCTATCGCGACAGTTGGGTCGTGTGTTCAACAGCTACAGTTTAGAAATATAGCAGATATAATAGGCGTCAGAAAACTTGAAAATTTGTTTTCAAATTCGACACTGGTTCCTGGTAATAAAAATGGGGTCATTTAGAAAAAAAATATCCAAATGTATAAATATGTTTAAATAATATAATATATAATTGTATAAATGTAAATAAATGTATAAATAAATGTATCTCCATTTTTTTTCAATAAAAATCAAACCTAACCTATTTATTAAATTACTCAATTTTACAGGAAATAAAAGCATGTCGCGAGATTTACTCGTACCCACATCAAAAAGTCTTTGAAGTCAGCGTCCTTTCACGCCTACACCTTCGCCTTCACAAAAACCGTAATCAAGTAAATCGAAAAAAAAAACATTTCGAAAAAAAAAAGCCTTAAACTTATACGTTTAAAAATAGGTAGTAAAGTCAATAACTTCAATAAGAATTTTTGATTATAGTTCCAGCTACGCTGGTTTCGTAAAACTACATAATCATTTCAATAATTCATTCTAATCTTTGGTAGTAGTTTCATTCAATCGATCTTTTCAAATTGGTAAATCTTTTAGTTAGACTGTAGAATGTTCGTTGAAAGCCATTGACATGTAGAACTTCACCTCTGGCTTTAATAATAAAGTTTATTTTTAAAACTATGCTTGACATTTTCTTTTTGTAATACAGTGTTTTATATTTTTTATAATTTCGAGTATTTTAAGTACATAGTTTGAGATTTAGTTTGGAAAGTACCTTGTGTATTATTAATTTAGATTCAAAATTAAAAAGTTTATTTTGAATATTTATAAATGAACATTACTTACAACAAAGTTTAGCGTTTTATTCAAAAGCGTGTGAGATATTTTAATTATTTCTCAAATATTTATTAAAAAGACACCAGCAATACATAAAATTTTCTAATTTGAACACGAATTTCATAAAAGTAAGTAGTTTTGTAACCATCATTATAAATGAAGTATTTTTTTTCTAGCAAACGATAAATAACATGGCGAATGAAGCTAAAACAAAGTACAAAAAAAATATTAAAAAAAATATTCAAAAAGTAACCGGGCTCTTGTTTTTTCTTCATCTCTTGTTCTTATCCGAAGCTCTTGGAAATCAAATTAAGGTGAGACAAATTAAATTGTCCATAACCTAAATATATTTGAATGTAAGACTTTGTACTTTTTGTCATTTCATATTAATGTTCAATACGTTTGCTCAATACGTTAAATTCACGTATATATATTTGCCCTTTTAGAAAAATTGTTGAAGCCGCTGAGTTAACTTTTACGCTGTCGAGAACGTAACAAAACTCGCACGAAGCAGTTAGCACGAGCGCAATCGTGAACATTTGTTAAGTACGTTGTACATATTTCATTACAAAAATTGGTCCCCGCCTGCGGGATTCGTACACCGTTGCATCGCTAAATACGAATGCACCAGGCGTCTTATACTTTAGGCCACGACGATATTAATCCTACTTAAAATTTCGCCTCAAAAATGAGTAAAATGGTGGTGGTACCAGTAAATATGAAAATTTATCAACGTTATTCTTCATCGTGGAAGTAGTCCGAGAACACGTCGTGTTCAGTACGTATTACCTTAGAAATATATCGAGGGGTGAAAAGCTATTCGGTTTAGCGACATTTATGCAAATTTACAAGAGAGCCATTTAAACTTTAAAATTTAGAAAAAATATAAAAAAACTTGTTGAGCGATTTGAATGGAGTAAAAATAGCCTCCCTCGATATGTATTTGCGAGATTTGTACCGGTTAAAGTTGCATCGCTTTAAGGTACAGTAAATGTTGTGTTCTAAGCCACGATAAACCTATGTATTTTAAGAAGCATTATTGTTTGTCAAGTTGAATTTTAAAGTCTAAAGTTCACAGTTTTACGGGCTCCTTGTCGCAGTAATTAAATAGCAAGGCGACGTCGGCGTTCTAAATTGAATGCGATTTTCCTTCTCCCATCCTATTATGTGTAATTTTCGTGCTATTTTAAGACACGCGTCTCCCAAATGTATTACGCGAATGAAAATTCCATTTGAGCGGGTTTAAATTTAGAATTCTACTTAGGTAGGAATTTCGATTTTTTATGAACCAAGTCAATTAGGCACACGGTTTCGCCACTTACGGAGCCTTTCATGAAATAGCAAAGGTTTCCACGGCCTTGCTTATTTGCGACACGCGTGATCGTTTCGCAGGTAGGATAGCTGTTACTAAAATGCATTTGAAATATCGGCCTAATATCTCAAGTGTAATGGTGGAATTAACTTTGTGGAATTCAAAGCCTCCGGCAACAACACAACGCCGTTTTCTAATTAAAGTAACGTAATTAATGAATGGCAATGGAATGGCAAAGGGAGCCATGACCCAGCTCGGTAAAATCTGGAAGGACCGTAACATTACCCAGAAAACAAAGATAAAACTGGTGCCCACTCTGGTCTTTTTCATTTTTCTATACGGGGCGGAGACCTGGACCCTTAAAGCGGCTGATCGCAAACGCGTGGGTGCTTTTAAGATGTGGTGCTGGAGAATAATGCTCCGGATACCTTGGACAGCGAAGAGAAGCAATCTGTGTATCTTAGACCAACTGCAGATCAAGACAAGACTGCACACTATGCCTTCGCCGCACACTCGAGTACTTCGGTCATATTGCTCGGAAAACACCGGATAGCTTATAGAGATTATTCGTGACAGGGAAGATCAAGGGAAAGAGACTGTGCGGGCGCAGTCCGACAAGGTGGTTGAACCAAATCCGCACCACACTAGAGATTCTATTCCATGACGCCCTTCATGTGGCCAATGACCGGAGGCCCTGGCGGGACATTACAAGGAGTAAAATCCTGTCGAAATATAATGGTCACGACCTTCAGCAGTGAGGAACGACGCGAGGAGGAGAACATAATTAAAGTTATTGATCGTATTTTATATCTCTTTAAAATATATTGACGCACGTAACATTTTACAAAAAATATAGTAAGCCTAAGTTTACATAAACTCCTACCTAAACCAGTATTAGTTATAAATGTGCCAAGGAAAAGTTCAACACCTCCACGTGATACAACAATACATCAAAGACTAAATTTAATTGAACTAGCAACGTTTCACGTGCAAACTCAGAACTGCTTACCTCTTTCCAATGGATTTTTATTACGGAAATAGAAAATGGCGGTCGATACGTGTTCAATTAATTTGATATGGCAATCACGAATCGGTTCCCTGGAGTGTGTGCTGTAATGGATATAAAGTAATAGACTCCAAGCGGGCTCGTTTGACGTTGTCGATAATATTTTCTGGAGTTCATCAGTTTGTTGATCGTTAGATATTTTTTTTACAATGATATTGAAATTCGTCACGCTTCGTTATTGCCACTCATAATAAATAGTTCTATATACATATTTGACGGCGCCCACCGATTTCTGAGAGGTAGTTCCGTCATCATCATTCATTATTCTCCTGCCCTTCTGCAGTCACCTAGGGTCGGTGCAACACTTTACTGGTGGTAGGACCTCTTGTATGTCCGCGCGGGTGGGTGCTGCCTATTTCTGCCGTGAAGCAGTAATGCGTTTCGGTTTGAAGGGTGGGGCAGCCGTTGTTACTATACGTGAGACCTTAGAACTTATATCTCAAGGTGGGTGGCGCATTTACGTTGTGGGTGTCTATGGGCTCCAGTAACTTACCACTTAACACCAGGTGGACTGTGAGCTCGTCCACCCATCTAAGCAATAAAAAAAACTAAAAAAATGTTTTCTTCTTACATACTCTTCTATGATATACCATTTCTTCGCTCACTCCCCTCTTACACATATCGTCTTTCACGCAATCCATTCATTTCTTCTTAGGTCTACCTCTTCCTCTAGGCAGTTTAGTCATAATTCGTATTCGGAGAAACTGAGTTCATTGCAATAAAAGTCAACAAAACAAATAATGATTATTGAGACTTTTACAATAACAAACAGGTAAACAGACAGCTTCGTTCCTAGTTTACTAGTTTCACCAGAACAGGTGGACGAGTAAGGGCTCAGCGAGGAGGGATGGGATTTACTAACAACTGCCCAAACGCTTCAGGAGGAGTCCTAATAATTCAAGGGCAGCTGTCTCACGTATGTATCTACTACCGGATCGGAATCGCTGAGAAGTTCCGGCGAGAAATTCAGCGGGCTGATGTATGGGTTAGGTTGCACGTCGAACTATTGGCTGAGTTCGACGAGTACGGTCACCAGGGACCCTAAGCCTGCTCCTAGTGTTAGGGCTGTAAATTTCTAATGCAAGAGTTATTGGATCTGATGGATCCGTAAGGACGTGTGACTCGACCCGCAACATACGCAACGTAATGTCGTACCTCCTTACGGGGGTACGAAACGGGCCTCGGGCGAACCCTACTGCCCGAGCAGAAGCTCCCTGCCTCAGGGCAGGGGTGAGATGATGCAGAGAGAGTGTAGATAGGCCGTTCGGATTGTCGATAATCCCATTCTCACGGATCGTTTGGAACCTCTGGGTCTGCGGAGGGACTCCGGTTCCCTCTGTATTTTGTACCGTATGTTCCATGGGGAGTGCTCTGAGGGATTGTTTGAGATGATCCCCTCATCTCCTTTGTATCATCGAACCTCCCATCATTGGAGCAGAGTTCATCCATATTATCTGGAACCGCTTCGTTCATCCATAATGCGTTTCCAGAGGTCTTTTTTGCCACGTACCATCCGGCTATGGAATGAGCTTCCCTCCACGGTGTTTCCCGAGCGCTATAATATGTCCTTTTTCAAACGAGGCTTGTGGAGAGTATTAAGCGGTAAGCAGCGGCTTGGCTCTGCCCCTGGCATTGCTGAAGCCCATGGGCGACGGTAACCACTCACCATCAGGTGGGCTGTATGCTCGTCTGCCTACAAGGGCAATAAAAAAAAGGTAGATGGGTAGGTGTAGGAAGGTTCGGTATGCATGTACCAGTCACATACAATCGACACAGATACATATAATTAATATCGGCGGCTTGATTTGGAGTGGAGTGCTGCAAGAAAACGGTCGGGTCCCGGCGCGGCCTGTTGGCCGATTCCTCCTCATTTTTATTAATAACTCGACTCGACTTGACTCAACCCTGTCCACGCACCGGCTTTTTACATTGGCCTCACGGTATCTACCTTAATTTTTTTTATATTAATCACAACAATATTTTAATATTACATAATTAGTTTTCCACGACAGCTATGCGTGTCTGTTAGTTAAGTTTGTAAAATTTTATTAATTAGATTATTTACGTAGAAGTAATTAGTTGAACGAAAAAATGGAATGCGTTAAAATAATATTATGTAATTTGTCGAGCATCTATTGCAGGAAAGTAGCTAACGTTTTCGCTATCAAAAAGCGTACATTCCTAAGTGATTTGCGAGAGCTTTTAAGCACCGGTACCCGTTTAGGGGCCTCCTTAAATAAAGTGGAACATGAGTAGGTCGAGTTTCGGGAGTGTAAGTGGAAAAAATTGGAACAAGCAGGCATAACTTCCTCCCTTGAGGTTCGGAAACGCGATCAACATGCGTAGACATAATGATATTGATTATCTTTGCTTTAACTGTGCCTACGAATGTGTACTACGAATAAATAATAAGTTATTTATTTTATTTATTCGTAGGTGCCTTAGCTGATATACGGATTAAAATACTTTGATCTGAAGCGAATACTTCAAAACAAAATTATGGCAGCGACTTTTTTTTTTCTCATATTGATGATAATAATAATAATAATATTTCCTCGGAAATGTGGGGGTCGTGGTATTTTGAATGCCAAGGATCTACATAACCGAGAGATATACAACCTTAGGGAAATTTTCCTTAAGATGAACGTTAATATGTATCGGGATGTCGTTGCAGTCGATAAGGGGCTAACACCGCTATCCTTAGCTAACGGGAATTGGAAGAGGCTGAAGGTAGAGAGTATTTCAGATCGCATAACCGTATGGAGGAGCAAGGAGTTACACGGTAGGTTCTACCGGGCTCTCACAGGGCCTGATGCAGACCAATTATCTTCCGTGGCCTGGTTACGATTCAGTAACCTCTTTGGGGAAACTGAAGGTTTTATCTTTGCAATTATGGACGAAGTTATCATGACGAACAACTACCGGAAATATATACTAAAGGATGGGACGGTCGACATTTGTCGGGCATGCCACCGTCCGGGAGAGTCTATTAGACATATTGTTTCTGGCTGTTCTCGGTTTGCTAACGGCGAGTACTTGCATAGACATAACCAAGTGGCTAGGATTATCCATCAACAACTTGCTCTGAAATATGGTTTTCTTGATTCTGCTGTACCTTATTACCAATACCAACCTCAACCAGTTTTTGATAATGGTCATGTTACGATCTACTGGGACCGATCTATTATCACGGATAGGTATATTGTAGCCAATAAACCTGATATTGTGATAATAGATCGATCTGCGCGTCGAGCAGTGTTGGTTGATGTCACCATTCCTCATGACGAGAACCTCGTGAAGGCAGAAAAGGACAAATTAATAAAATATTTAGACCTGGCCCATGAGAGTACCGCCATGTGGCATGTTGATTCAACCATGATTGTTCCAATAGTTGTGTCGGTACACGGCTTGATGGCGAAAAGTTTCGATCAACATCTTAAGAAACTTTCGTTATCCAGCTGGGTTAAGGGCCTAATACAGAAAGCAGTTATCCTATAAATACTAGCTGACCCGGCAAACATTGTTTTGCCATATATAAGATTTCTAGGGAATATCTAGTGTAGAAAAAAAAACTAACTTATTGTAAGTGTGTAAGGATGTGGAATATGAGTGAAAAAGGCCTGGAGCGCTGTGAACGATGAGGGAATGTTGGTTAAAAATAACAAAACATCAAACATTAAAAAAATATATAAACATAAAAAAAAAAAAAATTGGTGTGAACACCCCTTATCACTTAAAGGTTAGAAAAATAGATAGTAGCCGATTCTCAGGCTTACTCAATATGCATAAAAAATTTCATGAGAATCGGTCAAGCGGTTTCGGAGGAGTATGGCAACGAAAACTGTGACACGAGAATTTTATATATTAGATAAATAAATAATAAAAATAAACATTTATTCCACATGATATTCATGAGTGTTTTATAATAAGTTAAGTGATTGTTTCTGCATTTCTATAGCACGTTTGTGTGAGAAACAACGGATGAAGTTGAGTTGTCTCTCTTATCTTTGCCATCAAAAGAGCTATTCAGCTGCCTTACACTTTTGTAACGCTCTTGTGATACCTATCTGTAAGCTTTGGTAGCAGACTAATAACAAACAGGTCTTATGATCGAACTCCCATCAACGGTATTTAAAAAATTTAATGTTTGGATCTTAGTAAGAATAACTGTAAGACAAGGTTAAAAAAAAGTGACGATATCATTCTTACAGATTATCATCTTCGATAGTAATAATAGTATTTGTTACTGATTTTGATCTGTAGCCGGAGAAAATGATATCGGTAAAACCAACATAATATCTAGAATATGATTTTTTTTTAAAAGATCTGAATATCTTTAATTAAAGTTATTTTTTCAATACGCTTCGCTGTTACCATCACGAAATATATGATATACACTATTTGTTGTGATTACACGCGCCCAACGTCTCGTAAGATATTTGGCCTATGATATAAATCTTCTCAGAGGCTGCTGACAATAACTGTATAAAACATTACACAACCAGAAGAATGTTTTAAAAATTACAAAGAAACATTCATTTGAGTTATTGCAAACGAATTGGCGATTAAGACTTTAGAGAGAGAGGACACAAGGCGGTGTCCTCTCTCCTCTCTTGTTTTCAATTTTTATAAATTTTCTCACCCCTGAGCTACGGTGTGCATTTCATCTTTACGCCGATGATCTACAACTGTACGCACAAACCGATGTTGATCACATATCGGATGCTATTACCAAACTAAACAATGATTTAAAATCAATCAAAAATTGGTCCGATAGGTTTGGTCTGGCGGTGAATCCTACCAAATGCCAGGCGTTAATTGTTGGTAGCCATCGAAATATGAGTAAGATCAGTAATTTTAAGCTGCCGCCTGTTGTTTTCAATGACATAATCATCTCCTTTAGCCGAAACGTGAAAAATCCTGGATTACACATTGACACTACACTTGGTTGGAGAGCGCAAATAACATCCATTAGTCAAAAAGTCATCAGGACCTTGCGATCTCTCTATCGGCTAAAAAATATGCTACCATCAAATGTAAAGGCCATGCTTGTGCAGACTTTAATTTTCCCTATGGTAGACTACGGTGATGTGTGCTACTATGACCTGAATGCAGATCTCCTCAACAAACTAGACCGCCTTCTCAATAATTGCATTCGATTCGTTTTCAATCTTAGAAAATATGACCATGTGTCCGCACATCGAACTCGTCTGAAATGGTTACCGATCCGTCAGCGTAGAGAGGAGAGAGCGCTTACTACCTTGTTTTCTCTTTTGGACTCTGCCTCTTCACCCTCTTACTTAAAATCGCATTTTAAATACTTGAACGCAAGCCATGACAAAATTCTACGTTCTTCACATAATCGTCTCTTACAATGTCCTATCCATCGCTCAGATTTTTTACATTCTTCTTTCTTTGTACAGTCCATAATATTATGGAATTCGCTTCCCAAAGAAATCAGGATGATCAGCAATCGCTTTACTTTTAAACTCAAAGTTCGCGAACACATCCACAAAAAACTGGAAGAATCATCTCCAAACTAGTTTATTTCATTTTTCAATTATTATTATTATATTATATATATATATATATATTTACTTTTAGCCATTCTTAACTATAATACTAAATTGTGTATTTTCATGTGTATATTATTGTGTGTAATTATGTGTATGTATGTATTTTACTATTTTATACATAGGTATATTGAATTGTAGTATGTGTATTCTATAATACTGAGATATTATTTTAAGGAAGATTTTTGTTTTGAGTTTGTTCTTTTTTTTTGTTTTGTTGTTGTTGTTTGTTATTTTTTTTGTTAATGCACCTACCATGCATTATCTCTGCACCACCCTATGGTCGACTGGAAGAGAATGCCCATGGCATTAAGTCCGCCTGTGTACAAGTTTTGTTTTGTGCATAAAGTATATATATCATGTTACTTTTTTTTTCAATTTCGCATGAGGTAAATGACGGATAGGAGTAAATTAAGTAGGAAACCAATATATTTGTTATATACCAATTATCCCCGCATCTAAGTATTGTATTACATTCGCAGGTAGATGAAATTGGACCGGTGGAAAACTGGTTACCATAGATTAAATAAGCAAAGATGGCGAATCATCTCAATTTATAGAATATTTTTGTTTATTTTTTTTAAACCATCCTGAGGATTTTTTTTCATTCGAAGATTTAAAAAGTTCATGTTCTTTTTGGTGTTGAGTGATTGTCGGATAGATTTCACAACGTGAAAACAAGTCCATCCTAGGATCGCGTTCAGAGGTAAAAATAATAACATCACCCATGTATACCATTGCTCTTTGGGTGACCTTGAGCCTTCTCATAAGGCCCATTGTGAGCGACCACGTCTCAGTGCCATATGACATCAATGGCAACACACAGCAAATCAGAAATGAGGAGATTCGCAGGAAAACCATGGTAACCCATAGCCCAAAGGATTGCGACATTAAAGTGGCAGTGGGCAGGACACATTGCTCGCAGAACGGATGGCCGTTGGGGCCAGAAAGTTCTTGAGTGGTGACCGCGCACTGGAAGGTGTAGCGTGGGTAGGCCTCCCACAAGATGGGCCGACGATCTATTGAGGTTCGCGGGGACCCGCTGGATGCAGGCAACGCAGGACCGGTCTTTATGGCGAGGCTTGGGGGAGGCCTATGTTCAGCAGTGGACGTCCATAGGCTGATAAGAAGAAGAAGAAGAAGATGTATACCATTTATAAGAAAATGCGGTATCGATTATTAACGACTTGTGGGGTAATCTTTATTCTTTGGATGGTACAATCAGCCACTATAGTATTACTAATTACTGTAACACAATTACCTTCTAACCCTTCAGCGACTCGAGTAGTTAATAGCTTACCTAATAAAAGTTTTCTCTGACTTCAGATTGCATTACATTACAAAGTACAAACGACTTTTAGTTTAATTGTACAAAATACAAAAGACTCTTAGTAATAGTGACTTAATAGCGCTAATTTTGTTGGTAATGGGATTATAGACAAGCTTAACACTCTATTTGTCGTCTACGTTAAGAATGTAGACGTATTTATCGATAAAGACATGGTGGTTATTAGTTTTATTGGTTGGTATTAGGAGGCTGCATATGGTTGCATCGTGGCCTAAATGATAAGACGCCCGGTGCATTCGTATCAAGCGATGCAACTATGCCGGTGTTCGAATCTCGCAGGCAGGTATCAATTAAATTAATTAAATACGTCGTTACATATTAATAAATGTTGCTGAACCACTTCTAATGTGAAGGAATAGCATTATGTAACAGAAATCAAACTTGCAAAAATAACAATTTGCGCATTTACGGACGGTAGGGTGTCTTGTGAGCTTGCAAGGGTAAGTACCACCACCCCGCTATTAGAAAGTCAATGATTACAAATGAATATTTCGACAATTCAAAACCTTAGCCCGTAGGCCTTAAAGTTGATATTCATTTGTTCAATGATTTTTGAGGATACGACAAATTGACTTGCAAAAGGAAAATTAATGAGGGTACTATGGTGTTCTACCTTTAGGTATAATGGGAAACGATATTTTTGGGAGATACTACCGAGATACAAGTAAAAAAAAAGTTTAAAAGTAAAGAGTATTTTATTAGACACTTGGCAGTATTTTACACTTACGATAAAACCTTAAAAAATAATTACATAACTAAACTGAGACATTGGGAGTGAATACAATTTTTTTTTTGTTTCTTTTGCCAGCCAGATAAAGGGAATGTAGCTAATACAGAAAAGTCTTTTATGTCATATAGTCAAAGCCCTGTTTTGTTAAATAAATGAGAATAACATGAAATGAAATGAAATGTTCATAATATCATGAAATGGGATGGAATTAAGGGATGTAGGATGATATAAATGAATCACCAAACGAAATGGTGAGATTCAAGGGACTCTTCGGAAGAATCAGAGACGCTACTTTCAGTGAAATTGTTTTTTTTTTCACTCTTGTGCACTTTTACATATAGAAAATGATTAATATTCCCAATAAACAAACTTATTAAATAAAACAATTAAAATAATTTCATTGCTCGCGTTCCTACCAAAGAATCCCTTCATATAGAGATACTTGAACATAGAGTACAGAGTTGTGACAGATTAAAAAATGTTTACATATACAATGAGCACAGATAAATTATATTTTTCAATAATCTCAACATAATAAACGACTATACATACCATAAGCCTGAAGTAGAAATTAAATGCGATAAATTATTAAACTCATTTACGTAGGCATGTTGTATCTTATCTGTGTGCCAAAGAATACATTCTGTCATATTTATTATCTGTGACTTCGAAACATTATCTGCATAAAATAAAAACATTATTCGGCATACATAAACATTACATATAAATAATTACATGGCGTTTCTCGTGTTCTGCTCATTATAATAATTATTGAAACGTAGAGCCATTTTGCGTTAATTATCTTAATGAGTTTTAGAGACGTTTAATAATCGCATTGTTGGGCGCCACAAAATGGTGGGAAATGAGAAGGCGTCCTTACGAAGAGTACAAAAAAGTTTTAGTTAAAATTAAACATGAACTAATTAAAGTCGTACAGGAATTAGTTCCTCGGTCTTGTGCGGCCCTGTTGCTGCTCTTGGAAATCGTTGGAGGGCCGCTTCTGGTGTTGTCCCTGGAAGTTGAAAAGGCAGCTTTTAGTTCCAAGTAGGCTTTAAGTAGGCAATTTGTGGGTAGAAATATCGTATTAATATATTTATTGTCAATGCCTAATCATATTTCGGCATCTATATTTATATCTGCGGTAGGGAGCAGCTTGGCTATGTCATTGACATGCCCATGGGCGACGGTAACTACTCACAATCAGTTTTCTTTCAAGAATTTGACTTCCATTGCGCGGTATTTAAATGGATGATTACTCAATTTCTTTTAAAGTGTACTTTAGATTATTTGTACGGATATACTTAAAATAATCCTTAAAAGAGGAACGACTTTCGACTTTGCGTTTTTAGTTTTTTCCTTTTTAGTAAGAAACATTGTTCACATATTAGGTGGGTTGGGTAGTTTCGCTTTGATTGTACACGCGATTTATAAATAGTATATAATTTATCATGAATCCTCGAATTAAATAATTTAATGAATAATTTAACTAAAACTCAATATTCGTTTCTTGTTTTTGTAACACCTTCAATCATTCAACTCTCGCTTTGAGTGAAAGATAGAGTCGCCGTTCTATGTAAGAATTAATCAACAACAGGTGGATCTGTGTATCACTACATAGTATAAAACAAAGTCGCTTTCTCTGTCCCTATATCTGTCTGTCCCTATGTATGCTTACATCTTTAAAACTACGCAACGGATTTTGAAGCGGTTTTTTTTAATAGATAGAGTGATTGAAGAGGAAGGTTTATATGTATAATAACATCCATTAAATAGTGGAGAAATCAATAATAAATTACAGTTTCCGAAGCGAAGCGAGGGCGGGTCGCTAGTACCTCATAAAGTTCTGTTTGTCAGTAACGTGCGAAGCTGTGAACGGTCTCAAGTGGCTTCCTTGAAGGTGGTCGAGTTGTGATTCAATATATTGTATCGAGAAAATGTACAGTTGTCATGTAAAATGTGTTTTAGTTTATTGTGGCACTGAGTTGATTAATCGTGAATTTTTGACAAGAACTTACATTTTCATTGTAAACATTGTATTTTCATGGGTGTTCTTAATGCGACTAAATAAAAGACATATTAATACATTGGCTTTCGGCTGAGGATATAGCGGACTTTTGTAGATAGCATGTCATTAATGGAATTTTAGAAAAAATTCTGCATCTCGACAATATCTTAACGCATTACAATTCTTATTCAGAATAGGATATTAATATGTATCGTTATCTGAAATTTTAGTTTCGATTAGTGTGCTTAGTGCGAGGTTTTTAACGTTCTCGATAGCGTAAAAGTTAACTCATATTTGTATGGAATGGGATTGTTTGCGTACGTTTGCCGCTAGGGGCGCTGTTCCAACTGCATACAAAATTGGCTTAACTTTTACGCTATCGAGAACGTTAAGAAACTCGCACTAAGCACAGTGAGCTCTTTAGATTCAGTTAGCTAATCATCAGTTGCATCGAGATAATCCTAATATATAAGATTTCTAACCTTAAGCCGACATAGTATAATAGACATCACAGCCGGAGCTCTGTGGACCGGCGCTCTGTCTAAATATATTTAATGTACATATTTTACTCGACAAATTGCAAGAGCTTGAGTGCTATTTAATCTTTATAAAATCAGCACGGACATAACATTAAATGTTCATATTTAAACCGATAAACGTAAAAACGATATTGTTATGGAATTCAAATACATAACCAAAATTAGCTGTATTGAAGTTGGTTAAGATACCTGTCGCGCATCCTGCTGCTCTTCTTCTGGTGGTGGAGCGGTGGTGGTGGGGATGTCGCAGTCCTCGGTGGGTGGTACCACGCATCTCAGCGAGCGCCTGTCAAACACCAACATAGCAGGGCAACGCTG
Organism: Bombyx mori; assembly: GCF_030269925.1. Taxonomy (NCBI): domain Eukaryota; kingdom Metazoa; phylum Arthropoda; class Insecta; order Lepidoptera; family Bombycidae; genus Bombyx; species Bombyx mori. The sequence goes on from NC_085121.1 coordinate 3,221,977, forward strand.
CAGCCGAGGATATCCGCCCTGGCACTGCCAGTACCGGTTGCAGGACTTGCCTAAGGGCACGTTACCGTTCGGGTCCTCGTTGCAGAGAGCTGAAAAGGTAAAATACAGTTATTCAAATCTAAGCTTACAAACATTCTTTATATCATTGCAATTGACACTTTAACACCACACCTCAAAGTTGGTTGTGGCTAATCACCACCCGTACACTCAGAACAAACAAATGGAATCCTTCTAATTTCAACTTTACCAGTCATGTATATTTTACACGAAGAGTGTTGGAGTTATAGTAATGAAAGAAAAATGAAGGATCAGAAAGGTATTTTTACTAATACACGTATGTACTCAATGCTGTAGTACTACCAGCTAATTCTAGTTCATGATCATACCCGATCCTATAGACCGAATGGTAAACAGTCGACGTCACCCTAAACACGTCACTACGGATCCTCCCGATCCATTAACTGTGCTTTTAGGTACCACAAGCACTAATCACCGTCCTCGTCGAACCCGTCGCTTGCGACGAAGGGCTCGACGAGTGAATTAACCCATAGACACAGCCCACTAAGTTTCTCGTCAGATCTTCTCAGTGGGTCGCGTTTCCGATTCTGTGCTAGATTCTGCGAAGCACTGGTCTTGCTAGGGCCAGTGTTAGCAGCACTCCCGGTTAGAGCCTTGTAAGCTCACGTACACGTCAAGGAGAAGCTGAAATAGCCTCTCAAAGCTATCAGCATACGTAGGAAAAAAAAGTTCATGATGTATCATAATATTCCCATATTATATGATGACCATTTTTGACGAAGCTGCATGAATACTACAGTCGTACTAGTACCTACTACATACCTACGTACAGTACCTACTAGAAATACTACAATAGTTGCAAAGCAATTATTTTCCAGTTTAGTAACGATGCATCTTTTATTTGACTACTATCACTGAAGTGGGCTTCATATTTGTATTTTCAGGTAAGATTATCCTTTGCTAAATCTCTCATATTTTCAAGAAAATAATCACGGGTCCTAGGCCAGCTTAGTTCTATTTTAATTCATAGTAACAACCGTACCTAACTAGTACGTTAAATTATCACAATTTAACCCCTAACACTAAAAGTAGGTGTTGATATTTTCGATACTACGTAACATAGTCTAGAGGAATATATATGTCGGCGCAAATATGACTATTTACCTACTGATCATCAACTAATTACTCTGTGATAAGAAATTGATGTTAAACAGTCCCTTTTATTGTAATTTCAATACTTTAAAATCTTGTAAACACGCTCACGTGTTTAATACTTGTAAACACGCTGACGTGTACGAAGTCCTATAAATACGGCCGTGCTGTCTAGCGTTGATTCATTCGTGTCCGAGCCGTAGCACAGTACGGATCTCTCTGTAACGTTGTTATGCTTCTCGTGCAATATACGCAGTTCTCTTGAAGTTTTGTTTTGGAAGCCCAAACATGAGTCATCGTCGAGAACTTAATGACCGTGACGTCAGCAATGGTGACGTCACACTTTTTAAAAACATTCCTTCAGCGTTTCTCCTCCGTCATATATATTTTATTCAATTTTCACGAGTCGTAGATATGAAATAAGAACTACTCTTACGGCATCCATTAATCGCATTTCTTGAATCCATTTGATTGTATCTAACGTTCCGAAGACTTTTGTACAACAGATAAAGTAGTCTTAATTACAAACTATTTGCATTTCAGGGAAAAAAAAAATTGTAAATAAGTAGCCAATTTTACTACTATACTTGATACCCATGACACTACAACTTTAAACTTTTTGAGACATGAAGACCAATTCGATTTGTATTGTACATAGTAACTGTTTGTCGAACCGGATACACGAGTAATAACTTCGGAGAAGAGACAGATTGGAAGGTTTCAAAATACTAACGTTAAAAACGGTTTTTTTTATTGCTTAGATGGGTGGACGAGCTCACAGCCCACCTGGTGTTAAGTGGTTACTGGAGCCCATAGACATCTACAATGTAAATGCGCCACCCACCTTGAGATATAAGTTCTAAGGTCTCAGTATAATTACAACGGCTACCCCACCCTTACTGCTTCACGGCAGAAATAGGCGGGGTGGTGGTACCTACCCGTGCGGACTCACAAGAGGTCCTACCACCAGTGATTACGCAAATTATAATTTTGCGGGTTTGATTTTTATTACACGATGTTATTCCTTCACCGTGGAAGTCAATTGTGAACATTTGTTAAGTACGTATTTCATTAGAAAAATCGGTACCCGCCTGCGGGATTCGAACACCGGTGCATCGCTACATACGAATGCACCGGACGTCTTATCCTTTAGGTCACGACGATTTCAAACGGTTTGATTCGAAAAACATATTTAGAGACGAACACAGCTCAAAAGTTAATAATTATCTAGTCCGTTATTGTTGAATCGATCTGTAAACGAATGCGTAATCGATATCACAATATTAAACAGAACCATGACTTGTTTATTTTGCAAAGGTTATCGAAAGGATCAATGGTAAATTCTGGTTTGGTAAATTACGTTGTCTGTGAATTTCCGTAGGACCTGCTGCGTTATTTCTCAGGGTTATTGTGACCTTTTTAGTCCATTCATTTAAATGCTTTAATAATAGTACAATATTAAAATTACATTTCCATAGTGATATTTTTAAAGTTTTAATTGATTATGTTCGAACGTTCTAATGCTTAAGAGCGTTAGATGTCAAGAATTGATAAATTTTTTGAACAAAAATATGTTAAAATATCGTCTAATTGTAACAAAATACGAATTATGGTGATGTGGTTAAGCCGATTAATAACACTATGTCGTATAACAGGCCTTTTTAGTCAGACTCATCACCGGGTCACAAAGGTCACTTTCATGACTAGAAACAGCTATGTTACAATTATGACTAGAAAAGGCACGTTATTTGCTTCATTAGAACTAAAGAGTTCTCAGAAACCGCAGGATATGTTTTTTATTCTTTTGCAGAGAACAGGCTTGCTCTAAACGCCATATTAATTTAAGATCTCTAGAGCATTCCTTAATTATCAAAGTTGAATTGTCAGATGGAGAAAGTGGATTGAATTTATAACTACCACAATTTTTAAAAGATTGTATTAAACGCCAATTAACATCGTTTTGCATGAGCTTCATAATTTTCAAAATGTTATTTAGATTTATATAATTAACGTATAAACAAAGACACCTTGCAGTAATTAATATTTCTTGTAATAAAAACAACAGTGTTTCTCTTGCCACAATTAGAGTATCACGAATATTTACGGTAAGACCAGGTATGTAGGTAAGTGTGTATATAAAATGTATTGTTTTCGACAAGTTTTTCCAATTTTACTTTTTTTTTATTGGTCATTAAATCTAAATGTGAAAGATCGATACGCCATTCATCAATCTTCAATCCACTTTCGTTTGCGTTGAGCGGCCACCGATTAATCGATGTTTATCGATCCATCAAACCATCAATTATTCAGTTACATAAAGAATCTTTATAAGCCCGTACATTATTCAATTTTACGCTTTACGACTCGTACAATTAGTGTGAAAGTTGCTTGATGATCGATTAGTGAATTGAAATTTTGATGCTCTGTCGATAATAATTCATGCACGAAATAGGGTTGTAGTATTTTCCAATAATTACTTTTAAATTAATATTCATTTTTATTTTCGTAGTTTAAAAAAATCATCCTCCCTCAGCTCTTAGCTCAATTATACTCTGTTCCTGCGATTACCAATAAGAGAATATCGAGATAAAAGAAAAAAAACAACTGCCGTATTGTACCTGTGTAAGAAGTCACACACACTTCTTTGATCTAATTAAATTATTCACTCAACAACCGTACCATTTATTTTTTCTCCTACCTACGCCGAAAGTTCGGTTTTCCTCTCGCTGTACAGGGAAGAAAGTCTAACTTTTTCTCCCTGGGTACTGACAAGTGCGCATGCGCTTTAGTGTCTACATTTGCTCTCACGCACCTAAAATTCTCCGCCATTGTTGTGCTCGGGTAATTTGCAATATTGTGTTTAGTGTAAAAGTGAAATAAACAAAAGGCAATAAAATTTAATAGTGAAGTATTAAGCAAAGATGATTAGTAGTAGTTTATTTAAAAATAAAAAAAACACTTAAATTGTTTTTTTATTAGAATAAAGTAGGATATCTCATCATGCGTGTTTTTTGGCAATTTTACTCGCAGGAGGAAATGGCCTACTTTTGTTCCTTGATGCACAATGTACTATACTCACGTCTAACTTTACTCATTAATTAGACTTATTACAGCTATAATATTACATTCACATACAATGCTTACTTACATTAAAAAATATCGTAAACAATCTTTGCAATGATATAAATTACTTGTTTTATCAGAGCGTTCAACACCGTCACACGTTAAAAATACGAATAAGTTTATATTCAATTGAAATATTTGTATTTTAATAAATATGCTAAAAAAACACGCGAAATACTAAAAAAAATTGTAAAGGATTTTGGATGCTATCTACCATTTAGTCCACAGAGGTACGCTATTCGACATATGCCTCCCCCAAGCTTCACCATAGCGACCGGATTCAATTAAAAGTAATTAAGTAATGTCAGTATTTTCTTCGATTTTCGCGAGTAGCAAATTTAATTAAAACTACTTTATGGTTTATAATAAGAATTTAAAATTAAAATAATAATTTACAGTGGTCGTGTTTGTGGATGATTAAACTTTTATTCGTCGTCTACATTTATTTTGTTAAGTTAGGTCTAAAGCTATGTTCTCACAAAAAATACCTAATGCACCAAGGCTTTGTATGTTTTGTAAATAGCATTATCAATACATAATTTGTTGCCATCCATAAAGGTTTTGAGAGTTGAAATATTATGTCGCTGTGACCATGAAAAGAGATCATTATTTATGTGAGCTTTTGATGTGGATGGCGCAAGGTACCGTCCATGTTATTATGGAGATACATTAAACTGGCGCTCAATGGAACTTGAAGGTTGCGAGACGAAATGAGTTCAGCATTTTTGTTAATTTTTTTTTTTTTTCATAGATCAATTTAAGGTATTTCGAGTTAATAATAACCTTGAATATTTATTTAAAACTAGCTGAGCTGCCCCTGTCATTGCTGATGTCCATGAGCGACGGTAACCACTCACCATCAGGTGGGCCGTATGCTCGTGTGCTAAAACGGGCAATAAAAAAGACAAATTTTTCCATTATTGCCCGATGCTATCAAAAGAAAAACATAGTAACAAAATTGTATTATAATAAACATTACATTTTTTTACCATGTTTTTGTACGCAAAAAAGTTCCAATCGAGCTGTATGATTCTATCCGAAGCCACAACCTCGCACAAGATAATCTTACATAGCAACGAATTGTTGCCGACGAGAGATTCAGGGAAACTCACAATTTATGTATATATATTAACGTGGAAACAGGGACGTTTGTCGTTCCCTCACACCCACGCGACATTGTCCATTATAGTTGGGATAAATAAACGACACAATTGACATAACATTTTTGGACGTTTCTCTTTGATATATTATTCTATTTGGTATTTATTGCCAGGATAAAATACTTATTTTTATTTTTCAGTATTGCGGTTCTATACGAGTTTAAAATCCTATTGACGATTGTATGTCGAATATGTTTTTTAAGGTTATATTATTATGCGGTTTATTATAATGCCACATGACCCGAAATATTGTCCTTTACTATTATTTAAATATTTTAGAGTATTACGAATAAAGTATAAGTTATTGGTTAGTAAGAGAAATGAATTAGCTTAAATCATTGATTAAATATTTCTATAAAACATGAGAGTTAATTTTAAATGGATAGAAAAGCAACATTCCATTTGATGCATTGAAATTTGTGTGAATAGTTTCCGTTTCGGATCAGCTTTGTTCAATATTTGAACGGACGTATAATCTCAATTTACCCAAGACTAGCTCGATAAATACAACCTTAACACGTGTTCAATGAATTTCAATACAAAGGATTAATGAGCATCGAACATGACAGTTTGAAATTTGAGTATTTTGACGTGACTAATAAGGTAATTAATGCACGGTCTTAATTATCATATTACTACTATTGTAAAACCACGAAAGAAGCGTGTTGAAGATAATAAATAACAAAAAAAAATACAATATTGAGTAAAAGTCTTTTTGACTTGAAATGCCACACACATTTTTGTGTGCTTTGTTCCTTCGACCCGGATCAGTTGATGAAATTCCAAACCTTGATTTTTACCAAAGTTATTTAGTTTAAGCTTTATAATGCGAATTCAATACGAATATTGATTTATAACGGTGTCAATCAAATTAAAATCTCCAGTTTGTGTTTGAGCGTTTAAATACTTACGATGCTTTTGACAACCGTCAACGTTCTCAGGCCAGTCACAAGAGTGGGCGTTCTCATTGTACAAAAGCCCTCCGATGCAAAGCTGCTCCGTGGCGGTGCCGTTCCAGCAGGTCCAGTACCTGGTGCAGGAGGTCTCGTGGCCAAAGATACCGTACAGCCAGTCGCAGTGCTCCGTGCCGATTGGGGGATCTGAAAATAAAGCAGGCGTTGACAGATTAAGATGGGAGATAATATGTGGGTAATTATTCTTGGATCATTATTGTAAGATATGCCTCATATTAAAATTAGACCGAAATTAGGTTATTAAGGGCTTAGACCCCGAGATCCTACGTCATAAAGTTAATTAATAGATAATAGAATTAGAATATAAAAAGTTTTTACAGTGAAAGTAAATTTTGGTGCATTAAAACTAGACGGCAATGCATTTCACTTAGTGGAAAGTGGACATTGTCGCCTATTGACACCGACTACGCTAAGGAAGACATATCGTAGTTCTCTGGAAACATCTAAGGGGTGAGTTCACTTCAGGTATATATTAAAAAAGAATGCAAATTAAAGGTACTCTGATCTTTTAGCGCAAATTCGATCCTAATTCAGTATGGTCCTGGTTGTACGTTAAGCAAGCGTTGTTTGTTAGCGGGACCGGGGGCCACAGCACGAATATACTGCACAATGTACGAAACTGGTGGTAGGACCTCTTGGGAGTCCGCACGGGTAGGTACCACCACCCTGTCTATTTCCGCCGTGAAGCAGTAATGCGTTTCGGTTCGAAGGGTGGGGTAGCCGTTGTAACTATACTGAGACCTTAGGACTTATATCTCGAGGAGGGTGGCGCATTTACGTTGTAGATGTCTATGGGCTTCAGTAACCACTTAACACCAGGCGGGCTGTGAGCTCGTCCATCCATATAAGCTATAAAAAAAAGTCTTCTTTTTCTTCACCTTATCCTACTAGGTGGAATCGGCACAGCTAATTTTTCTCTTCCATTCTTTTCTATCAGCTGTCATCTCAACACTCACTCATTTCTCTCTCATATTGTCATTCACACACTCAATTCATGTCTTCTTCGGTCGACCTCTTCCCTCTCTACATTGTACTACCATTTCCATACATCTCCTAGTCACATGCATCTTCTTTCTACGCATCACATGTCCATACCACGCTAACCGTCCGCTCTTTAAGTTCTTGTTTACCGGGGCTACTTTCACACTTCCTCTGATATACTCATTCTTTATCCTGTAATGTACGAAACTAGTACATGCAAATATTAAAATGGTATAAAAATTAAAAATTCAAAATCGATAATGGACCTACTAAACTGTCTACACTGTATGAACTAATTACCACTAAACAGCTACTGGACTAACTACTGGACTAAGATGTCCATCCACACTGGACGAACTAATTACTACTTAACAGCTACTGGACTAATTACTGGACTAAACTGTCTAAATACTAAGCTGTCCAATATTGTTCGTTCAACTCGTCTACAATAACATGTGTGATACTCTTAAATAAATAGTATATGATAGCAAGCATTCAAGCATGAAATTCCTGAACAAAAATAAACGCCCTAGTTATCCTCGTAAACTTTTAGGGCACTTACTCAATGCGAAAATTCTCGTCCAAGATGTCCTAATAAAAATATCGGCATTATTAAAATAGATAAGATCGCGCTGTTGTGAAAAGTATTTAAATAATTTCCCGGTAATATTGATTACGTAGATCCTGGATCGTTTAAAAATTTTATGACATAAAATACATTACGTATCTTTTTGGTGGTTGGTTGGAATTTATAAAATGCCATTCTAGTTTTTATTTTTGAGTAAGTATGAATTTTAAGCTGTACTTTTAACAATTACTACATTATGAATTGAATTCATGACTTCTAGTCACAGTCTGCTATAGTCTCTTTTTCTATTCCGTGACTCAAATGTATTTCAAGAATATTTCTAACGCTATGTGAAATTTGGTGATACTCTAAGGATAATGTGTTAAAAGGTTACAAAATTTATAAATGACATAACGTGAGCTTGTAAAACCAAAGAAGATATACAAGCATTTAGGTTTTTCACATTGCAGTAGCTCGTAGACGTGGCTTTAGTTTGCCGAAGGACCGAAAGAGCTTTATTATACTATAGACATTAATATTTCTCAAAGAGGTAACTGTTTGTAGAAAATGTGCAGGATCTTCTCAGCGGGTCGCGATTTCGATCCGGTAATAGATTCATTCGCGAAGCAACCTTTAGTTGTTAGGTCTTCTTCGGAAGCGCTCGGGCAGCTATTAGCAAATCCCATCCCTCCTAGCTGAGCCTTTGCTCGCCCAGCTGATCTGGTGAAGATGAAAACCAGTAATTTTCAATCCTAAAAAAGAAAAAAGAAAATATGCATACTTACTTATCTGAGCCTTCGGGTACTCGCAGTAATTTGACCTCCAAGGGTAATCGCAGCCCTCAGTCACCCCTCGATGTTTGCCCGCAAAAACAAGTCCATTGGGGCAGTCGTATTGTACCGATTGTCCGTTGTCACATTCCCAATACTTGTCGCAGTATTTGTCATCGGCCACTATTCTAGCTTTGGTCTTGCACGGGTCCTCGATTTGGGCACATGATGTTAGGTTTATGGCTGCCAGGATCACTGCGGACGAAAAAATTTTGTCAGGACTGACGTATTTATAGCACGTTTCGATTAGGGGCAAGTTAATTTATTAGAAAGCTTAAGTTTTTCTGCGTAAGGTTCATTTTATAGCTTTAAGGAAGGACACCATTATTTTGCATTCGAGAAGTTTACTCTCTCAAACAATGTCTACGCAGGCTTGAAATCGCATCGTCACACCCGTTTCTACCGTGAAGCTTTGTTTTATTGATGTTTGAAGTCAATAAAACGTTTTGAATCGTATTATTTGAGGCGGAACAGTGAGCAACTTAACGATCAAATGAATGAATTCTAAAAAAAGTGTCCGTACCGCTTAAGGATTTATGCTCCAGCAAACAAAGAGGGGAATGTTCTCTATAGACACGCTGAAGGGTAGGGCTGAACCACATATTTACGATTACAGTAACGTAACACCCGACGTAGCGAAATGTGTCAGTAATGTCTGAATATAAACTTTTTTTGCGGCCTTTGTAGGTTTACGACACATCTCATGATGAATGGTTACCGTCGTTCATATACGTCGGTAACGCATCTGAGAGTGATTAGTGTACTTAGTGCGAGTTTTTTAACTTCTCGATCGCGTAAAAGTTAACTCGAATTTGTATGGAGTTGAAACAGCGCCTCTACGTTTGCCGCTAGGGCTTTGGATCTTTGAATTAGTTTAAATGTGACCTTTTCCACACAGTTCATTGAAAAGACGGGCTCATTGCTAGAACCTATTTTATTAAATCTAAAAGCTAAATTAAATATGTGGTTTTAATTTTACCGCGTACTACCGACGTCGACTTTATTCCTCGAATGGTAAATAAGCATACCGTTTTTCTTAGAATTTACATCAACACTTTTGATTATAGTTTGCACGTGTACCTAAATAAAAGTCCGCACGTTTTCTATTCGTATTTTACGAAGCGAGACAATTCTATACGATTGTACAGTGTGAAGATGTTCTTATAAAGGGGATCGTAATTGTCGACCTTTGTTCAAAGGCTGATTTTCCGCTGTTTGCACTCAAGATGGACGTTACAGGAAGAACTTTTGCACAAAATTGTATGTTGACGGTGGGCGTTTTTTTCTCTTTCTTTCTTTCTTTTTATTAGATTGTAAATACACAAGAGTGCTGCTTATCTGATAACAAGTACAGTCTTCTACACAATCGGAATGAGATTAATAAAAAAGGTTACAATTGAAAATTTTTTTTTTTTTGGATATCATGTTGTTTCCATCGTAATTATCCTACATAATACACCTGTTTTTTTTCTTTTTCTTATATGGGTGTACGTGCTGACAGCCCACCTGGTGTTAAGTGGTTACTGGAGCCCATAGACATCTACAACGTAAATGCGCCACCCACCTTGAGATATAAGTTATTAGGTCTCATGTATAGTTACAACGGCTGCCTCACCCTTCAAGCCGAAACGAATTACTGCTTCACGGCAGAAATAGGCGAGGAGGTGGTACCTACCCGTGCGGACTCACAAGAGGTCCTACCACCAGTAAACATACTATATAATGTCATACAAAAGATTGATATAGTTTCAAATACACACAGAACAGACGCATAAGACGAAACTTTGAGTTTTTTTTTTACGTTACGCAACCCTAAAATAAGTAACAAGAATCATCAATTAATTTAAATAAAAACAAAAGTATTTATAAGCATAACAATTGATATTAAGAAACACCCGGCTAACGTTATAAACACTGTAATTTAAGATCGTAAAGCAATTATTCACGCTCGTACATCTGATTATAAGTGATGCAACTTAGACGAATGTGTTTTTTAAGGTTATTTGATTATTGGGAAAGGCTATGAGCTTTTTATGTATCACTAGCTGACCCGGCAGACTTCGTAGTGCCTCAATCGATAAATAAAACACAAATCAAGGGGACACATCAAAGGAAAAACAAAATTACTTGTTCTTATATAATTCTGAGCTTTTTTATATTTTCTCACCTTTTAAACCTTCCCTGGACTTCCACGAATAATTCAAGACCAAAATTAGCCAAATCGGTCTAGCCGTTCTCGAGTTTTAGCGAGACTAACAAACAGTAATTCATTTTTATATAAAATATAGAGAAGATTATACATATTTCGGGGAGTTTTTTTTTCTATTGCCTCTGTAGGCAGAGGAGCTAGGCTCACCTGATGGTGAGTGGTTACCGTTGTTCATGGACGTCAGCAATGTCAGGGGCATAGCCAAGCCGCTGCCTACTGTTTAATACTCTCCACAAGCCTCGTTTGAAGAAGGACATGTCATAGCGCTCAGGAAACACCGTAGAGGGGAGCTCATTCCAAAGCCGGATGGTACATGGCAGAAGAGACCTCTGGAAGCGCACTGTGGATGAACGCAGTGGCTATAGGTAGTAAACATGAACTCTACACCGGTGGCGGAGTCTAATAGAGAGGGATGCGAGCGAGAGAGAGTTACAGTATAATTTATTGCTCACCAAAACATATTATAAAAGCGATATTAAATACAATATATTCGTTGTGTTTGGTGGGGCTTTCGCTCACGCGGCCCGCACACACATAGACACCCTCCCATCTCTCCAATCCCGCTTTTGCAGGTTAGCCGTCGGAGCTCCGTGGTTCGTGAGGAACGTTGACCTACACGACGACCTGGGCCTCGAATCAATCCAGAAATACATGAAGTCAGCGTCGGAACGGTACTTCGATAAGGCTATGCGTCATGATAATCGCCTTATCGTTGCCGCCGCTGACTACTCCCCGAATCTTGATCACGCAGGAGCCAGTCACCGTCGACGCCCTAGACACGTCCTTACGGATCCATCAGATCCAATAACCTTTGCATTAGACGCCTTCAGCTCTAACGCTAGGAGCAGGCTTAGGGACCCCGGTAACCGCACTCGTCGAACTCGACAAAGAGTTCGACGTGCAACCTAACCCATGAATCAGCTCGCTGAGTTTCTCGCCGGTAGTAGATTCATTCGCGAAGCAGCTGCTCTTGAGCTGTTAGGTTTCCTTCGGAGGCGCTCGGGCAGCTGTTAGCAAATCCCACCCCTTCTGGCTGAGGCTTTGCTTGCCCACCTTTCCTGGTGAAACTGGAAAGGCCTCCGGGCCACCAGTAATCCTTCAATCATAAAAAAAAACCACGATACCAATAAGTCGACTGGTACTTTATGAGTCAGAGAGTTATGAGTAATTCTTTAACTCGCCGAAAGAGCTATGCCTTCCATATGAGTATGATTACATTTGAAGAAGATGAAAAGTGAGTAGTGTGATTTTTTTTATAAGTCCCGATAACAAAATCGTAATGCACAAAAAGACCTTCAGTCCACTCACCTTTTCTGATCATAATTTTGTGTAACATTAAGCCTGCCAATTATTTTTAAGGGCCCGATGAAGATTGTCTTTCGCAACAGTAAAACCTCAAATTCTCATGAAACGCGATACTCGTAAAGCGTTTCCTCTGCTCGTTTTAAACATATTAATTTTCATTACGCACTCACGGTATGTGCTAGTATAGAGAGAAAAGGTTGCTCAATAAAAATGTATTACAATTTAATTGGATTGTTTTTTTGGGATACGAAAAGTCATTTTAATTCTTCTTAAATGAATTAGTCGTCTGTTGTAATGTTTCATGGTCATAGTAGGATACAGGAACCGTACTTGTTGAACTCGGCGAAAGAGATCGACGTGCAACCTAACCTAAACATCAGCCAGCTGAGTTTCTCGCCGGATCTTCTCGGCGGGTCGCGATAGCGATCCGGTAGTAGATTCACTCGCGAAGCAGCTGCTCTTGAGTTTTTAGGTCTCCCTTGGAGGTGCTTGGGCAGCTGTTAGAAAATCACAGCCTTCCTGGTTGAGCCTTGTGGTAATCCAGTAATCCCTCAATCATAAAAAAGCAGAATACCTATTGTAAACTTCACATAGTCGTATAAGACAGGCCTGTATGAGTAAATACTATAATCCTGCTAATATCTGCCGTGAAGTAGCAAAATTTTCTGATTTTAAGTATAGGGCAGTTGACAACAAATCTTCACGTCCCAGTGTCTGTAGGCTCCGATAGAAGTTTAACATCAATTTGACCGTGAACTCATCGGCCATACTGTAAATCGTTTCGAATATTTTAAATAACAGGTATTTTTAAATAACAGGTATTCGTAGTATTGGTATTTTCAATAATAAGTATTTATTCATATATTGTCGACAGAGAATGAAGTGTGAATCATCACGTATCAAAACGCAACAATTTCTTCAGACCACTTAACAATTCCGCGGCTTATAAGCTCGACCCATTGGCCCCCATTAAACACGGGTTATAAGTATAACTAATCACCATGCACGTATTGTTTTAACATATATTACACGTATTACGTCATTTAAGAGCGTGCAAGGTGTGACCAGTGAAAGCGCACGCAGCTTGCGCAAGACCATGTGGTTGACTTAAGTCATTATGTGACCTGTCGTTTTATGAATTTATGTCACTATACGAGTAACTATAATTTTGCTTTGTTACTTTGTGAAGGCTCTGTTTTGCTTTTTTAAGCGACTTTTACGCAGATATATCGTAACAGTTGTAAATAGCATATCGCAATATGACGTTAATCGTTTTTTAATGAATTGATTAGAACATATCTATGGAAATTTCACGACCCAACCACTTTTACGGATTAATCTCCGTTCGATGTTAAATATTGGTTTCTTTTATAGTACAAATAAACAGATAATTATAATTTTTTGATGAAAGGTCCAGAAACCGGCGTAGTATTTCGAATTTTATAACAACAAAAAAAACAGATTTTTTAAGAGATTTTTATTTCAGAGTTTTGCTTAGTTTCTGATTTCTTTTCAATTCGAGAATAACGACAAATAGTAGCAGCAGTAGTAGTTGTAAGATAAGTATACAAATAAATAAATAAAACAGAAAGTTTGTCTTTAATGAATTTCTTTTTCTCGTATAAAATTCCCGATTCGGTCTCCCATGATATCCTCGTAATACCGCAATTCTTCTGTTCAAACGCTATACGTGAATGACTGGAATGACTGAATATTATCTTTAAGTTGATATTGTTGTTATAGGTGATTAGGCATATCATATTTATGCAACAGTGACGCAGCCTTACCAATTATAAAGATTTCCAGCAAAGTCTACTAACGACTCTCGATAATTGGCAGCTCTGTTGTTCCCGAGAAAACTATTAACTACGCTTTTGTAGGATTCGTTACCATTTCGATCATAGTGACGCGAAGCGAATCAACTAGAAATTAATTAAAAATGTTTTCAAAACTTCCTCGTCGACATGATACAGGCAAACGTAAACTTTAAAAATTAATTTATGTTTTTTTTTAATATTATCTGTGCATTTTTCATTCTATCACGACTTTGGGGACTTTTTGGCGGGAACGCGAGGAGTGAAGTTGTGTGATTTGTTTTATTTTGTCTATTTAGTGTTTCTTCAGGTTTAAATGTGTAATAATGGTGGTTTATTAACCGTTTAATATCTGTGAAAGTGCACAAATGTGGGAAAATGAAACAAAGCTGCTGGACGTAACTTCTCGTGTTCCTCCAAAAAGTCCACTGAAAAAATCTCAGTAAATGACCACCATTTTACTGCGATTATATTTCATCCCATATCATTTCGTTTCATTAAATTTCATCCCAGTTGATTAATGTCTCAAATTAATCATCTTCATTTCATTTCACTCCATATTATCATTTTTCATAAAATTAAGAATTTAAAGTAAAATAAGACATGACTTAAAGGTCTTAGTTACCAGGTCATAAAATCTCTTAAAAAAAAAAATCACGACTTTGGGGACTTTTTGGCGGGAACGCGAGGAGTGAAGTTGTGTGATTTGTTTTATTTTGTCTATTTAGTGTTTCTTCAGGTTTAAATGTGTAATAATGGTGGTTTATTAACTGTTTAATATCTGTGAAAGTGCACAAATGTGGGAAAATGAAACAAAGCTGCTGGACGTAACTTCTCGGGTTCCTCCAAAAAGTCCACTGAAAAAATCTCAGTAAATGACCACCATTTTACTGCGATTATATTTCATCCCATATCATCTCATTTCATTAAATTTCATCCCAGTTGATTAATGTCTCAAATTAATCATCTTCATTTCATTTCACTCTATATTATCATTTTTCATAAAATTAAGAATATAAAGTAAAATAAGACATGACTTAAGGGTCTTAGATACCAAGTCATAAAATCTCTTAAAAAAAAAAAAATCACGACTTTGGGACTTTTTGGCGGGAACGCGAGGAGTGAAGTTATGTGATTTGGTTTATTTTGTCTATTTAGTGTTTCTTCAGATTTAAATGTGTAATGACGGTGGTTTATTAACTGTTTAATATCTGTGAAAGTGCACAAATGTGGGAAAATGAAACAAAGCGCTGGACGTAATTTCTCGGGATCCTCCAAAAAGACCACTGAAAAAATCTCAGTAAATGACCACCATCTTACTAAGATTATATTTCATCCCATATCATCTCATTTCATCTCAGTTGATTAATGTCTTAAATTAATCATCTTCATTACATTTAATTTCACACCATATTATCATTTTTCATAAAAATAAGAATATAAATTAAAATAAGACTTAAAGGTCTCAGTTACCAGGTCATAAAATCCCTTAAAAAACTCACGACTTTGGCGCCGTTTTTTTTATTAATTTCAAATTTTCTATCAAATTAATATTGTCGGACTATAAATAAACTATAAAATCACTTCAAGAAATCTATTTATTATTTGTCCCGAGCGTGGTGACTACTTTTCATAGCATCAGAATAGATGCTTTAAAACAGAAGATTTTGTTGACCGTATATACTACAGCGTCATTACGAGCTGAACTCTCGATTTCATAAGCACGTGCTCAAGTTACGGTTCTTAATCTTAGCGTATTCGTTACCGAAATAGAAGTAAAGGAAGGTAATAATGCGCTAACATAAGCAGAAAATAGGTCAAATAGGGAAGTGAGATAGCAGGCCCATTAATATGTATAGTATATGATGGATAAGTAGGTACATATAAAAACTTCCGTACGCTATGAACGCATACTTGTATGTTCTGATTAATCACCAGAAAGACCATTATCATGTAAGTTCCTCCCTCCAGCATTATATAATGGGCATAGTCATTAACAATGATAATAAATGAAGATTACAGAAGAAATCCGTTGACGAAAATAAAGATGTCGTCTCTGTCATTTTTATCTTATTAGTAATTAATATATCTTCAGATTTCCGATACAAAGTAGATAATTGGGGTGTAGTTATTTTCAAAAGACGAATAAAAATTTGCCATCGAAAACCCATTGGTGTATTTAAAAAACCTTTAAAAACATTGGTGCCAGTATGTACATAGCCGATTTATCAAGACCAGATCGTGATTAGGAATGCAGTTTAAATAGTCTCAGCCTTTACATTTTGGCATAATTAGAGGTTGCACCTAGTATTGGGTAAATAGTTTCACTTCACATTCAGGGTGTTATTTCAAAATTATAAACGAATAGCCGTACTGGCCCGCTTCGCTGCGCATTTAAAATTAACATTATTATTTATTGGCATTATTATTAGGGAGTCCAACACTCATATAAATATTAGCCTATCCATTAAGTACATGTATTTTCTACATGGATACCAAGTTTCAAGTCAATCGGATGCACGGTTCAGTAATTATAACGGAACATCCGTAAAAACCACTGTAGATTTATATATTAGTATAGATATAGATATTAACTGATGGATTAGTACTGGTTGTAAGGCATCTTTTGAGCCCGCACGGGTAGGTACCACTGCCCTGACCATTTCTGCCGTGAAGCAGTAAGCGGTTTGAAGGATGAGGTAGCCGTTGTACTGCAAAGACCGAGACTTCAACTCATGTCCCAAAGATGGTGGCAGTTATGATGTCTTTGGAATCCGGTAACAGTTTAAGACCCAGCCAGCCAATGAGCACGTCCACCTATCTAAGCAACAACAAAATTGGCTCAAGTATGATAATTTAATGATTATTTAGGTAAACTAAAGATTAAACCCGTATCCGACAAAGTCAAAAAATTTTCTAAATTAATTATATTGTATTTTCGTTGCTTCGCTTTAAATTAACGATAAATGGAGAAAAAAATCCGCGATATTAAATATTCACAAAAATACCCTTAAAATATGTAGGTACATATTACGGGCCCTTTTATTGTGCGGCTTAGAATGGAACCAAGAATTTTTCAATCACAAAATACCGTTGAATTCCTATCGCTTTTGTCAAAAGAAATAATTCTATATTTCGTCACAAGGATTACTGCGGTCGAAGGACCAAAATTTATTTGCATGTAATTTTACATTACCATAAAAATTTCGAAATCATTCCACGTATTTTCTGCGGCGGTATACTTGATTGTGGGCTTAGTTTTTTTTTTTGGTGCTACCAGAGCTGATGAACAACATAAAGATGGTGGCGTGTCTTTTGAGACCATACATAACGGCTTTTTTTCGCCACAAATCAGAATTATTATTTCGCGGTAGAGACAGACCGGAGACCTTACAATAAGTACCGGTTGACGAGGTTAGTCCGCTCTGGTACAATAGGAGGTTGTTGCTTCCCATTCCCGGATGAGCCCTTGGATCTCTAAATTACGGTTACATTTTGACTTCATGAGTCGAAGTGGGTAGCTGCATTCACGCTGTGATATGCACGGCTTTCTACAACCCATAAGGTTTACAGCGACTTCAATGGCAAAAAACCATATAGGCTAAATACATAGGCCTATTTCTGCCGTAAAGCAGTAATGCGTTTCGGTTTGAAGGGCGGGGCAGCCGTTGAAACAGTATTGAGACCTTAGAACTCATATCTCACGGTAGATGTCTATGGGTTCCACTATCCACTTAACACCAGGTGGACTCTGAACTCGTCGACCCATCTAAGCAAAAAATAAATAAAACTTATCAAGTATATTATGTGTAATATTTGAGGGTATGGTTTTTATTGTTTATATTAAAAATTGATATCTGTCTGTGAGATTTGATTGAGAATCAGCATTATCGAATCATAATTAAACCGGGCGTTTAGGCCTCGACAACTTAGTTGACTACTATTAGTTTGCTAGTCAATACCTATTACTATATTCGTCTACTGGTCAGGACTCATTCCGATATTTATCTACTGATCAATATTTATTCCCGAATTCATCTACTTGTCAACACTTATTCCCATATTCATCATAATGTACAAGGGTGCTTTCATTAAGCAACCAACTTCCACGCGCGTCGTCCTTTTTGTTGTAAGGGTTGATAATACATCGCTCTCCGGAATTTTCACAACGAGTTCCGCTCAACTACTTCCTCGTTTTCATTCGTAAAATAGCCCGCCATTGTTCATAAAGATGAGCGCCGTCGTATTTTTGTTTTATTTTGTGATAATACGGAAGCGACTGTCCAGATTCTGGGAACCGTTTCATCAACATTCGTTTTGTCTTTTGTTTGTAGAAACAAAAACGAAAGATGAAGAAAACTCTAGAACAAATTTTAGGTTAAATGTAATTAATGAATTAGAATGTTCTGTTAAATAAAATTGTTTACTTCTCTGGATTGTGAAGATAAGTACGACTCCAGACAGGTATGTTTCGTGGTTTTTTTAATGCATTTGCAGGCAGACGAAGATTCGGCCCACCTGTGTGCTTAGTGCGAGTTTTCGAACGTTCTCGACAGCGTAAAAGTTAGCTCATATTTGTATGGAATAGGATCGTTTGCCTACGTTTGTCGCTAGGGGCGCTGTTCTAACTGCATACAAAATTGGGCTAACTTTTACGTTATCGAAAACGTTCAAAAAGTCGCACTAAGCACACTGATGGTGAGTGGTTACCGTCGTTTATAAACGTCAGTAATGTCAGAAGTAGAGCCAAGCCGCTGCCTACCGTACTAATACTCTTCGTAAGCCTCGTTTGAAGAAGGACATGTCATAGCGCTCGGGAAACACTATGAAGGGCATTTCTAAAGCCGGATGGTACGTGGCAGAAGATATCTCTGGGAACGCACTGTGGATGAATGCAGTGATTGTCTTAAATGCTCTCGCGAATCAGTGCTCATTGCACACTTTTACTTATATAACTTTTCTTATTTTAATGGGGTTTTGTAGCAGTCGTCAAAAGAGTATTTTGTACCGAATACTCTTTTGTACCGAGCTGCAATGCTTTATTTAAGTGGTCAAAAATTATGA
This sequence comes from Bombyx mori, assembly GCF_030269925.1. Classification (NCBI taxonomy): domain Eukaryota; kingdom Metazoa; phylum Arthropoda; class Insecta; order Lepidoptera; family Bombycidae; genus Bombyx; species Bombyx mori. The sequence continues at coordinate 3,241,175 of NC_085121.1, forward strand.
AGTAATCCTTTCGTAAAATTTATCGATAGATATTTTTTTTTATTGCCCTTATAGGCAGACGAGCATACGGCCCACCTGATGGTGAGTGGTTACCGTCGCCCATGTACTTGGGCAATGCCAGGGGCAGAGCCAAGCCGCTGCCTACCGGGCAAAGCCAAGCCGCTGCCTACCGGGCAAAGCCAAGCCGCTGCCTACCGGGCAAAGCCAAGCCGCTGCCTACCGGGCAAAGCCAAGCCGCTGCCTACCGGGCAAAGCCAAGCCGCTGCCTACCGGGCAAAGCCAAGCCGCTGCCTACCGGGCAGAGCCAAGTCGCTACCTACCGCGCAGAGCCAAGCCGCTACCTACCGCGCAGAGCCAAGCCGCTGCCTACCGATTAAAATAGACGAGCGCAGACACACGGATGACGTACTCATAATATCACGTATGTAGGGGACATACGTGATATTGATCACGTAGTTTGATATGTCGCGGAAATAATGCTTGAATATATGATAAAAATATTGGTAATTTCTCAACAAGATTCGAAGCCAGACATATTTAGTCTTAGTAGACTTCTTTGTATTAAAATTTAATTATTGTAAATCTTTTTTTCCATGGGTAAGCGAGCTTACAGACCATATTTATTTATACTTTATGCACAAAACAAAACTTGTACACAGGCGGATTTAATGCCATGGGCATTCTCTTCCAGTCGACCATAGGGTGGTGCAGAGATAATGCATGGTAGGTGCATTAACAAAAGAATAACAAACAACAACAATAAAACAAAAAAGAACAAAATCAAAACAAAAATCTTCCTTAAAATAACATCTCAGTATTATAGAATACACATAATGTTCACTATAGGTACTTATATAGATTACATATGACAGACCCATATAGGGTATAGGTTGTTGGAATCTATAGACAACAACGGCGTAAATTCTATAACCTATCTTGAGATATCATGAGTTCTAAATCTCAGTTTTTTGATACAGCTGCCTCGCCCTTCCAACTCATTACTGCTTCACGGCCGAAGAAGGCGGGGCGTTGTCACCTCTGCGGGCCCACAAGAAGACCTAACTAAACAGCAATCGCAAACATCTTATCCATATGACATCGAATTGTTTGCAATGAGCTTCAATGAGATTGTGAAATTGTAATCTTTCAGTAGTCTTATTGTTCTGTAGACAATGAGTGGTGGTAGGTGGTGGTTCCCATGACCTCACACAAGTGAATGGTTAATTAATTTATTGCTGCTGTCTGTTTGTTCGTGTACTTTGTAAGTGGGTTGAGTATTTTATGATCGTAACTAAAATGCACATGTTACTGTGTGTGATTCTGTTCGCTATATACAATTAAGGTGTTGACAGAATGTAATAAGTTATTTAAAAAAAAAAATTCCGTAAGTGCTTGTTCATTGTTAGTTCAATTATTTTGAAATAGTTGTTTGTTACAAAAATTACATTTAAATACGTCATTAGGATTGATAATAGTATACTGGCATATTTACAATATTCTTCACGTCATCACAGATCCTCCAGATCCATTAACGGTGCTTTTAGGTACCTCAAGCACTGGTCACCGTCCTCGCCGATCCCTTCGCTTGTGGCGAAGGGCTCGACGAGTAAATTAACCCATAAACACAGCCCACCGAGTTTCTCATCGGATCTTCTCAGTGGGTCGCGTTTCCGATCCGGTGGTAGATTCTGCGAAGCACTGCTCTTGCTAGGGTCAGTGTTAGCAACACTCCGGTTTGAGCCCCCTGAGCTCACCTACACACGTTAGGGTGAAGCTGAAATAGCCTCTCAAGGCTATCAGCAAATGAAGAAAAAAAAAGGAATACTACACGGATAGATTCATATGTCAAGGTAGGTGGAAGTATTTCCAGTAACAACTTGACATCATGCAGGCCACGAGGTTGTCCTCCTATCCAGCATAATAAAAAAACAAGCATAAATTGGGCTGTATCGTTCACTCTTTGGCTTTGCAAAAGCTCTCATGTAAATGAAAGCGTGTAAAGTTATAATTCACTAAAATGGCGAACGCACGGTAAAACAACAAAGCGTTACTGGTCGCGTGCATCAAGCTGATTAGTTTACGTACATATAGACACTGATGGACGTTTGAAATTAATTTAATTACGTTTACAATTACGGAATGTGACTAACAAAAATACGCCGCGTACAAAACGAATTAGTAATTATAGACTTGTTTATTCACCTTTGAATTAAGTTCCATTATAAGGTCTAATTGAACACGCGTGCAAGATTTATTACGCAATGCCGTTTTTATATATATGTAATGAATGATTGAATGTCAATCTGTCATATGACAATTGATAGTTGTTTAAATAATTTTTCGGTTAATGGACGTTGTGAAATGTGTGTTATAGAATTATTGAAGAAAGGGCATTAAATGTTGTTTCTTGTTGTTTAGAAGAAACGCAATTTCGTCTTTTCTTATTTAAACACCGTAAATACCATTATAAAACAACATTTTTGCTAATATATTGAGAAAATGGAGAAATTAAGATTTGATTTTACAATGAAATCAATGGCGGATGGAAAAACAAACGTCATATGCATAACTTCCATTGCTACACCAAGTGGACAAGTTTTTGGAATTCCAGTCGAATATCAACCCGTAAATCTTCATAAGGTGATCACAACTACTCCTAACTACACCAGAGTAAAAAACTCTTTAGTAAAAAGGCATCAAACGAGGAAAATATGGATAACTGTGACGGAGGAAATTTCAAAAACATATTTGGATGAAGAACAAAATTTGCAATTCAATGATTGTTATTTGGAAGAGATTTCAGAACAACCTGTTAGTTATGAATCGACATCTAGTGATTCTAATCACATGCTTGAAAAACTGTTAGAAAAACTACAAGAACAAAAACAGCAGAAACCAGAAAAACAAAATTTAGGGAAAATTGCAAAGGATTTTATTATAGAAAAATTCAACGGCCGTAATTCAAATGCATTACAGTGGATCAAAGATTTTAATAAAGAATGTGAACGTTTTCAAATAAACGAGGATAAACAAAAAATTGAAATTTTGAAGAACTTCTTAGAAAATGCTAGTGTAGATTGGTACAGTTGTATGCTGATGAAGCTTACAGTACAATCAGAATGGAGCAAATGGGAGAAAAATTTTTGTGAGACATTTGCGAACAAAGGATGGTCCTCCACTAGATATGCTCTTGCCTTTAAATATCAATCGGGATCCTTACTTGAGTATGCTTTAAAGAAGGAGAAATTATTGTTGGAAGTCAGGAAGACAGTGGATACCGGAACAATTATTGATCTCATAGCATTTGGTTTACCCAATTATGTGGCGGACAAGATTGACAAAGAAACATTACAAAGAACGGAAGACCTTTACAATGAGATAAGAAAATTGGAACATCTGGTGATGAAAAATAAATATGAAAAAAGGAACAGCTCATATAATTTAGATAATAAAGGGAAAAAGATTGACGAAAAGAAACCATGCCCAATCTGTTTAAATGAGAAAAATGGGAAACGGTTCCACCCAGAGGACAGCTGTTGGTTCAAAGAAAAAAATAAAAAAGCTGTGGTAAAAACAGTAAATAATTCAGAATTGGAAATAGAACTGAATGAGAAAAACCCAAAAAACTAGAAATACCACCATTAATAAAAATAAGTTTACAAATAAATGACACTTTGAAGGTTTCTGGAATCTATGACTCTGGATCTAATGTTTCTTTAATTAATGCAAGATTATTGAAAATACAAGAGAAACAGAAGACAAATGATATGCAAGTTGTAAACTTAAAAACTATTAATGGTGAGAAAAAAACGAAAGGTATGGTAACGCTAAAAATAAAAATCTACAATATTGAAAGAAATATGGATATTTTTGTGGTGGATAATGAAAATTTTAACTATGACTTCTTAATTGGTTTGGATTGTATAAAAAAATTCAAATTAATACAAAATGAAGAACTTAACATCATACAATATCCCAAAAAGAAAAGCATAATCTCAAATGAACATTGTTCTAATGAGAATAATGTAACAAATGTCGGAATTCCTAATGTACTAGGTGACAAAAATAAAGAACAAACATTTAAAGAGAGAATAGAAGAGAAAGAGAAGATAGAGATGGAACTATACTCTGAGATAGTAAAAAAGGGTACTACTATAAATACCAACAAATTGTGTGAAATTAATTTCAATGAACATGTAAACATTGATGAATTTCAAATGTCTGTAAATCATCTAGATTTATATCAGCAATCAAAAATTGAGAAGTTAGTAGATAAATACAAATCTGTTTTTGCTAAGGACAAATATGATGTTGGCTCTGTGCAGGATTACGAAGCCCATATAGACTTGATGGTAGATAAATACTGCTATAAGCGTCCGTACAGATGCACAATTGAAGACAGAACAGAAATTGAAAGTCAAATATCGAAGCTACTACAGAAAAATTTGATAGAGGAATCTTACAGCCCGTTTGCTGCTCCTGTAACTCTAGCATATAAGAAAGAAGATGATAAAAAAACAAGATTATGCATAGATTTCAGAGATTTAAACAAAATAGTAGTTCCACAATCACAACCTTTCCCACTTATAGAGGACTTAATGACCAAAACAGTAAACTGTAAGTATTATTCTACATTAGACATAAACTCAGCATTTTGGTCGATCCCATTGAAAATTCAAGATAGACATAAGACTGCTTTTGTGACACAAGAAGGACATTTTCAATGGACTTGTCTCCCATTTGGGTTAAAGACTGCACCAGCGATTTTCCAAAGAATATTGAGCAATATTATAAGAAAACACAGACTATCTAACTTTGCAGTAAACTTTATTGACGACATCTTAATTTTTTCTAAAACTTTTGAGGAACATATACAACACATATCGAGACTACTGGAAGCAATACAAAAGGAAGGGTTTAGACTGAAGTTTTCAAAATGTACATTTGCAAGTCACCATGCTAAATACTTGGGTCATATAATAGAAGACAATTCAGTTAGACCTCTGAAAGATTATTTAACTGCTGTCAAAAGCTTCCCAATTCCAGAAACAAGGAAAAATATACGGCAGTTTTTGGGAAAAGTAAATTTTCATCATAAGTTTGTACCACATAGTGCAATTATCCTCGATCCATTACATAACTTATTAAGGAAAGATGTGAAATTTGTATGGACGGCAGAATGCCAGGAAGCATTTGATAAAATTAGAGCATTGCTTTGCTCAGAACCAATCCTAAAAATATTTGACCCAGATTCACCGATAAGAATTTACACAGATGCTAGTATCAAAGGAGTTGGAGCAGTGTTGAAACAAGACGATGAAAACGGCGTGAGTAAACCGGTTGCTTATTTTTCGAAGAAATTAACAGAAGCACAGAAAAAGAAGAAGGCAATATACTTAGAATGTCTGGCGATAAAAGAAGCAGTCAAATACTGGCAACATTGGCTTATGGGAAAAGAATTTATGGTATACACAGATCATAAACCCCTGGAAAATATGAACATTAAAGCTCGAACTGATGAGGAACTAGGTGATTTAACATATTATCTATCACAATATAATTTTGAAATTAAATACAACCCAGGAAAATCAAATCAAGAAGCGGACTGCTTAAGCCGAAATCCAGTCTTAGAAGCAAATGATAATAACGACGATTTTTTAAAGGTCGTAAATTTAATCGACCTACAAGAAATAAAGAATGACCAGCTAACAAATCCAGACCTACAAAAAGAAAAGAATAAACACATATTAGAGAATGAAGTTTATTACAAGAAAAATAAAAGAAGAAATAAGATTATACTGTCAGAAAAACTTAGCAAAGCTCTAATAAAAAAAGTCCATGACACATACTGCCACATTGGAAGAACCCAGATGACAAATAAAATAACACCATTCTTTTCAGCCAAAAATATTACAGCAAACATTAATAAAATGTGTGATGCGTGTGAAACCTGCATTAAAAACAAGTCCAGGAGGAAGTCGAAATATGGTTTAATGTCACATTTGGGACCAGCCACACACCCGTTTGAAATTGTATCCATCGATACTATTGGGGGCTTTGGAGGATCCCGATCAACCAAAAGGTATTTGCATCTTCTAGTGGATCATTTCACACGGTATGCCTATATTTGTACATCAAAAACTCAAGGCTCCAATGATTTCATTAAGCTAATGCAAAAGGTAACAAAAAATTATGACGTTAATATGGTATTATCAGACCAATACCCTGGCATAAATTCAAAAGAATTTAAAGAATTTCTAAAGAATAATAATATCAAAATAGTGTTCACAGCTGTTGATGCGCCTTTTTCGAATGGGCTTAACGAAAGATTAAATCAAACACTAACAAATAAGATAAGATGTAAAATAAACGAAAGCGATAAGAAGACATCTTGGACAACAATTGCACAAGAATGCGTAGAAAAATATAATGAAACAGAACACACAGTTACAAAGTTTGCTCCCAGGTACCTTCTAGAGGGTGAAAATGTGAGTATTCTACCACTACATTTGAAAACAAGTTGTACAACAGAAGATTTGAGAAGAGATCGAAAATTAGCCTTAGAAAACACAATAAAATCTCACAATTATAATAAAAATATATTTGACCAGTACAGAGAAGGGTATAAATTGGAAGAAGGAGATAGTGTTTATGTGGAGAATGGAAATAAACTAAACAGGAAGAAAATGGATGAATTGAGAACAGGGCCATACAAAATAATAAAGAAGATTTCAGAATCGATCTATGAAGTTGACACCGGACACAAAAAAGCAGAATCAAACCTCTACCATATAACAAAGTTGTCTCCAGTGTCTATCTGATATGATAAACAATTGTAAAACCATTCACTGCCTCTTACAATTGTCTTTTCAGCGGGGGAGATGTAATGAATGATTGAATGTCAATCTGTCATATGACAATTGATAGTTGTTTAAATAATTTTTCGGTTAATGGACGTTGTGAAATGTGTGTTATAGAATTATTGAAGAAAGGGCATTAAATGTTGTTTCTTGTTGTTTAGAAGAAACGCAATTTCGTCTTTTCTTATTTAAACACCGTAAATACCATTATATATATGTAACTCGCAAATATTCTGTATTCGCGAAAGTAGTGACGGTAGAACGCATTGTGAGCCCGAATGGATATGTATTAAATTTCTCATCATTTTTGACGAGAAAAAGCTATGCATTTTGATTTGGAGGGCGGAAAAGCTGCTATAGAATACAATTAAGAATGTCTGAAAATGAGGAAAATTCACATTTTGATTATTGTCTATGGGCTCCCTTCTTTTTCCTACCTATTTTAGTAGCCTGGAGGGGTTATTCTAGATTCACCGAGCTAGTAGGTAAGCTCACGGGGCTCAAACCGGTAGTGGTGCTAACACTGGCCTTAGCACGAGCAGTGCTTCGCAGAATCTATCACCGGATCGGAAACGCGACCCACTGAGAAGATGCGGCGAGAAACTCAGTGGGCAGTGTCTATGGGTTAATTTACTCGTCAAGCCCTTCGTCGCACCGTTCAACGATCACAATGGCTGGCAGACGATAAGGCGAATTTTATCATCATATTTTTCTTCTTGTCCTTATCTCACTATGATATCAGAGATAATTCAATAATTATGACTTAACAGATCGCGGGACATCTTCACTTAGAAATGTGTTTTTTAATTATTTCGTAGTAAATATAGAAAATAAGAATTAAGAGCATTTTAATGATGTAAATCCATTGTTCGGTTATAACGTCACGAAATTGAATCGAAAAGTTACACAGAAGTTCCTAAAAGCTAATATGTCGCTTAATTTCCCCTTAGATTGATAACTTCGATGACGAGAGGACGAGCTAAGTTCCGTAAGCTTACTTAGGGTTGATAGGAAAACTTTACCGCTAAGTACATTGTCACACTTCACTTAATAAGTTCGATGCGGAGTTCTTAACTCAGATAGGCCCGTTTAATAATTCATAATATATACTGTTAGGTAAATGACTTGCTGTTTTACTTGATTTTTTTAATTGGTTTGCGATGACAGCGAGTTCTAGATCGTTTTTCATTTTGATTCACCGTGTGTTGGAGCCACATAGGTATCGATCGATACCAACTGCCCGTTTTTGTCGTGAAGCAAATATCGAGAATTGCACAGTTGTTAATGCGTTTAGTAACGATAAAATTTATGTCTAGCGTGGTGTTTGGTGACAGTGACGATAATATTGTTGTATCTATGTCTTGCGATATCGATAACTTGCGATTTACAGAGAGAAAATGTTTCAGTATCTTCCTCTACAGAAGGAGAAAGAAAATACAATCAGACTGAGAAAAAAATTGTCTTGTAGCTATTGACCGGTTTCCGAATTGATACTAGGCTTTGTAGTAGAGCTTTTTGTAAGGCAACACGGGTAGGTATCACCGTTCTGTCTATATCTGCCGCAAAGCAGTCAGGCGCGTTTGTTTCAAGGTTGCCACAATCGTTGAAGAGTACCTGACCTCTGCATGAGACCCCATGTCTCAATGTGTTGTGTACTTCTCTCAATCTACTACTGGATCGGAATCGCAAACCGCTGTGGAGATTCGGCGAGAAACTCAGCGGGCTAATGTTACAGTTACTGGGGTTTTTATTTTTTTTATTGCTTAGATGGGTGGACGAGCTCACAGCCCACCTTGTGTTAAGTGGTTACTGGAGCCCATAGACATCCACAACGTAAATGCGCCACCCACCTTGAGATATAAGTTCTAAGGTCTCTAGTTCTAAAGTTCTAAAGGTTCTAGGTCTAAAGTAGCAAAAATGTCGCTTAAACCAAATAGCCTTACACCTGTCGATATTTTTAAGGATTTTAATGAGAATTGTGACTTTTTCTTTCCAAAGAAACAAAAGTCTGAGTTAGCTAGGTATAGTTACGTCAAGGTTTACACGCGATACTGGCGCGATGACCTCCAGTACGTATTTGATTTAAAACTCATCTAACTTTTTCGCAGTCTTGTGTATTTATTCTACACAGAGTTACTGAATCATGAAGCTGTCGGTTTGTCGTTAGAAAGTTGCGAAACTTGCTCGAAGTGCGTTGACACTGTCGCGATGTGTGCGGCGAAATGAAAATTAATTATTTGTCTGCTAGGATTTGACAGACGTAATCTTTTTTTTTTTGTTAAGGCATTTTATGACCTGGTAACTAAGACTAAGTGTCCAAGTCTTAGTGTGTAATTGGTCAAGTCTTATTTTAATTTTAACTAGTGATCCCGCAGTAGTCGAAATTCGACTATAATACAGAAGACAAACAATATTTAATTTAATCTCAATTTGACCACAAGCGTTAAGAATAAAAGTTTGACAATAAATAAATAGTATGCATGCGTGTGTGTGTCAAATACACGGTAGTGTGTGTAATGTTTTCTTTATTGATTTAATGTATCTTTTATGTATTATTTAAAAAAAAATATTAGCATTGTGCACTTCTTCTCTATATTCTCTGTAAGCGTGGAAAATTTCATACTCCTCCGTTCGCGCAATTTTCGTAAAAAGGGATACAAAGTTTTTGCTTCATGTATTAATATATATAGGTAGATGAAAACTGCACTATCACTTCAGTTTAATATTAAATTGTTTTTATGTAATACTATTTTGAATATATTTATATATCGGTTTGTAAGTGTTTATGTCTTTTAACAGACGTGATTTTTTTTTTTTTTTTTTTTCCCTACCTATGCTGATAGCCTTGAGAGGCTATTTCAGCTTCACCCTAACGTTAGTAGGTGAGCTCGCGGGGCTCAACCGGAGAGTTGCTAACACTGACCCTAGCAAGAGCAGTGCTTCGCAGAATCTACCACCGGATCGGAAACGCGACCCACTGAGAAGATCCGGCGAGAAACTCAGTGGGCTGTGTCTATGGGTTAGTTCGCTCGTCGAGCCCTTCGTCGCAAGCGACGGGTTCGACGAGGACGGTGACCGGTGCTTGTGGTGCCTAAAAGCACCGTTAATGGATCAGGAGGATCCGTAATGACGTGCTTTGGGCGACGTCGACGGTTTACCATTCGGTCTACTGGGTCGGGTATGTAATTTCCAGCGGCTACGATGAGAGGGTTCTCATGTCGTGCCGCCTTCTCAAAATGGCGCAGCGATGCCGACTGTAGATACTTACTAACAGAGTCGAGCTCCAGGTCGTCGTGGAGATCCACATTCCTAAGGAACCAAGGCGCTCCGACGGCTATCCTGCAGAATCGTGATTGAATAACCTGAAGGGATTTCAAGTGGGTGCGGGCTGCGTGAGCGAACACTACGCTTGCATACGTCATGACGGGGCGTATACAAGTTTTGTAGAGAGTTACCTTATTACGGAGGGACAGCTTGCTTCGACAACAAAGCATTGGATAGAGTCGTCCTAGAATAAACGCGGCGCGGTCGCGTACCGTTTTTATATGGGGACGGAATGTCATCCCTCTGTCGAGGGTGACGCCTAGATATTTGACCTTCGAGACCCACGGTATGGGCTGGCCAAAGAGAGTGATGGGACTAACGGCGGAGGTGTTTGCGCGCCTACTACGGAGTGGGATGCTCGAAGTGATGTTCGGAGGGCGACCCCTTTTGAAGAGCACCGCTGCGCTTTTCGTGGGGTTGATGTCTATTCGCCACTTCCGGAACCACTGTCCCATGGTGGCTACTGCGATCTGGAGTCGCCGATGAAGCAGCGACATCTTCCTACACGAGTAGTAGATAGCCGTGTCATCGGCGAAGAGCGCTAGATGGGTCTCCGGAGACCGGGGTATATCATTGATATACAAACTAAATAATAACGGGGAGAGCGCGGAGCCTTGCGGGACTCCGGCGGTCAGTTGACGGGGACGAGAACGAGTTCCCTCTACTCGATATCGAAACGAGCGGTTCGACAAGAAGTCTCGTATGATGAGCACGAGTCTGTCTGGCACTCCCATGTTGTACAGTTTATAAATTAAACCGTTGTGCCAGACTTTGTCGAACGCCTTCGCGATGTCGAAGAAGAGGGCGCCGGTCGGGATTTGTTTACGCCTATTTAGTCCTATCAGAATGTGCTCCGTGAGGCGGTGCACTTGTTGTACGCACGAGTGTTTAGAGCGGAATCCGAATTGTTCGTCTATGAGAATTTTGTTCGCGGTAACAAAATCCCAGAGGCGTTTCCTAAGGAGCCGTTCGTAGATTTTTCCTATCGTCGAGAGGAGACTAATCGGACGGTAACTAGAAGTTTCGTTTGTCGGTTTGCCCGGCTTATGTATACCGATAACGTCCGCTTCTTTCCACACCGCGGGAAAGATGCAGTGCGTCATAGCGGCATTTAAAATTGTAGCCAACATTGCTATCAGTTGGACTGGCAAAAATTTTAGCGCGCGGTTGTGGATGCCGTCGGAGCCTGGTGCCTTCCTAGGTTGGAGGTTGCGGATCGCGTCTCTAACTTCGTCCGTGGTAATGGGGGGTAACGCGTCCGAGGGCGGCAGGGAGGCTCTGCGCTCGACCTCCCTGTCGACTAACTCGGTGTGTTCGGGGTCCGCGTGTTGAGTGCTGGTGGTGCACTGCTCTTGCAGTGCATCGGCCAGCAGCTCAGCCTTGTCATCGTCGTCGAATGCCGGTGGTTGGCCTGAAGGGCGTAAGAGGGGAGGCATAGTAGCGGTAGTTTCGGATTTGAGAGTCCTAGCTAGTCGCCAGTATGCTTGGTGGGAGGGCGCGAGTTGTTCTAAATAACTATGCCAATTATCGTTACGCGCGTCGCTTAAGCGGGAGTGGACTTCGCGTTGTAGACGACGCATCTGAATCCGGTTTGAATGCGTGGGAAGACGATCGTAGGCCCGGATTGCCGCGTTCCTAACTCTTAAGAGATTCCTAAGATCGGGGGACAGTCTGATGCGGTGGAAGCTGTCCTCCACATCGACTTCTTTAGAAGATCTAATGATCGCGGAAGAGATGTGATCGGTAATGATGTTTATGGATTCGACGGTGTCCTCGGGGGATGGATTCGAATCCGGGCCGTAAGGGAGGATTGGCGGAGCGGCGTCGGCTAGGCACGTGCCCAGCTTATTCCAATCCACCATGGTCCTCGTAACAGTGACTGGGTTGTGAGGGCGACCGAGCTGCATAACGACAGGTCGGTGGTCTGAGTCGAGCTCTGACATTGCTTCGATGGAACGCAAGCGCAGAGTTACGTTCCTAAGCAATGCCAGGTCTATAGTGCTCGGACGGAGCGCGATGTTATACGGATAACATGTTGGAGTTGGGGGACCGACTATTTCGAAGGTGAGGTCGTCTATAAACGCGTCGAGACGCCTACCGTTAACGTTTGTACGATGGCAGTTCCACCTAGTGTGGTGGCAATTTAAATCGCCTGCCAGGATGACAGAGTCTCCCATGCCGAGCAGTGACTCGATGTCACTGCTCAGGAGGGGCTTGTCCGGGGGGAGATAAACGGATGCGATGACGATCGGCTGGTGTCCCGTCAGCGAGATACGGCACACTGACGCCTCGATATGTGAGAGCGAGGGAGTATCGAGAGGGACAACGTGCAGGGCCCGCCTATAGTAAATGGCAGTCCCGCCTTTGGAGGCGGTGAGTCTGTCATTCCTAACCATGACGTAATTCGCGACTTTCGGGTCACGACGCGAGGGCTTCAGACAGGTTTCCTGCACTAATAGAATATCTACAAGATTGTCGCGGAGGAATTCGAAAATTTGATCGCGTTGCCGCGCGAGTCCGTTAGCATTGTAGAATGCTAACGTAAGGGAATACGGTTTTTCTCTACCTTTTTGCGCCATTGATTACCGGTAAAGATTTTATAACGTACGCGACACGGACTCGTAAACGTCCATGTGATCGAACGCGGCCGCGAGCCGCTGTTCGGGGGTTGTCGACCTACGGATAGCGTCAGCGAACGATCGCAGACGGTCGAAGTTCACCGCGGTGACGAAGTCGCGCACGAGCGCGAAGTCGTTGGCGGCAGAGGGTTGCGGGGGACGGAACGCGGGCGCGGGGCGAGGTGCGAGCAGGGGCTGAGGCGCGGGGCGTGTCGCGAGCGGGGGCGGGGGTGCGGTTTGCGTTCCCGCCTTCGTATACGGCAGCGGCTTTTTCCACGCTGAAACCGTGGGAACTGCAGCCGGCACGAAGGCAGGTTTCGGCACTGAGGGTGCCGAAGTCTTTGGGCCGACGGTTCGCGGAGCTGGGAGGGTTGAACGCTTGCGCGGAGCCCTAGGACATCCACGGTAGTTCGCGGGGTGCCCTTGCTTAAGGCATAGGACACAGCTTGGGGGTTCGGTCGCGGTTTCCCTAACACGCGAGCAATCTAGTGTGGCGTGGTCGCCGAGGCACTTTACGCAGCGGGGGCGCGCGTGGCAATTACGAGCCGAGTGGCCGTAAAGCTGACATCTGTAGCACTGCCCGGGAGTGCCACGCTTGTGGGGGGCTTCGATTGAGATCCCGGATAGGCCGCAAATTGTCGTGAGACATGCGATCTTCTTTTTGGCCTCCGGGGTGGGTTCTAACGCCACGAGTATCATATTATAGGGCTGTTTGCCCCGCCCGCTGTGCATCCGGTGCACACTAACTATCGGGAGGGCCTGAGCGGTCAGATCTTCCTTTATGTAGTCGATGTCGAGTTCTTTAGGGACTCCGCGTATCACTACGCGGAGCTCGCGGTCCTCCTGAAGAGCATAGGTGTGGAAACCTATGTTCTCCTTTCGGAGGTATGCTGAGAGGGCCCTATGGTCGCCCGGCGTTGCGACCTTTATCTGAATCCCATGCGCGACGTTACGCGCATGGGTATAATTAATTTTATTTGCCTGAAGGGCCTGGGAAACGCGGTTCCACGCAGTTTTTTCCTGGAGAATCAGCGGGGGCGGGGCAGCTGCTTTAGGAGCGGGCGCGGGCTTGGGACGCGGCGGCGGGGTTACGCGGCGAGCGGAGTCCGACTCCGGTGTCACGACTACCTGCGGGCGGGAGGCGGTCGCGGATTTTGTCTGCTTCGTCGTGGAGCTCCGGGACTCCACGGCGCGAGTACGCTTTTTACCGCGCGTTACGGTTTGGAACCCATCCGAAGTTCCAGGCTGAGGGCTTGACGCGGATTCGAAATCCATCTCCGATTCGGTATCGGAGCCTGAACTCGAAACAATCGAGGTCGCGACGGACGAAGCGCGAGATGACGTATTCGACGCGGGCGCGGGGGTGGGGGTAGCGTTAGGCGCTACGTGAGCCGCATCGTGGGAACGTGCGCTCGAACTTGACGCGGCGGCGGGGGGCGCGCGGCGTGCCTCCGAGGCACGGTTGAGAAACGCGGCGACGGACGCGGGGGGAGAGGGATTGCCACGAGAGGCCCTATACCTAACATACTCGGCCCTAATTGTCGGGTACCTTTCCCGGAGGAACCCGACAAAATCACTGTCACTAATAACACTCTCACTGAGTTCTTCCATGCTTCGGTCTTCTTGCCCGGGGGGGGCGGCCCCGGGACTTTTGTTGAACTCGCCGAAAGGCGAGGCCCCGGATAGGATTTGTAACCCCCCTGTGCTGCAGGACAGCAAGGAGCAGGGGGGGGGAATGCCTATGCCGTGAAAACGGCAATCGGCGGGGAAAAGGAAAGGAACCCGCTCGGGCTGTATAGTGCTACAGCAGGCAGAATCGCGAGCGGGGGTCTAGTCTTGAAAAAGACTGTTGTTTTTGGGAAGGGTTAGGAAATCGCTAGCCTGTGAGTGCCACAGGAAGCTGAACGTAGCGATTGGTTGCCTTGAAAAAGGCAGTTGGTAAGGGTGGGTTCGCGGTTACAAAACTTTAGCGCACAAAAATGGACCTCGATACGCAGATCGCAAGCGACCAACGGATCGGCACGTCCGCACTACCGAATTGTACGCACGATGTATTCACGGTCACTACACTGTCGAGCACAACTGTGAGTTCAGAGACGCGGCTCGCAAGCGGGCCACGGATCGGAAAGCACGTCCGCGCACGACCGAGTCGTGAGCGAGAATGCAGACGTGATCGTTCGCAACGATGTTATAAATGCGAAAGCGGCTCTTCGGCCGTACTATGAGATGTTGATGTTGTTAAATCGATATATTATGAAATTTTATGAAAATCGATTTAGCCTTTATTTTACTAGGTATTCAAAAAATATTGATACGATACAAATAAATCATTACAATGAATTCGTAACTACTGAAGTTTCTATTAAACTACGTAATTAATGAATTTATCTGAAAGTGAAATTCGAGTTATTTGATTGACAATCTTATGGTTTGGTATGTGGTGGAAAATCGCAGATATGGATGTGTTCTGTCACTTGAAGCTTCAATAGCTAATAAATGTTTCCCATTTTTTTATTGTTTAACCTTTTTCCAAGATTATCGATTAGTGTCGGAACCAAATTTAATTGCATTAAATGAAAGAATTATCATCATCGATCTATGTTTTTCCCTTTTAGATGTACTTCTCTTTCGTAATAACCTTTAATGCCCTTTATCTTCAGCATCTGATCTACATGCTAGTTGCTTCAGTTTATCAGACCAACGGGCTCAACACCACTGCGCTTTTTAGTTCGTTGTGTGACTTCCAGAACACATTTCTTATACCGACTACTGATTCTGCGACATACGTTGCGGGCCGCGGGCGTTGAGAGCTAGTAATTTCTGTTTTTGTGCATCAAAGACACAGTATAGCCAGTTTCACAATACGTATTTAAGCATACGGACCAAGCCTTCGGTGAGAGTCTAAGTTTCCCTCCCTGACACCGTCATCAGTTATACGCTATGGCGTGTAAAATCTTGGACTTTAGTGTAATAATAGTTTTATTGTTAAAAATTCCGTCACCTATTTGAAAATAGTATTTCTAATAGACCAGATATTATATGCATTTAATTTTTTTTTTGTGGCGAAATTAATGGATTCGTATGTTATATTTTGTCTTTATTAATCGTATTTAGGGAAAGGTTCAATGATTGCGATTGATTCAACAAAATCTTGGAATTCGAAGTTCATTGATTGTTATTTTAAGTTAATTCTCAGACCGAGCTGCTGCAGTGCATCCTTAGTCAACGATGGTAGTATTTCAATCTATAAACTTACCGAGAACACTCGTCCAACGTCGTCCAAACATTGTATATATATGTTCTTTGATCTGAAATACAAATAAACGTATATTAGAATAAATCGCAAAAACCAACTTACTCGCCTCTACGGACTTCTATCACCAATCTTGGTTCTTTATTTTAATTTTGTTTTGTTATCCACATACTATATATTCTGGTCTGATGGAAAGAAATGACCTTATGAGTTAATAAACCCTTCATGTATACAGTGTACCTTAAAAGATAATTATTACTGAAAACTCGTTGGACTAATGTAACCTGACCATCCGTTTTGCTTTTACTAACACTAAATGTGAAACACTTATTAGATGAAACGTAAGTAACGTACATTTATATATTAATACGTGAAGCAAAAACTTTGTATCCCTTTTTACGAAAATTGCGCGAACGGAGGAGTATGAATTTTTCCACACTTATAGAGAATATAGAGAAGAAGTGCACAATGCTAATATTTTTTAAAATAATGCATTAAATCAATAAAGAAAATATTACACACACTACATACCATGTATTTGACGCACACACCCATGCATACTATTTATTGTCAAACTTTTGTTCTTGACGTCTGTGGTCAAATTGAGAATAGATTAAATATTGTTTGTCTTTATTAATATTTTTTATAGTGTAGTCTTGGCGAAATTTGTGATTATAGAAGTATAAAATACAATCATAATAGTAGACAAACTTACAATTCCAATTAATTATAGTCGAATTTCGACTACTGCGGGACCTCTAGTCTGTTATAAGTCTATGACACTATGTTCAAACTTTCTTTCAAATGACAGTAACAACGGTATATAGTGCCAATACTGTTTGACTTGCATTTCACTGTTGTACTATTATTGTTCTCTTCCAAAATCTTCTCTGTAATTACAATTAAAAAATAGCTGACACTTTTAAGCTATTCCATAGTTTTTATCGCGGGCTTTGAGCGCGGCGACCGAATCATGAAATTCCGTAACGAAAATAAAACCTAACACCCCCCCACTCCGCCTTTAGCTCGCGTTCAACACATTCACACGTTGCGCTTGTGTAGTGTTTGTGAATAAGCGCGTGGCGTGACGTCGCACTGCATGCGCATCATGAAAAGTCTGCCCTCTCTCGCGCGGTCTAGCTTATGAGTGTGAAGGGGACAGTTAATGTTTTGCTTTTGTTAATATGTATTTGTAAATAGAGCGAGGTCTTATTTTATTATTATTCTATTATGAAATTATTATAGTCTAATTATAATAAGTTCATAAAAGATGCTACGCAATAGCTTTACCGCGGCAGTCCCCGTGTGCCACACGTGTTTTTTTTTACTCCTTGCTCATTGAATCGTCTTCGCCATCTTGATTTTCTCTGTCATTATTTTTTCCCTTACTCTTTTCTCTCACTCACATCTTAACGCTCCATTCCACACTCTTCTCATACGTTCCATTATTACTAATCCTATACAAATATTAACAATTTTGTATTGGCTGCCGCTGTAATATAATTAATCATCACCAAACATCTTCTCAAGTAGGAACCGCGCCGACTGTAACACGAGAAGAGAGCTCATAAATCATCTCACTTCTAAATGAATGGCGTAAACGGAATTCTAATTAAACGACACGTCATGATTCATTGCTCGCGGTTCTCACGGACGAATTCTCGGGTTGCATCAGCTTCGAAGTCGTCGGGTAAAAAATAATGTGCCTGGAACCTGTCGCAAGAAGAGATCCGCCGGTGAAAGCGCGCAATTAGTGCGTGTTACGTAAACGATCATTCCGAACGCCCGATTCGGACGCTAGCTCTGAGACGTGGTCTCATACAAGAACGGCGGGAATATACTACGTAAGTATATGTACGTCCTTGAAAATGTTACGTTCAAATGATAAATAACGCTATTTGTATCCTTCAACGTTTTACTATTAAATCACGATCAAAGTGGAAAAATGCCTCGGTTTCTAACCTTACCCTAGGTGTAACGATGCACTGTAAGACTCAGTGGGTAGCAGAAAGAAGCGTGCGGGAAATTCCACTCGGGTCACTACTAAGTAGCAGCATGTGTCAAAATAGCCCACTGAGTTTCTCGCCGGATCTTCTCAGTGGGTTGCGTTTCCGATCCGGTGGTAGATTCTGCGTAGAACTGCTCTTGTTAGGGCCAGTGTTAGCATCATCTACGGTTTGAGCTCCGAGAGCTCACCTACACGCTAGGGTAACGCTGATCTCTGGGCTCTAAAATCCTTGGGCCCGCGGTCTGCTCACAACACCATGCAGATCGTTGAGTCTCACATACCCCGCGCGCCCCTTTTGCGCGGGGACCTCGTAGGAGGTTCGGCCCTCTACCCGAAAAAAAAAAAAAAAAAAAAAAAAAAAGGGTAACGCTGATCTAGCCTCTCAAGGCTCTCAGCACAGGTAGGGAAAAAAAGTGTCAAAATCTATTATATATTTAA
Organism: Bombyx mori; assembly: GCF_030269925.1. Classification (NCBI taxonomy): domain Eukaryota; kingdom Metazoa; phylum Arthropoda; class Insecta; order Lepidoptera; family Bombycidae; genus Bombyx; species Bombyx mori. Next base: position 3,259,676 of record NC_085121.1, read on the forward strand.
AGGAGACGGAAAATCGTGGGCCAAAAATGTAATAACTTGGAATGTAGTCTAAAAAATTTGTCATATTTTTTTATATAAGAATATAAAGAATCACCTCAATCCTCTTTCTGGGACCGGAGAAAAATGAGAAAGTTAGTTTTTGACGGTATAACGGTGTGATCGATTTAATTAATCGATTACAGGATTATAAAAAGAAAAACATTGCGCTAGGTAATTAATGCAAAGTAATGAGCGATTTATACTTGTTGTATACAAGTGCGGTATGCGCCGGATTTAATTGCGATTATATACATAAATGAAGAAAAAGTCTATTATTACCTAACAAAGTAATATGATTATCGATTTCAAATCGATTAAAATCGATTGTATTTTTGATGACAGCTTTGACAGTAAGCTGACATGACGTTTGTTCATAGATTATATAATTATTTTTTGGCGCTTGTTGGTTTTTTCTGCTCTACTCGTTTTGTATCTTCGACGCATTTTGAGTGTGTATCTATCAGGCTGTTTTTATATTTTCAACGATCACTGCTTTATTATTACGGATTCCAACTCTGCCAGCCTTGTACGACAATTGCTTCTGCACTGGACACTGAAGATCGCTCACACGTTTGACTTGAAATTGTTGCATTGGATACTGTTGAAATTATGGATCGCTGTGTGAATTGTGGGATAGCAATTCCATATTCCATATATCATTGATATTCATTCATAATATGACATATAAAAGAGTATCCAATGGATATAATAAACATTTACTTATGCTTAAATAAGTTATTATTCAGCTCTTTTAAAGAGATTGTAACATAACCTAACTTTTACTAAATCTTTATTAACTCGGCTCTCAGATTGAGAAAACTTTTATAATTTTCAGCAAGGTACTGATAAATCTGAATCTATTAATTCATATTAGTTTCATCACGTTACATTCGGGCCCAAAAATGTATGTAATCGTTTCAGTCTCCTTTGTTGTATTTCTATTAAATTAAAAAACAAAAAAAATTGTACTTTAGTAATTGAGAACTTATTTAGTTTTCATAATAACATACCTACTAATCTCACACTGGTACTTAATTACACTAGTATTACGAAGTCTAATACCAAATAATAATAATAAATAATAATAAAATAATAATAATAGTATTCAGTTTGAATGAATAAAATGGTCGATTGTAGTTTTTATGCCAGTAGCAATTGACGAATAATCTTAACTATCGATAACTGTAGGCAGCTGCTTGGCTTGATATCCATTAATGAGAGAAGTCACCTTTTCTATGATTGAAGGATTACTGGTAGCCCGGAGACCTTTCTAGTTTCACCAGGACAGGTGGGCGAGCAGAGACTCAGCCAGGAGGGGTGGGACTTGCTAACAGCTTCGCGAATGTATCTACTACCAGATCGGAGAAGTCACCATGTACTCGTTCGTGAACTATGCGCTCATGCATCTTGTATAAAGTACCATCACAATCTGATGGGCAGCATAAACAAACCTATATCTTTTCGATCGCTTCTAACATACAAAAAAATATATTTACAAACTCATGTTACCGCTTACAATACGACCGTTTCTCAAAAACGCGTTATGCTTATACGGAGATCGGGCGGTGCTCGCAAATTCCTTTAATTAAGTTTGAACTCGAAGTCTCGGGATTGCGACGATTAGTTTGGTAGACGTTACGAAATTTATATTTATTAGCTTCTCTAATACCATACTGTAACGTGATGCTATCCATGTAAGAGGAAATCTACTCTAAATTATCGCTGATGCCAAGACTAACTCCCTAGTTCATATCTTAAGTACTGATGGTATGGAGAGACACACGTATAAGGTACCACCATTCTACCTATTTTGGTATCCCAAGGTCTCGTTTCTTATAGTGAGTTTCGGAATTCAGGTTGTACAGGCTCCGAAACTTCTTTATTTTATTATTCATTGGGTGGACAGTGAGTTCAGTCACCTATCTGAGGTATATTTATTAAGAGGAGTAATATGAGAAGGAGGAGGAACTAAAAAGGCCTTCAGGATATTAGATTAAAGTAACGACATTATTATATTTTCATTTGATCCTTAAAGTTGTGTTCAAGCCATGAGCTTCACGGAAAAATTACGTAGAAAAAAAATCCACAACACACAAGTCAAAATATCATATCTGTTTCTTCTTGTCTTTATCCCACATCATGTAGAATTGCATGGTGCATATAGACTTGGTATGAGCTTTACGACCGGCCGCCTGTCTAAAGTCAACCCTTCTTCTTATATCTCCAGTAGTGTATCCATTGCCATATCGTCTTAGCCTGGTTCAGTATGTCTCTTTAGACTCTTCTATTCATAACTTTCTTCTTTCAGTTTTTGACTCTATTTTATACAAGGTCCTGCTTTAGGCCATCTAATCATCTGAGATTGGGCCTGCCATGACTTCTATGGCCATGGGTTTGCCATATAGTGTTATCGCGGAGACGGAGAAGTCTCTCAAAAGCCGCAACCAAACAATAAGACATATATAACCATAATACATACATAACCACGACCACTCCGCCAGGAGTGTATGACTGAGAAGAAGAAGTTATCGTGGCATTTATATTATTATATTATTATGGTCATTGCTATAGGGAGGAACTTTTTCTGTTTTTTTTTTGGTGGTTTCATCCGTTCTTGGTTCTATGATTTGCATTTTATTATTATAAGCATCTGGTATTACACTAAAATTTTGATCTTCAAATATCAAAAGAATAAAAATATCACATTTTATTTCGTTTTGCTGCACTTTCATAATGACATTAAAAATTAAAAAGGTCAAACTCCTACTACAAGGGTATTGAAAACGAATTATTAACTTATTTTGTTATTTATACGACAATTGATTTTAAAATCATTGAAGTCGAAATAATGTGGAAAGTCAAACTAGAAACGAATTCATGTAAAAGAGATTTTTGCAGACAATAATGTCGTATTTTATTCTTTTTTGGATGTGCCTTGGCACATCCGTTTGAATGCACACAAAAAAGCCAAAAAAATGCTTATAACATTATACCGAATAAGTCCTTTTCTGCGAATTCAAATACTTCGTTGTCAATTCAGCTAAACAAGCATTGTTGTTCAAAACCACATTCGCAGTTCATGCTCTTTGTACGTGAATTTTTAATATTTGCTGGAATTCTGTTTAGAGATCCAACATTATAGACAACTATATGATTGGATGAAATACATTTTCTATTTAATTTACAAGCATTCGCTTTCGGCAAATACAGATATCGTTACGACCCATCGATCGATATTAAATTTGTAAACATCATTTATTATTTCGGTCATGCTTAAATAGTACTTAACGTGCTACACACATGATCCTATTTTATGTAATAAGCTAATTTGAATTTTGTTTCATAAAGGTTTTTGATTATTTAACATACATACATACATACGTAAATTTGAAAGTAATGTTAATGTTCGTTGATTTAAAATAAAATAGTTTTGTTTTTGAAGATTACTTGTAAAGTTGGGTTTGATATATTCATTCAATTTACGATTTGGACGTTTGATCAATGAACCAGTAATGCAAGTCTAGTGCACTGAACTCATCAATAAAGTGTAATGTGAACGGATTGCAAATCAACTAAAGGGAAACACAATAAATAACTAGTCTTTAGTACAACTATCTAGAAATTTTAGTAAGCCCTCTTGATGAGTATTTCATATTATATTTATAAATATTAAATTTACCTAGCTGCTTTAGGAGGAGGTATGCCTGCTTTTGTCTGTTTCACTGCTTATCTATATATATAAAAATGAATTGCTGTTCGTTAGTCTCGCTAAAACTCGAGAACGGCTGGACCGATTTGGCTAATTTTGGTCTTGAATTATTTGTGGAAGTCCAGAAAAGGTTTAAAAGGTAGATAAATATGAAAATGCACGTAATTAAATAAAAATAACAATTTTGTTTCTCCCTTAATGTGTCCCCAAAAGTTTAGGCCTTTTATTTATCGATTGAGGCACTACGAAGTCTGCCAGGTCAGCTAGATTGGAATATTTTATAACTTGATGGATTTAAACACTTTAACTGTGGTTAGATTTTGGAAGGTTTGATATTATAAGTACTATACTACCAAAGTATATTTTACTTTATTCTAAAATATATGTTACTATATTCCGGCTCATTCTACTGTTATCATCAAAGCTAATTATTTAATAAAAAAATTACTAGCTTTTTCTTAAAAGACAATCAAAGAATTTCAAATTCAAATACCACATGAGCTATTTACTCATTTAAAACAAACACATCGAACAAATTACATCTACAAGCATACCTAAGCAAACACAAAGCTGCGTATATTAGACGTGTTTAAATTAAACCCTAGCGCACACAGAGATCGTTGTACGCGATATGAAATGTAGGCACATTCAGTCGCAGATTGAATTTCGCTGGGACAATCTGTCGCCCAAATTCTTCGGTCGTTTCGTTGTCGACACGTGAATCGGATTCAATCACGTCTCCGCTTATCTACCGCATCAATCTTGGTTGGTGGGCTTTGAAGTACTTTAACTTACAGCTATTCGTACTGTTATCGTTGTGAGTTTCTTTGTTGTCTAGAGCCGTTTTGGCTTTTACCTCAGAATCTGCTGTAATTTTTTTTTTTTTTTTTTGTTGCTCTTGTAGGCAGTCGAGCTTACGGCCAACCTGATGGTGAGTGGTGGTTTTACTATTACTGGTGGTAGGACCTCTTGTGAGTCCGCGCGGGTAGGTACCACCACTGACTATTTCTGCCGTGAAGCAGTAATGCGCTTCGGTTTGAAGGGTGCGGCAGCCGTTGTAACTATACTTGAGACCTTAGAACTTATATCTAAAGGTGGGTGGCGCATTTACGTCGTAGATGTAACCATTTAACACCAGGTGAGTGTTACAAAAGAGTGGTTACCGTCGCCCATGGACTTCAGCAATGGCAGGCACAGAGCCAAGCCGCTGCCTACCGCAAATCATAATCGTATGTTTTGCTTTATTTTTCATTGCATAGGCGTTAGTGGTCGGTGAGTTCGTAGATATCACAATTCTCGTCCCAACTTCTCAGTGGGTCGCGATTCCTATCCGGTGGTAGATTCTGCGAAGCACTGCTTTTGCTAGGGCTAGTGTTAGCAAAACCTGAGAGGTTGAGCCCGTGAGCTCACCTACCCGTCACAGCGTAGCTGGAATATCCTCATAGGGTACCCGCGGAAAGGTTGGGAAAAACATCAGAATGTGAATGTCGCGCGGAAGTTTCAAGTGCATGGTACTCTGCCAACATGGTATGTTGGCAGGGTCGCCATGTAAGGACAGGACTAAGGTATTCAAACGACTGCTCACTTCTAAGTATGATTTATTACTGCTCTCCTAATAAAACGATACATGTTTATATAAGAGCTTACTTACTACGTCACAATAATCGCTGCTTTAGCTTTCAAGCTGTAACCTACGAATGCTTCGCGGCAGAACTGAGCTGGTACCTTATCTGTGAGCGCTTACATTACCAGATTGATTTTGAAGTCATTTTCATAATGCACACCACCATTATTTAACGGAATCGCCAGCCATTACGGAGTCTAACCGTGTTCATGGCGATTGCAGCAACGCCGATAAATAGGGTACTTGTGGAATGGGAAAATCGTGGTTAGAATCCGCTAAATAATGCGTATAATGTAGTCGTGAAAGTTTGAAACAATTAGTGACATTTATATTTTTCTTAATCAAAGAAGTTCGAATCCTAACCATAACATGTTCTAACATGTTCCAATAAAAAAAAAGGAAAGTAATAATTTGCTAAGCTCAAACTCAAGTACATATTTTTTTTATCCTACTTAAGCTGATAGCTTTGAGTGGCTAATTTAGCGTAACCTTAACTAGTAGGTGAGCTCACGGGGCTCAAACTGGAGTGATGCTAACACTGACCCTAGCAAGAGCAGTGCTTCGCAGAATATACCACCGGATTGGGTTAATTCACTTGTCGAGTCCTTCGTCACGCAAGCAACGGGCTCGACGGGGACAGTGACCGGTCTTTGTGGTACCTAAAAGCACCGTTAATGGATCGGGAGGATCCGTAATGACGTGTTTTGGGCGACGTCGATCAAGTACATAACGATTGGTCGGTCTGATGTTGGTGTGCGCGTCACTCTGCAGGTGCTGATGGAAGATCAGCGCCGCAGTACCGATTGTTTCGTTACTGTTAGGCATTGCTGAGCCGGTAACCGTCTCCAAGCCCCGTTATTTTTTAATATTTTTATACCCAATTTATGTTTGGAATAAATGTTTATTATTCATTCTATTCTTCATTCAATTTTCCACTAGAACACACAAAACGTGTCTATCTTATGATTTCAGTATATCTAAAACTAATAAACCACTACTATAGTTTTCGCTCACATCAAACAACAGGCACCATCCGACGCGAGTTTATTTGTTGTTTGTACGGACAAACTTATAGAGCTCCCTCAGATACGATCCAAGACGTTCCTTTTAGTGAGGAGAAATTAATGTTTGATTTTATCGATACTTTTATCGATACTTATCGTCCATTAGTCGAATTATTATAAGTGACTGTGATTTGTAAATTTTAATTACGTATTAGGTAACTCGCGTTGTAACGGCTCGTTTTTATTGCCTCATAAAAAATATAGCCATTAATACGCGATCGACGAAACTATTTTAAATGTAATCTATCTCTACTGACAGCGACATGGCAAGCATTCATTTTGCAAAACAGGTATAGAGAATGTCCTCTCAATACATATAATTAGTAGCATCGCTTATTTTCAGCTCTATAAGCCAATATCAATTATAATAAGTACAATCAGTGAAGAATTTAACCTCAGATAGCACGTATATATGTATGATATTATTCATCATATTCTTCATTATGCATAAAAACGCATAAAATGTCTTATTTTAAGCTGTTTGGTATTTGAAAATTTAAACTTTAGTGTATATGTTTATCATAATAAAATACAAATACTAGAACTAAAAAAGGATGAAGTGAAAGAAATATGGAAAGAAGAAACAGAAAGCCTCTGCTTATGTTACGGTGCAATGAATATACTATTGGAGATATAACCTAAGGAAGGTTGACGTAAGGCACACAGCCGATTCTCTCATCAAACTCATGTCAAATCTTTATGCAGCATGATAAGAATGCCTGCTGTGCCAACCCATATAATGCAATTAAGATTAAGAATTCTACACTACGCAATTGCTAGTTATAAAAGCCTCGAACTCCGAATTCTAGAACATTTCATGATTAAAATGAATAGTATAGAAAAAATGTTTAAATGTAATCTTGAAGATGTCGTGCTAACCTTTAATTTTATGTATCCGTTTTAAATTTGAATTTAGTGTCGTAACAAAACTGCGTTCAAATGAATCAATCAAGGCTTTTTTTTTTTCAAAAAAACTATTGTGTGGTTCCGATTTTTGGAATAAAGTATACGTGTCGATATTAAATAAGCAAAATATTAAATAGGAATTTCAAAGAGAAAACTAAATGTAATTTACATCAAAAGCCTTTGTTTTCGTATGACGTTACGACATTAAACTATCGATTTTTCACGTTTAGTTCAAATTCCGGTAGACGGTATATTACCTATGGAATTATTCTGCGTCTGTTTATCTGATACTAGATGATGACCTGAACTTCTTTTTTGATAACGCCATCTTGTTGTGTCTTTAAATCGGTTAGTTGACTTCAATTAAAGAAAATAGTATTATTATTCGCCAATAGATGTCGGGAAGATTTGATTATTAAAAACATGAATAAAACGACATTTTCTGAAAATAAATCGTAGATAGATCGATTTGTCGCCCCCGAAATCCCCTGTATCTAAATTTTATGAAAATCGTTGGAGCCGTTTCCGAGATTCAGATTATATATACAAGAATTGCTCGTTTAAAGGTATAAGATATCTAACGAATTAAATTGTTGTAAATATTTTGAAATTAACATTTATTCTCCATTTAGGTAACCGATATTCGATTTCATTAATACAATATCGAAATTCTGAAAGAACCATGGAGTGTTGCCAGCTTGCACTATTAGATTCGCTATAATTTAATTTCCAAGAAATTTAAAATTAAACTGATTTTATAGTAATAGGTAAATAGTATTTAAACAATAAAAACTATAATTGTTTGATATCGGCCTAACCTATCTATATCTATACTAATAATAATAATAAGTATTTACTAACAGTCACGCCACGTTAACTGGTCCCGTGATAAGTTCGTAAAGAACTTGTGTTACAGGTACCAGATAACGGAAATAAATGTAAGATTTTTATTATACACATACACATATTTAATATACACCCATAACCCTGGAAAATACATTTATATTTATCATACAAATATCTTCCCTTGGCGGGATTCGAACCCGCGACCCCCTTGTGTAGTGACCATGTCACTTACCACTACACCAGACGGCCGTTATACTAATATTATATTTCCAAACGCTATGGTACTAAATAAATAAAAAACATTTTACTTGTATAATTATGGTCATCTATTGGAGTTATTCCAGACATACAGCAAGGACTATTCGGATCATCTACATTCATATCACTATCATTATCAGATTCTGTTTCGCTATAATATATAAAGAAACAAAATATGTATTTATTTTTTTAACTTAACATAATCCTCAAAGTATTCGTAGCTGCAAACTGCTTCGCAATAATATTTCCACCGAACAATTTCGATCCAAAACAAAACTGCTACTTTTAAACACATCACGTTTCATATCGATAGTTTAATAAAAGTTAATCGATAAAAGTAAAGGTCAATCGCACAATAACGCTTACGTTTATCGATATACTTTCGATAAACATTTAAATCGACTGTGAACCTCGATAAACGATGTATTTGGAATCACTAGTGGCGAAAAAGTTGGAAAGTTTTTTTTTTTTAATTCTTCAATACAATTTTATTAATTAGTTTCCAGCTGCGGTTATGTTTTGATTTTGCTTGCGCTTAAATTTTTATTTTTCAGTACAGGTGTTTTTATAGCGTGAATTTTATTTGGGTTGCTAAGTTTATAGGTATTGTATTTTTCATATTCCACTTTTAATACAATATCAATAATACATATGTCAATACATATGTCAATATATATGTCAATACACATGTTAATACATATGTCAATAAATATGTCAATAGATATGTCAATAAATATGTCAATATATATATCAATAAATATGTCAATACATATGTATATTCTTCCGATATCGTACAATTGCACGTGACATCTCAAATAATGAAAATCAGTTTATCTTGAGAGTTTTTGTTTATTTTGTTATTTTTATAATTATTGGTGAATTAATTTGTTAATTACGATAACTCGTCTAAAGTTCGACTAAATGGTAATTTGAATTAAGAACGGAAAACACCGAATGAAGTTGCGTTTGTCATGGCCCCCATTGTCGGGTAGAGGGGTTCCCCCCGGCCCCCGACCCACCAAGGGGGCACGACGACCCCTTTCTTCTCCTTGTCACCGGGGGCGAACGTCAAATTAATCTATTCTCTTGCTTACAGCGATCACAGGTAGTGCTCACACCCAGACCCATTGGTTCTAAATCACAAATTTTTATTTTCATCGCAGATTGACTAAGCACTTTAAGCGTCTGTATCATTAAAGTTCAATGACCAGCATGGTTTTATATCTACACTAGCTGGCCCGACAAATTTTGTTTTGCCAAATAAATTATTTGTAGGAAAGATAAATAATCTAGATACCGGGCCGCCGGGCTGATTTGTAAATCTAAACCATTCTCGAATCCACCTGAAGGTACAAAGAAAATTTCATTAAAATCGGTCCAGCCGTTTAGGAGGAGTTCAAGTGCCAAACACACGCACAGAAAAAAAAACCTATTTAAGCAATACAATGTGCATTTAAGAAATAAACTTTAAGGAATAAAAATAAAATGTGGAATTTATCACCTATTTAAGCAATAAACATGATTTAAAAAAAACATATGTCAATTCATATCAGATGAGTCAAATGATTGGAGTGAGAAAGTATTACGATTGATATGAAGATACATACAACTGACATAAAACTTTTATTTTTTGAGCGCGGGATTCTTCTTTAGACTTCAGACGTATCCTCTATCAATATAATAGTGTCTTCATATATAAATAAAATAAAATTGCTAATTCCAAGACATGCTTAATCTAAAATTCAGTTTCCATTCGTCGCTAATCTGAACAAGTAGAGCTTTCATACTACTCAGCTTTCTAATTACTAGTTTTCCTATAAGAGATCCCGGCTTAAAGATAACTTGAATTATCTTACATACAAAATAAGCATTGAAAATAATACTAGAATGAAACGATAATTTTTAATAAAACAATTTTTGTTTGACTGTATCCGTTGAAAGCCTGAATTGTATTTATTCTCAATAATTTGGAAATACATAAAGGATGATGTTAAATTATATTAGTTGTTCCAGTTATCATATCTAGTAATATTAGGTTCGTTGTATTTATAAGTAAACTGTACTGTTTTTTTCAGAAACAGCCTTGACGAGGTGTCTGTCTTCTAATCTTCTAATTAATACGCGAAGCAAAAACTTTGTATCCCTTTTTACGAAAATTGCGCGAACGGAGGAGTATGAAATTTTCCACACTTATAGAGAATATAGAGAAGAAGTCCACAATGCCAATATTTTTTTTAAATAATGCATAAAATATACATTAAATGAATAAAGAAAACATTACACACACTACTTACCATTTATTTGACGCACACACGCATGCACACTATTTATTGTCAAACTTTTGTTCTTGACGTCTATGGTCAAATTGAGAATAGATCAAATATGGATTGTCTTTATTAAAAAAAATTATAGTGTAGCCTTGGCGAAATTTGTGATTATAGAAGTATAAAATAGAATGATAATAGTGTACATATAATAGTCGAATTTCGACTACTGCGGGACCTCTAGTTAATATAAAAAGTTTCTTAGAATTGATTGCATGCGTCACGTTACCTTTTCATATAGCGTCAGGTTTCACTTTACTTACTTAAATAAAATTAGTTTAATAAAATTTTGCCAAAGAATTATTCTACTATACGTACATTTTGTGTTATAGACGCTTCCGGAATCTGAGAGAGATAGTAGCGCCTGAGAATCCTGTTAAAATAATATGAAAAACTATCTTCGAATTTTGTAACGATATTTTTCCCTTTTCGGTAGGAGTTGACCGGTCACGTAACGGAAAAGCGTTATAATAATAATAATAATAAAACATTTATTTCAGAAAAAATCCATAAAATAATAATAATACAACAGTCAGCACACAAACAGTTCAACAATACAAATAGAAAATGAACAATATACTAACTCAATTAATTAAATATACAAAGGAAATGAATTAGAAACACATAATTATATCAATACAGTAGTAACCACTCTATGTCAATATTAGCTATCATTATGTCAATCAGTTAATTAATTTGGAGAAAAAATAAAATAAAAAGAAAATCATACACATTTCATAATGAAGAGTAAAATAATAATAAGGATATGTCAGTCTTGTCCGGTAATTATGCTTTCCCTCAAAGATTTTCTATCTTTGTCTGCCTGTCTTTCTTAGTGTAGGTATGCATGCGGATTGTTTTTTTTATGGCTTAGATAGGTGGACGAGCTCACAGCCCACCTGGCGTTAAGTGGTTACTGGAGCCCATAGGCATCTACAACGTAAATGCGTCACTCACCTTGAGATATAAGTTCTAAGGCCTCAAGTATAGTTAGGCTACATAGGCAGAGTGGTGGTGCGTGCGGACTCACAAGAGGTCCTACCACCAGTAAAGTAGCGTTTTCATCATGTTCAGTATATGAAAGATAGTTTTGATAAAACTTATATATAACGATACAGTATATAATCTAACAGTATATAAGAAGTCGCAGGATTCCGTAGTCTGTTTATACCTTCTTATTACATTGCTGAATCAATACGAACTAACTAAAACAACAGGTACTTCTGCTCGGCTTAGTAAGTGAAAATGTATAACTGTTTTAGGGCAATAGTTGTTTGTCGTTTCGGCTTCGAGAACAGTCCCCTTGTTTACTAAATGCCTTAATAACACAAACTTTCCTCTTTCGATTCAGTGATTCTTTGTAAATTCCATTTTGAAATAATAAATGTAAATGTTCACGATTGACTTCCACGGTGAAGGAATAACATCGTGTAATAAAAGTGAAACCCGCAAAATTATAATTTGCGTAATTACTGGTGGTAGGACCTGTTGTGAGTCCGCGCGGGTAGGTACCACCGCCCAGCCTATTCCTGCCGTGAAGCAGTAATGCGTTTCGGTTTGAAGGGTGGGGCAGCCGTTGTAACTATACTGAGATCTTAGAACTTATATCTCAAGGTGGGTGGCGCATTTACGTTGTAGATGTCCATGGGCTCCAGTAACCACTTAACACCAGATGGGCTGTGAGCTCGTCCACCCATCTAAGCAATAAATAAAAAAATTAGTTAACGGTAAAGACAAGCGCACATTTATACCACAAAGAGGTTACATTAAAACAGTTTAAATATTATCCTGTGTATTTTAGCTTTATTTAACTGTCTTTTGTACAGGTCTTAAAATTCAAATTGAATTCCTTTATTTATTCTATTAATTAAATGAATGATCTCACGATTTAGCTAGTGTTAATTGGTAATCGGAGCATGTGTAGGGCTCCAGAGTTTCAAACTAAAGGGTAATGTGGTCTCAGTCGACAAATAGACAAAGCACATATTTGCGGTTTCCCTATCAACATGAATTGCGGACTCTCAGACAGTGTTGAGCTGTAACGACTTTGTTTTTGTCACGACTGGAAATTCTAATATAAGGACACATTATTGTTTAGTTCATATTACTATTTTTCTAGCAGTAGCTCATTTTGGATTCGAAAAATATAAGGGATTAATGACGAATTGTTAATTTGGGATATGATTTATTTACAAGTATAACTTTTATTAATTCTGGGATAAGTTTACGGATATCTGATCGAGAGGACTTATTTTGGACTCCGGCGCCTCCAGAGAAGAAGAGGGAGAAGAGAAAGACCAGGTTTCTCTTCCTCCACCAATCACTCCCAGGAAACTACGCCTTGAACTAAGCATACCTACTTATATTCTTTAAATGGTCCTAGAACCTATTCTAAGAATCTACCTCATGAATTCCTAGTTTCAATCAAGGAAATTCGTATTCTGACTTCATTTTGTTCCTTTCAATGTCTCTTAGGGGTACTCGAAATTTCGCTTCAGTCACGCTGAGGAAGACTCGAGGAAAATTTACGTCATTGCTACTAAAATAATTTAGTTTCAACCTACGAAAATTCAAAGTCAACATCTTACAAATAAAGGCATCAGTAATAGTATAATACGAATTAGTCCAGAACACCAAAATGGGAATCATTAAAAAATTCATTAGGTTCATTATTAAAATCGATTATCAGTTTTTTTAACTGTTAATTCACAGCCCTATCGACCTTCAATCATTACATAATTTGTAATCCGTTCGAGAACCAGTTTGTTGGCCGACTTTATTCGCATACAAAACAAATATTTGCCAACTATTGAAGCGTCAAAATCGAATGAATAAAACGCGAGTCGAATCGATAACTGTTTGCGTAACGTTTTCGCGGCACGCTCAATTGTCGGTCGACATAATTGATTACTTACGAACTGTTTGCTGGTGGGTCATGACGAGTTACAGTTTGAAACAGATTGGATTGGTCGTTTGAAGTTAAACAATACTTTTATTGAGAAGTTTCATTCATAAGTTCGGTTTATGTTCGTAAAGCAATAAGTTAATTATTAAGTCTTAAAGAAGTTCGTTCATGGAATAATAAATATCTCGAAGTTGGATTTAATGATTTTTTCTCAATTACATTACAGGTAATTTTCGGAAAAATTATAAGGAAACTATATTGATTTTAATTAAAGTAAGGCGAGGGAAATATTTAATAACAATCAACATATCCAGTACTGTTATTTTATAATGAAGAATGCCTTGAGAAACTCTCAATTACAAGCATCATAGAAGGCAATACGTTTCCGGCATATCAACGCAAGATATATCTGTGAGTCGTTTGAAAAAATATCAATATACCGGAAAGAAGTGAAATTGTAATTGATTCTAATTCTTTTGAATGCGATTATTTTAGAAAAACGGAGCTAAATATGGTCTAGTTGTTGTGGAAAAAAAAAGAAATAATAAAAACATATAAAAAAAATTCCTTCAATTATTTAGCGAGCCTTACCGATTTATTTTATCACTAGCGACCCGCCCTCGCTTCGCTTCGGAAACATTAAAACACACATGAAACCAAAAATATAAAAAAAAAAAAATAAAAAAAGTAGCCTATGTTCATCAGGGACAATGTCGGCATCTAATGGAAAAAGAATTTTTCAAATCGGTCCAGTAGTTTCGGAGCCTATTCGAAACAAACAAACAAACAAACAAACAAATCTTTCCTCTTTATAATATTAGTATAGAGTATAGATATAGATAAAGAGTCACAGTTTTCCCATTGTTAAATTTAAATTAACACATAAAGACGGAATGTCGCTTGAATAGAAACTGCTTGAAATACCAGAAAGAAACCAAAAAAAAACCGTCACGAAATCTAGAAAAGAAATAGAGGCTTTTAGCAATGTCCATTTACTTATCTTTCCACGAGACCGCGACGCGTGACAACGTTTTAAATTCCATTAGCGTAAACACACTTACAACGGCTTCAATAAAAATCATCGCACCTTAAAAGCTAGCGATATAATGAACGCGTGTTTTTACACTTTCACGAAACAAAATCGCGTATTAACTACGATAGGAGTGTTATTTTATCGCAGTCTTGTAAGCTGGCTTTCTTTTTGCTCGTGGAATTCTGTTATTGATTTTAAAAGTAGCTTCCTGATTAGCTGCAAGTGACAGTGCAAGAAAATGTATTAGAAAAAATGGGCTTTATAGTTTTTTGTTCTATGAAACATGTTTTTTTTTATAAAAAAAAATATGAACCTTTTGATTTGTTGTAAAGTATCTTGAACACTATTTCCACGATAAGTCTTTGACGGTCGTTACAATTGTCTACGCTTTGATATTATTATTTGGATGGATAACGATTTGTAGGTTTTATTGGGAAATGCAAAAAAAAAAAAATTTCAGACGATTTTTTGTTCGATTCTCAATTTCCTTTCTCAGTTACCTTTATCTAACTATAATAGCCAATATGCCATCTAAAATAATGCATAAAACTTTATATGATATATTATTATTCATATGATGAAAATTGAAGAAATATAACCATTTATTTTACAACAAAATGATGGACTTCTGTTAATGAACTAAAGCCGTTTTTTCTAATTTTTTTACCTAAAGGTAGCTAAGTGATCATATGTCATACTTGGTGTTAAGTGGCTACGGAAGCTCATAGACTTCACAACGCACCGAACACCTACCTTGAGGCCTTTTGTCGCAACACGGCTGTCCCACACATATCTTCGCGGTAGAAAAAGGCAGGATGGTGTTACCAACTCGCAGAATTACTACCAATAGTAAATTCCACTTGCCGATTGTATAATACTAGATACTTTTGTATGATACTAGATCCCTGCTATCCGGCGAATCCCAGAATCGCCTTTGTGAAGGCCACGGAGAGAGATGAGTCAGTGCTATTTTAGGCGACACATCCATCAATTCAAGCATAGAACAGCAATATTTAAAATAACATTGTCATCACAATACAATAAAACGATAACAATAATAGAACAAATATATTTCCCAAACCACTACATGATATATGCGAAGGCTTCAAAATAAACAAAAAACATATTTCGCGCACTTACTCCCGAAGATATTGTTATGGAAAAACAAGTACAACTTCGGCCCTTCCCTGACCTTTCCGCGGCACTTTACTGAGGAATTACGTTAACAGTGTTGCAAGGTTGCCGAGATGATTCTGCCAATGAAATTTTATCGATACTTTTTATTACCAAATCCATGGAATAATAACTGTTTGATGGATTGTTTTTCTGATTACTTTTTAACGTCTGAACTACGTATGTAATTATGTCGTTACTATTTCGTGATTCGTTTAAGTCAGTTATTGACTCAATCAAGCGAGCTTAGTGAATTCGGTAATTAATAAAATGCGGTAATTAATAAAGTGCAAATTAGTATTTTTTTCGATTTATTTTTGAAAGAAACGATGAATTCACGGAAAATTTCGTACAATATTCGTGACCACGAAAACTAAAACATTCGATAGGTCGGAAAATAATAAAACGATAAAAACATACGCGAAATTAAACCGCAACCCTGGTCTTAATTAAAGTGCATATTATTGTTTGGTGTTGCGGAATCAGTCATTGCAAATGATGTGTATAATAATAACTAGATGATGACGAGCTTTGCTGGGTTTTTTTTTTGATAACGCCATCTTGTTGTGTCTTTAAAGCGGTTAGTTACCCTCAATTAAGAAAAATAGTATTATTATTCGCCAATAGATGTCGGGAAGAGTTGATTATTGAAAACACGAATAAAACAACATTTTCTGAAAATAAATCGTAGCTAGATCGATTTATCGCCCCCGAAATCCTCTGTATACTAAATTTCATGAAAATCGTTGGAGCCGTTTCTGAGAATCAGATTATATACATATATATTAATATACACGAATTGCTCGTTTAAAGGTATAAGATATCGTGTGTTCTAGAAAACAGCATCATGAGCACTTTGAAAAACAAGAATGTTATTTTTATTAACCTTTGAAGGTTAGTAATAATGTCGCCATTGGAGGGTCATTACGTGTATTGTCGGTTTTACAATATTATATGTTTCAAATTAAAGGTATGAATAAGTTAAACCTATACAAGACTCGTGGTTTTGATACCAATGCTTACTATATATTGATTAAACATTTCAAACGAAAGCATTTTGTTTTAATTATTTGCATTTTGAATATAAATTTAGGCACATAAACGTATTATAAAACGCATACTCATAAAATTATTACTTGAGAATTGTTTCCGTTACAGATCTTACAGGATACACTGAATCGTCTGATTTTATTGAATTTAAATTACGATACGATACATTAACTATCTGTCATCACGAGTACTCGTGTATTTTAAACAAGAAGGATATAAAAACGAGAAATTAAAGTCTATATCGTACTATATATAAATATAGTATTATATAAATTACTACTATTTATATTACTAATAAAACTTCAGACACAAAAACACGGTAACCCTATTATAGGTGACGACCCGTTTCGGAGGAGTCGCATTCGAGGCCATATTGTTAACTGACACAGACTCACCAGGACACGGAGCCGTGTGAACAGCCTTGGGTCACAGAACTCGATTAATATCATCGAGATTTATACACAATGCACGCTCGGGTGTACTAAATATTCATGCGCACAACATACTCTCTTAATGTGTAAGTATTTTTATATGCAGTCAAAAATTGCGGTGATTACAGAGGCCAGCAATCAGTCAGGGCCGAACATGATCTTAAAGAATAAAATATGGGGAAACCAATTACTGGTGGTAGGGTTTTGGTTTGAAGGGTCCCGTTGCTTTATAAAACTGAGAATTAGAAGTCATGTCTCAAGGTGGGTGACAGCATACGTTGTCTATGGGTTCCGGTAACTACTTAGGAATAGATAGACCGTGAGATCGTCCACTTATTTAAGCAAACAAAAGCTACTAAAAGGATTCGATGTCCGGTAAATCCGGGAGTTACTCAGTATAGTAGAAATAGACTGAGCGCGCTGGTAACATATCTTAAGGGACACGGTAAGCTATGTAATTCCGGTCTACAGGTGTTGTGAGAAGGAAAAACAAAAGACCTTTACAATTACTGTGTGATAATTAAGTAAAAGGTCACATTTTTGTTCTGAAATGCAATAGCAATCATAACAACGGCCGTCTGGTGTAGTGGTAAGTGACATGGTCACTACGCAAGGGGGTCGCGGGTTCGAATCCCGCCAAGGGAAGATATTTGTATGATAAATATAAATGTCTTTTCCAGGGTTATGGATGTATATGTTATCTGGTACCTGTAACACAAGTTCTTTACGAACTTATCATGGGACCAGTTAACGTGGCGTGATTGTTAGTAAATATTTATTAAAAAAAAAAAAAAAAAATTTAAAAAAAACAAAACACTCTCCAAATATCTATAGTTGAGGATGCAAAAGGCAAAAAACATTGGCTATCAACCCCCTACAAATACGCATATTTTTGTATAACGCATCGCAGTTTACCATATAAAGTAGATTTTTGTTCCATCGCATCGATCAAACTAAAAGGGTCCATTCCATTTTGACTGATTTGTTTTCAGCCACTAAATCATGAAAAAATTTCCTTGAAGCATTCGAAGACTTCCACTTAAAGGCCACCGAATAAACAAAATTCTATAGAAAGAGTTGAAGGTTCGCGAATATAGAAAAAAAATATTGAAATTAGACATTAATAAATGCTTGAATGAAAATGCTTTGTTGTATAGTAAGTAATTTTTTTTATTGCTTAGATGGGTGGACGAGCTCACAGCCCACCTGGTGTTAAGGGGTTACTGGAACCCATAGCCATCTACAAAGTAAATGTGCCAACCATCTCGAGATATAAGTTCTAAGGTCTCAGTATAGTTACAACGGATACCCCACCCTTCGAACCGAAACGCATTACAGCTTCACGGCGGAATGAGGCGGGGTGATGGTACCTACCCGTGCGGACTCTCAAGAGGTCCTACCACTAGTGATAACGCAAATTATAATGTTGCGGGTTGGATTTTTATTACACGATGTTATTCCTTCACTGTGGAAGTCAATCGTGAAACTTTGTTGAGTACGTATTTCATTAGAAAAATTGGTACCCACCTGCGGGATTCGAAAACCGGTGCATCGCTACATACGAATGCACCGGACGTCTTATACTTTAGGTCACGACGACAGTCTTTAGGCCACGACGATTTGTAAAATAGCTATTAAATTGTAAACATTTCAGATTTTAGTTAGGTTGTATTAAACTGTAAAAGAAGTTTAATTTATATAATATATATTAGGTTTTCCAGTTATTGGATTATTAGATGATGTAGGATTCAAGATAAGGTTTTTGTTAATACAAAAACCTTATCTTGAAAGACAAAAAACCAGACAAAAAAAAAACAATAATTGACCGTTGATCTGTGGCAGTTTATCTTCTTACTACAACATGGAATTTTGGCGGGAACGCGAGGAGTGAAGTTGTGTGATTTGTTTTATTTTGTCTATTTAGTGTTTCTTCGGGTTTAAATGTGTAATAATGGTGGTTTATTAACCGTTTAATACCTGTGAAAGTGCACAAATGTGGGAAACTGAAACAAAGCGCTGGACGTAATTTCTCGGGATCTTCCAAAAAGTCCACTGAAAAAATCTTAGTAAATGACCACCATTTTACTGAGATTATATTTCATCCCATATCATCTCATTTCATTTAATTTCATCCCAGTTGATTAATGTCTCAAATTAATCATCTTCATTTCATTTCACTCCATAATATCATTTTTCATAAAAATAAGAATATAAATTAAAATAAGACATGACTTAAAGGTCTTAGTTACCAGGCCATAAAATCCTTTAAAAAAAATTACTACCATATATCGATGTTAACATTTCGATACAGGATACACCGGTTTTTGTACTGAAGATGTAATTTTTCTCTATTATCATATCCATGTTTTTTTTTTGGTACAAGACCATTTATATAAGTAGAAAGCGATTAATAAAACAGTTTTATGTCATCTTGGTCATAGATAATTAATTATAACGATATTTTCATCTAGAGTTTTAAAAATAAAATTATAAAATAAAACACATCAATAACGGCAAGCTTTAGCTCCAAAATTAAATTATTTTATAATTTAAATTACGTATTTCCCAATGATTATACCTAGTTCAAAAAAGGCGAGTGTGTATTTTAAGCGTTCACTCATTTCTTTTCCAAGATGGTCGCTATAAGGAAACTGACTGGACGAATAGATCCGACTTCCCCATTCATATCCGCTACAACTTTCACTGCCTCGCCTTTACCCGCACATCTTATGACATAATACGGTTGCATCGTGAAAAACAAACAAATACCAATGACCTGCTTACCACATTCTAAAAAAACCGGTATAAGTTACATACCTAATAATATGTAATAAAATATATTCAATATTGTTCTTACAAAACTAACTTTAACATTTTATTACCTAAATCTAACACGCATCGAATATTTTTAATCCTTTTAAATTCCATAATCAAATCTTAAAATATTTTTAAATTTAGAATTCGATCATTGTAAACGAATCGGACACAGAATACAATATAAATTTTTTTTAAAGGCAGCGAAATATTTTTTATTTAACTCAAGACCACATTCTGGAAGGAAAAAAAATAAAAAATAAAATGCAGTACTCACAAAATTTAGTTCGAAACAGGCAACACACACTCGTCGAAAATGTTATTAGTGTTCGATATTACAAACGCGTTTGAGGACGTTAGCGACGGCGTCAGTTAGCATAGTTCGACTGCGGCATCGTCGTCCGCGCAGGTGAATGTAGCGTCTAGAACCTCACCACTCTTGTTTCGCTATGTGCCGGTCGCGCACATGTGCGTTCGTATTAATTTAAGATCTATATATTAATAAGTGAAGCAAAAACTTTGTACTCCTTTTTACGAAGGAGGAGTATGAAATTTCACGCTTATAAGACAATAAAGAGGAGTGCAGTTTTTTTTTATTGCTTAGATGGGTGGACGAGCTCACAGCCCACCTGGTGTTAAGTGGTTACCGGAGCCCATAGATATCTACAACGTAAATGCACCATCCACCTTGAGATATAGGTTTTATGATCTTTTTTTTTTATTGCTTAGATGGGTGGACGAGCTCACAGCCCACCTGGTGTTAAGTAGTTACTGGAGCCCATAGACATCACGCAAATGCGCCACCCACCCTGAGATATAAGTTCTAAGGTCTCAGTATAGTTACAACGGCTGCCCCACCCTTCAAACCGAAACGCGTTACTGCTTCACGGCAGAAATAAGCAGGGTGGTGGTATCCACCCGCGCGGACTCACAAGAGGTCCTACCACCAGTAAAAATGCTAATATTGTTTTTAAATTACGCCTATAAGTACATTAAATCAATAAATAAAAAAATACACAACTACCATGTAGTTGACACACACACGCATATATACTGTTGTTTATTGTTAAAGTCTGTGGTCAAATTGAGAATACATTACTTAGTATAAAGCTCTTAATATCTCTATTTAAACAATTAAACATATAAATTGAGTTTGCATTATTCTCTTTATTGAATGACAAGTTAGTAAACTGATCTAAGAAAAATCTTTTTATGACTAAACAGGTTTTTCTTTACATATGTATTTTCTCAAGTTTTCTCGGGTCGTATGCGTAATTCAAACTACTTTTACGTTTTAATCTCGTGTTCATTGCTTGTCGTTTGTGATCACGAAAACTGTATGGTTATCGAAACAATGGAAATAATAAAAGAAAAGATAAAAAAACCGTTAAAGTAATTTTTATAATTCCTTAAAATTGTTGTCCGTCATAATTACAATTCATGCAACTACGAGTATAATAAATGTCGAGAACCTCAACGCTCTATTTCGCTTGATCTGGTAAAATACCTCATATTTAATGAATGATTAGTATTATTGGCTGATACAAACTAACCTCCATTGTCGCAGTCCAATATATAGAATTGAAGTTCGCTATTTACCATTACTCTTTTTTTTTATTGCTCAAGTGAATGGACGAGCTCACAGCCCACCTGATGTTAAGTGGTTACTGGAGCCCATAGACATCAACAACGTAAATGCGCCAACCACCTTGAGATATGAGCTATGAGATATGAGCTATAAGGTCTCAGTATAGTTACAATGGCTGCCCCACCCTTCAAACCGAAACGCATTACTGCTTCACGGCAGAGATAGGCAGGGCGGTAGTACCTTCCTTTTTCTACATTGAAATTAAAACTGATTTACACTCAATCATGTCGTAAGAGAAATGCAATATCTTTCCTTTGGTCTTAAGATTCTGTTAATCATCGTCCTATAGGTATGTATCCAGTTTAAAATAAATAAAATGGTATATAATGAAAAACGGTCCCAAGTATTGGAGATAAATAGCAAGGGTAATAAAATATATTTAAAATTAAAACGTAAACTTTTATTAATGTATCCTAAATTTTAACAGAACAGTCTTCAATTTTATTTAAATAGTGAATTACGCGAATGTGATGAACCGGCATAAGACTAACCACATTCAGAACGCACCGTGTGCTGTTTATTGGCAACGAATTAAAAGACCTTCTTCAGTTGGCAGGTGTATACTCTATATCGCATGTGCATTGAACTTTGCGGCCTATTTGAATTGAGAATTGTCATGCTATTCAAGTTTCGAACGCGTCTTCCATTTAAATGAGCTGCGTGTAATAATGTCAGCAGAAATTTTTTTATGTTTAAAAATAGAACGCGTTCGGTGTTTTTTTTAACGCATCAGTCGTTTCGTTGCACGCAGTAAATAATATATTTTTATTATTTATCTGTATATTGAGGAGTCTATTTCAATTACATTTTTAAGAGTTTTATCTAGGAAAGTTGTAAAGAAAATTGAAACGTAAGTGATATTTAGTAAATAAAAAAGAAATGGTCAAAAAGTAAACATTTCAAAGAGTGCACATAGCAGATTTTGGTTTGACAACGACGATATACTTAATAAGTATCTACTTAAATTTTGACGCAGTTAGGTAATCATTTTCCTTAAATCAATTACATACCTACGATTATTTTTTATTATTACCTTAATAGATCAGAGAGCTGAATCAGTAGAACCAGAAGCCAAATATCTGTAATTAGAAGAACTAGTTGAACATGTAACATGCCTAAATTATTATCGCAAAAGAGCTAGTGTTGCATACAAAGCCTGGAAGATACCGCTAATGGCAATAGGAATATTTTTTCTACCTATTTCATTGGTAATCTATAAGGTTATTTCAGATTCGCGCGGACGTGTAGGTGAGCTCACAATACAATCTGAGAGAATTTGCTAACAGTAACCCTAGCAGTGCTTGGCTGAAACTGCCGCCTGATGGGAATCCCGGCCCACTGAGAAGATCTAAGGAGAACCTCAGTGAGTTCTGTTTATGGGCTAGTTCTAGCTAGGCGAATAGCTATCGGCGAATAGGTATGGAAAGAGCTGCACTTGTTTGCTTAGATTTAAAAAAAAAAAAAAAAAAATTACTACATAATATTTGATATTTGCTTCGTTCGGAGATGTTCTTTACAGCGATTTTACGATCTCAAACTGGCAAGAGCATGCACGTTGTTAAATAACAATCACAAGTCACTTTCAAAATACGTTCGTTTCGGAAACGAGCCTCCGGACAAGGTCAACAAAAATAATAATATTAAAAAATAAATAAATAATAATTTTATATGTAAAAAAAAAGACATGCCCGCTGAGTTTCTTGCCAATTCTTCTCAGGACGGAGGCTAGTTCTTGTGAATTGGCGGTAGTTCTTTTGACGTTCAACAAGTATGTACTTTCATTTATGTTGAATAAAAAAAAATTTTTTGATTTGATTTGATTTGATTTGGTCCGGCCGTTCCTTCCCTTCTAAACGCGAGATAGTCCCGTCGCAAGGTCTCAACTAGTGTCCACCATCCGACATCCGGTTCGAGTTATAAACTGAAAGCGATCAAATGAATTTGTGGATGCTATACTGAGACCGTAGAACTTATATCTCAAAGTAGAGTGTTAAGTGGTAGGCAGCGGCTTGGCTCTGCCCCTGGCATTGCTGAAGTCCATGGGCGACGGTAACCACTCATCATTAGGTGGGCCGTGCGCTCGTCTGCCTACAAGGGCAATAAAAAAAAGTATGTGGCGGAATTTACGTTGTAGATGACTATGGGCTCCGGTAACCGCTTAACACCAGGTGGGCCGTGAGCTCGTCCACCAATCTAAGGAATAAAAAAAAAGTTAAAGAGTTTCTTTCTTAATAACGTAAAGCAGTTAGTTTAGTGAAGTTGATAATTGATTTCGTCGTTGCTCATAAGTTTGACTATTTTGACGTGATAAAATTTTATAAATCGATGAACGCCGGCTGCACGCACGAAAAAGTGTCACGTTCCGCCTGAGCCTGAGCGTGCAAGCGAGAGCGCGGAACAAGCCATAGAGAGACACGATTGGTCCAAGCATTAATTTATCGATTTTTTTTAATTTTCAATTAATTCCTCCTTTGTATATATAACATAATGAAAATTTTTTACTTGTTGCTTTTTATTGTGTATCTTTTATTGTTTAGCTTGTAATGTGTTGTTGCGTGCCTAATAAATAAATAAATATATAAATAAATAAAATAAATCATTATATCTAATTGTTTAACTTATAAATTGATAATAATTCAATTCAATTGATAAAAGTATGCCTTTCTTATCAATTTTTCTTTAAGATGTTATCACGTAAAACTATCGAAAGCGACCCTAAACCGAATTTACAGACAATCAATTTTATTTTTCTTTTTAAATAAACTGCATAGTATTTAATTGTTTTTTGGTAGATTCATAAAACAAAGTTTTATTTAGCGTACCCGAACAATTAAATCGGTTACTAGTACCTTTACCATACTTACCATACCATACTTAACTAGTACCATAGCCCGAAATTGGTTAACTTTCTAAACGCCTATTTCGCGTAGCTCGGTCGTATTTTTTTATTCCGTAGACTGATACGAAGTCATGATTGAATAGCAGAGGAACAAATTCTCTGGTGGTAGCTCTGCACGGGTAAGTAAACTTACCTATTTCTGCCGTGAAGCAGCAATGCGTTTCGGTTTGAAGGGTGGAGCAGTCGTTGTGCCGTAAAAACCAAGATCAAAAAACAAAAACCAGAACTCCGGTCCTTGAGAGACATGTGGCATAGAAGTCTGAATCAGCATTACCTAAAAGCTAGCCTAAAAATGTCTGAGCTGACTTCAAAAGCCGTGTAGCATTTCTTTTGCTCTGTAGCCTTAACAGTATGCTGATTGTAAAATATTAAATTTTGTCATGGGTATGCGAAATATAGCTAAAGTCATATCGAATTTAGAATTTTAATTAGCTCCCGCTAACTCTTGTCGTTTGCACCACATATTTCCTTCGCTGACGGCTCGATGAAGAGCCTAAAGCTCTGTTTGGGAGTTTCCCACCATTGTGCTGTTGTGAATGCACCTTGGCCGAAATATATTGAAACTACGACGATATTTATTACTAGTGATGATTTGGGAAAATATGTTTTAATTAACATTTCTGTTCATAGTTTGTCGGTGACATCCTCTATCGGATTCGTCTTGTTGATTGGCGTTGTGTTTACCGCGACGCAATCTCTAGATTAATTTGAAACGAATTAATTTGACTATTTGTGGAGATAATTAAACATAAAAAAAAAACTTTTATTTATTTATTGCTTAGATGGGTGGACGATCTCACAGCCCACCTGGTGTTAAGTGGTTACTGGAGCCCATAGACATTTACAACCACCCACCTTGAGATATAAGTTTTAAGGTCTCAGTATAGTTACAACGGCTGCCTCAACCTCCAAACCGAAACGCATTGCTGCTTCACGGCAGAAATAGACGGGGTGGTGGTACCTACCCGTGCTAACTCATATGAGGTCCTACCACGCTAATTATAATTTTGGGGGTTTGATTTTTATTATACGATGTTATCCCTTCACCGTGGAAGTCGATCGTGAACATTTGTTAAGTACGTATTTCCTTAGAAAAATTCGTACCCGCTTGAGCGATACGAACACCGGTGCATCGCTAGATACGAATGCACCGGACGTCTTTTCCTTTAGGCCACGACGACTTCAAATTCTAAGATTTGACAATAATATAATTGAGATTTGCAATTCAACGTAAGGTGCGTCAGGCCTTATTTTCAGGCAGGGGGTTGAACATCCTTGGGGACTTAACGGTCTGTAGATGTTGGCAGCAGACCGCAGGCCCAAGGATATTTTCAGGGCCCTACCAAGGTGTGTCAGGCCTAAGATATTTACAGGCTGCAGTTTCCTAAATCTGTCAAAAAAGCGGTATTTAGTATTAAAAAATGTATGCTGAGGTGAGAGTATTAATTAATCTCATTTAACTTTGACATTTGGGGACTAGTTAACTATCGCTTAGGCTTCTAAAAATTACGCGCTTAACAAAGTTAAAACGTAAACCAATCAAACTGTAATTTATATCTTTATCAACGAAATAAAATTAAAACTAAATTTACGATTTGTACTCGCCGTTTTTATGGCTAGATATTATGTTATGTCCGATATTCCAAATAATACAGTTTTCGTGGTCACGAGATTAAAAATGTAAGTATCGCAGCGTCGTTCTCCTTCATTTTCGTAATATTCTTTTTCTATTAGCGATCAAACATTGTGGAAATCTCCGCATAATATGCACGGAGAATATGTAATGCCCCTTTGAAACGTACGTCGAAACATCCGTGCATAAATAAACTTGGTATACAAGCCTAATAGCGTTTTGAACAGAGACGTGTGAGTCCGGGTCAAAGTGTCTTTTATCAGGCAAATAGGACAGTCGATCTAACGAGCCCTCGATAAACAAGTTGGGATTCGCATCTCGTGATTTAAAATCGAGTTTGCGATTGCGTTAGCACAACAAATTACCTCTCTTCGATAGAAGACTGATGATTTCTTCGTAGCAAAAACAGATGGGGTCGCATCTCACGATGAGATAGGTAAATTTGACGAGAACACATCACAAGTGATCCAGAAGAAGACGTAATATATGGAGAGCTACGAAGTTGGCTCGGAAATGTGAATATTCTAATACTGTTAAAGAAGATTTCTCAAGAGAACTCTTGAGTTTCATCCATGCTTAAGTAATAATAATAAACAATTTCCCAGGGTAACAAGCAATTGTTGCAATAATGTATTTAATAATAATTACCCTCAAAATTAGCCCCAAAAACAATACCAAGTCAATTCTTTCGTTCACATAGAGACTGCCCAGACAAGTCTCACTCTCAAGGGACACGTTATTACGGATCCTCCCGATCCATTAACGGTGCTTTTAGGTACCACAATCACCGGTTACCGTCCTCGTCGAACCCGTCCCTTGCGACGAAGGACTCGACGAGTGAATTAACCCATAGACACAGCCCACTGAGTTTCTTGCCGGATCTTCTCAATGGATCGCGTTTCCGATCCGGTGGTAGATTCTGCGAAGCACTGCTCTTGCTAGGGCCAGTGCCTTAGGAAAAAAAACAGAAGGGAAATTACCATTCGAGCAGTAGTTAAGAAAAATAGGTACAATAAAATCTTCAGCTATTTAATTAACGTACATTGTTGTTATGGTATAATATAATGTAAACAAATCAATTAAATCAATAGCTTTACATTTCTAGTTCTTGATGCTATAGCTACATTGTGCTAGTCTGACGAGAGATATAAAGATTCATGTAAGATGGAGCAGGTATCAAAGAGGAAATATTGGATCACTCTGCGTCAAAGAAAAAGTATGTTTCAGTATTTTCATGAATGTTTTCCGGATATAGGGAAAATGTTTTTTTATTGCTTAGATGGATGGACGAGTTCACGGCCCACCTGGTGTTAAGCGGTCACCGGAGCCCATAGACATCTACAACGTAAATGCCGCCACCCACCTTGAGATATGAGTTGTTAGGTCTTCGTTGTTACACTGCAACGGCTGCACCATCCTTCAAACCGAAACGCATTACTACTTCACGGCAGAAATAGGCAGAGTGGTGGTACCTACCCGTATGGACCCACAAAACGTCCTGCCACTAGTAATATTATGATGACGATAACGATAATGGCGCTCTATCACTATGGTCCTCTATTTTTTTCCTTTTTTTATACCGCCGAGCAATCATATTTTATGTTCATGTCAAACTAATAAGACTATTACTAATATCACTAAATAATTTTAGAGTAAATCTGTCTAACACGGATATGACTTAATCAAAATTCTGTATTAGGCACGTCGTCTGGTTCAAAATAGATTTGAGTTATAAGGTCGAAGGCGAACTTAGCGGGATGCCGTAGTTAGTTGTAAATACAGTTGCTACTAACCTATATCAACCGTAGTTTGTAACTTATTGAGTTTCGTCATAGTGCTTCTGACATAAATCTACACTCTATACTAATATTATAAAGAGGAAAGATTTGTTTGTTTGTTTGTATTGAATAGGCTCCGAAACTACTGAACCGATTTGAAAAATTCTTTCACTGTTTGGAAGCTACACTATTCCCTAGTGACATAGGCTATAATCTTTGATCCTAAAACTCCAATAATGTAACCCAAAGTGTACAACAATTACCTAAAATATTCTTTACATCGCGTGCCCTGCGAAAACTATTAATGATAGAATAAAATAATGTACTGCGACTTTGTAGAGCACATTATTATTAACAAAAAATATCGGGATAGCATACGTCTAACTATTATAGTTGTGCCGTAATAAGTATTTATTTATTTTAAAAAATAAAACAACGTCGAATATCGTTGAAATTCGTGTTTTTTTTTTTTTTTTTTTTTTTTTTTTATGATTGAAAGTTTACTGGTGGCCCGAAGGCCTTTCCAGTTTCACCAGGACAGGTGGGCGAGCAAAGGCTCAGCCAAGAGGGGTGGGATTTGCTAACAACTGCCCGAGCGCCTCCGAAGGAGACCTAACAACTCAAGAGCAATTGTTTCGCGAATGAATCTACTACCGGATCGGAATCGCGACCCGCTGAGAAGATCCGGCGAGAAACTCAGCGGGCTGATGCATGGGTTAGGTTGCACGTCGACCTCTTTGTCGAGTTCGACGAGTACGGTTACCGGGGTCCCTAAGCCTGCCCCTAGTATTAGATTTTTTTTTTTTTTTTTTCCTACCTAAGCTGATAGCCCTAGCGGCTATATCAGCGTAGCCCTAACTTTAGTAGGTGAGCTCACGGGGCTCAAACCTGACGATGTTGCTAACACGAACCCTAGCAAGAGTCGTGCTTCGCAGAATCTACCACCGGATCGGAAACGCGACCCACTGAGAAGATCCGGCGAGAAACTCAGTGGGCTGTGTCTGAGAGTTAATTTACTCGTCGAGCCCTTCGTCGCAAGCGACGGGTTCGACGAGAACGGTGACCGGTGCTTGAATTACCTAAAAGCACCGTTAGTGGATCGGGCGGGTCCGAGATGACGTGTTTTGGGCGACGTCGACTGCTTTCCATTCTGTCCGCAGGATCGGGAATGTAGTTACCGGCGGCCACGATGAGAGGGTTCTCATGTCGTGCCGCTTTATCGAAGTGGCGCATGGACGCCGACTGCAGATACTTACTGATGGACTCTAAGTCCAGGTCGTCATGGAGGTCGACGTTCCTGACGAACCACGGGGCTCCGACGGCTATCCTGCAAAAACGGGATTGAATAATTTGGAATGACTTTAAGTGAGTGCGGGCCGCGTGAGCGAACACTACACTTGCATAGGTCATGACGGGGCGTATGCAAGTTTTGTAGAGTGTCACCTTATTTCTAAGGGACATTTTACTTCGCCTACATATCATCGGGTAGAGACGTCCTAGAATGAAGGCGGCACGATCGCGTACCGTCTTGATGTGGGGGCGGAATGTCATCCTACTGTCGAGGGTGACGCCTAAATATTTGACCTTCGGGGCCCACGGTATGGGCTGGTCGAACATCGTGATTGGGCGAACGGTGGGGGCGGGGGTATTGACGCGCCTAGTCGGGAGGGGGATGCTCAGCGTGGTGTTCGGAGGGCGACCCCTTTTGAAGAGCACCGCTGTGCTTTTCGTGGGGTTAATGTCGATGCGCCACTTCCGGAACCACTGTCCCATGGTGGTAGCCGCGGTCTGAAGTCGTCGATGAAGCAACGCCTTCTTCCTACACGAGTAGTAGATGGCGGTGTCATCGGCGAAGAGCGCCAGATGGGTCTCTGGAGACCGGGTATTAGAGCTGAAGGCATCTAATGCAAAGGTTATTGGATCTGATGGATCCGTAAGGACGTGTCTAGGGCGTCGACGGTGACTGGCTCCTACATGATCAGGATTCGGGGAGTAGTCAGCGGCGGCAACGATAAGGCGATTATCATGACGCATAGCCTTATCGAAGTATCGTTCCGACGCTGACTTCATGTATTTCCGAATTGATTCGAGGCCCAGGTCGTCGTGTAGGTCAACGTTCTTCACGAACCACGGAGCCCCGACAGCTAACCTGCAAAAGCGGGATTGTAGGGATTGGAGGGTGTCTATGTGAGTGCGGGCCGCGTGAGCGAACACCACACTCGCGTAAGTCATGACGGGCCTTATGCAAGTTTTGTAAAGTGTCACCTTGTTCCGAAGGGACATTTTACTCCGCTTACAGATCATGGGGTAGAGTCTACCGAGAATAAACGCGGCACGGTCACGGACTGATTTTATATGCGGGCGGAATGTCATCGATGCATCCAGGGTAACGCCCAGGTACTTGACCTTCCTGGCCCAGGGTATGGGTTGTCTAAAGAGAGTAATCGGGGGTGTGAGATTCCTCCTCCTAATCCGGGAGGAAATCCGTGTGGAGCTTCCCCTCTGAAATAGCACCGCAGTACTTTTCGCTGGGTTGATGTCTATGCGCCATTTTCGGAACCACTGTCCTAGGGCTAGGGCTGCGCTCTGAAGCTTCTTCGCGATTAGGGACTTATTTCTACTAGAATAGTAAACAGTCGTGTCGTCGGCGAATAAAGCTAAATGGGTCGGCGGCGACCGGGGAATATCGTTGACGAATAAGCTAAATAGGAGGGGTGAGAGGACAGAGCCTTGCGGGACTCCAGCTGTGAGAGGTCGTGGGGAGGAGCGGGTTCCCTCGACTCGATATCGAAAAGAGCGGTTCGACAAGAAGTCCCGTATGATGAGCACGAGACTATCCGGCACGCCCATGTTGAATAGTTTGAAAATCAAACCATTGTGCCAGACTTTGTCGAACGCTTTTGCGACGTCGAAGAAGAGAGCTCCCGTGTATAACGGTTTTGGTCGATTAAGCCCCACAAGAATGTGCTCCGTGAGGCGGTGCACCTGTTGAACGCATGAGTGATTTGTACGGAATCCGAATTGTTCATCGATAAGAATGCCCTTGGATGAGACGAAGTCTCTGAGGCGTTTGTAGAGCAGACGCTCATACAGTTTGCCTAGAGACATGAGGAGGCTAATCGGGCGGTAGCTCGTCGGATGATTTTTTGGTTTACCGGGTTTATGTATGCCGATAACGTCCGCTTCTTTCCACACCGCGGGAAAGATACAGTTCGCCATAGCGGCATTGAAAATAGATGCCAACATCACGATGAGTTGGACGGGTAGAAGTTTAATAACGCGGTTGGATATACCGTCGGAACCGGGAGCCTTGCGAGGACGTAGGTCTTTGATCAAGTCTTTAACTTCCATCGGGGTGACGGGTGGTAACGCAACAGAGGGTGGCAAGGAGGCTCTGCGTTCTACCTCACTGTCTACTAATTCTACATGAACAGGGTCCACGGATTGAGTGCTGGGCGTGCATTGGGTTTGCAATGTATCGGCCAGCAGCTCTGCTTTTTCGTCATCATCGAACGCCGCGAGTCGGCCTGAGGGGCCTACGAGGGGGGGCATAGTTACTACCGTATCCGATTTGAGAGTACGAGCTAAGCGGTAGTAAGACCTTTGGGAGGGCGCGAGTCCTTCTAAGAAATCAGACCATCTGGCATCTCGGACTTCGGCGATGCGAGACTTTACGTCGCGTTGTAGGGCACGCATTCGAATACGATTTTCCGCGGTAGGATACCTGTCGTAGGCGCGTATCGAGGCGTTCTTAGCTCTAAGGAGTTCCCTAATATCGTCGGACAATTTGAAGCGGTGAAGGAAGTCCTCCGCTACAACTTGTTTCGATGACCTATCTAATGTCGAGGTGATGTGTGACGTTAAGATGTCTATGGCTTCAGCGGTATCCTGAGGAGACGGGATAGAGTCCGGGTTAAACGGGAGCGATGGTGGATCAGATTCAGCCAGGCTGATGCCCAGCGTGTGCCAATCCACCACAGTGCTCGTGACGGGAACGGAATCGGGAGCGCGACCGAGCTTCATAACGACGGGACGGTGGTCTGAATCTAACTCTGAAACTACTTCGATCGAGTGTAAGCGCAGAGTTACGTTTTTTAATAACGCTATGTCGAGTATATCCGGGCGATGCGCGATATTTAGCGGGTAGTGAGTCGGGGTTAGCGGAGCGACGATATCGAAGGCGAGATCATCGACTAACGCGTCAAGCCGCCTGCCATTCGGGGTTGTGGTGTGTGAGTTCCACCTGACGTGTTTACAATTTAGGTCGCCCGCCAGAATGACAGAGCTTCCCATGCCGAGCAGCGCCTCGATATCACTGCTTAGAACGATCTTATCCGGTGGAAGATAAACGGACGCAATAACGATCGGCGCGTGTCCCGTCAGTGAGATTCGGCATACTGATGCTTCGATGTTAGAAAGCGCGGGGGGGTCGAGTGGGACGCAGTGCAAGGCTCGTCTATAGTAAATGACGGTACCACCACCACGTGCAGTGAGCCTGTCGTTCCTAACCATGTTATAGTTCGCGATTTTAGGGTCGCGGCGCGCGGGCTTAAGCAGGGTCTCCTGCACCAAAAAGATGTCAATTTGATGGTCACGCAAAAAATCACAAACCTGATCACGTTGATTTGCGAGACCGTAAGCGTTAAAAAATCCTATCGTTACGGATAGGGGCTTTATTCTACTTATGTACGCCATTGATTACCGGCGGAGTGAGGGGAGGACGTACGTATTTAATGACGCGTATACGTCGGCGTATTCCTGCACAACGGCGATAAAGTGTTGTGCAGTGGAGGCAGCGCGAATGGCGTCGCCCAAAGCGTTAACGCGCTCAAAGTTGATCGACTGAAAGAAGTCGATCGCTAAAGCGAGATTGTCGGACGCGGTCGGAGGGCAAGTCGCGGGAGAGGGACGAGTCGCGGGGGCGGGACGAATCGCGGAGGAGGGAGTTGTAGCCGTGTTCGTGTACGGCAGCGGTTTTGCCCAGGCCGAGACACTGGGCACCGCCGCCGGAACGAACGCTGGCTTAGCCTGCGACGCAGAGGGTGCCGAGGCTTTGATGTCTGGGCCGGAAGCTCGGAGGCGGTTTTGGCGGGCGACGCGGCGATTTATTTTAGGGGCTCGGGGGCAACCACGGTAATTCGCGGGGTGACCCTGTGTTCGACACAGGACGCAGCTAGGCGGTTCCGTCGCGGTTTTTTGGTCGCGAGCGCAGAGGGCCGTGGCGTGATCGCCCAGACACTTAACACATCGGGGGCGCGCGTGACAGTTACGGGAAGAGTGCCCGTACAATTGACAGTTATGGCACTGGCTAGGAGTGCCTTTTTTATGGGGGGCTTCGACAGCGATACCAGAGAGCCTACAGACGGTCTGTGTGTTAAAGATTTTCTTACCCTCGGGGGTAGGCTGGAGAGCGACTAGAACCATATTATATGGCTCCCTACCGCGACCGGTGTGCATACGGTGCACAGAATTCACTGGTAGGCCTTGTTCTAACAGGTCGGCTTTTACGAGCTCTACATCTAACTCTTTAGGGATTCCGCGTATTACAACGCGGAGTTCGCGCTCCTCCTGGAGCGTATACGTATGGAAACTTATACGCTCCTTACGGAGGTAAGAAGAGAGGGCCCTATGGTCGTCGGGTGTTTGAACCTTAATTTGAATGCCGTTCGCGAGGTTACGGGCATTCGTGAAATTTATATTTTTGGCCTTAAGGGCCAGGCAAACTCGATCCCAAGCTGCCTTCTCCTGAAGGATAACCGGGGGAGGGGTCTGGGTTTTATTTTGTGCCACCGGACGCGGCGACGGAGTGGCACGGGCTGGGGGCGCAACGGGAGTCTGAGGGCGGGGGCGCGACGCGTTCACGGCCTTGCTAATTTTAGCGGCCGCGGGAGCTCGAGACTCCGCGGCACGCTTCTTACCCTTCTGTACCAGGGTGAATCCATCCGTCGATGAGGCGGGGGCGAGGTCGACCTCCATGTCCGAGTCAGAGTCGGAGCACGAGGAGGCGGGTGCAGGCGACCTACGAGCAAGTGTAGGTGTTTTAGAGGGCGCGACGGAGGCCGCGGATGATCGCTCAGCTGAAACGATGGTCACGGCGGACGACGCAGCAGCTTTTCTCGCCAGTATAGGCGACACGGGAGCGGCAGGCACGACAGAGGCTGCGGTGCTCAATGCAGAAGCTCTGCACGCAGGTACAGGCGACGCAGGAGCAGCGAGCGCGGCGGAGTCCTCGAGAGGGCTCGCAGTGTGATTGGCCTTGAAGGCCAAAAACTCCGAGGCGAGCTGTGGGTGGCGAAGTCGGAGGAATTCCGCGAATACAGCGTCCATGATCGCTGAGTACCCAGGTGGGGCGGCCCCGGGTCTTGAAAACACTCGCCTTGCGGCGAGGCCCCAACTTCTCGGACCTGAGCGGTTCTATTGAACACAGGTGGCAATGCGGCGCGATTACTACAGGACAAAGAAAAAGCACAACAAAACAGAAATTACGAAAAGAAACAAAACAAATAAATACTTCCAGGAAACCACTTTGTCGGCAGATGTACCACGAACACAGAAACAACAAAAGGAAACAAAACAAATAAAAACTTCCAGAAAGAGCACTTAGTCGGCAGATGTACCACAAACACAGGCCGCGCGAACAATGGCCGGGCTAACAAAAGCCGGGCGAACAAAGACCGGGCGATCGAGTGGACGATGAGCACGTCCGCACGTGACGGGTGCCTCTATCGGAATGAAATTCGTGTTAAAGACCCGAGCGGAGCCAGAGCGGGCCGCTTGTATTATTATAACTATAGCTTGAGTGGATAATTTGATTTTTATTGTAATATCTCTCTGAAAATTTGTGTTTGTGTTAAATTTATATTTTAATGCATAATATACTCTGCAATTATTATCTTTATATTAATACGTGAAGCAAAAACTTTGTACCCCTTTTAACGAAAATTGCGCGGACGGAGGAGTATGAAATTTCCCACACTTACAGAGAATATAGAGAAGGAGTGCACAATTTTTAAAAAAATTGCATAAAAGATACATTAAATCAATAAAGAAAAGATTACACACACTGCCATGTATTTGACACACACACATATACTCTTTGTTTATTGTCTAACTTTTGTTATTGCTTAAAGTCTGTAGTCAAATTGAGAATAGGTTAATATTGTTTATCTTTAATATTACGAGTATTTGTCTATAGTGTAGTCTTAGAACATAGAACTGGTACCAATAGAACCAAAATAATGTTGAAACTTATAATTCCAATTAATTATAGTCGAATTTCGACTACTGCGGGTGCACTAGTTAGTCTTATTAGTCGTCCTGGCCTAAAGGATAAGCCGTCCGGTGCATTCGCATCTAGACACATTAAGATTCTAATTGACATTTATTATATAGTGTAAAGTACACATTTTCTTGTCATTCATTTACAATTCTTGAATTTTTTCATTATTTACAACACTATAGCTATATACGTATTTATTTACTTCTTTATAATGCTAAAGGGCTACAAGCACAATATATTTTTATAGTTTTACAACACTACGTTGTGTCAACAACAAAATTATTGAGTATTAACCCATAAATTCCGCCTTGAAAACTTTTGCCGATCATATCAT
This sequence comes from Bombyx mori, assembly GCF_030269925.1. Taxonomy (NCBI): domain Eukaryota; kingdom Metazoa; phylum Arthropoda; class Insecta; order Lepidoptera; family Bombycidae; genus Bombyx; species Bombyx mori. The sequence goes on from NC_085121.1 coordinate 3,295,423, forward strand.
TGTATCCTCGACATCACCTTCAAATATACACCTTATAATACACTTTTCATTTTTTTCATACACTCATATGGGAGAACGTCTTATTATTGCAACCTAACCTAAGCATCAGCACGCTGAGTTTCTTGCCGGATCTTCTCAGCGGGTCGCGATCCGGTAGTAGATTCATTCGCGAAGCAGTTACTCTTGAGTTGTTAGGTCTCCTTTGGAGACTCGGGTAGCTGTTAGCAAATCCCACCCCTCCTGGCTCAGCCCTTGCTCGCCCACCTGTCCTGGTGAAATTGGAAATGTCTCCGGGACACTAGTAATCCCTTAATTATAAAAAAAATAATATTTAGATATTTATCGACTTTGGTGACCTCGCACTGCAATCATGGCATATATTGGCATATTTTTTTCACAAATAAATAAAATAACACCAAATTTGAAAATAAACGAAAAAGGAAGCCTACTCATCAATGCTATCATCGATCATCTATCATAACAGAGCGTGTCTCACAGATATTTGTAAGTTATCAATAATAAACCCTGTCCCGAATAATATATAAATTTTACTAATATCAGTGATAGTCGATAAACACAGTGAGATTACGAACCAGTGATTTAAAAGTTAAATTATTGGCAATAACAGAGAGCGGTTGGGTGAATGCGTAGATGGAGGCAATAACTCACCACGCAAAGTTTATTGCAATTGCAATATTTAAGAGTCAGGCGCTATTATTCTACGACGTATGACTCCCCGGAGATAAAAGAGAAGTATTACTGCTTTTAAAATTATGGTAATATTCTTTGAATGTAGACATGAAGTAGAATGTTTGAGAGTACACAACCGGCTTCCACGATTCGGACATTTTCTGCCGCACAGCCATCACATGTAAGAACGAATAGTAACACCAAAATCATGGGGACTTTTTCGTCATATACTTTTTTTTAAATTTACGATTTTGGGATTACTGTTTACCCGGAAGCCTTTCCAGTTTCACCAGGACAGTTAGGCGAGCAAAAGCTCAGCCAGGAGGGGTGGGATTGGCTAACAGCTGCCCGAGCGCCTCCAAGGGAGACCCATGAACTCAAGAGCAGCTACTTCGCGAATGAATCTACTACCAGATCGGAATCGCGACCCGCTGAGAAGACCTGGCAAGAAACTCAGCGATCTGATGCATGGGTTAGGTTGTACGTCGAACTCTTTGTCGAGTTCGACGAGTACGGTTATCGGGGTCCCTAAGCCTGCTCCTAGTGTTAGAGTTGAAGGCGTCTAAGGCAAAGGTTATTGGATTTGAGGGATCCGTAAGGACGTGTCTAGGGCGTCGACGGTGACTGGCTCTTGCGTGATCAGGATCAGCTGCTCTTGAGTTTGAAGGTCTTCTTCGGAGGCGCTTGGACAGCTGTTAGCAAATCCCACCCCTCTTGACTGAGCCTTTGCTCGCCCACCTGTCCTGGTGAAATTGGAAACAGGAGAATGATGATGATAATGACATTATCAGAAATGCTGATCGAAGAAGTATAGGATGGACGAGAGAAGCAAAAGCGCTAACCCACCTATAACAGATTGTCTACCCATCGACGGAAATAAAAGTAGCATCCTAAATATACATAAAAAGTATCATATTTCTTAGAGCCGTTGCGAACACGAGTCTAATAGGGTTTAATATTATGTCTCTCTGTTCATAAACGGCGTATGACAGTATAAATGTATAACATTTATTATCAAACATCCGCGAAGGCTTCTGAGGCGGACGACATTAGAAGAAATATTTAACGAATACTTTTTTATGATAAATTGTAATTGTACAATAAAGTGATAAAATTAGCTTTTACAAGTACAAGAATAAAGGCTGATTTCAAAAAGTTTATATTCTTTATTCCAGTAACGAAATCCGAATATTTCAAAATTATAAATGATCAATTAGAGCCTTTAAAATTAAAAACAATCCAACAATTCATTTTGAGGTCTTTATTTATCTTACTTTTTCAGAATTAAATGCGAGAGTCGTACGATAAGTCTCTTAGGAGATGTAAGCATGTTACAGCTTTGGATATTAAAGTGACTATTTTTTTTTATCTATGCTGATAGCCTTGAGAGGCTATATCAGCGTTACCCTAACGAGTAGGTGAGCTCACGGGGCTCAAACCGAAGGTGTCTAACACTGGCCCTAGCAATGCTTCGCAGAATCTGCCACCAGATCGGAAACGCGACCCACTGACAAGATCCGGCAAGAAACTCAGTGGGCTGTGTCTGTTGGTTAATTTACTCGCCAAGCCCTTCGTCGCAAGCGACGGGTATCGGCGAGGATGGTGGATGGATCGGGAGGATCCGTAATGACGTGTTTAGGGCGATGTCGACTGTTTACCATTCGGTCCACAGGATCGGGTATGTAATTTCCGGCGGCCACAAGAGGGTTTTTGTGTAGTGCCGCCATCTCAAAGGGGCGTAAAAGTGGCTAGACAGAAAATCCACAAAGACAGGTTGAGAACAATTTTGTTGTACTATGTTTTACTTTTTTTTTTTTTTGTTGCTTAGATGTGTGGACGAGCTCACAGCCCACCTGGTGTTAAGTGGTTACTGGAGCCCATAGACATCTACAACGTAAATGCGCCACACACCTTGAGATATAGTTCTAAGATCTCAGTATAGTCACAACGCCTGCCCCACCCTTCAAACCGAAAGGCATTACTGCTTCACGGCAGAAATAGGCAGGGTGGTGGTACCTACGCCTGCGGACTCATAAGAGGTCCTACCACCAGTAAAAAGTACTCAACAGCAAGGCGATGTAGGCTTCCACTGCCTATGCCGGTTACTGTTTTAGGCGGGGATCGGGCGTCTATAGTCCATAGGGGTCGTTTAGTGAGTGACTTTTTAACATTTTCGGCCACCGAGTACCACATATCACGCACACCCCCTACACGCGGAAAGTTTAGGGCACAAGCCCGAGGTTAAAAAAGGGCCTTGTTTATGCCTTGTTTCGTTCTTTTTTAAATGTCTTTAGTGTCATTTTCAATTATATTTGACATTTATAATATATTTGACCTTAACAAAGTTCTATGGTAAATGACATTCGGAACATGAATGAATCAATAATTAGATTTCTAATCGATTTGAACGTTGTTTTTCCGTACGTAAAGCTCCCGATAAAAGTACCGCACAATTTAATGTCCACGATTGATTGTTATCGGAAGTTGATGATGAAAATTACTGGTATTGACGCAAACAACATCCACGTACATACATCAATACTTTTTTTGTATAAAAATAGCTACCACCTACATACGCCACACGAAGCTAAGCTTGCTAATAGATTGCCAGTATTTTTTTATTTATATGTAAAGAAAAACCTTTAGTATTAAAAACATTAAAAACTCATTAGTTTTATATATTTAGATTTTGCTGCTTTATATAAAATATATTGAAAACGATTCAACATAAGATATATCCCTGTTGATTTTTTCAATATTGGCGTACATTTAACACGAATGCTAAGTGACATGTTAATGCGAATGATCGTAATATAAAAAAGAACCCTTCTATTCCCCGAAAAAGTAATTTCGACCGTGAGTTGCGGACAGAATACTAACAAAAAGAAATAAAATAAGAGCGCTATAAAATGTCTCACCCGGAGCACTAAGGCAGACTAAGTTAGAGCTGTCTACAATGATTATCCATGGAGATTTTCTTTGGCTAAAAACTAATGTAGCTTGAAGTGAGTGTCTACATTTCGATTAACCACAAATTGTATTTAGCCCAGCAAGCAAAGGTAACGCTATTTAGTTCAGTAGGTATTTAATTTGTAGCCCGCCCGCTGTGGTTTCCGATTGTCGTTGTCATTGTTGGCCTGTTTCCGACATAGGTCGTTGAGTTGACCGACCGAAATGTTTCCCTGGAAAATGGTTGGTTAAATGACTATTAGAGAATGAGGTTAAGTTGGATTAGTTCGAATGACCGAATTGTGCTGTGGACGACACGAATTAAATACGTTTGCATGATTTTAATGATTTCGTGCAATAAGTGCAGCACAAAAACATCGTTCTATTTCGTTATTCTCAGAATTTGGTCTACTTATACTGCTTTTAGCGTATTGTAAGCCCGCAATGGTTGGTAGGAACCTCCTGTCTATTTCAAGGTGGACGATGACATTGATAGTGACATTGATTATGGGTTCTCATAATCGTTTGACACTATAAATAGCAAGGCTTACAGACCGCAATGAGTTCGCAAAACTGTATTTCCAAACCACGTTTCCGAGTATTTACCAGTTGAAACGCTAATTTCAATCGTCTGACTGTACAATATTCTAAGAAGTACTACCGTACACGCAGTATTGGCATGATGTCAATGGAACGCCAGTCATTAAAATCTACACCGAAAACCGTGGCAATATGTCGAACGGCTCCATTAATGGTCTTAGCTTATTTTCTCGTACTAATAATAAGGGTATGGTTTTAAAAAGAGTAGCGGCCCCGCAGTATTCGAAATTCAACTATAATTAATTGAAATTATAAGTTTGAACATTATTATGGTCATATTGTCAAACACTATTATAATTTGATAATATAATCACAGTATTCGCCAAAACTGCACTATAGATAAATAATAATAAAGACAAACAATATTAATCTATTCTCAATTCGACCACAGTCTTTAAACAATAACAAAAGTTTCCCAATTGACAGTAAACAAAGAGTATATTTTTATTTATGTGTTGTGTCAAATACACGGTAGTGTGTAATGTAATGGTATGTAATGTAATGGTATGTAATGGTATAATGCTTTTTTATTGTTTATTGTGTTTTTTTTTTACGCATAATTAAAAAAAAATGCATTCTGCACTTCTTCTCTATAATCTCTTTAAGTATAAGAAATTTCATACTCCTCCGTCCGGGCAATTTTCGTAACAAAGTTTTTGCTTCACATATTAATATATAGATAATTAACCAACAGGAGTTAAAGGTTACATGTGTGCAAAGAATGTCTCTACAGAATCTATCTGTTAGAACTATTCATGATAAATCATGAAGAAAGTTTCAAGTAAATACGGATGGTCATCACGTAGACACTTTATATCGTCTAGACGAAATATTTCACGAACTTGTGGCCACAGATGCATCATCATTCCACATCTAGATTTATATTAATCACGCGAAGACTTCTCACGAAACTTTGCCAGTCACCAGATTCTAGAACTTTCTATTGGTTTTGGGAATTGAATATATACATTTTATAATACGTTTTGGCCACTGAGTTCAAGTATTTTGTGAAATTCAACGGCCAATTTCTGAAAAGATTTTCAAGTTTATTAATATGTTGGCTTGGAGTCTTGGAGTTTTGGTTCACTCGGTTTAAGTTTTAGATGAGATTTCATTGCTTGTCTTTTTAAATTTCACATTGTTTTTGATCGATAGATTACTTCTAAACTATATTTTCTCTCTAACAATATCGCTTTTCTTTGTACTAGAAGTCCCGCAGTAGTCGAAATTCGACTATAATTAATTGGAATTGTAAGTTTGTACACTATTATGATTGTATTTTATACTTCTATAATCACAAATTTCGCCAAGACTACACTATTAAAAATATTAACAAAGACAAACCATATTCTATTCTCAATTTGTCAAAATCTTTCTTTCTTTCTTTCTTTCTTTCTTTCTTTCTTTCTTTCTTTCTTTCTTTCTTTCTTTCCTAAAATAAATTAATTCACACTACTACGATAGTTAGATAGTTGATCACATGTGTCATGGCGGGTCATGACGTTTAAATTCACGCATTAGCCATAGGCTCTTTTAAATCTTCACGACTTTACTATATATATAGATTTAGAATGCAGTTGGTTTTCCAAATTGTCCATCACACAAAATTTACATTAGATCAAATTAGTATATAGGTATATACATACACAGAGACGGTGCGATCACCTGTGAGGTCCGGTGAGGTGAGCCAAACTCGGCTCAGTGGTGTGGTTTGAGAAAGGCTTATGTCCAGCAGTGGGCGACTGTGGGCTGATGATGATAATGATGATACCTCTTGTGAGTTCGCGCGGGTAGGTACCACCACCTTGCCCTTTTTCTGCCGTGGAGCAGTAATACGTTTCGGTTTGAACGGTCAGCCGTGAGACCTTAGAATTTATATCTCAAGGTACGTGGCGCATTTACGTTGTAGATGTCTATGGGCTCCAGTAACCACTTAATAGATGGTCCAGCCATCTAAGCAAAAAAAAAAAATCAAAGATGACTACAACCAGACAAAGGTCTGTGTTATCGAGCACTGCATTAAGAACCTGTTTGTAATATTACTCTGAAACACGAATGCAAGTCCACGTGTTTTATTAACGCTATTAACGCTATTAACATGACCGCTGACATGTTAATAGCTGTAAGAATACAACAGAACTAAACATTAATCTGATACTGTTTTTTTGACTACTTAATTAATCAATTTAGATGTGGCAGACAAGATTCTAAGTTCTAAAATACCTTGTTATATCTAAAAGTGAACTCCAAGGGTTGCTTCTAGCAAAAAATAGACCAATTAAATTAATTGGAAGGATCGTTCTTTTTTCTGTACGAAAGCAAAAAATAAAATGTTGCGATTTCATACTTTCTCCATGATAACTTTAACTTTGTATTTGAATAATAACTATCTACGTAATGATTTGTTGTAAAAGCAGTCGGAGTAATCTAGTATTTTATATTTAGAAAATAAAATCGAGCGAGAAATGTTTGCTACTACATTAATAACAAGATAAATATTTTGTTCGATTCACAACTTTAAGATTAATCAATTTGTATAACAACATGTTTAATACTAATTTTGTGAATAAGAAATTTTTTAAGCATATCACAACGCGTATACTACTAGACGCTGGAGGCTGTAGTCTCAATTGTATTATAAAAAAGGTCAGAGTTATATTTTGAAAAGCAATATTGAGAATTTGTGAATGTTATGGATTTTCTTGTAAATTCTCATTTGCGGTTTCCGCTCAACTCTTCGTTTTTTTTTATTGCTTTGTTGGGTGAACGAGCTCCGGCTCACCTGGTGTTAAGTGGTTACCGGAGCCTTGGACATCTACAACGTAAATGCCGCCACCACCATGACTTCTAAGGTCTCAGTATAGTACAACGACTGCCCCGCCCTTCATACCGAAACGCATTACTGCTTCACGGTAGAAATAGGCAGGGCGGTGGTACCTACCCCTGCGGACTCACTAGACGTTCTACAACCAGTAATGATAATCTAATAGTTGCTAGCAAGCCCTCCCTAATGAGCTCTGAAGTTTGACCATACAACCTAATTCTGCGGCAAGAGATCCGGACCTCAATTATTCCACACAAAAAAAAAAGCCACTGCCTTATAATAAGTACCACGAAAATCCCTTGTTATATTTACTCACATTTGTAATAAGCAACAAAATAAATGTTTCTTTCAATTTCGAGCAATATCATTTATTTTTATCTCTAAGTTCACAGGTCACGCAAAATTGCAGCATTTATTGGGTGGACTCAGTGAACATCAGCTTGACATTAAGATAGTAGTAAGATAATGTTTGAAATAAATCAACTTTTTTTTGTTTTTGTTTTTTTTTTAATAAAGGATTACTGGTGGCCCGGAGGTGTTTCCAATCTCACCAGTATAGGTGGGCAAGCAAAGGCTCAGTTAAGAGTGGTGGGATTTTCTAATAACCGTCCGAGGCCCTCCAAAGGAGACCTAACAACTCAGGAGCGGGTGCTTCGCGAATTAATCTACCGAATCGTTATCGCGACCCGCTGAGAAGATCCGGTGAGAAACTCAGCGGGATGATGTATGGGTTAGGTTGCGCGTCGACCTCTTTATCGAGTTCGACGAGTACCGAGTTAACGGGCTCCCTAAGCCAACAAGTCTAATCCCTAAGTCTGAAGTCGTCGTGGCCTAACGGATAAGACGTCCGGCGCATTCGTGTTGAGCGATGCACCGGTGTTCGAATCTCAGGCGGGTACCAATTTTTCTAATGAAATACGTACTCAACAAATGTTCACGATTGATTTTCACGGTGAAGGAATAACATCGTGTAATAAAAATGAAACCCGCAAAATTATAATTTGCGTAATTACTGGTGGTAGGACCTCTTGTGAGTCCGCGCGGGTGGGTATCACCACTCTGCCTATTTCTGCCGTGAAGCAGTAATGCGTTTCGGTTTGAAGGGTGGGGCAGCCGTTGTAACTATACTTGAGACCTTAAAACTTATATCTCTCAAGGTGGGTGGCGCATTTACGTTGTGGATGTCTATGGGCTCCAGTAACCCCTTAACACCAGGTGGGCTGTGAGCTCGTCCACCCATCTAAGCAATAAATAAAAAAAACATCTAGGGTTAGAGCTGAAGACGTCAAATGCATGAGCTATTGGATTTGATGGATCCGTAAGGATGCGATAAACCTACTTAGTTTGAAGAAGGAGTTTAAAGACGTAGTTTCAAATGTGACGGTAGCCATCACACAACACAAGATATTAGACAAACACCTGCATCTCGCTTACGACATTTTCAAGATAAACTTGCATAATTATATATAAGTTCGGTACAACAACTTTTCGACCGTCGGTCTACCGAGCAATATCACCCGCTCGGTGGAAGATCTTCCCTTCCGTCGTTATCTCTACACAAATGATCGTTATTCCTCAATCGCTGTACGAAACTTATCTTAGAACAGCGTAAATAACTTTTTTTTTTGCTTAGATGGGTGGACTAGCTCACAGCCCACCTGGTGTTAAGTGGTTACTGGAGCCCATAGACATCTATAACGTAAATGCGCCACCCACCTTGAGATATAGGTTCTAAGGTCTCAAGTATAGTTACAACGGCTGCTCCACCCTTCAAACCGAAACGCATTACTGCTTCACGGCAGAAATAGGCAGGGTGGTGGTACCTACCCGTGCGGACTCACAAGAGGTCCTACCACCAGTAAAAACTTCCTAGGACTGATAGCAAATTAGTATAAACTGACGACTGTCGTTCCTGTCAACAATAATGAAAGGGTTAACCGCTAGGTAGGCTAGGTTCAGAAAGGAGAAAAAAAGCTACGTAAATAGGTTCTATATTTATCGTGGGCTGAACGAATTGCTCAATGAAGAAACAGGATTGTTCAATGAAATTCTAAGACGCCAAGTTAATGGATTAGTGTAGATTACGTGATCGATTTGTCTTTTAATCTACGTATTTTATTCTGTAATTGAATATTATAACTCTGCCCGCGGGAATGCTACGTAAATATTGTTTGTTAAGTATTTTTGTTTTCTTTTGAAAAGAAAATAACTAGATTAGAAAATCTTGTTGACTTGTGGGCGTATTGTGAGCATAATAGATTCTGCTACCAACTTAATCGTCGAGCTTATGTCTAAAATCTCAGGGCAAAAGTTCTCAGCATAGCTACAACGGCTGCCCTACCCTTCAAGCCGAAACGCATTACTGCTTCACGGCTGAAATAAATAGGCAGGGCGGTGGTACCTACCCGTGCGGACTCACAAGAGGTGTTACCACCAGTAAGCTTTTCGTCAGCACTTTTCATCAGATGTCACAATTCGATTCAATATTCCTTCATTTCTGTATCGATTCAACAAGGCAACACAAGTTTCAACACGCGTTTCTTTCTGTAGATCAGTAAAAACATGAGGCATCCATTTTTCATATTTTTTATTTTATTGATTTAATGAGTCAATATTATTGGTAAGGTAATGTTAAACCATGCCGCAAATTCCTGGGTAGTTTGGCTCGGATCGGCTTCCACCATCTCTTTCAATTCATTGTTATTCATATGTGTGGGCGGTTATCCACGTGGTTCGTTCTTCAAATTAAAATTTCTATCACAAAGGCGTTTAAACCAAAATCGCAGGGTGCGTTAATTAGCAGTCCCCTCTCCAAAGGCAACATTGATATTGCGAGCTGTTTCTGCAGCGTTAGTTCCGCGTCGGAACTCGTGTTCAAATCAATTCAATTCAATTCAATAAGATTAATATTATAAAAAAACAACTGAAAGTCAATAATCGAATGTTGCACATTTTTTAAAAGAAGAACCTTATAGGTATCATTTGAAAGAAGTTTCACTCAAAAATTTCAAACCATGAAGGTTCTATGTCAATTCGAAGTACCTATTACAATAAAACGGCAATTTCATACTTTAACCCCTAATAGAGATAAAAAGGCCGGACTGTTTTATTACACCGAAACCTTTGTCTTATCATTTAAATGGCCATATGGCCCGGGTTCACATAGGACGGCGAACTAATTCGTCAGCATGTCGATATGTGTTTATCTGTAATTATACTTGTTGCACGTTCTAACCTAGGGCTTTCAGACGTCGCTTTCAGTTCAGTTGGTTTTGGATAACAGCGGCGGCGTGACGTGCGCTAGCGTACGCTAAAAATATAATAAAGAGTATAACTTATAACTTATCGAAAAATTCAATTCGTTTGTGATTCAGGGATTTGAATTGTGATTTTATTTCGTGTATATAACATATTTGTAATTGCATCGAGATGTCGCTGTTTTCAGTTCGAGTTCTGGATGTGATTTAGTGTGTTTTTGTGTCGAAACTTTTTGGTGGTGTGGTCGAGTACTTTTCTCTTAATTACAGGTAAGATTATTAGTTTCATATATCGTAAATTAATTTATTAATGCGTAATTTTTACCTTTGTGCGTAACGTAACGTTTGTGTGTTTCGGTAGGCAGTGGCTTGGCTCTGCCCCTGGCATTGCTGAAGTCCATGGGCCACGGTAACCGCTCACCATCAGGTGGGCCGTATGCTCGTCTGCCTATAAGGGCAATAAAAAAAAAACGTAATCAAAACGTAATCATGTTTAACAGAATTAAATAATAAACTTATTTAAAAAACTATATTTTAATATTGAAAAAATGTAACGAAACGGAAAAAAAAACTTGCAAAAGCTTAATACACTATTAAATTAGTATCTGTGTAATATCCCAGCTTAGATATCTGACCTCACGAAAGCTTTTATTTGTCACGACAAAGCTTCATCCAGGTCTAGACTAGCACGGTTACTTGGAAACATTTTTTTCTTTATTTTTGTTTTTTACGCTTCACATATTATACTGTTTTGAATATTATAGTATGTACAATGCCTTCCACCAATAGGTGTATTTTCAGGTTTTTCTAGGAGGAAATCATTGTATTTGAGTAGTTTACAGTTAAATTAAAAAAGAAAAGAAACTAACTGCTCCAGATATTATCCAAATAAAATAATCGACGGTATTATGGTTGAAATAAATCACTTTACAAGTGCGATTACAAGCTTTGATAGCAATCCTGTCAGAAACAAATACATATTGCACTATGTTATTAATTAAAAAATATATATTTTTAATTATTCATTAATTATTAATTAAAATGTATATAGTTTTATTAATATAAAGTCAAGAATACTCGAGTTTGTAGGATGACCCTAGGCGTAATGTCTTGTCCTTCAAAAGGAATAAGATGGGAGTCCTCAACTGTAATCAGCCTTGCTCCTACCATTGCTAATGCTCATGAGCAACGGTGACCACTCACCATCAAAAGGGCATTTAGTCTTCACGCACAGATTAAAGACCCTTATTACCACTGAAAGCAGAGTGATCAATTCTTTAAGTACTTTTAATACTAATATGAAAACTCAAGTAGAGCAGCGCTGTTTCCTTTGAAATCAAAGGCTAGTACATATTTTAATGCATAAATTAGATGACACATGTCATGTGTTTGTGGAGTTGTCACTCTAAAATGATCCTTCAGATGTAAGCGTTAAGATCCAAATTACACATTCAGATTTTGGATAGCAACTTCAAAGGCTCAGGAGAAGTTTTGTCGCAAGGGACAAAAAGCATTAGATTTGTTTCTATATAAAAGTTTTGGATATGTTTTTTATAAAGCAATAAACTGACAGCGGAAGCGTAAAGGTGATTTCTGTTTATTTACTTAGTCATTTTGGTTAGAATCTTGACACTGTTCAACTCCGTATCTAAAATCTCCTAATCTTCAAACTCATATTTAGAGATACACTTATACATATTCGTATTAGAAAAAGTCCCGTAAAAATGTATAATACGTATATCAAAGCCAAATAAAATTTAAGAATCATGGCTATCATGTCATATTCTTCTAATTGCGAAACTTTTTTTTTATTTTTTTATTACTTATATGGGTGGACGAGCTCACAGCCCACCCGGTGCCAAGTGGATACTGGATCCCATAGACATCTACAACGTAAACCCACCTTGAGATATAAGTTCTAAAGTCCCAAATATATAGGTAGTTACAACGGCTGCCCCACCCTTCACACCGAAACGCATTACTGCTTCACGGCAGAAATACGCAGGGTGGTAGTACCTATCCATGTGGACTCACAAGAGGTCCTACCACCAGTAAAAAACTTCAATTAAAGTGCAGTGTCTAAATCTTTATAAAAGATATCGTATGCGTGTTTGTATCTCCGGTATGAAGACACAGGAAAACGTAGCCTGAAGCTGTTCAATAAGGATAATTTGTTTTTATTTGATAGATTATGCTTTATTGTCACTATTGAAGCAATTTATTTATTTTTATTTATTTAATTTACTTCAGATTTTACATCCATATTACACGTCTTCATTACATTGCATTAACATTTCATTTATACTAAAATTAAATAAAAATAATAACTAATCTCGGACTAAAACAAAAACAATAACAATAATAATAAAAATAAAAAATCAAATAATAATAATAAAAATAAAAAATCAAATAATAATAATAAAATAAAAACTCTAAATTAACATGAAAACTACCTTAGTCCAGTCCAGATCCATCCGGAATATGAACAAGATTTATTTTATTTTTTTTTATTGCTTAGGTGGGTGGACGAGCTCACAGCCCACCTGGTGTTAAGACGAGACCGTCATCACCGCCCTGTCTACGGATTTCAATAACTACGGATTCACCCAGTTACGGTTCACCGAAGTCTTTGTTCAGTTTTGCACTCCGTATCTAAGGAAATACAAAGTCGAACACATAAAGTGTATCAAAGTACATAGTTTGTATAAATTACGGAGGACCACCATGTGTGTGTTTTACGTATGTTTGATCTTCTGTTATAGTACAATTATTTACGTTCAGATTTGTTTTCACTTTTGATCCCGAAATTTCCTCAGATATAATATTAACAAAAAAAAACACACACACACATTTATTTTTATTATCCGGGACGAAATAGGCTTAGCGCTTTCTGAATTCAGAACGACGATAAATCATCGCGAGGAAAATGGACGTTCACGTGTTTCGGCGGACAAAAGTGGATCATAAGATTATATCGCCAAGGGGTGTTGAAGATTAAATCATTTGTAAGGGGCTTAAGCCGGGAAATTTTGGAATGTGCCGAATTTTCGAGCTTTTAGAAGTGAAAAAGTGAAGTTTAACTTTTTTATTTTGCTTGTATGGGCGGATGAGCTCACAGCCCACCTGGTGTTAAATGGTTACCAGAGCCCATGGACATCTACAATGTAAATGCCGCCGCCCATCTTTGAGATATGAGTTCTAAGTTTTACAACGGCTGCCCCACCTTTCAATCCGAAGCGCATTATTGGTTCACAGTAGAAGTAGGCAGGGTGGTAGTACCTACCCGCGCAGAGTTACAAGAGGTCCTACCACCAGTAATTACGCAAATTATAATTTTGCGGGTTTGATTTTTACCTACGCGATATTATTCCTTCCCCCTGGAAGTCAATCGTGAACATTGCCTATAATAAGCGTAATTTTCATTTGTTTATCACAGCAGAATTATCAACATTGTTGGGATATAGTTGTAGAACGAATTATGGCAGTTTGTAGTGAGCCAAACTTATGCGGTTTGAAATTAGGCCCCGCCGTCAATTAACCCTCTTTGTTTTAAAATCCAGTACGTTGGTCCGACCAGATCCGCATCGTTCTTGATTACACATTTCACGCCCTTCACACCGCCAGAGACAAGAATAGATTTAGAAAGATCGTGCGTGCGAAGGTGATACAAAAGGGGTGGTAACTACCCTCAGCAAAAAGGGATATGACGCAAGGAGGAGGAGTTTTATAACCCAGAAGTCAATGGTAGTCTGCTGAGTTTCTCGCCGGATCTTCTCAGTGGGTTGCGTTTCCGATCCCAGGGTAGATACTGCGAAGCACAGCTCTTGCTATGGCTAGTGTCAGCAAGCTCGCTAGGTCAGAGCCCTGTGAGCTCACCTAATCGTTCGGTGAACCTAGTATAACTAACTCCTTGAGCTTACTAGAATAGCTTAAAAACAAAAAGAAGTCAATGGAAAAAAAAAAACTAATAAATAATATTGGTTTTGTATTAAATGCGCCGATAGATATGAAATTGGGTATAGTTTATCTGGAAAATTGCTCATTATCTGATAACGGGCGGAGGGCAAAACTGAACAAAGACTTCGGTGAACCGTAACTGGGTGAATCAGAGTTATTGAAATCCGTAGACGGTGATGACGGTCTTGTCTTATTAAAAACACGAATCTTATTAGACCTTATAGCTACCTATTATATTTGTCGGAGAAGCCACAATTATTAACACCATCGTCAGACATCATAGGGGCGAATAAGGTGATCGAGCTAAGAGAAATATTGAGTACACCAATCACGTTTGTTGTCTTAGAACAATTTAGAAATCTTCTCTTGACGTTAGCAAACGAAAACGAATGACAGTTCTTAGAATGGAGGCACCGCTCTTCAAGAAGTCTACCCGATGATATGTAGGCGAAGTAAAATGTCCCTTAGAAATAAGGTGTCACTCTACAAAACTTGCATACGCCCCGTCATGACCTATGCAAGTGTAGTGTTCGCTCACGCGGCCCGCACTCACTTAAAGTCATTCCAAATCATTCAATCCCGTTTTTGCAGGATAGCCGTCGGAGCCCCGTGGTTCGTCAGGAACGTCGACCTCCATGACGACCTGGACTTAGAGTCCACCAGTAAGTATATGCAGTCGGCGTCAATGCGCCACTTCGATAAAGCGGCACGACACGAGAACCCTCTCATCGTGGCCGCCGGTAACTACATTCCCGATCCTGCGGACAGAATGGAAAGCAGTCGACGTCGCCCAAAACACGTCATCTCGGATCCTCCCGATCCACTAACGGTGCTTCTAGGTACTTCAAGCACCGGTCACCGTTCTCGTCGAACCCGTCGCTTGCGACGAAGGGCTCGACGAGTAAATTAACTCCCAGACACAGCCCACTGAGTTTCTCGCCGGATCTTCTCAGTGGGTCGCGTTTCCGATCCGGTGGTAGATTCTGCGAAGCACGGCTCTTGCTAGGGTTCGTGTTAGCAACGTCATCAGGTTTGAGCCCCGTGAGCTCACCTACAAAAGTTAGGGTTACGCTGATATAGCCTCTCAAGGCTCTCAGCTTAGGTAGGAAAAAAAAAAAAACTTCAAGAAGGCTGATTAGTAAGTGTGTAATGGCGTCTACGCGCCTCCATTGGCTAGGCTCTGTCGTAGCACGAAGTTAGCCGAGTTCCGACGATACCCCAATCGTGCTGCCATCTCCCGGGAATCGTGCTACGTTTCGTTTAGCTACCAAACTAATGACCGTCTCCGACATATTTATAAGTAGGTAAAAACATAACAGTATCCATTTCCTTTATTAGCTATTATAGCAAAAGACGAGCTGGAGTGCCTTTTTTCCACTTTTACAAGAAAACAAAAGAGAAACTGCTAAACATAAATCGTATCTCCGACAGATACTATCCAAACGAGGTTTGTGGAGAGTGCTCAATGGTAGGCAGTGGCTTAGCTGGGTCCACGGCATTGCTGACGTCCATGAGCGACAGTACCCACTCATCATTAGATGGGACGTATACTCTCGACGTATAAGGTTTTGACCACTTAACAAATAATAGCAGTGATTTTTATTAAAAAGAAAAATAACCAATAGAATAACTATAGAATAATAAATAGTGAAAACATTTTCATGCGTTATAATTATTCGTTATTCGTCGGAGAGTTATTTGGAATTTCAACCTTTGTCTTGATTTTAGGCCAATTACCTCATCTAAGCTTAGTGCGTTAGTTTAAGGGCCCTACCGAGCGTGCAACACTGGCATATTTAAGTCACAATCGGGCATCATCGGACGCAATCGGAATTCCTGAATGCGCAGGTGTCACTAGGTATCAGTCAATAAGATTCGCGCGCCAATTTAAAGTATAACATTAAAATAATATCTTCGTAACATAATATAATTAGTTACACCTAGTGATTAGCTTCTTTTTCTCCGTTTGCTGCTAAAATTTTAATACTGTAAAGTGTTTATAAAATAATGTGTTTGACTTATTTATTTTGAGTGCAAATTTCCTCCTAATAGGAGAGTAAATAACAAACCACAAAGTAGATATTGAAAATGTCTATGACTCGTCAAAGCCTCAGATAATACTATGACATAGGTTAACTTAATACTAATTTATTGTGAGGATAAATTATATTTCGACTAAACAGAACAAAGGAAATAAAAAAATAAAAAAAAACCTTGAACTCTTTGTGAACTGATTTTGTATATTTAAAAAAAAAAAAAATTCCTCAACACAAAACATTAGAGATATTTTATAAAATTTTACAATTCTTTCAACGCTTTACATTTTGTAGAGAAATACTTTCAAATGTTGTCATTCGAACATATCAAATACGCTGTTTTCCGAATTACAATCTCATTAATACTATACAATTTTGTTGTGAACCGTTTAGCATTTGAAAATACATTGGAATCGAATGTTTTGTACGAAAATTTATGGATGTCAGCTCACGCGGGTAGGAATTATGTCCTTCTCATTTCCGTCGCTTGAGTGTCTCTCCGGTCTCAACTTTTATAGCGGCATCCACGCTGTCACTCTTGTTACCACTAAACAACAAGTCTCTCAATCTAGATAAATAAATTTGCGTATTAATTAATACCTTTTCAACGAATGAGTATCCTTTTGACTACAATCAGACTGATCGAGTCGAAATTCTCGCTCAAATTTTTAATTTTTAATTTTTTTTTATTTTAATTTCAATTTTACTGGTAGTAGGACCTCTTGCGAGTCCGCGCGAGTGGTTACCACCACCCTGCCTATTTCTGCCGTGAAGCAGTAATGCGTTTCGGTTTGAAGGGTGGGGCAGCCGTTGTAACTATACTTGAGACCTTAGAACTTATATCTCAAGGTGGGTGGCGCATTTACGTTGTGGATGTCTATGGGCTCCAGTAACCACTTAACACCAGGTGGGCTGTGAGCTCGTCCACCCATCTAAGCAATAAAAAAAATTGGTTATAGTTCTTTTAATACCTAGTATTATAAATATATTATTAGAGTTAAATTGGTAATTCAAGCAGAACGAAATGCGTTTTTATTTTACCGAGATAAGGAGATGCTGGTATCACTCTGTAGTCTATAAACTACC
This sequence comes from Bombyx mori, assembly GCF_030269925.1. NCBI lineage: Eukaryota > Metazoa > Arthropoda > Insecta > Lepidoptera > Bombycidae > Bombyx > Bombyx mori. The sequence continues at coordinate 3,312,822 of NC_085121.1, forward strand.
ACTCAATTTGTGAATCCGTCGGTACGTAAAATCACGAACGATTGAACATGTTTACGTTTTTATTATATCAGAAATTCCCGGTTATGTCCGGGTCACTTACCATGATAAAATTTATCCGATGAGTTAATCCAAGTTGTAAAGTATTTTGTGCGAAATTCCTTTTAGAGATTTCTCTAGGCGCTTTAGCGTGACTGAGTAACAAACATCCAAATATATAAACACGCATAGCTATAATACAATATAACAAGCGCAGATAAAATATCGATTATTGTTTACACAATACTTTTGTGCTAAAAGCTTTGACAATCAAAACTGTTGCCAAGAATTGTTCTAAGTAAGATAATCCCATAATCGATTTACTGTTGGTATCTAATCTGAACGATTTATGATATTTGGTTGAGTGAGACCATTTCGTTCTATGAACTTATCCCTTCTGAGCTAACCCGAGACAAAATCGCCTTTAGAAATGTTTATAATTAAAGGGGTTCATATCAAGATTATGATTGTGAACAAAATTTTGAATTTAGTATTAATGGGGTTTAGTTATTTATATAGTTTAGATATATTATCAGATTATTTGTCCACCCATTAAATAGTAAACGCATCTTAACAAAAAAAAAACACAAAACACAGGCGAAGTAATAATCAGCGGCGTATTGCGGGACACCAGCGCACCGTCTGGGGGGCTTGACGGGCTGCCGTTCCGAGACGGCCGACTAGACGTTTCAGAGCCTTCGATTCGCCTCGAAGGCTCCGTCGGCTGGGCGTCCTTGGGGTGAACTGCACCGTCTGGTTGTAGTGTTGACCGCGGTAACCCCCTTACCTCATCCGGGTTCTGACCTCGGAGGAAATTGGACGCTTGGGTGAAGAGTGCAGGGGAGTTGTTTAGTGGGTAGGGCCCTGAAAACATCCTTGGGCCCGCGGTCTCGAAGTCGCGGACCAGTCCCACATACCCCGCACGCCCCTTAGGCGCGGGGACTTCGCGAAAGGTGAAGGAATAATAATAGAAAGTATTAAAAATAATGCCGCGAAATGATCTAAAAAACATTTTTCGTTCCTATTCTAAAGACCTCGAGGGGTTCCATACTAGATTCACCGGGCGAGTAGGTGAGTTCACGAGCCTCTATTCTGTGGGCGTTGTTAATACTAGCCCTAGCAAGAGCTGTGCTTAACAGGTTCGACGGGAACGGTGACCGAGCAATCTAAATTGGACACGATTATCTTTTTCCTTTTCAAAACCGTTTTAGAATACATTAACAATTAGTACATTAACAGTATGTGCACCCCTAAGACGGCCATTAGTGTTCCATCAATATTTCCAACAAGACTTAAAAAATAATCGGACTAATCCAAATTCATTGGCTTTGACTTATTCGCTGAAAAAGCAATAACGATATTCCCCAAATGGAATTTTTTTTTTTTATTTTTTTTTATTAGGCTCACAACACACATCACAAGCTAAAGATACACAAAAAACACAAATAAAAAGAAACAAAATCTGGCTTGCAACATAAGACATGTGCGCACGACAAAACAAGACATATAGTGCTGAATTTATATAACAATGTTCCTTACAATTATGACAAAACAACACAATAACAAAAACTAATCTAACGAATAATGTAAGGAAAAAAAAAATTATTCACAATATAATACATTAAACAATTACATTAACCTACCTATTAATAAAGTGGAGGATGCCCTTGAACATTTTTCTAAACGTAACTAACCTACAAGTAAAAATATCTAACTCAGGTGACGACCTTGCCAGTTCGTTATAGGTACGACACATTCGGGTAATGGGATTATAGTAAGATATATTGTTTTTGTAAATTAGCAATGCAAACAAATTGTTTTGGTTGACCCTCCGAGCACTAAATTTAATGTTTAGTGAAATCTGAGATAATAGTTCAGGCGAATCCAACAGAGAGTGATAATATAATAATTTCAACATGAAAACAAAACAAACTGTCAAAACAATTTAAAACATTTCTCCTCATAAATGAATGAAAATCTCTTAACTGATGTTGTGAAGTTCCGTTTTGACGTCTTCGAAAGATCCTTAGATGGTGAACGGGAATTTGGAGATGACAAATAAGTCGCAAGTGTAATATGATGTAAGATAAATTATTAAAAAAAAAAAAGCTACTTATTTAAATAAACTTGAGAAAATGTGTGAGTACCGTCAAGAACGGCTTTATTATGAACTAGCGATCCGCCCTCGCTTCGCTTCGGAAACATTAAAACACACATGAAACCAAAAAAATTAAATAAAAAAAAATTAAAAAAAAGTAGCCTATGTTCATCAGGGACAATGTCGGCTTCTAATGGAAAAATAATTTTTCAAATCGGTCCAGTAGTTTCGGAGCCTATTCGAAACAAACAAACAAACAAATCTTTCCTCTTTATAATATTAGTATAGATTAGTATAGATATGTATACAAGGAACTACTATTTTTAATTCATTGCTTATTAATAACATATATTTATACAACGTATATTGATACGATCCGATAGTTTGGAACTTCTGGGACTACGGAGACTTCGGTTCTTGCTGTGGTCCATGGGGAGTGCTATGAGGATTGTTTAAGATAATCCCATCATCTAGATTTTACCATCGCATCGTCCGCCACCGGAGTAGAGTTCATCCATTGGTCCACCACCTGGAGCCACTGCGGTCATCCATAGTGCGTTTCCGAGATATTTTTTGCCACGTACCATCCAGTTTTGGAATGAGCTCCCCTCCACGGTGTTTCCCGAGCACTACGACATGTCCTTCTTCAAACGATCCTTGTGGGGAGTATTAAGCGGTAGGCAGCGCCTTGGCTCTGTACCATTCGCGTCTCGTTCTGGTAACCACTTTCCATCAGGCTGGCCGTATACTCGTCTGCCTTCGAAGTCAATAAAAAAAATTAAAAAACGACGGCATGATTTGACGAATAAAGATAATAAATAATTCATATTGAGTGCATTTGAACTGTAAAAACTTGGATGTTTTTGACCCAAGACAAGAAATTGTCCACGAAAATGGCTGTCACACTTTTAATTTTCAAATTGCGAGAGTGAGTCTGTTCATTACGTTTTAACTCAACCTGTTACCGTGAATTTTTATAGACATGTTGTAAAACATACAGAATGGGGCGTAGGGTAATTTCATCAGAAAAAAGCACCTATTCTGTAGAGAATTATCTCTACAGAATAGGTACTTTTTTTGCTTTTTTTACAAAAAAAGCTGCGAGTAAAGGACATTATATTGTTATACTACGATATTTATTTAAAATTTTATTAATCATACGACTTTTTTAAAAATAATAATTAAAAAATATATTTTTTTTTAAAATACTGCACAAAAATATGTTGTCGCTGATGGCGGCGTCTAAGCCACCAGTGGTTAGGACTCCAGAGTGAGAAAACCCCTCACAATACGCGCCGTATCGAGGATAACTGCCTTCTGTATCAAGCCCCAAAACCAGCTGAATAACGAAAGTTTCTCAAGGTGCTGATCGAAACTTTTCGTGTTCTTTGAAACCGTGTTCTGACACAGCTATTGGAACTATAATTAACAATAATAATAAGAATAATTACAACAATATTACTGTTATTGTTATTGTTATGCCGCATTATAATAACTTCGAGGGGTTATTTTAGATTCATCGGGCTAGTAGGTGAGCTCACGGGGCTCAACTGGGAGCCCTAGCAATAGCAGTGCTTCGTAGAATCTGCCACCGGATCGGAAACGCGACCCACTGAGAAGATCCGGCGAGAAACTCAGTGGGCGATTCTAGGGAATAGTCGAACGAATATCGAAGGATCTAGTAGCATCTAGAACGTTCGAGAAGTACAACGCCATCTATTGTCAGATAGCGGAAACACACAATGCTAGATTTTGGTGGAATATTCTCGACGATTGTAGGTTTTTTTTTTTTTTCCTACCTATGCTGATAGCCTTGAGAGGCTATTTCAGCTTCACCCTAACGTTTGTAGGTGAGCTCGCGGGGCTCAACCGGAGAGTTGCTAACACTGACCATAGCAAGAGCAGTGCTTCGCAGAATCTACCACCGGATCTGAAACGCGACCCACTGAGAAGATCCGGCGAGAAACTCAGTGGGCGATTCTAGGGATTTCGTCCTGACTATAAAAGCGTTGCACAGATGGCACGCAGTTAGTGATCGGAACTACTCGAAGCGAAACAGCGAACGGATCACTTGAAGCGAAGCGGAAGACGCGAATTGAAAATTTTAAAGTGTTTGTGAAGTGTTCAAAGTGTTGAATACAGTTTTAAGTTGTACTTCGGTAGAGTTTTATTTATCCCGAACCGCAACGCGTAGCAATATTGAATAACGTCTGCCTCACCCTTCAAACCGAAACAACAGTACATAAACAAACTTAATAAAAAGTAACAAAAAAATATTTACTTTAATTTTTTTCTCACACAATATTGAACTGTATTTATGTAGTATACTAAATGTAAGCTGTTAGGACTATGTGATACTTCATTTATGGATCTTGGTTTGGTCTAGAAAAAAAATTCCACTTGTTTCTTTCCATAGTGTTTGCCTCCCAATTATTACCACACATGCGTCTCCATCTATGGCATCCAATCACTTGACTTCACGACAATCATAGTTTTTTGACCTTCTAGCTTGCAATAAAAAATGCTAAACATTTTCCTAACAAAGCATAGATTGCATAGTGATGTATTAGCGGTCGCTATGCATGTGCCATGATTATTTTTTATATATAAACTAGCGACCCGCCTTCGCTTCGCTTCGGAAACTGTAATTTATTATTGATTTCTCCACTATTTAATGGATGTTATTATACATTCCTCATTCCTCTTCAATCACTCTATCTATTAAAAAACCGCAGCAAAATCTGTTGCGTAGTTTTAAACATTTAAGCATACATAGGGATATAGGGACAGAGAAAGCGACTTTGTTTTATACTAGTGATACAAACATGAGTACATCAATACAGTAATAACTACATCAACTTTCAGTCAAGAAAATTCTTCCTTCGAAGTGACTTCATAGATTTACTGTTTACCAAAATCATTCTATCGGAAGGTTTCAATACACGTGCCGTTTCAATTCCCACAATTAGAAGCAATGCTTGTTCAGATAATGAAAATTATTTTACCAAAAAACTAAATATATTTAGGCGTTTGCTTCGAAAGTTTATTTTTTAAACGTGTTTACTCATATGTGAGCGTTGCAATAAGTTAGCGTGGTAAATGAGGAAAGCGAAGTGGTTATCCAAACAAAAAGAATCTAGTTGATGTAAAAAACTAAATGAATGTTTGATCATTTAAAAATTTAGGAATCAACAAATCTTAAATTTCCTGATTTAAACACGAATCTGTTGAAAAGATTTTACTGTTGTATGGAGTACATTTCGACCTAATTTAAAAAATAAATTTAAACCGCAATCTATTGCCAATATTAAAACAAATCGTCAGATTTAACGAAATGTAGGTCATAGAAACAATATTAACCCAATCCAGATACTGTTATTCTATGAACTAGAGGTCCCGCAGTAGTCGAAATTCGACTATAATTCACTAGAATTGTAAGTTTTTACACTATTATGATTGTATTTTATACTTCTATAATCACAAATTTCGCCAAGACTACACTACACTATAAAAATATTAACAAAGACAAACAATATTTAATGTATTCTCAATTTGACAACAGACGTCAAGAACAAAAGTTTGACAATAAATAGTATTTATGCGTGTGTGTGTCAAATACATGGTATGTAGTGTGTGTAATGTTTTCTTTATTGTTTTAATGTAGCTTTTATGCTTTATTTAAAAAAATTATTATAATTGTGCACTTCTTCTCTATATTCTCTATAAGTGTGGAAAATTTCATACTCCTCTGTCCGCGCAATTTTCGTAAATAGGGATACAAAATTTTTTTCTTCACGTATTAATATATAGATAACTATCCGCAAGTGACGTGTGTTTAATCTTCTTTAATTTTTACGTGTTTTTAGTTAAGTTAGCTACAGGTATGTTAATGTCGCTATCCACCACGCAGAGGACAGATAAATATGGAGGAATATAGTTCGAACTCAAATGCCTAAAGGTCACGCCCTCAGCACTGAGGAACATGATACTGGAAGGAGGAGGAAGATGTGAATCTACTGGTTAAATACGCCCTTTACCTATGAAATTGCGTTTCAGTATACAGAATGTTTTAGTTTTTTTCATAGCTTATGTGGGTGGACGAGCTCACAGCCTAAAATGGTTACCAGAGCCCGTAGACATCTACAACGCAAATGCCGCCACCCACCTTGAGATATAAGTTCTAAAGGTCTCAGTATAGTTATAACGGTTGCCCCAACCTTCAAAGCGAAACGCATTACTGCTTCACGGCAGAAATAGGCAAGGTGGTGGTACCCGTGCTTCCAACCGAAACGCATTACTGCTTCACGGTAGAAATAGGCAAGGTGGTGGTACCTACCCGTGCGGACTCACAAGACATCCTACCACCAATAATTCATTTGTTTTTGAATTATTTTTATTTCGTAAATTTTAATTTTATTTTATCACAAAACCGCATTGAAAAAAAACCCAGCAAAATTAAGTGAAAAGATTCAACAAAAATACCTTCATTCTCTTCTTCGTGAATGCCTCATTAATTTTCATTCATGAATTACTAAGTCTATTCACTTGTCTAGTCATGAATATATTTTTTTAATGAAACATTCGCACAATGAACACTTTCAGAGGGAAGAATAAACGGAAATGCGGAGATCGATAGTTTGTTGGTGTAGTTCGATATAGAATAAATAACCTTGTCGTAATATCTCGAAACATTTGAAGTTAAGCTATTTTGTCGTGAGTACTCAACGGTAGGCAGCGGCTTGGCTTTGCCCCTGGCATTGCTGAAGTCCATGGGCGACGGTAACCACTCACCATCAGGTGGGCCGTATTCTCGTCTGCCTACAAGGGCAATATATCAAAAAAAGACTTTAACTAGAATAAACTCTCAGATAAATATATCTATAAACATATATTTTTTAAATGAACATAATTTATGTTAGTATCTATAAAGTAAGCCCATTTTAAACTAATGTATATCTTCATATCCCCGGTTATTAATTCTATAGTGCCAGATAATATAACTCATCGTTCATCTACCACTAAATCTGATCTGTGACTCAGAAAACGTCGAAGCGATAAAAAGTATCAACGTGATCGAAATAAAAGTCCAGACTTGTACTAAACGTTCGTACGGAGTCTGCATCGAAATTATTTAATCAAAAAACATTCATAGCTTCCACGTTTTGTTTCATTGTCTCCCATATATGGCGCTCTGTTGTAATTGGCATTCTCTTATATATAGATAGACTGTGGTTCGAAAAATGTTTAAGGGTTTTTTGGAACGAAGTTCCTTATGGGACGACGCGGAGGGGTACCTAACCGGGAAAAAACGTCCGTAACGTAAGATGTTTATTAGTAAGCACACAGTGTACGACTTAACTTTGTAATAACGTACAAATTAGTAATGCACACAGTCTACGACTTAACTTTGTAATAACGTACAAAAAATAACATATTTTTTTATCATTCATTGACCACGATCTCAGAGCGTTCGTTTGCGCAATACACTAACTCTTATGCAAACAACCGTGAATGAAGTGTACCACAATAAGTTCGCACGTTACCGAATGACCGTGGGTTGTTGCGAAGCCTCCAATTTTATTTTCTTTATACCTCGAATAGAACTTAAAATTAATATTTTTATAATAAGGAACTTCGTTCCTATCCGGTGTCCCACGACACCACACATCTTTTTTTCTTGCAAAATATTCCACATGCGTTAAGTTTATATTGTTCGTCTTCAAAGAGGACAAATATTTTTTTGATTCACTTCCACGGCTTTGATTTGGAATACTCCAGTTTCGGCTAAAATTGTTGTGTTGAAATTAAAGACAAAGATTATTAGAATCACAATGCATGAACATTGGTTCAAGGGATAATGGAAATCATTATAAATGTTGTCTAGAAAATAGGATATATGACCCTAGCTACTTCAAGCTACTATTACAACTATTAACTACTTAAATACTATTTTCTGTACGGAGTAGTAGATAATAGTAGAATTAGGGACACCAAATAGAGAGGGTAGGGTTATTGCAATAATAACACCTCAGAGTACACTTAACATTTTCACAGAGAAGTATGTAAGCTTCAATGCTGAATTTATCGTAAGCGTCAATCAACAGATCAATTTGATGTAAATAAATTCTATAATTTATTACGATTGGCTTATGATTTAATATTAGATTATTAATCATAAAGAAAGAATGATATGAATTTTAGTTTTCAAAATGTAATCGATTCTGACGTAGCATCTGTTTTCAGCATATGATTTAATTTAAGAATTAAATTATAGTCATATAGATATTCGACCATACTAAGATAGAGATCAAGAACCTAAAAAAAAGACAAGAAACTAAACACGCAGTTGTATTAAAACTAATTTATAAAAAAAGAAGACGCGTGTGATTTAATTGATCATTAATTCATCTAATGGATAATATTTATTTATATATTATATTTTTATATGTGTATATATATTTATGTATATGTATTTATTTTTTTAAGTACAGGTATTTGTATCTATAAATATTATGTATGTTATATACATATACACATATTACGTTTAAGTAATATCATTATCACACTACACCTACCAAGGTTCATCTCTGCTACCCCCTAAGGTAGACTGTCAGAGAATGCCTATGGCATTAAGTCCGCTTTTATACTGTCTAGTATATAAAGTTATAAATAAATAAAGAAATAAATAAATTTAAACATCTGAGACATAATCAAGAAAAACAAATTGTAATTTAAGGCGAGTTCGTGTTAGTTTATTGTTTTAAGCGGAGAATTGCGAGTAGTTTCAAAATCCTTTATCGGTAATTGAAGGCCTACCTCCCGGCGATCAGTCAGCGTCAAGGACAAAACCGATCGGGAACATTAAGCCTGACCTAAACCGGAAATCTTACGGTGAATTTCTATATTTAATTTTTCTTTTGGCATGGCAAAATAGTTTATTTACCATGTCTGTTGTACGAAGGTGTTTCGGTGACGGTGGTGTGAAGGTCTTCAGAGATTGCGAGAGCCTATGAACGCTCAGCATAAATGCTAATACCGTTACGCCGGTAAGAGCAACGCCATCTACCGTCGAATATTAGAAACTTATATCAAAAGAACTAGTAAACTCGAGAACCGTCGAGAAGTACAACGCCATCTATTATCGAACAGCGGAAACACATATTGAAATGACTCGACTTGTCAAGAACGTTTAGATAAATCTAGGGATATCGACTATAAAAGCGTTGCAGAGATGACACGAATTTAGTTAATAACCGGATCTACTCGAAGCGACACAACGAACGGATCACCCGAAGCGAAGCTGAAGAAGTGAATTAAGAATTTTAAAGCGTTTGTTAAGTGTTCTAAGTTTTAATTTGTACTTCGGTAGAATTTTTATTTATTCTGGGGTTCGGCCCCAGCGCGTAACAGTACCAGTAGAGACTTTGATTGTACAAAGGCTGCCTCATCCTTGAAATCCCTGCTTCTGGACAGAATTAGGCACGGCAGACAAATCAGGTAGTTAAGTTTCTAAGCTCGACATTATAATATTATGATTGCGAATAACTAATTTTTACAACTTTTCTCATTACTAAGCATTTGAAATAAAACAAATCAACCGTATGAGTAATACGTCTACGTAAATTTGAATCAAAACTAATGAAGTATTACGTATTAAGAAGTTTTACGAATTGAGGCCATTTAACAAATAATACAAGTCATAATACTAATACTCAATTGTTGGAACAAACTCGAAAGTTTGAAATACCAAGTTTGTATAATTCGAGTCCATAGAACCGTTAATTCATCAGGTTCGTTTACTTTTGAGTAGCTTTTAATTTTATATGAAGCCATATGAATTACATATATATGGGTATTATGCATAAGTTAGGTGACGTATACACACAATACATTCCAAGCAACTTTGAAGTGTAAGTATCTGAATTTGGATGAGTTATACATAGTTTGGTTGCGATAGCTAAATTCCATCGAAATAAATCCAACTTTATGGTCGTTCAATTCTAGATTTGTTCAGTTAATCTATTTCCTCCATAGATCTTCTTCTTTTCTTACCCTTGTTCCACATTATGTTAGATCAGCGCTGCAGACCCTCTTATTACCCATGAAGTAACCGTTAAGGATGAAACAATTAAAGTAAGCTCAAATGCAAAAAGTTAGGATTATCAAAAAGAATCAGTTTGTACTCGCTAATGATAATGTCTCAACTTCAATGCTAACAAAATCTTGTCGTTTCTGAGTTTATTAAGCAAAGCAAGGCATACCTTAATGCGTTCATCGCGCTGGAAATCGTTCAGTGTGCTTAGTGCGAGTTTTTTAACGTTCTCGATAGCGTAAAAGTTAACTCAAATCTGTATGGAGTTAGAACGTTTGCCAACGTTTGCCGCTAGAGGCGCTGTTCCAATTGCTTAGCTTTTACTGCGTTAACTTTTACGCTATCGAGAACGTTAAAAAAAAGACTTGTGGCACTCGGAGACTGCCGCGGTAAAGCTATTGCATAGCATTTTTTATGAACTTATGCAATTATAAATCGACAATAATAATTTAATATTAAAACAACAATAAAATAAGATCCGGCGAGAAACTCAGTGGGCTAACTTTCAATGAATCTGCTACATTGTGAGTATTCCATTTTGATCGCGCACTCACTAGAGGGCGCTACACGGGATAGAGACACGCCTTTGGATGCTAGTTCTAACTCTCATTTGCCCAGAATCAACGGTTTAGCTAGTTTATTTTTAATGCCACTCCAATCACTGAATGAGTAGTAGGAGTAGTAATAAAATTCTTCGACTAAGCGATAGAAAATAGCACGCCCAACGCATTGTAATGTGATATAATTTTCTATTCCATTCACACACATTTCTAGTCCACAATTCCGTTTGTCACCGATAGATGGTGGTTGACGCAAAAGGTGAATCGTGCTATCGAAATTATATCACATATTTTGATAGTACATAAATCGGTGTTTAGACTTCTTACTTTAAACACTACACAAGCGCAACGTGTGAATATGTTGAACGCGAGCTTCATAGTAGGCGTAGTGAGGGGTGGAAGGTTTTTTTCGTTACGGAATTTCACGATTCCGCACTCAAGCCGCGCCCAAGGCCCGCGATAAAATCTATGCAATAGCTTAAAACTCGCTCTAAGCACACAGCTCGCGCGGCAACTAGTTATCAAGATTTGACGCAAATGGACCAATATTATTTTGACGCTAACGATGAAAACTGTTGCTAATTAAGCGGCAGATTGAGCATCGTTGTATATAATGCGTTTTATATAAACCGTTCAAACCAATAAGGAGTCGTTTTTCTAATGTTTCTCGCCGGATCTTCACAGCAGGTCGCGATCGATCCGGTAGTAGATTAATTCGCGAAGCAAGCTCTTGATTTGTTAGATCTCCTTCGAAGCAAATCCCATCCCTCCTGGCTGAGCCTTTGCTTGTCCACCTGTCCTGGTGAAACTGGAAAGGTCTCGGGGCCACCAGTAATCCTTCAATCATAAAAAAAACAGTTTTAATGTTCACTCCGTACACGTCATTAATATTGTGAGCCGTTTGTGCGGTAGAGCTGTCGCAACGGAGCTCCTATTCCACAATTTCTAGTATTTTTATCGTGTCCATATTGACCAAAAAGATGCAAAATATTGTTACGCCGCGAAGAGTAACGCCATCTATCACCGAATAGTCGAAAGAATATCGAAGGACCTAGAAGCACACAGTACGCTCGAGAAGTACAACGCCATCTATTGACAGATAGCGGAAACTACTACTAGAGATGTGTAGAATATTCTCGATAATTCTAGAGATGAGGTTTCGGCTATAAAAGCGTTGTAGAGATGGCACCCAGTCAGTCAGTAATCGGAACTACTCGAAGCAAAACAGCGAACGGATCACCTGAAGCGAAGCGAAACAACCGAATTGAGAGTTTGAAAGTGTTTGTGAAGTGTTTCTCCATACACTAATGTGGAGAAATTTTATTTATCCCGAGCCTCAGCGCGTAACAATATGTAAAAAAAGAAAACACTAAGAATTCCATATTTTTTAAATAAAATTCATTTCGATTTAGAATTTATTGCTAGCCATACACATAAACTACATTCAAATTGCCAGTATTGCAACTCATATGCAGATATGGTAATAATACCAGGAAACTTCTTCATAAATATTTAGATGTAAAATGGACAGAATGAGGCCAAACGTTCATAGAATGTGTTCGTGAAATATTCATACAAAGTTTTTTTAATTGGACTAAATCAGTAGTGAATATTCTTGTTCTTTTTATACGCTTTTATTAGCTTCAGACGTATGTATTTTTGTAACGGAATCTTTGAACATGATTTTGACCCCTTTCAAAACGTCGGATTAACTCGAAATTTGGTATACTTATTAAGGACCGATGACAATTCAATATTTTCTGCTTTTCAGGATATTATCAAAATAATCCTTCTACTCATATCTGTTCATAAAATATTTATAATTACTTATACCATGCACCCCACGCTTTTTTACAATAAAATATTTTTTTCTTACACTATTTTTAATTCAAATTTATTTTCTATTTTTAGTTGGATTTTCTATAAAAGCGTATTTTGTTAGTTTTTTAAAACTAATATTTATTTTGTTGCTTGTTTTTCAAACAAAGGACACAGGTAGCGCCTGAAATATACGCTACTGTACATTTTGACACCTTTCATTAAAACGCAAAAGTCCGACGGACGTCGAGTAGATTAAAATTCAAATTTTTTAGCGCTTTTAGAGTCCGTTTGTGATAAAAAATATCGATTCTTACCGATACTGAATTACTGATTTAAATACATAGACGCAATCAGGCTCACAGCGCGCACTTTGAGTTTTATTCGCCTTCAAAAGGGATTATTTTTTATTTTTCCTCAAGTTTATTTAAAGAATGTTGTGTATTTCATCGGTTCTTGTCTATGTGATTTAATGACAATATTTGGTACCGGTAGGCCGGGATTTTTAATCATTAGGACATTTTTTAACACCCCTGCTCTCTGTTATTGGTACAAGCCAACAAAGCATTTCATATCGATATTTAAAATCGCACTAGTACCTCCGTGGACATTCAGTAATGAACCCAATCCCGAACTAATCATACTGTTTAGATTCACTTGGCTCATAATAAGCACAATTTATGTACATAGCGAGAATGAGGCTAAAACACGCACTGTGACTCACAGCTCATTCATCTTTTAATTCACTTCACCTCATAAACCCATCATGAATTAATACGGTTTGCGAAAACTAAACAGAATCTGCATATTTCTGCCGTGAAGTAGTAATGCGTTTCGGTTTGAAGGGTGGGGCAGCCGTTGCAACTATACTGAGATCTTACAACTCATATCTCAAGGTGGGTGGCGGCATTTACGTTGTATATGACTATGGGCTCCGGTAACCACTTAACACCAGGAGGCCCGTGAGCTCGTCCACTCATCTATGCAATAGAAAACAAAACAAAAATCCAATTGAAATAAACAAAGGTTACACAAAATGACTTATATGTGTGTAGCGTATTCCATTGTTTTAGTTTTTCGAGTCGAAATAATATATAGCAATGCGAGCGTGGCGTGAAATGTATTTATGGCTTGAAGTAGGTATGTTAATTGGTATTAATAATGGTTTGTACAAGGGCGGCCCGATTCCTTTGAGCCCGCGTTAAATTAGCAGCTTGTTTTGTTTCCAATATGTCCACGTAAGATTTCGGCTTGATCTACTGATATTCTAATAGTGACTGAAACTAAATTTGATTACATTATACTTTACGATAGGCAGCAGTTTGGCTCTGCCTCTGGCGTCGCTGATGTCCGTGCGCGACGGTAACCACTCACCATCAGTCGTCTGTCTACACGGACAATAAATAAATAAATACTAAATAGGCAATTACCTATTTTTTTTTTTTTTTTTATTGCTTAGATGGGTGGACGAGCTCACAGCCCACCTGGTGTTAAGTGGTTACTGGAGCCCATAGACATCCACAACGTAAATGTGCCACCCACCTTGAGATACAAGTTCTAAGGTCTCAAGTATAGTAGCGACGGCTGCCCCATCCTTCAAACCGAAACGCATTACTGCTTCACGGCAGAAATAGGCAGGGTGGTGGTACCCACCCGCGCGGACTCACAAGAGGTCCTACCACCAGTAATTACGCAAATTATAATTTTGCGGGTTTAATTTTTATTACACGATGTTATTCCTTCACCGTGGAAGTCAATCGTGAACATTTGTTGAGTACGTATTTCATTTGAAAAATTGGTACCCGCCTGCGGGATTCGAACACCGGTGCATCGCTTCAACACGAATGCACCGGACGTCTTATCAGTTAGGCCACGACGACTACTATTACTGTGTCTCACTCTTAATCTTTTAACCAGCACATCTGGTATGTAAAAGTTGTATCTACCTATACACTAATATATAAATCTACAGTGGTTTTAACGGATGTTCCGTTATAACTACTGAACCATGCATCTAATTGACTTGAAACTTGGTATCCATGTAGAAAATACATGTACTTAATGGATAGGCTAATATTTATATGAGCGTTGGACTCTCTACACCAGTTGCGGGGGCGTTAATGATGAGAATCTTTGTGGGGGTGAGTAATAATAATGTTAATTTTAAATGCCCAACGAAGCGGACGGGTAAAGCTAGTATAAACATAAAATTTATATAGATTTTTTGTTGATAAGTGTATGTTTGTTTTAGAGTCTAAATGATCTCTTACGTGCATTCATCGCTCGTTACGTGGCGCCGAACATCGTGTTGGCTGTTTCGTGTTTATTTGTTCGTGTTTTATTATAACACATGCTCACACTAAGTCGTGAATACGCGTTGAGAAATTCACGGAATTCACGTAAATTACTAAAAGCACTCTCGAATGAATGGTTCTGCTTGCGACTGTTTGTTGGCCTTGAGAAATGTGTACGACGATATATTTATCGTCACCGTGAATGTAACATGGCGTTAAGCTATTTTTATAAGTCTTATTTGTCATAATCCATTGTTTCCAATATGTCCACGTAAGATTTCGATTTGATCTATTGAGATTCTAATAGTGATTGAAACTAAATTTGATTACATTAAGGCTTTACGTTAGGCAGCGGCTTGGCTCTGCCCCTGGCATTGCTGAAGTCCATGGGCTTCAGTAACTACTTAACACCAATCCAAGCAATAAAAAAAATTACAAAATTATCGTACACGTGAGAAAATACGCAGGAAGCTATCAAGAAATAAAAGATTGCGTCAAGTCAGAGTAGATAATCAATTTCTCATACAGAAATCAGTAACGAATTAAAAAAAAGCGGGGTGATGGTACCTACCCGTCCGGACTCACAAAAAGTTCTACCACCAGTATTTTTTTATTAAAATTATTTATTAGTTATTATCTGAATATTATGCAGTAGGTACTGTTTTGAAACAAATACTAGAAAAAATGTTATTGAGATACAACAGTATTTTATTTTTATTGATGAACAAACGGAAAAAATCAATTTAAATTATATCCAGTAGCGACCCGCCCTCGCTTCGCTTCGGAAACTGTAATTTATTATTGATTTCTCTACTATTTAATGGATGTTATTATACATATAAACCTTCCTCTTCAATCACTCTATCTATTAAAAAAACCGCATCAAAATCCGTTGCGTAGTTTTAAAGATTTAAGCATACATAGGGACAGACAGATATAGGGACAGAGAAAGCGACTTTGTTTTATACTATGTAGAGATTGAACATGTCTAAAGAGCGGTTTTGTTTTCATGAAGCCAGTATACTAACAGCTTAGTGGGTTTTTCAGTAACACTTCTTCCGTCGGTCCAATTGATAATTGATATTCGGTTATCAAGGATTTTTTAAGACGAGTATAGCAGGCATAGGGGGGAAAGTTCGATAAGGCAATTAAACCAGAAACTGATTCTGACAGAGTGATCAAGAATATATTGGTAGTATTTATAGTATTTACTTAGACAGCACACAGCACTATCGTGTCTCTTCCTATTGATTGATTGAGGTATTCTCCAGAGAATAGGCGTCAGCACACCCCTCTTCGCATTTACTCGTGGTTGAACGTATTGTTATCTGTCTATTTCCGCCGTGAAGCAGTAATGCGTTTCGGTTTCAAGAGTGGGGCAACTATACTGAGACCTTAGAACTTATATTTAAAGGAGGGTGGCGGCATTTACGTTGTAGATATCTATGGGCTCCAGTAACCACTTAACACCAGGTGGGCTGTGAGCTCGTCCTCCCGTTTAAGCAAAAAAAAATTGTGAGCCCATATGCACAGTAGCAGTATTCTTCCTATTTGTGCTGTAAAGCTATGCGTGTCGACCTAAAGGGTAGGACTTCGATTTACGATTCAGAGTTCGACACCATTTTTCAAAGTTATATGCTGACCCATCAATATCTATCAATAGGGTCTATTATCTGTCCATTTAAAGTAGAAATAAAAGTAATCGATGCTAAATGTCCGTGTCCATGTCCTCCGATAAATCAGTCAATAAAAAAAAGGCTCACTTAAAAAGATCTCTAATAGCATTGCATATATCGTCTTCTTGCATTAAAACTGTATAATCTCAAAACTTACTAATTTTACAGGAGAGTGTTTTAAAGGTTTAAAACATGTGATATTTTTAATATTAATTGTCTTTATAACATTTATTTTTTATTTTTTACCAGTTACATTATCTGTCTTTTAAAGTAAGATAAAATTAACTATTAATTTTGTTAATAGTAGTGAAAACATAGGTAAATAAAAATAAAAAAACTAATACTAAACTACGCTCTTTTGACAGTATCTATGAGAAAAATACTGATGATACCAAATGATTCCGCATATTAACTCAATTTCGAATATTTTTGGAAATTGTACACTTTTAATGCGAAAAGACGATATTTATACTGTGGTCATCATCATCATGCTTTCCTATTACCCTCTGCTAGGGTGTAGGGCTCGAATCAATTTTTTCCATTTATATCGGTCTTGGGCAGTCTGTTCTAGCTCCTCCCACGTCATGCCCAAGACCCCTACCTAGCTCCTGCTCCACCGAGCGACGCCAAGTTGTTCTGGGGCGGCCTCTCTTCCTTTATACTGTAGTACAATAGCGTAAAATATTCAAAGTCCACGATGTACCACGATTACATTTAAATAAACAATAGGAGTGGAGTAAATGGAAAATGCCACGAGCGAAGGCTCTGTGCACTTCCGTCTTCCCGCAGGAAATCAGAACGCGGCCAATCGATAGCTTCAATGTTCAAACAAACAAAATGTATTTTTGTTTAGAAATCGAGACGTAGTTTTTAGTTCAAACTGTTTTACAGATGAATCGGTTTGTTAGGATCTATATTTAATTGTTTCGTTGGTGGATTTCTCTCTCTTTTTTAATACGCTTTTTTATTAGCTTCAGACGTTTTTATCAATGTTAGTATGTAACGGAATCTTTGAACTTGATTTTGACCCCCTTCAAAATGTCAGATTAACTCGAAATTTGGTATACTTATTAAGGACCGATGACACTTCAATATTTAAAAAAAATTAAATTCTACTAAAATAAATAAATAATAGCTTAAAAAAACTAAAAAATATGCTTTTATAGAAAATCTCACTGAAAAATAGAAAATAAATCTTAATAAATTTGAATTAAAAAAAGTGTAAGATTAAATGATTTTATTGTAAAAAAAGCATGGGGTGCTTTTCAGGATATTATCAAAATAGCCCTTCTACTCATATCTGTTCATAAAATATTTATAACTACTGATACCATGCACCCCATTATTTTGAACGAAGCTCCTTTACCCGTCTTTTGTTGTTGACACTTTGACAGATGAATTATCACGTAACGAAAAAACGTTTTGGTCTCTAGGCTTTTTGAAGTCGTCGTGGCCTAAAGGATAAGACGTCTGGTGCATTCGTATGAAGCGATGCACCGGTGTTCGAATCCCACAGGTGGGTACCAATTTTTCTAATGAAATACGTACTCAACAAATGTTCACGATTGACTTTCACGGTGAAGGAATAACATCGTGTAATAAAAATCAAACCCGCAAAATTATAAATTGCGTAATCACTGATGGTAGGACTTTTTTCCGCTGTGAAGCAGTAATGCGTTTCGCTTCGAAGGGTGGGGTAGCCGTTGTAAATATACTGAGACCTTAGAACTTATATCTCGAGGTGGGTGGCGCATTTTCATTGTAGATGTCTATGGGCTCCAGTAACCACTTAACATCAAGTGGGCTGTGAGCTCGTCCATCCATCTAAGCATAAAAAAAAATCGATGCGCTATTTATTAGATGCTGATATCTATAAATCTCGTGATGATAACGAAACATATAGACGAAATTTACAAAGACGAATTAATTTGAGTACCTACATTTAAATTGTGTAGGCATATTTTTTAACTAGCTGTACCCGTCCGCTTCGCTGAGCATTTAAAATTAACATTATTATTTCTCACCCCCACAAAGATTCTCATTATTAACGCCCCCGCAACTGGCGTAGGGAGTCCAACGCTCATATAAATATTAGCCTATCCATTAAGTACATGTATTTTCTACATGGATACCAAGTTTCAAGTCAATCGGATGCATGGTTCAGTAGTTATAACGGAACATCCATAAAAACCACTGTAGATTTATATATTAGTATAGATACAATTCTGAATATCACACCTATATTTTAGACAGTAGTTTTTTTCTAACCTGGCAGTTTCTGGAGTCCAACAAGAAAGTCTAAAACCAGTTACAGAATTCCACCCCAATGAAACATTAAATTCTTGAAGTATTTCCGCTATTAACCAATTAGTTTTGTTGATTAAATTTTTATTACCCACACTTTTGACAAACGACTTTTAATTCCATTTTCTATTTAATCCCCGAACCGTCTCTCTTCTGAGAACGGATAATTAGATTGTTTTCCGGAGGTTGACAAGGGACCGCAGGTTGGATCGAGTGGTATTGCTTCTGCGAGCAAGTTAATTCGAATTGACTTTGACCTTTACTTAACTTCCAGAAAAAGCGACCTAGTTTTACTTTTACACACGCCATTAATTTTATTAAATTAATTAAGGTATTAAAAATCTATATATTAATACGTGAAGCAAAAACTTTGTATCCCTTTTTACGAAAATTGCGCGGACGGAGGAGTATTAAATTTTCCACACTTATAGAGAACTAGCAAACCCGGCGAACTTTGTTCCGCCACACGGTTTGTTTCAAACACATCAACCAGTCAACTTCAAAATTCTACTATAATTAACACAATTAACCATAGAATATAATATATTACGTTTAGCTGTCAGTTGCGTTTTGTTATAGTTACCACGTTTTAGTGTCAAGTCCCACGGGAATGTGATAAAAAGTATACTATGTCCTTCTCCTGGTTCTAAGCTACCTCCTCACCAATTTTTAGCCAAATCAGTTCAGTCGTTCTTGAGTTATAAATAGTGTAACTAACACGACTTTCTTTTATATATATAGATATAGAGAAGAAGTGCACAATGCTAATATTTTTTTAAAATAATGCATAAAAGATACATTAAATCAATAAAGAAAACATTACACACACTGCATACCATGTATTTGACGCACACCCGTATGTATGCATAGGTACTATTTATTGTCAAACTTTTGTTCTTGACGTCTGTTGTCAAATTGAGAATACATTAAATATTGTTTGTCTTTGTTCATATTTTTTATAGTGTAGTCTTGGCGAAATTTGTGATTATAGAAGTATAAAATACAATCATAATAGTGTACAAACTTACAATTCCAATTAATGATAGTCGAATTTCGACTACTGCGGGACCTCTAGTAATTATTAAACTATGCTACTCTCTCATGGATACATAGCACGTGCGTATTTCTGCTGAGAGGTAGAGCTCTGGAACGATAAGGCAACTGTTATAAAAGACAATCAGGACTTTGATTTTATGCCTCAGATGGAGGGCCAAAATTCACTTAATGATATCTAAGGTAATCACTTAACATCATGTATAGATGTCCATAAATATCAATTTAAAAACTATACATAGTCAAACAATGTCTGAAGTCGTCGTGGCCTAAAGGACAAGACGTCCGGTGCATTCGTGTTCACCGATGCACCGGTGGTCGAATCCCAGGCGGGTACCAATTTTTCTAATGAAATACGTACTCAACAAATGTCCACGATTGACTTCCACGGTGAAGGAATAACATTGTGTGATAAAAATCAAACCCGCAAAATTATAATTTGCGTAATTACTGGTGGTAGGACCTCTTGTGAGTCCGCACGGATAAGTACCACCACCCTGCCTGATTCTGTTGTGAAGCAGTAATGCGTTTCGGTTTGAAGGATGGGGCAGCCATTGTAACTGTACTGAGACTTTAAAACTTATATTCTCAAGGTGGGTGGCGCATTTACGTTGTAAATGTCTATGAGCTCCAGTAACCACTGAACACTAGGCGGGCCGCGAGCTCGTCCACCCATTTAAGCAATAAATAAAAAAATACACCATAAGTCAATTATTTTTTAAACTATTAATATTTAAAATTTAAACACGAGCCTTCATTAAGACTATGCACAACATGATGATCTTTGATCTTATGATCTTTTGAATATTACTGAATTTACCTTAACAATTTATATATATTATACTTAATTACCTTAAAACTACAACAAATGAATAAATCAATAGACCATCAGAAAGGATTTTATATATAATCATGACTTTACTAATTCGGATTGGAGTTTCACTTATAGAAGAATTGGGAATGGAACAAGAACTTGACTTCTTTAGACAATAATTATTTTTTATCTTCAATAATTTGTGCGCTTTGAACTCTGTTAAGTTAGTAAAATTTCTTTGCCAATCATAATGATAGACGTAAATTATAATACAAAAAATAAGATACATTGTTTTTTTTTAAACAATTAACATGACAAAATCATTGAAACCACTGCATAAATTACTAACAAGGCAATTGAGTGGTACAAATAACCTGAAGGTTTTGTCAGTTATACTAATAATGAGGTTCATTTAATCAAAAAAATCCTTAGAAGGCTGTTCCTTACTGCGAGAAAGTAAGGTTAACATTTTACGTTTCATTGCCAAGTCCAATTTAATTGAGATTAAGTATTTTGATTGAAATTCTTAAAAGGAATGCCTCGGGGCTTTTTAAGAGTTATTTATTTTCTTGTCGTGAAAAGAGCTGATTGTTCTCTTTACTTGTTTTTTAAATATGTTTATAGAAGTTAAATTACGTTTTAAAATGAAATTTGCTTTAAATTAATGACTTGTGATGAACATGTTTATTTGCTCTTAGAATGTTTTTCCTAAATAGAATTACACTTCGCATTGATCTGGACTAAAAATTACCATACAAATCCGCTAGTTTCTATTTTCATAAATTATGTCGCTAGGAAAAAAGATATTTTTCAATAAAATATGAAACTATTATAGTAATCATACAGAGGAGGGCCGTTCGGATTGTCGATAATCCCACTCTCTCAGATCGTTTGGAGCCTCTGGGTCTGCGGAGGGACTTCGGTTCCCTCTGTATTTTGTACCGTATGTTCCATGGGGAGTGCTCTGAGGAATTGTTCGAGATGATACCATCATCTCGTTTTTACCATCGCACCGTCCGCCACCGGAGTAGAGTTCATCCATACTACCTGGAGCCACTGCGGTCATCCACAGTGCGTTTCCAGAGATCTTTTTTGCCACGTACCATCCGGCTATGGAATGAGCTCCCCTCCACGGTGTTTCCCGAGCGCTATGACATGTCCTTCTTCAAACGAGGCTTATGGAGAGTATTAAGCGGTAGGCAGCGGCTTGGCTCTGCCCCTGGCATTGCTGAAGTCCATGGGCGACGGTAACCACTCACCATCAGGTGGGCCGTATGCCCGTCTGCCTACAAAGGAAATAAAAAAAAAAAAAAAAAAAATATTGAATTAAAAATAGTGTAAGAAAAGATATTTTTATTATAAAAAAGCGTGGGGTGCATGGTATAAGTAGTTATGAATATTTTATGAACAGATATGAGTAGGAGGGTTATTTTGATGAATTCCTGAAAAGCACCTCACGCTTTTTTACAATAAAAATATCTTTTCTTACACTATTTTTAATTAAAATTTATTAAAATTTATTTTCTATTTTTTACTTGGATTTTCTATAAAAGTGTATTTTTTTAGTTTTTTTTTAACTATTATGTATTTATTTTTTATTTTTTAATTGAATTTCAATTTTCTCAATTATGTTTTTCCAAGTTTTTTTTTTAAATATTGAATTGTCATTGGCCCTTAATAAGTATACGAAATTTTGAGTTAATCCGACGTTTTGAAGGGGGTCAAAATCATGTTCAAAGATTCCGTTACAAACATACATAGGTACATGCATACGTACGTGTAATAAACGTCTAATAAAAGCGTATTAAAAACACGAATTCACTTCATATGAGTATATGAATTTAATGATATTCAACAAAAACACAGCGATTCGCTTCTGGACTTTGACCCGAAACCCCAAACGTCGATAAACTGTTTATTACTTGCGTTTTAAACAAACAAACGTCCGACCAGAGAATAATCCTAGATACAGACGTTAACGTGTATTCCTATCTCAATATAATACGGTTAAATTGTAGCTAAGCCGAGAAACGAGAAAAAAAAAGAGGAAAGTATAAAAATTTATGTAGTCAGTAAAAAAGTCGTAAATTTTGATAAATAAATAAAAAAAAAAAACAGCGCGTGCAAAGTTTAGAATAACCGCGGTGTCACGACTACACATTAAACTTGTATCGTGAAATCTGTTTATCCGGAGGGTTTATGTGTGCGTTATAAAATTTTGGCCCATAAATGTTATTAAAATACTACTATAATAACTACGTTACCAAAATAACTTTACAGAATTCGGTTAAGATTTCTTAGCGTTTGTTAAATAAATGAAAATTTACAATATTTGTTAATATGATTGTAAGTTTATTTTGATGGGCGTAATAATAACAGCATTCGTTGTATACACTGCATTATATCTTATCCAGAGTATCCCAATATTTGCTTTGAACGAAAATAGCGCCTATTATGTAGACTATACCGTTTTTTTAATCATCTACGGCCCCGACCTTTAGCATTTTCGGCCGCCGAATCCCACATAACCCTTGCGTCCCTGACCACAGGAGCTTCGAAATTTTCAATGTAAATTATGTTTTGGCGCGTAACGTACTCTACTCTGTTATATACTCTTCTATCAAAGACAAAGTAAAACATTAAGAATAGAGCGAGTGACATTGCCGTGACGTGTCGCTACTTAAGTACACCCTTTAGTTTTTTTTTTTTTCCCTACCTATGCTGATAACCTTCAGAGGCTATTTCAGCTAGCAAGATCAGTGCTTCGCAGAATCTACCATCGGATCGCAAAGGCAGCCCACGGAGAAGATCCGGCGACTTGAGGTACCTAAAAGCACCGTTAATGGATCGGGAGGATCCGTAATGACGCGTTTAGGGACATGGACTGTTTACCATTCGGTGCACAGGATCGGGTATGTAATTTCCGACGGCCACGGCAAGAGGATTTTCGTGTCGTGCAGCCTTCTCGAAGTGGTGCATTGATGCCGACTGTAGATACTGTTACGCCGGTAAGAGTAACGCCATCTATCGCCGAATTGTCGAACGAATATCGAAGATCGAGAAGTACAACGCCGTCTGTTGTCAGATAGCGGAAACACCATACTAGAGATGTGTGGAATATTCTCGATAATTCTTGGGATGAGATATCGGCTATAAAAACGTTGTAGGGATGGCATGCAGTCAGTTAGTAATCGGAACTACTCGAAGCGAAACAGCGAACGGATCACCTGAAGCGAAGCGGAAGAAGCGAATTGAGAGTTTTAAACTGTTTGTTGTAAGTGTTATAAGTGTTGAATACAGTGTTGATTTGTACTTTGGTGGAATTTTATTTACCCCGAATCCCAGCGCGTAGCAATACTTACTGACTGAGTCAAGCTCCAGGTCATCATGGAGATCTAAGTTCCTTAGGAAATATGTTTAGTTTGTATTCTTGTGAGGCTCATATATAAAACATATCCCAGATACGATTTACGTATACGATTGAACGTGTTTCCAGGGCGTGCCTCGTACGTGTTCGAATTACTACCCGAATTTAGATCAATATGTCTGTATTCGGTAAATAATTTGTTTTTCATGACTTCTTTTTAAGGGATAGATTTATTTATTTCCTTTGAATTTTCCGCGAGTCTCTACTAGACGTAATTTAAATTATTATTACGGTTTAATCTTGCGTTTTATTCTTTTTAATTAATTATTTCCGACTAAAGTGTTAAGTATTGGAAACATCGATATAGACCTTTCTCAAAAATATTTATATTTATTTCGATTTTGTTATTGCCTTCGTAGGCAGAGGAGCATGCGGCTCAACTGATGGTAAGTGGTTAGCGTCGCTCATGGATGTCAGCAATGCCAGGGGATAGCCATGTCGCTGCCTACCACTAGCTATTCCCCGCAAGCTTCGTTTGAAGAAGGATAAATATTATATATGTTACCGGAAATGTATGAAATCAAGGAATTGTATACAAATCCTAGGAAATGTGTACAATTCCGATACTATTTAGGAAATGTATAAAATATTGTTTGAAAAACTATTTAATGCATAGATATCCTAGGAAATGTATAAATTTCCTCGGAATTGTATATAATTCCAATATCGTATTAGGAAATGTATTAAGTAAATGCTTTCTGTAATAAAACACGTTGTTAATAATATTTTTTTATTATAACACTTATTGAGACAATCGAGTAACAGTCATACCGTAAAATAATAATAATATATTCATATTATCTTACTAATTAAAACTTCTAAAATCAACTATCTATTAACTTTTAACGTATCACAAAATCAACTTATATATTTTATTCTTATAAAATCAAATTTTCATTTGGCAAGTAATCAGTCTGATAATTAAGTAATTATAAATGTCAAAGTATAAAAGTAAATCTTTATATTATAATACTTGGTCAGTCCATATAGCTATTTATTTTTGCAGGGTAAGCTCGAATGGCATTTGGAAGTACATCATACTTTATTTTTAAAACACAGACATCTTGATGTAGCACAGTTTTTCTTGCAAAGGCACTTCTTAAATCCCTGGCCGGTTCCAGTGGATTGCAAGTTGGCAACTGAGTAGTGCAAGACTCGTCCCGTTGTCCCCGCGTACCCATCAATATTTTAAATGTTTTACATTTCCGATTGCTATTTAGGAAATGTATAGATTTCCTAGGAAATGTGTAATGTGTAAGTATAATATAATTTATTTCACACATTTCCGTGCGATTTTAGGAATTACATACATTTCCTAGGAATTGTATACAATGACGGATTACATACATTTCCGTTAACATATATATATATAAATCTACAGTGGTTTTTACGGATGTTCCGTTATAACTACTGAACGATGCATCCGGTTGACTTGAAACTTGGTATTCATGTAGAAAATAAATGTACTTAATGGATAGGCTAAAATTTATATGAGTGTTGGACTCGCTAATAATAATGACAATAAATAATAATAATGTAAATAATAATGTTAATTTTAAATGCCCAGCGAAACGTTCGAGTACGGCTATATTTAAAAAAAATATTTTTACAATTATGTATAAACAAATTAAAAACAACAACATTAAAAAATTTAAACAAAAAAATATAGATAAATGTATTTAGAGGTAAAAGATTTATGTATAATCCAAAATGGCCGACCATGTCATACAGTATCGAAAAGTGATTTATAATCATTGAAAGGATTATTAATGTTCATTAGTTTCTGATATTAATGATCGATCGAACAGTGTTGACTGTGCGTTGTTTAATCCTTTTGCCTGACTGTACATTTAATTTTAGATTAATATGAGCTAGAAGCTACGGTCAGAGCTTACTGTAAACTAATGGTCCCGCAGTAGTCGAAATTCGACTATAATTAATTGAAATTAAATGTTTGTACACTAATGATTCTATTGTCAAAGACTATTTATACTTCTGTAATCACAGATTTCGCCAAGTCTACACTATAGACAAATATTAATAGAGACAAACAATATTACTCTTTTTTATTTTTTTTAAGGGATTTTATGACCTGGTAACTGAGACCTTTAAGTCATGTCTTATTTTAATTTATATTCATATTTTTATAAAAAATTATATTATGGAGTGAAATAAAATGAAGATGATTAATTTGAGACATTAATCAACTGGGATGAAATTAAATGAAATGAAATGAGATGATTTGGGATGAAATATACTCTCAGTAAAATGATGGTCATTTACTAAGATTTTTTCAGTGAACTTTTTGGAGGATCCCGAGAAGTTACGTCCAGCGGTTTTGTTTCATTTTCCCACATTTGTGCACTTTCACAGATATTAAACAGTTAATAAACCACCATTATTACACATCTGTACCTCAGAGGTAAACAATAGTAACTCCACATTTTGTCGAAATTAAGTTTTTTATACCATTAAAATCGCAAGAACCAGTTCTACATAATGGTATAAAGCATTAAATCCTACGTTGCCTATGAAAAGAGATATACAATGATATATAACATTAATTGCACAAATATTAACAGGGTATAGGATCTCAAATGATGTTGATATTTTTTGCCTCTAACCACAGCGCGACGTTAATGCTGTTCATTGGATATAATGTTCTATACCTCTTAAAAAACGCGGGGGCGCTCGCGATACACGTGAAACTGTCGTTGCTTTGAGCGTATAAAATAACGCAATTAATTGTATAAAAGTGTAAAAATAATATGTTTTCACGTGGAAAATTACTATGTAATCTTGCAAATCCCGGAGAACAGTGTAATGCAACTCCTGAATAGTAAGTGCTCTTATTATTACTTCCATTATCATGAACATATTGGGTAAATAATAGAAATGTAAACAAGTGGTAATTGCATGCTTGTCGTATAAGTGGCGAGTGGCTGAGTGGCGAGCTTTCTCTCATATTGCCCGTTATTCTTTTCTTCGAACAAATTTTAATCCAACCTATGATAGTGCTCAGTAGTTGTTAATGCCTCTCGCCGTCAACCTTCTGAGACTGACCGGGCTGAACGTTGTTTAGAACTTAACGTACTTTTAGCTCCATCTCAAGAAAAGTGTACGATCGGTGTTGCTACTGATAATGGATTCCAACTTTCAATAACTGTTTTGCTTACTGATATTTCTAAAAATTTCGTACCATCTACAAACTTTCAACACAAAGGTACAGTTAAGTTTATGAGCTGAAGTTATGAGTTTATGAGCTAAAGATTTTTCACCATTAGATGAAGAATATATACCAGACACCGATGTAGACGCTACAAAGTGCGAGTATGTTGGAAACAGGCAGGTAACTATACCAGAAACAAGTAACTCATCCATCGAAGATGTAGAAAATATGATAGAAAACAGAGAAACCCAATTACTCAATCAATCAGTTAATTCCTTTAAATCCTTTCCTTCCGTTAATTCCTTTAAATCCGTTAAATCATTTTAGCGTCTGCACTATACGCTAAAAGGATTTGACAAAGTTGAAGCGAAAGAAAGCCATGGTGCCAAAAAAATTCTAACTGTAGATCTCCAAAGATGTTTACCAACACTCTATTTGACTATAGCCAAAGTTTCTATTACAGAAAGCTGTGGACTCAGTTCCAAAAGATAACTGGTGTTTTATGTGGGACGAAACCGTGGCGGGTTGAGGTGGAAATGAAATGGCATCAGGAATAGTTAATGTTTTTAACGATAGAGCGTTGAAACAAGTAATCTTATGGAGCGACAATTGTGCGGAGCAGAATAAGAATGTATACTTGATGGTGGCTTAGGTACTTCTGGATATTGACTCAAAAAGAGCATTTGTAAATAATAGACCACAAGTATTTACTAAAAGGACACACATGGAAGTGGATGTGATCAACTCAATAATAGAACGAGAAAAGAAAAAGATCCAAGAGTTTCCCATTGTTACTCCCTGGCACAGGCAGTAGGTTATTAAGAGCTGTTCAAGAAATAATAAAAGTAAAATGATTAATATGGAAACCGATCACTTTAAGGATTTTTCTGCTTTTTGTGAAGGATCATTAACTCCTTTTGTTCACAGAAAAAATCGAATGCAGGAGACACTGTGCCTTATTCAGCTATAGTGTGGATGCAGTTCCGAAAAAATTAGATGGGTTCATTTGACCAGGAAACATTCTAACAAGTCAGTTTTATTAGAAACAAAGGAAGAGCATGTTCGATGTCCGCGACGAAACCTATTGGAGAAACTCGAAAACCCATTTCAGGACTGAAATACAACGACTTACAAAAATCGTTGCAGTGGATTCCATCTGTTTCATGAATATTAAAATAATCTTCCATGAGCGGAAGTTCCTGACTTGTCTGAAGCCTGCGAGTGAGCTATTAGTCTCTTATAAATAATCAGATAAATAAATATTTCACGCACTGAGTAAGCACTAGTGTAAGTACGTACAGATCGTATGTCGAACGGATCCGTAGTAGGTTCTCGAACGAAATCGTATTATCGGCCATCTAAAATGGATACCAAACGTAAATAGAGCTGTTATTGTGTCCCTTTTTCTTGCCAGAGCTATTTCTCTTTGAGTTTTGAACAAACGTTGCCGGAGTAAATCGATTTTAAGCAACAAGCACGTGCTCTGAAAGCCTTATATATTGAAGACAATTTTCAAAACAGAAAACAGAAAAATCGTCCTTTGTAAAGCATGTTTTGATGCATGTGAAAATGTGTCCTGTTATGCAAGTTCTTTGTATAATACATCTGCCTCATAAAACCTAAATTGTATTAGTAGACTGATGTGATGATATTTAAGATGTTTTATTTGTTACTAACTGACCCGGCAGACTTCGTAGTGCCTAAGCCTAAACCTTTGTATAAAATAAATTTAAAACAAACAATCCGTCCGACGGGGGGCACATCAAAAGAAAAACAAAATTGTTATTTTTATTTAATTCCGAGCATTTTCATATTTATCTACCTTTTAAACCTTCTCTGGACTTCCACAAATAATTCAAGACCAAAATTAGCCATATCGCTTCAGCCGTTTTCGAGTTTTAGCGAGACTAGCGAGACTAACGAACAGAAAAAAAATATATATATATATATATATATATATAGATTACTGGTCACGAGCGAAACTCTTAAAACCCATCTGGTGTTGTGGTGGTACCATAGCCCACAACGAGCCGCCCCCCACCATGATACTTAAGTTCGAAGTCTCAGTAAAAACAAGATCAACACAAAAACATGTTTTAAAAAAAAAATGGAAACTAAAACAAATTTTCAAATTCACAGTCGTAGTTTTTCCGTGCTTTGTCATATTTTCGAGCAGATATTTTAATTAAATGAAATACTGATGAATGTAAATGTGATTTTTGTTATATTACTGAAGCGCTTACAAGGGAAAACAATTTAAAGTTGTCAAATATGTATCTGATGATAGTCTGATAATTAATAATTAGTTATAATTATTAATATTGGTTGATAATTAATGTATTAATTGGTTGATTTGATAATTATGTATTACGACATGAGAAATAAACCTTCGACATTTTCTTTTTCAATTACGGTTTTGAATATGCTCTGATAAATCAAAGTGATCTAATCATCGCTTTATTGCTAACGGTAAACTGTCTGCGAAAACGATCAATTTCCACCAGATATGATGTCTCTAAAAGGAGTTTCCCATTGTCTTTCCAGAACTACCACACGTCCTTTTTGAAGCGAGTCTTCAAAAATCGTGAACAGCAACTTGACTGTGTCTGTGGCGTCACTGGCTTAATGTCTATGACTTCTACGGTGAAGGAACCACATCAAGTAGTAAAAATCAAACCTGCAAAATTATAATTTGCGCAATTACTGGTGGTAGGACGTCTTGTAAGTCCGCACGGGTAGGTTCCATCACCCTGCCTATTTCTGCCGAGAAGGAGTAATGCGTTTCGGTTTGAAGGTTGGGGTAGCCGTTGTAACTATACTGAGACCTTAGAACTCATATCTCAAGGTAGATGGCGGCATTTACATTGATATAGACATAGATGTCTATGGGTTCCGGTAACCACTTAACAACAGGTGGGCCATGATGTCGTCCACCCACCTAAGCAATAAATAAATAAATAAATTAAAAAATAATGGAGACCGGTTCCAAGCAAGTGGTCTTCAAGGAAATTATCTCTGTGTTACACTACGAAATGGTGTTCAATAGCTTAGGCTGAGTTTATTAGGTAGGACGATTATCAGTCGCTACTAAATCAAGCAGCACAATAAATTAATACAGGAGAAAAAAAGAAATAAAGTATTTTTTAATCGTTCTTCTATATGAGTCGACTATTATCAAAGCCGGCAATCTGACTTTTGGACAATGATTGGTAAATCAGAAAAACGAATTATTGACTTTGTATTCCATTGGCAGTCACAAAACTCTTCGGAACGAAATCTTAGATAATTAACAGGTTAACTATTAACCTTTATTTAGTGCAGGTTTTGAACCGTATTCTTTGAAGGAGACGATTATATTCAAATCAATCTGTATTGACATATCAATAAATTTTTTTTGTCCAAATGCACAGATTGCCACCTTTGATAATAGACGACTCATATGTCGATGCTTATACCGCACTAGTAAATTGCGTTCAAAGTTTATTATTGTTTTCCAAATGGACATTCCGTGGTGCCTTCAAATGTTGACTTCCGCTGAGAGTCGGTTAGGAAACATTTTCGTGAGAATCACGTTTCCGCTCGAAAGCCCCTGGGAAAACCGTAGGAATTGAATTTCGTATTATTCTTTAGACGGTAACCCTTAATTGAAATAAATAACCAGAATTTCTTCCAAGATATTACCTACGATGCCCACGTCGATGTGGTTTCGCCATCTTGTTTCTCCTAGTGATTTCTGTTAGCAAAAACTAAAGAAAATATTTCAAATTTTAAATTCTATATTATACCTGTTAGGCTGATAAGGTTGTGTTTTGAGTGGCTTGGTATTTGAAATAATAAATAATAGTTTAAAAAACTAACAAAATACGCTTTCATAGAAAATCCAACAAAAAAATAGAAAATAAATTTTAATATATTTGAATTAAAAATAGTGTAAGAAAACATAAATTTTATTGTAAAAAAAAGCGTGTAATAATTGAATGTGGATTGATGAAATTGGATAACACCATCCTGTCTAATTCTGTAGAAAAACAGTAATAAATATCAAAATCGAAGGTTTAGACAGAGCCATTGCGAGATTAAATTTCGATAATAATTATTTTAATAATGCCAAGACAGATTGATACATTGACAGGTCCTTCCTTTGTGAATAAATTATGACACCACAAAAATACTTCATCTTCCTTATCTCTTTGATTGTGTTTAATTTCGCTTCATCGTCGATTTGAAAGTGGTTATTTTAGTAACATTGAGGCCATGAATCACTTGCAAGGACGTTAGGCGAAACGCGTAATGAAAATTTAACGCTACAAGCTACACGAGGTTGGCGAGTTATTCGCACTGGAGCTTATTGACGCGCGTTTATTTTGTTTTCTAAATTGATTTGTTGCTGTAACGCTGTGTGCCTTCCGATATCGGATTCCGATTTTAGTGGAAACTCTAAAATTAGAGAAGCTGAATGAATTTCGTTATTGTATCCGGAACGATTTGAATTGCATTTTTTTTTGGTCTTTAATATTGTTTGACTTATTGTAAAAATAACGTTTCATTTTAGAGTTTATTTATTTATTTATTTATTTGTTAAGTTGCACCAACAAAGTGATCATCAATACAAAACATTGAACAATTGACAAAAGTTCATGGCAGATGTCACCTCAATTATAGGTGCAATCGACAATGCATAACATAAAAAAAATATATTATACAGCTAAGATTTGATTACATTTCATTCATTGCTTAAGATTAATTTATATTTAATTGGGAGAAAATCCGCGACAGATTTTTCCTGTAAGTTGTGAGACAATTAGAAAAAAACATCTATTTCACTTAAAATTAGTTCAGCGCAATCGGACAACTCCGAAGGAACATTGACGGAGACCGCGCTACCGTGGACATTATTGTAGTCCCAAAGGATTCTGTTTAAGGGAGAGTAAGCACCTAAATTCGAACGAGCGGGCTTTCTTATAAACGGTTTATATTTCTTCGTTCTGGGTTAATAGATTAGGTGTATCGGTTATTCCATGAATTAATTTGCACAGAAATATACCCCCCATTAGTTTCCTCCGGTTAAAAAGAGAGTCTAAATTAAAGTGGCAAAGTCGAGTTGCTCGATATGTTATTAAATTTATGTTTTGCGGTGGACTAGCTCACGGCCCACCTGGTGTTAAGTGGTTACCGCAGCCCATAGACATCTACAACGTAAATACCACCATCCACCTTGAGATATGAGTTCTAAGGTCTCAGTATAGTACAACGGATACCCCACCCTTCATACCAAAAAGCATTACTGCTTCACGGCAGAAATAGGCAGGGTGGTGATACCTTCCCGTGTCGACTCACAATACGTCCTGCCATCAGTAAAAACCTCACAATACCTCCTACAGCCAACAATTTAAACTAAAATATTATTCATCAGGTTGTAAGTTATTTGTGAACATGTAGGTATAACATAATTTTCTTCAGTTTTCTTGAGTTTTGGACATAATTAAAACTACATTTACCTACGGTTTTAAGGACTTTTGTGTGAGTTAGCACAGTATTTAAATTTCGCCTTAGTCGTCCGTGACCACTATAACTTCTTCTTCCTATTCGTACACTCTTGACAGAGTGGTCATGGTCATGCATCAGTCGGATCCTGCGATACCGATGCTCTCGCGATGCGACGCCATGTGGCACGATGTTTCGCAGAGTGAGAGCAAACATTTATGTTGGAGTGAGTCACAGATTTTATTAGGTCGGTCAATCGTGTTGGAGATCGTCCGCAAGATCTTTTGCCCTCGACTTTCCTTTGCATCACCAACCGCTCAATGGAGTCCTCATTACGAGTGATGTGCCCGAAGAACTTGACGATTCGTAATTGGACTATTGACGATAGTCTCTCCTTTATGTTGAGCTCTTTCAGGATCGAAATGTTGGTACGGTGCGCGGTCCACGGAATTCTGAGGAGACGTCCACTATAGCTGTAGAATACCTATTCATAGTTTAGAGTATTAAACCCAAAACAGTAAGCTGCAAGTGGCTGAAGGTCTAGTACAACCAACCATTTCAGTAATAAAAAGCAGCGTTTTCCGTGCCCAGTGTGCACGGTAGCTTAGATGTGAAATATTTAATAAACTGGGTCGCGGCAGGTGTTTCGCCAAACGCCGAGCCGGGTCTCAACTTTTAACCTGGAAAAAGCCGACCTTTGTACCACTAGCCTTTACGTGTCTAGCTGCCCAACAATTTATTGTATCACCTTTTCAAACGCTTTTTTTTTTGTTACTTTCATGTTTTTTTAAGGCGAGCTACAAAAGGCCGTTTTTCTTGCATTTCATCATACCTTTTATGTAGATGCTGGGTCATGACAAGCATTACAAAAGCAGAGTATGTTGAATCGAAGATACAGTCAAATTAAGAACCTTTTTCGCGCTTAATATGGATAACAATCTACTGATATTTAAACGTTACAGTATCGCATATTCATGAATAGTTTTATTGAGATCCATCTACATTTTACTTAGTAAATTTGCTGAAGTACTACGATGTAAAGCATAAAAAGATATGTATTCAGTGAGTAATAAAATTTTCTTACGACCCGCTTTCAGCCAGAAGACCATAGTTTTATTAAGACAAAACCCACCTTGAGGCCTAGTGTTAAAGTCTCAAATTCCATATTACCTGAAATATCCACCCTTCACGCCGCAACAAATAAATGCTTTGCCCCAGAATAAGGCATAACGGTAATGCCTATAACATTGTGAGATTAAAATAGATCCCAGGAAGAGTTGCGAATTTACTAATTTTGCTTGTCTCAATTTAATTACAC
Organism: Bombyx mori; assembly: GCF_030269925.1. NCBI lineage: Eukaryota > Metazoa > Arthropoda > Insecta > Lepidoptera > Bombycidae > Bombyx > Bombyx mori. The sequence goes on from NC_085121.1 coordinate 3,346,965, forward strand.
ATTTTCCGGCCATTCGAACATGTTCCTTGTGTCTTAGATTAAATCTTGCACAGATAAAATTCGAATTAATTTTTTTTTTGTTGTTCAGCCCGTTCTGTTATTAAAATTTTCAAATTGAAACGCCACGCTGCAACAGCTTGGTCGTTTAATATTTTACTAGCGACTGAAAGATCATTGAAATGAAAAATCCGGAGAATGTTTTCATCCCAAAACTTTTCAACGATATTACTTGACAAACAGGATTGAAGATGATAAAAACATGTTTGCTATGTTAATTTTTTTTTTCTTGAATTTTTACTGCCAATCGTTTTCTTAGTTTTTAAATTCGAATGCCTATGTAATTCGAAATACAATTCGAAATTTAAAAAGAAATTTATTTCGGAAACAACAAAAACAATTTCCAAATTTGAAACTGCTTTTTCGAAAACAATGATACAATGTATTATTATCTTGTTCGCAGGTTACGGAACGTTTTGGACATGACGTCTGACAACGCATTGAATTCGCAACGGTAAGACATAATTACAAGGTCTATTTCAGTACAGCGGTGTACCTAAAATGTTGGTTCGTTGGACAACAATGGTGTGTTCGGAAGCATTCAACGCGAAGCGATCCTGGAATCAATATTGCTCGGGATTCCGATACGTGTTGGTATTGGTGTTTATTTAGAGCTGGTATCCCTAAGAACGATTGTAAATGTTGTGCTTTTATTCATTCGTGTTCCGTTTTTAATCATCTCGATATGTTTTCATGTAGCAGAATTATTTATTTGTTTGTTGAAATTAGTTTAATGGCATAGCATGGTAATTTTTCGTTAATATGTTATTCATTTTAAAAATTTTATTAGTCAGAATGGTGTATGGTGACCATGTGCTATGGTTTACAGAAAAAAAATAATTAAAATATTGATACTTTTTATCTATTATAGTATTTCCTTCGGTTGTAACGAGTCCTAACACAATTAACATATTGAACGCCATGATAGACACCATTTGTCAACGGCATATTTTTCCTTTGGACAGCACCGCAAGTAAAATATCAAGAGTGATCTAAAAATCGCTGAGGTGTTATTTCGCAAATATTGTCAAAAAATAGCTCAAATATAATGAGCAACTGATGGAAACAATGAGCACTCATAATTTACCGAGAGATTTCACCGTCACGATTCTCCTATTTATTTATTTATTTATTGGACCCTAGAACCGACTTAATGGCGACCACTAGGTCGATTCTACGTCCACTGTGACCCACTGGGCTAAAGTCTAGAATTAAAATTACTTTTAGTCTTACGTTTTTTTAAATATAATATTATTTCCCAAACACTTCACAGTTTTTGTGATTATTAACAATCTACATTAAGATTAAATTCATCCGTAAATGTACTTTTGATTAAACTGTTACGCGCTGGGGCTCGGGATAAAAAAAAATTCTACCGAATTACAAGTTAACACTGTATTAGCACTTCACAAACACTTTAAAATTCTCAATTCACTTCTTCCGCTTCGCTTCAGGTGATCCATTCGCTGTTTCGCTTCGAGTAGTTCCGATTACTAACTGACTCCTCCCATTTCAGAGTAGAGTATTAATAAGAGTATTAATAAACTATAAAAAACGAAACTCTCTTTTTACTGAATTATAAACTTCACTCCATGATACTGAAAGACACGGAAGAAAAATACTTAACAAAAAAACTAAAGGTCATCTAGGACCGTATCCTCCTTAAATATCTTCGCGGCATATTTACGGGACATATACCGTGCAAATAAAGAGCTTTTACTGTACCAAGATATGTCCGGGCCAGCCAAGCATGGTTGATACCTCTCATATAAGAAAAACAGTGCTGCTACGAACGGTCATCTATGCCAATTAACTATACATCTATATATCATATTAATAGCTGGCTGACATAATGTAGCATTCATCATTCAAGACAAACTCAAAGCCGAAAGTAACATCATTCTGATGACAGCAAAAAAAATCTCTAGAATGTTCCGCGCCAAAATTCCTATGTACCTACCATATTCTCAGTAGGCAGCGGCTTTACTGGGCCTTTAGCATTGTTGCTGTCCATGAGCAACGGTGACTACTTACCATTAGTTGGACCATATACTCGTCTGCCAGAAACAAAAGGCTGGTGTGTGTAAAGTTATTGACCATTGCTTGGGAACAAGATATCATGATCTTAAAATTCCAAGGATATTTTAGCAAACACACACCGATTTAGAGCTTGGGCCATTAAATCATTGGGTCATACCCTTATATAGGGTCGGTTCCGTAGAAGGGCTAGACATATCCAAGTGATACAAACTTCAGTTTGGGGCCAAATTTACGAAGGCAATTAGCCAGATTGATGGTTCGCGGTTTGATTTTCTTAGTCATTTATCAGAGGGCCCGCAAATTAGGACGGGGTCAAATAAAATTGCAGGTAAAACGATAGCCTCCCACAAGGTAGACTGATGACCTGTTGAAGGTCACGGAAATCCGCTGGGTGTGGGTAGCGCATGACCTGTCATTACGGAAAACCTTAGGGGAGACCATTATTCAGCAGTAAACGTCATGGGCTAATAGCACTAGTAGTGGTATTAATAAAAAAGCTTTATTTATTTGTTATTGCATAGACGGGTGGACGAGCTCACAGCTCACCTGGTATTAAGTGGTTACCGGAGTATCTCAATGTTGTCACTCACTTTGAGATATTGAAATATCAACTGTATTATGAGTCAATCTTCGAACCGGAATGCCTTACTGCTTCACGTCGGAAACAGGAAATATTATATCTATAACTATATCCACCATGTAAATGCTGCCACCGACCTTGAGATATGAGTTCTAAGGTCTCAGTATAGTTACAACGGCTGCCCCAGCTTTCAAACCGAAACGCATTACTGCTTCACGGTAGAAATAGGCAGGGTGGCGGTACCTAACTGCGCGGACTCGAGCGTATCTTAAATTTTAGAACTGTTCCAGTGTATAGAGTTACATTGTATCTATAGTATTATTTGATTGTGTGCTGCTAACTCATTTACTGTAACAAGTACCTAAAGCTTTTTAGTGGCGAACTTAAGACTAAACAGGGCAATTCTAAGCTCGTTTCAGATGTTCTGTTGTATGAAAGATATTTTACAGTAGGAAAAGTTTATTTGTCTTTCAATGGTTTTTTTTATTGCTTAAATGTATGGACGAGCTCACAGCCCACCTGGTGTTAAGTGGTTACTGGAGCCCATAGACATCTACAACGTAAATGCGCCACACACCTTGAGATATAAGTTCTAAGGTCTCAGTATAGTTACAGCGGCTATCCCACCCTTCAAACCGAAACGCATTACTGCTTCACGGCAGAAATAGGCGGGGCGGTGTCTTACCCGTGCGGACTCACAAGAGGTCTTACCACCAGTAATTACGCAAATTATAATTTTGCGGGTTTTATTTTTATTGCACGATGTTATTCCTTCACCGTGGAAGTCAATCGTGAACATTTGTTAAGTACGTATTTAATTAGAAAAATTTGTACCCGCCTGCGAGATTCAAACACCGGTGCATCGCTCGACACGGATGCACCGGACGTCTTATCCTTTAGGAAATGTGAAGGAATGGTGAAGTACATACATCTGTTCTACGGCGAAATTTATTTATTTATTTATTCAATTCAATACAAAGCCAGGCGTACAGTTTGCATCAAAACGCCTAATTCGTTAACACAAAAATGAATTACTAAAATTTTTAAGTATTATTATTATGCTAAAAATAACATTATTTTAGACAAAAGTATTTCCAAATTATCAGCAAACACGTCAGTATCCCGGATTTCTGACAGAAATTCGTTTAACACCGCAATTGCCCGGGCCGTTTTAGAAATTAGAAATGTACGTAGTATTAAATTTTATAACCGCTTTTTAAGTTATAAGTGTATTTGTTATCATTTATTTGTTGTAAGCACTGCCTTAAAATTTATTTTGAAAGGACAAATTTAACTTTTTAAGGAATGTTGATGAATGTTTCATGCTGTCAGCGCATGTTTATTCCAACTATGTAAACGAAAGGGCTGATTGAGATAAAATATTTCTCACAAAACGGATTCCGGAATTCCGGATTCTATGGACTAGTATTAAATTCGTTTCCATGTTTATCAATATATTTCTTAAGCTAAATTAGAAAATAAGTTGACAGAGAGAGAGAGAGAGAGAGAGAGAGAGAGAGAGAGAGAGAGAGAGAGAGAGATGTCTAGATAAAATTCCAAATGTGTCTAGTTGATATTGAAGTATACCAATTCGAATTTTTTTAAATTCCTATAAGCGATCACACAGGGTTGTCAATCTAACTTTTATTATTCACAGGGTGTTCAAGAAATCGTCACCCAACAATAAATTGACCTTGTACCTGGCCTCGAGGGACTTGGTGGTTGAAAACGGCAGCATCGATAGGATCCAAGGGGTGCTCCACGTGGAGGCGGATTGCTTGGAGAACAACAAGAAACTGTATGGACAAGTCACTTTGACATTCAGGTATTTTGATTTTTGGCTGGACACTTTTGGATTCCGTCGCCTTTCGGACGTAAAGTAGAGCGAGCCTTTAAACGTGAACTCGGTTTTGGTGCATTTGAAGAACCAACTCTTTGGGTCCACAATATACACTACCACCAGTAATTACGCAAATAATCATTAGCCGATTTATTTTTCATTATACGATGTTATTATGTTTTAAAACCTAGTCCATCCATAAGTTCTGTTACAAATGTAAATGCATTTTTTTTTAAAATGAAGTAATGTAATATTATTAATATTTATACTTATATATTTATTAAGATCTCAGTAAAAAATTAAACAATATTCCATTCGAAATGGCCACCTTTGGCTTTTATACAGGCCTTTAATCTGTTTGGCCACGAATCTATGGATTCACGCACTGTTTCCATGGGAAATTTTGGCACTGCTTGCTTCAAAGATTTTTCAAAAGACTCAATATCGCCGTGTCGTTTAGAGCAGACCATGTCCTCTAAAAGTGACCATAATTTGAAGTCTAAAGAGTCTGAGGTCTGGGCTAGACGAGGGCAGTCTTCAGCTCTTATAAAGTCCGGAACGTTAGTTTCAAGCCAGGCTTGGGTAGTTCGTGATTTGTGACCAGGTGCAGAGTCCTGTTGGAAAGTGCACGGTATATTTAAAAAAAGTGTAGTGCTGAGAGGTTCCACATGATCCAAGACTGTATCTTGATAAGCTTTGGCTGAAGTTTTCACTCCTTTTTCACGAAAATATAGTTTTGTCACTCCTTGATTAGACACGCCCCTCCAAACGAACACTGGCGCAGGATGATGATCCCTGATTTTTTCTGATCTTCGACAGACGAAGTGTTGTTGTATCTGTTAATAGTACGATATACGAACATACGGCTGATACCAAGCTTTTGAAGTGTCTGGAATATGACCGACGGCTCCATACCCATTTTGTGAAAGGCGATCACTGGAATCCTATTTTCTTTAACACCCCATTCCGTATTGTAATTTGATAATGAACACGAAAAATTATGTGAAATGACGCTAAATCGAAAGAAGTTTTTAAAATAGCATCGTGTTCCATAGTTGAAAAAAAAGAAAAGTTTTTATGTAACAGTATTTATGGCCAGACTAGTTACCTATATTGTGTTCCTTCATCGTAAATGTCTTTATTGTCGTACAATACGTAATCCAGCAGTCTCGCAATACTCAGTAAAAATACCACCGGCCACTTTATCCATGAAAAGATTGCAAAAAATGAAATTGTTTTCTCAAGATAAATACAAAAACTCATCATACATATCACTTCAACAACGCCAAAAAAAAAAAAGAATGCCTTTATGAAAAATTATCTCTCGAATATCCGAAATACGCGTCTTGATTTATACCTTCACTGTTTTCCGAATCTAGGGGCGTACATTTCTCATTATTCCATAACGAATCCGGGATTTGCGCGATTCAATTTGCATAAATTGTCTTTTAAGATACAGATCCCGAACGTCTCAAGTATAATGCGTTATGAATTTTAGATTTTAATTAAACATTTTAAATCGTCAATCTCTGATCCAGAATGACATTCGGTGTGAGATTCTGCACAAGGCGCTGTTTAATTTCGCGCGGCCCTAAAATATTTCACGTTCTTGGATTGCGGAGTTATTTCTTATTTATAAAATCACATTGAAACACTTTTGCTGTACCTTTTTTCTAGACGTTTACGTGATTGAATTCCGTTTTGATTTTCTTTTTTTTTATTTATTTATTAACGATCACGCCACGTTAACTGGTCCCGTGATAAGTTCGTAAAGAACTTGTGTTACAGGTACCAGATAACGGAAATAAATGTAAGATTTTTATTATAGACATACATATATTTAATATACATCCATAACCCTGGAAAAGACATTTACATTTATCATACAAATATCTTCCCTTGGCGGGATTCGAACCCGCGACCCCCTTATGTAGTGACCATGTCACTTACCACTACACCAGACGGCCGTTAATTGTTAATAGTCTTCTCACATTAAACCGGCATAATCTTAAAACTTACTAATTTTACAGGAGAATGTTTTAAAGGTTTACCATGTGATATTTTTAATAGTAATCATCTTTGCAACGTTTATTTTTTATTTTTTTACCAGTTACATTATCTGTCTTTTAAAGTAAGATAAAATTATGTATTAATTTTGTTAATAGTAGTCAAAATATAGATAAACTAAAAAAAAAAATTAAAACTAAACTATGCTCTTTTGACAGTATTTATTAGAAAAATAATGGTGATACCAAATGATTTCGCATATTAACTCAATTTCGAATATTTTTGGAAATTGTACACTTTTAATGCGAAAAGACGGGGCATTTTCGAAGTTACTTCAACTGTTTTATCCATTTTCAGTAAAATATCGATGGTTTTATTCTCCAATGAGACCATGAGTACTATTTGCAGTAATTCATCAACCAGCACACATTTTTACATAAAAATGGCTGTGACTCATCGTTAAACATGAGTTTGAAGTCTCGATTTTTCTGTACAACGGCTGGCTGTCTGTACTAAAATTAAAATGCATTTTTGAAGTGAAACTTCTTTATCGACGTAGGGAGGAAAAAACCTATGTAACGTTTTCGGTTACGCGCCATCTTAATTTCTTCCGTTACGCGCCATGTTTATTTTATTTCTATTTAGTTTGTTATCAACAGATGTCGCTGCACGTAAATTCAACAATGCCTGAAAAAAAAAAGATATGAGTTCTGAGGTCTCAGTATATTTACATATAGGTGCATATGGCTTCGCGGGAAGAAATGGGGGAGGTAGTATTCACTTATGCTTGCTCACAATATGATGCTAGGGTTGGCAATCCCAGTTTGGTACTCTACTTTGATACTTACTTTGATATTTACCTTGATATAATAAATAAATAAATAAATATTTTAAAATTATTATTTATAAATAACAATATACTATAATTTTCATAATTACTGGTGCTAGGGTCTTCTAAGCCCAGATACCACCACCCCGCTATTTTTGCCGTGAAGCAGTATTGCGTTTCGGTTTGAAGGGTGGTGCAACCGTTGTAGTATAAAACTAAGGCTTAGAATTCAAGCTTCAAAATATGTGGCGGCATTTACTTTGTTGATGTCCACGGGCTTCGGTCGCCACTTCACACCAGGTGTACCGTGAGGTCGTCCATCCATCTAAGCAATAAAAAAATTACTTGTATAATACTCATGAGTAATTTTGGTATCCTGTATCATACAATCTAATGCGCTATTTTTCTTAATACTGCATCGTCACCTACGTAAAAAAGATTTTACTTTTGTGATAGCGAAAGTCAAATCAAAGAGATTGAGGGTTTCTTAAAAGCGAGTTTAACTTCGTTGCCAAGGTCACCGTGACCTCTTAATTAATTCGACCTCGCTCTTTATTAGTTTTGCGGCAGCGAAACATTTCTTGAACCATAATGGAACTGTTTACGTAAAATTTGTAATGTACTTGCCCGAAAAATTCCTGTGCGTTTATTTTTTTAAATGCCTTACTTCTTCACGAAGTATGGAAGAGATGAAGGAGATGTATGGAAATGGTAGTGCAAGGTAGAGGGGGAAGAGGTCGACCGAAGAAGACATGGATGGAGTGTGTGAATGACTATATGAGAGAGAGGAGTGAGTGTTGAGCTGACGGCTGATTTAGAATGGAAGAGAAAAATTAGCTGTGCCGACCCCACCTAGTAGGATAAGGTGGAGAAAAAGAAGAAGAAGATAAAGCGTTTGTGGAAACTGAAATTTAAATACTTTTTTTTAATTGACACACACAGGTACGGTCGTGAAGATGAGGAGGTTATGGGTCTGAAGTTCTGCAACGAGGCTATCATGAGTCTCGCACAGGTCTGGCCGGTGCATTGTTCTCACGAGAGAGAGCCGAACACTCCATTACAGGTTCGTTTTACATATCTATATATTAATACGTTAAGCAAACACTTTGAGAAGAAGTGCATAATGCTAATTTTTTTTTAAATAATACATAAAAGATACATTAAATCATGCATACTATTTATTGTCAAACTTTTGTTCTTGACGTCTGTTGTCAAATTGAGAATAGATTAAATATTGTTTGTCTTTATTAATATTTTTCTATAGTGTTGTCTTGGCGAAATTTGTGATTATAGAAGTTTTTTTATTTTTTTTATTTTTTTTTTTATTGCTTAGATGGGTGGACGAGCTCACAGCCCACCTGGTGTTAAGTGGTTACTGGAGCCCATAGACATCTACAACGTAAATGCGCCACACACCTTGAGATATAGTTCTAAGGTCTCAGTATAGTCACAACGGCTGCCCCACCCTTCGAACCGAAACGCATTACTGCTTCACGGCGGAAATAGGCGGGGTGGTGGTACCTACCCGTGCGGACTCCCAAGAGGTCCTACCACCAGTGATTACGCAAATTATAATTTTGCGGGTTTAATTTTTATTACACGATGTTATTCCTTCACCGTGGAAGTCAATCGTGAACATTTGTTGAGTACGTATTTCATTAGAAAAATTGAAGTATAATAGTCTTTGAAAATAGAATCATAATAGTGTACAAACTTACAATTCCAATTAATTATAGTCGAATTTCTACTACTGCGGGACCTCTAGTAAAATAAAATAAATCATTCATTCATTCATTCGATAAAAATAAATGAATATGCAATTTCGAAAAGGGCACATGTTGCATATTTTGTCAAATACGTTTTTTTCATATACATGTAGTTTTGAGGCTTACCTACACCCATTTTATAATAATTTCAGTAATTTTCAATTGCTAATTAACACTAAAGTATACATCAAAAGCTAATATTTTAAATTTTACACTGCTTTAGAAAATAATCAGTTTTTTTTAATTTCCTGAACATTTTACATTTTCAGAGATGTGCCCTTTTGGAAATCGCATATTCAAATATGGTTGATATAATTGACAGGATGCATTAATAAAACGCCTCGGAGCCAACGCGTTTCCTTTCCACTTGGAGCTGACTCCACTGGCGCCGCCAAGCGTCCAACTTGTACCCGCCAAGCAGTACCACGGCGCCCCCATTGGAACCTCATACGACGTTCGAGCATATGTTGGTAAGAGCTTTACTGGTGGTAGGACCTCTTGTGAGTCCGCACGACTACCAACCTGCCTATTTCAGCCGTGAAGCAGTAATACGTTTCGGTTTGAAGGGCAGGGGCAGCCGTTGTAACTATACTGAGACCTTAGAGCTCATATCTCGGGGTGAATGGCGAATTTACGTTGTAGATGTTTATGGGCTCCGGTAACCACTTAACATCAGGTGGGCTGTGAGCTCGTCCACACATCACACAATAAAAATCACAACATAGTATAAAACAAAGTCGCTTTCTCTGTCCCTATATCTCTCTGTCCCTATGTACGCTTAAATCTTTAAAACTACGCAACGGATTTTGATGCGGTTTTTTTTAATAGATAGAGTGATTGAAGAGGACGGTTTATATGTATAATAACATCCATTAAATAGTGCAGAAATCAATAATACATTATAGTTTCCGAAGCGAAGCAAGGGCGGGTCGCTAGTAAAAAAATTAAAAAAGTCAAGCTACATTTATTCTACTTTAATGACATCCTCAACATGAATTTCGTCGAACAACTTGAGTTTTTCGTATATATCGTTTTTTTTTTTTTGCCTTTGTAGCCAGACGGGCATACGGCCCACCTGATGGTGAGTGGTTACCGTCGCCCATGGACTTCAGCAATGCCAGGGGCAGAGCCAAGCCGCTGCCTACCGCTTAATACTCTCCACAAGCCTCGTTTGAAGAAGGACATGTCATAGCGCTCGGGAAACACTGTGGAGGGGAGCTCATTCCATAGCCGGATGGTACGTGGCAAAAAAGATCGTATTTCGTAGAAATAACGAAGATTTTTTAGTTATACTCTCTGCCCGTGTCCCGGCTCCCGATGATAGGGGAGGGTCAACGACTCGATTCGTTGACGCTTACGAATAAAAGGGAATTTTATTACGAGTCTACGCCGCTGAGCAAATGGGCTTGTACTGTTTATGGTACATTAAACTCAACAGGATAATGATGAAATTCTGTCAACATTATTTTGCAGTGTAACAAATTGTTCGACTTAGACGAATACAAGTCTTGTTGAGAGTCCCATTCCATCTCATCCCACTCCATCCAATCCCATCCCATCCAATCAAAATCAAAACTAGAATTTACAAGAGATTTTTATCTGACTTAGAATAGGACAAAACAATTAAGAGCGGTTGACAAACAAGGTTAAATCAACGTACCGTCATCGCCAACCATCATTGGCTATTTATTGGAGGAACGTATTATCGTAGGTCCGCACGGGTAACTATCATGGCTTGCGTAAAGCAGTCATGCATTTTGGATTGAATATCAGAACAGTGATTATGCAATCGAATTAAAACTTTAATATCATATCACAAGGTAGGATATCCAAGGGCTAAGTACTTTACATCTGATAGCCTGTGAGTCCCTTCATCCATCTTGAAAATAAAATCGTGCACCCCGTGCTCCCTCGAAGTCATAGCTTTCACTTATTTGTGTTTTAAATGGTATGTTATAAGAAAAATAAAACAAAAGATCGCCATAATGTTTCTAGTGCTTTCATTGTCTCTGTTTTGTTTATTTACGGTTATAGTTTATTTTAGGTCCTTCAAGCACCGGTCACCGTTCTCGTCGAACTCGTCGATTAGGACGAAGAGTTCGACAAACGAACTAACCCATAGACACAGCCCGCTGAGTTTCTCACCGAATCTTCTCAGTGGATCGCCATTACGATCCAGTGGTAGATTCTGCGAAGCACTGCTCTTGCTAGGGCTAGCGTTAGCAAATTCTCTCAGGTTGAGCCCGTGAGCTCATCTACCCGTCCGGGCGTAGCTGGAATAGCCTCTTATGCTACCAGCGAACAGGTAGTACTTTACTTTACTGGTGGTAAGACCTCTTGTGAGTCCGCACGGGTAGGTACCACCACCTTTCCTATTTCTGCCGTGAAGCAGTAATGCATTTCGGTTGGAAGGGTGGGGCAGCCGTTGTAACTATACTTAAGAACTTAGAACTTATATCTCAAGATGGGTGGCGCATTTACGTTGTAGATGTCTATGGGCTCGAGTAACCACTTAACATCAGGTGGGCTGTGAGCTCGTCCACCCACCTAAGCAATAAACATTTTCAGCAGCGGACGGCTTAAGGTTTTTAGTTAATATTACAAGTGTTTATTTTCTCTTAATAGCAGAGCGGCCTGATGAGAAAGTGTCGCGGCGGAACACGGTCCGTATGGGGATCAGAGTTTTGCAAGGTCCTGGGAAGTCAGTGATACCGGCCGTGCTACCCCCTAATTCTCCGCATCACACCCTCTCCGCGCTGGCTCATCACAACGTGCTCAGGTAAGCGCCAATGCTCAAGGCTTAGGCTTAGGCTTAGGCTTAAAGTCTAAACTCTTACCGACTTTCTCTCGTGACACGTCTTCCAATAACAATAAACTATCTTGAACAGAGATAGTAACCAATGGCATTAAAACTATGGATTCTTGATACGGAGTCACAAAACAAAGTTTGTATTGTAGCATATTTAGTAGTAGACAGTACGACTAGTATAGTACTAGTCGTACTAGTCGTAGTAGAGGAAGATTCCTTTAATTTTCTCCGCTAGACGCAATACAATTGGTAGAGTTCGTTTAACTTATCTGTTTACGTGCCCTTTTAATTTTGTTCACGAAGTAACCGAGCCGTATGTAATTATCAAAGTTTTATTTACGAATTCGAGTTTCAGAAACGTTTTCCAAAAATTGTAAATCGTACAAAAATATTTATTAATTAATATTCTGAGAGAATAAGGGTATGAAATAAATTCAAAGTCGTAGGCGGTAGCATTTCCGATAATTAAATACACAGACATAATATTATGAGGTTGAAAAACTAAATATTCAGGGCGCTTATCTTCAGTTTTCATGAGTTAAATATAACTTAAATTACTTTAACGGTTTTCGAAGCTCGCGTTTATTATTTTAATTTTATTATTTGCGACATATAAAGAGAATTAGCACAATAAATGAATGTCGACTAATAACGGTCGTCCGTAATCACGAAAAATATAAAGCATTCGAAACTTTACAAATAATAGGTATTTTTTATAATAGGTATTTTTTATCTATGAAGTTACCATTTCACATTACTGGCCAGCTGTAATGTAATTTACGTGTGTGACTGGCAATCGATTCTGTAATCAAATGAATATTATTTTTAAATATAGAACTCTTTGTGTTTTGTTTGCACTACATTTGTATCTTACATGGACATGGACACGATAAAAATACTAGAAATGATGGAATACGAGTTCCGTCGCGACATCACTACGCAGCTCGCTGAGTTTCTCGCCGGATCTTCTCAGCGGGTCCCGATTCCGATCCGGTAGTAGATTCATTCGCGAAGCAACTGCTCTTGAGTTGTTAGGTCTCCTTCGGGGGCGCTCGGGTGGCTGTTAGCAAATCCCACCTCTTCTGACTGAGCCTTTGCTCGCCCACTTGTCCTGGTGAAACTGGTAAGGCCCCAGGGTCACCAGGCCATCCTTCAATCATAAAAAAACATCACTACCTCACAGACGGCTCACAACATTAATGACGTGTACAGAGTGAACACTACAAACATAATACAATGACAATAGATTATCCGCGAGAATAAACCCTAAAAGTAGTTTTAATAACGCTTAAAAATTAATCGTAAATCAAGCAGGTAAAATCGATTCTAAAAATCGGTGCTTATCACGTGTCGGTTAATTTTACATTCGAATACCGATTTAATTATATTTGTAGCAAGCAAAACCCTGAATATAGTATAACATCATATCATCATTATCCTGCCCTTCTCCCAGTCACCTGGGGTCGGCGCAACATGCTTTTTCCTTCCATACTCTTCTATCATATACCATTTCTTCGCTCACTCCTACCCATATCGTCTTTCACGCAATCCATCCATTTCTTCTTAAGTCTACCTCTTCCTCTATATCCTTCCACATTCATAGTTAACATTCTCTTACCAACCTCATTTTCATTTCGTCTCATCACATGTCCATACCATCCCAAACGCGCACTTCTCAGCTTCTCTGTCACAGGTGCCACTTCCAGACTTCCTTCAACATATTCATTCCGTATTCTATCTATTCTCTTTACTCCACACATCCATCGCAACATTCGCATCTCTGTCGCATGCATTCGCCTTTCATTTCATCCTTTCAATGTTACCAAAAATAATATTTACAATTCAAACGAATTCAACATTCCAGATCAACCTTCTAATCTGTCTGTCATTCATTTGACTTTAACGTAATTTTTCAGTCCAAAACCTCGTTTAGAATTCGTTTCCTTGTATCTGTTTTACATTAATGTCTACGGGTAGTTCCGATTGACGTAATCCGACATCGCTCGCTTGGGCGGAAATAATTCATATCATGCTACTTCGTTGGCCACCAACTGCGATTAGTACAATTTGTACGAAAACAGCGTATAAAACGCACGAAGCATATTTTCAATTGTTTTCCGATACAAAAGGATTTCTAGTTAGATAAACTGAGTCTGAATCTTCGAACCTATCACGCATTAAATAAGGTTCTTTATACGCTTTTGTTAGCTTGGTATGTATGGACATATAATTGTTACGACAACATACGAATTTGTGAAGTCGTCGTGGCCTAAAGGATAAGACGTCCGGTGCATTCGTATATAGCGATGCATCAGTGTTCGAATCCCGCAGGCGGGTACCAATTTTTCCAATGAAATACGTACTTAACAAATGCTCACGATTGACTTCCGCGGTGAAGGAATAACATCGTGTAGTAAAAATCAAACCCGCAAAATTATAATTTGCGTAATTACTGGTGGTAGGACGTCTTATAAGTCCGCACGGGTACGTACCAACATCCAACCAAAAACCAACGGTTCGAAGGGTGGGGTAGCCGTTGTAACTATACTGAGACCTTAGAACTTATATCTCAAGGTGAGTGACGCACTTATGTTTACGTTAGGCTCCATAGTAGTTGGAGTCATGGTCCAGACGGCTGGCTTATTGCAATCCTTCGGCTGGTCGTAGGACCGTCGAGGCGATTCGCCCGGTCCTTGTGGATTGGGTGAATCGTGACAGAGGACGCCTCACTTTCCGGCTCACGCAGGTGCTCACTGGGCATGGTTGCTTCGGTGAGTTCCTGCACCGGATCAGAGCCGAGCCGACGGCAGAGTGCCACCATTGTGATTGCGACTTGGACACGGCAGAGCATACGCTCGTCGCCTGCCCCGCATGGGAGGGGTGGCGCCGTGTCCTCGTCGCAAAAGTAGGAAACGACTTGTCGTTGCCGAGTGTTGTGGCATCGATGCTCGGCGACGACGAGTCGTGTAAGGCGATGCTCGACTTCTGCGAGTGCACCATCTCGCAGAAGGAGGCGGCGGGGCGCGTGAGAGACGCACAATCCCGCCGCCGTCGAGCGGGGGCCAGGGAGGCGGATTTCGCCCAAGCCCTGGCCCTCTAAGTGTTTCGGGTCCCCCCTCACATGTCGGTCTGGGGACCGGCGAGGGGGGCCTAAGAAGACGACGTGCAAGCTGCTCTGCACGCGTTTTACGCAAGAGCATCTGGGTGATGGAAGGCCGGCTATCCTCGACCCACGCTGGTTCTGGTCCAGCGGGGTATTCCGTAGGATAGCTCACTCTAACCGGCGCCATCTAGGCGGGCTTTGGATAGCCTGCCGACCGAGAGGGCTGGTGGTCTTGGCGCCGACGACCGCCGGTCCGGCGTCCCGAGGGGGAGGGTGATGGGAGAGATGTGCTCCGCACTAAACGCTTCACTTTCCCCCCTTTGCCTCTTCATGAGTTCTGTCTCATGCGAGGTTTGGACGCTGGTTGTTGAGCGACAGGAGGTTTTAGTCAGTTCGACTCTGACATGCTCCGCCCTCTATCCCCAGTGGAGGGCGGAAGTCCGGCGATTTCCTCCTGACCAAAAAAAAAAAAAGGCTCCATAGTAACCACTTAACACCAGATGGGCTGCGAGCTCGTCCACCAATCTAAGCAAAAAAAAAACACTTTATCTATTCATTGTATAGTGTCGTATAATAAAATGGGTTACTCTTCTTAATGAAGATAGTGTATCATTGTACCTTGCAATAAGCGGCTACATCTCTATCGGTTTTGTAAATTAACCCGGTAAATTCCGGTTCGCTTATGACTTGAACCCCGATTCTTGTAGCGGATATATTTGGGTCAATTTTTACCCCATAGGTAGTCGATTGAAAGCATCAACGCAAATAAGCCTTGAGACAAAACCACGAGCACTCCGGCGCCATAGTAAAATATTCTTACATTCGTCAACACAAAACAATGAGATGTTTGTCATAGCAATTATTCTCTAATGACATTCAGATGATATTACAGCTTTTAGGGTGGATATCAAATCTCTTATGATAAGTGTACCCTTTTATCTTGACAGCTTTAAGACATGGGTCTTATTATGTAGTGTATGAGGGCGGTCCTTATTCTGGGCGTCACGATAAGCACATTCAAATCTTCGTCATACCAAAAAGCTTTTCAAGGATAATTTATTTATTATATTTTCTTCATACGATTGCGTGATTGTCGTTCCACATTTTTAAAATGTATATATTATGTTTATTCAAATAATTGCGTGATGGTAATTCTACTTTTTTTACAATTTACGCATAAAACTTCAGGTTCATTTATTTATTTTGATTGTGATTTTTTTATTGCCAATATGGGTAAACGAGTTCACGGCCCACCCGGTGTTAAGCGGCCACCGAAGCTCATAGACATCAACAACGTAAATGCCGCCATTCACCTTGACACATGAGTTCGAAGTCTCAGGTTTCTCAGTACAACGGCTGCCCCACCCTTCAAACCGAAACGCGTTACTGCTTCACGGCAGAAATAGGCTAGGTGGTGGTACCTATCCGTAAACTCTTCTATCTTAACGGCCGTCTGTTGTAGTGTTAAGTGACATGGTCACTACACAAGGGGATCGCGGGTTCGAATCCCGCCAAGGGAAGATAAATGTCTTTTCCAGGGTTATGGATGTATATTAAATATATGTATGTGTATAATAAAAATCTTACATTTATATCCGTTATCTAGTACCTGTAACACAAGTTCTTTACGAACTTATCACGGGACCAGTTAACGTGGCGTGATTGTTAGTAAATCTTTATTATTATTATTTATATTATTTATTTATTTATCATACTAAAACACTGCGTAACCAAAATTTACCTGTCTTAGCACAATTTATTATCTGTCTGTTCCAAATACTGGATAATATACATATTAAAATCATCATCTAAATGATTGTCTTCATCTAATTGGCCACTTAATGGGTAGGAAACCTGATGTACTTGTATCAATGGATACGGATATGGCAAGGTATTTAGTACGTACTTACTAGTTTTACAAACTATTGAAAAATCACGAAGAAGGAATGACAAAAATGAAACTACCAGTTTTTTTTTTTCTTATTTGAGTAATTACGATTTCTGCTGCAAACAAAATAGCCAGGGTTCTACATGCGGTATCCTTAGGCTAAGGTCACTACTTAAGAGTAAATTTGTTCACAGTTATTTATTATTCATAATAAACCCCTGACCTTGTCGAAGGCCTTCGCTACATGAAGGCTTACAGCGAGAGCTTCGTCCTTGCTCTCTAAAGCTTCAGCCTACCTGTGAGTAAGGTAACATCACAACAGAAGTTGCAAGTTATTTATTGCTCCCAATAAATAACCGTGAACAAATTACGCATGATCATCCCTATGCCCTAAATTACAATTCCCTGTGTTTAAATATGGGTACCAGACACTAACATACATATGAGGCCGTCAGCGCAAAAGTAGCCTAAGCTCACAGTTATTATGGAGCAATTATGCTTAAGTTTTTATGAATTTGAATTTGAGTAGAAAAAAAAAAAATCAATACGCTCAAAAATAATGTTTAAAAAGCCATCTGTTTTTTGTGGGTGAAACTATGGATAGGCCGGACTTACATCAAAATTTATTATATTTTAAATAAATTGCAATATACATATAGGTAGGTAAGCATGATTATGAAAAATTGTGGGTTAAGCCACTTACTTTTACGCTGACCGCCTCATATATGCTCAAATATATATGTACATATCGCACCTTTAGAATTATAGAGACCCATTTCGAAATTTTCGGATTTCGGAACCTTTTTTTCAGCGACTCTTAAAAATTAAATGACCGAAAGTAGCTTAGAAAGGGACAAACTTATCCATTGGTCTCTTTTACTCCGTCCCCTTCCTCTACGTCTTTTCGGTTTGAAAACTTTATTCGATGTTTTCCAGAAACACATTTTTGGGTCGGGTCTCTATAGTTCTAAAGGTGCGATATGCAAATAATGAACACACAGACAAAGAGCCACCAAACATGTTCATCAAACGGATGTGTGTCTAATTTGGGAATCGAACCCACACCCCTAACAGGGAACAGTCACGAACGTTAATTCCTGCACCAACGACTCAACCATGCATGTATGGTGATTCCAAAGATTTCCTTAGAATTTTTTATTTTAAAAATCACGTAACAATTTCATACAATCAACACAACATCCCTTTTCAGCTACAGAGTTCTGGAAGCGTTCGGACATAAAACTCGTACCTATTTGAATTACAAATATCAGCTCTGTCAGTAAATTCCCTATTTTATTTTGTTGTTGAAAACCGGAATACTTTGCTTTTCCTTTCAGTACCGAACCGTGTATATATTTTTAGGCTAACTTGTTTGCTCAATCGCATGTGCGTTTGGTAAATGGTATCTAAACTGTGATATTCAGCTACCTTTGCTTCGAAGATTGTTATTATTGATTTTGTTTGGTTATTTGATGATCGGGCTGTGATATGTCGTTATTTTATTTCAAACTAGCTGACCCGGTAGACTTCGTAGTGCCTCAATCGGTAAATAAAAGACCTAATCTTTTGTATAAAATAAATTTAAAACAAACAAAAGGAATCCGTCCGACGGGGGAGACATCAAAGGAAAAACAAAATTGTTATTTTTATTTAATTTGGAGCATTTTCATATTTATCTACCTTATAAACCTTCTCTGGACTTCCACAAATAATTCAAGACCAAAATTAGCTAAATCGGTCCAGCCGTTCTCGAGTTTTAGTGAGACTAACGAACAGAAATTCATTTTTATATATATTTCAAATTAAGACTTCGTGTTCCAAATACAGGTATCGACCATTCGCGTAACAACTTACGATTGGATGCGCCGTGAGCTTAGCATCTTAGCTAATTAACCGCTTGAATCTAATTGGAGATGATGGTTGCTTGAAAATGTGCAACAATACGAACCGTTGAGATCCTCTTGGCTGAGCCTTTGCTCGCCCACCTGTCCTGGTGAAACTGGAAAGGCCTTCGGGCCACCAGTAAACTATCAATCATAAAAAAAAAAAAAACTGTTGAGAGTGGTGAATTTTATGCTAAAAGAAAAAATGTACCTTTAATTAAAAGTGCGACGCCAAAGTTCTGTAAAGTTTTTGATGATAGTAGCCTGCTTATGGAGGTAGAGAGAGAGAGAGAAAAAATTTACATTGAGAAACAGCCAACAGTATAATTGTACAAAGCGGTCTCAAATCTAAGAGCGATCTCTTCCAGACAATTGTTTTTATTTAAATAAATTCTGAAAAAGATACAGCAAATATGAACTAAGTTGATAGAACAATGTATGTATATATTTTTTTCAATTTAATTTCCAAAATTTTATTAATCTAATAAAAATCAAACAAAATTAAGGCCACTTTTCAAGGTGACGCATTTACGTTGTAGATATCTATGGGCTCCAAAAACCACTTAACACCACGTGGGCTGTGAGTTCGTCCACCCATCTATGCAATAAAAAAAACTTCTGGCGCAGCATTTAATTTATTTTGCGCGTTTTATCATATTGAATAGCGTCAAAAAAAAAACATTTTTGTATTGTGGGTAAAAAAAAATTACGATTTCAGTTCATTCAGAGTGCACAGACCAAAAGAAACCATTAAATTTTAATTGAAAATTCACGAGAGCTAGATTATAAATTACAGCTTAATGCAAAATGTCCAAAGAAACTTAGAGAAATATGTATCCATTATGATAAATGTTCAAAACATGATCAGCAATAATTCAGAGGGTTAATGCTCTTTAAGCAGATTGCTTCAAACAAAAGATACGTCTTGTATTCATTCCATCAATATTTCATACAATGTTCTATAGTTATTATTTTAATTTTATTGGCAAATACTACTTGAGACCATTCAATACAAAGCATATAAGATATAAGTATATTAAAAAGAAACGCCATTACCGCCTAAACTTCTTATTGGTCGGGCGCCCTGGTTTTGTAAGAGTGGTCGTTATTGCGCTGATGATGACCAGACCCAGAGGCATTCTTTAGGTCCTGAATATTTTCGAAGATTATCCTTGGGGCAATGCGTCTAGCGACTCGAAGCGTCTCGAGTACATTGGATCTGATCATGTGACTGAATTTCAATTTGAGTTAACTTTTACGCTATCGAAAACGTTAAAAAACTCGCACTAAGCACACGGCTCATGATATGTAGAATAGAAACAGAAATAAATCGAAGAAGAATCTGTTGTCTAACTAAACAGTCTTTTTAATAGTGTTTAGTATCTTAATTCCACGGTGTTCCCAGAGGATTATCACATCTCCTTGAAACAAGATTTGAAATGAGCTCTCAACAGTAATCAGTGACTTATGCCCCTACCTGTGTATCGAAAGACTTAACCTCGTCTAGCTATTAAAGCAGTAAATATTAATTAAATAACTACTATCCTTAGGAACATTATTGAAACGATTATCCATTTGCGCACCGGAATAAAAAATGTTCTCTATCGCAAAGGTGAATTCCGCGAATCTCAAAGCGCAAAGTGAATACGCACGTTAATCTCCAGCTTTAATCCTTCAACATATTCCGACGTTTTCATTTCGTACTCCATTACAAGCTGCAGATGATTATGTATTTTCGGAAATGAAAATAAACTGTTATTTGTAGGAAAGAAAATTTCTTCTTCTTCTTCGTCACTTTCTTCATTGCTGAAGGTCGTGTCCCTGAAACTTGACCGTGGCCTGTCTCGTCAGCTGTTTCTATCTCGTCCGGTCCTCAGCTTCTCGAATGGCGGTTGCGACTGGCAACCCAGTTAAGGCGGTTATTTGATCATACCAACGGCTAAGTAATCGGCCGCGGACCCTCTGAGAAGATCCGGCGAGAAACTCCGTGGGCTATACTGTATATCTTTATTTGGTATTAGTATCAACAGTTCGATGTTTTTAATTGAACTTCAAGTTAACTTCAAGTTAGCCCATTCAAATAGTCGAAGAAGTTTTCTTTTATGATCTATTTTTTTAATTTTACTTTAAATGGCTCCCTTGTAAAATTGCATAAATGTCGCTAAGTTTAGCCCATTCAAATAGCCGAAGAAGTTTTTTTTGTTATCATATTTTTTTTAAATTTTACTTTAAATGGCTCCCTTGTAAAATTGCATAAATGTCGCTAAGTTTAGCCCATTCAAATAGCCGAAGAAGTTTTTTTGTTATGATATTTTTTTTTAATTTTACTTTAAATTACTCCCTTGTAAAATTGCATAAATGTCGCTAAGTTTAGCCCATTCAAATAGCCGAAGAAGTTTTTTTTATTATGATATTTTTTCATATTTTACATGACTCCCCACCCCCTTTCAGGGCCCCCCAGTTAAGTCAAATAGCCTTTTCCCCCTTGATACCTATGTATTTCAGACAGTTTCTTTTATATGTCAAATATTTTTTTAATGTCATTAATCGAGCGTGTGGAGATGAAAAGTGTATTCCATTTACATAAAATTTCTCATCACGCATGGTAAACGATGGATGTATAATAATCTAAAGATCTGACTTTCGAATTTCGTTTTGTTTAAATAGGATCGTGGGGTAAAGTGATTTATTTTCACGGCGTAACGTATCCTAAGCCAATAAACGCGGTAGGTCGATTTTCAATAAGCTTTTAGTACTGAATGTTAACGATTTTTTTTCAATTTCTATTCGCTTGATTTTTTTGTAATTGCTTAGATGGGTGGACGAGGTCACGGTCCACCCGGTGTTAAGTGGTTACCGGAGCCCATTGACATCAACAAAACGTATTGTTTAGTAGTTTAGGCGCTAGTACCTTACGGTGCGGGCTCCCCAATCACCAGTAAAGCCATCAGTATCCAAATTATTTTCATTCATTTTTACTCATATGAGGCTTTGTAGTAAATGAATTGAGAAATTTTAAGTGGACCAGTAAAAATTGAAACCCGATATCGAAACAAAATATTGTGGAACTATAAATTTAAATGAAGCTAAGTTTTGTTTTTGAAACCACCGCTAATGATTGTCAATTACAGCTTTTAAGTTTATTGAGCGTAGTTGATTGAAACTCAGTGAACAATTATGAAGTTGAATTATTATTTAAAACGATTGTTCATCAGATATTTAGCTAATAAATAATAACATTATATTTTTCAGAAAATAAATTTTGATATTAAAAGCACTAAAATCATACCAACAGTTCAACATTCATTAGATACACAAGAAAAACAAACAAACGGACAAGATAATTTATATACGGTTAATGATATTGAGATGAACGTTTTTGGCTATAATTACCAATGCTGATTACGATAAACACGCTATCGGTATATTTAACGAAGACATTTTCAGCAGGATTACGTTGAAATACCTACATAGCTTTTTTTTATTTTCAATTGAACTCTTATGAGTCCGCGCGGGTAGGTACCACCGCCCCGCCTATTTCTGCCGTGAAGCAGTAATGCGTTTCGGTTCGAAGGGTGGGGGTAGCCGTTGTAACTATACTGAGACCTTAGAACTTATATCTCGAGGTGTGTGGCGCATTTGCATTGTAGATGTCTATGGGCTCCAGTAACCACTTAACACCAGGTGGGTTGTGAGCTCGTCCATTCATCAAAGCAATTAAAAAAAAAATTTTAAAAAATCCAAAGGTCGCTTCATAAATTTACTGCAAATATATTTGCTTCAGTATTTGCTTCAGTATTCACGAGTCTTAGATGTAATTAAAACTACTTTTACGTTTAACCACCGAGTATTTTATTTAAAAAAAATATAGTTATATAAAACGCAAGATAAAACCGTAAAATTTGTTTTAATTACATAACTATAATATATTGAGAGGAAGAGACAGTCCATTTTTATGTCCGCCATTATACATTAGGCGCAAAGCCTATGATGAAACATTTTTCTAAGTCCGAACTTAGACTTAAAAAAAGCTCTCAACACATACATAATTCGATTCGATTAAATACCTATTAACGCGTATTATTTAAATCGGTAGCTTTCTAGCAAACAACGTACATATTAGGTATACATATACCTATCTTCGAAGCTCAGTCATTATTTTTCGAGGCAACAGCATATACAAATTTCGGGCTTAATCAAAGCTTAATTTCGCAAATTAACCCTTAACTCTCGACTAACGACAGCTAGAGTCGATTTCAATATGTTCAAGATACAAAGAGATTGGTCGTTTTTGCAGATTGAAAAGCAAAACGAAGCTGGACGCAGATGAAAACTGCCGCCCTAAAAGAGACGAGATCGGTAAGTAGATTGATTTTTTTATTTAAACTTCAAAACAATTGAGGGAGGCAGCGCAAAAGTGGCCTAACTCACAATTTTTCATAATCATGCTTATATATGTATATTTCAATTTATTTAAAATGTAATCAATTTTGATGCAAAACCGGCCTATCGATAGTTTCACCCATGGATAGCAGATGGCTTTGTAAACAGTATTTTTGCGGGTATTGTTTTTTTTAAATTCAAATTCATGAAAACTTAAACCTCATTGCTCCATAATAACTATGGTAAGCTAAGGCCACTTTTGCGCTGACCGCCTCAATTATGCTCGCGAATCAATAAGTGAAAACGCCGGTTGTGATATCAGTACTTTATTTATTTATTGCTTAGATGGGTGGACGAGCTCACAGCCCACCTGGTGTTAAGTGGCTACTGGAGCCCATAGACATCTACAACGTAAATGCGCCACCAAACTTGAGATATAAGTTCTAAGGTCTCAGTATAGTTTAAACGGCTGCCCCACCCTTCAAGCCGGAACGCATTACTGCTTCACGGCAGAAACAGGCAGGGGTGGTGGTACTTACCCATGCGGACTAAAAGAGGTCCTATCACCAGTGAAAAGCACCAAGTGATGCGAGTGTGATGGCTTTCGAATCACGAAAGCAAATACTTATTTTACTAATGAATTACGCACTCAAGTCATTATACTCACGTACTCATTAAAATTTGCGTAATTACTGCCACAATTGAGATAGAGGCTTCAAGTCGATTCAAGGTGATTGACAAAAATCACGTTATCTTTGGTCTCCGGGAACCGCTTAAAATCAGATAGGCCGATTTAGGAATGCTATAATATAATCCTATTTTTAATTTTGATTTAATTTATTGATGCAGCACTCTAGAATTGTTTTGCACTAGTTTAAAGGCATAAGGAGTAATATATTGGGGAAAAAGTTTCTTTGCATTTTTTAAGAAAATTCACAACATTTATTAATATAGTTTTCGCACGTTCTTGTCGTACGTGATCCACTTTTCATCACCAGTTATCAGCTTCTTCAAAAATGGTTCGGTTTCATTACGTCATAATAAAGAATCACAAATGAGTACACGGTTCATTAGGTTCCTCTCAGTGAGCTCGTGAGGTACCCAAGTATCGAGCGTTTTTGTGTACCCAGTTTTTTTTCAAATGCGCCAAACTATTTTGTGGTCAATTCCCAGTTCTTCAGCTACGTCGTAACTACTGATTGATATTTTTTTTTTTTTATTGCTTAGATGTGTGGACGAGCTCACAGCCCACTTGATGTTAAGTGGTTACTGGAGCCCATAGACATCTACAACGTAAATGCGCCACACACCTTGAGATATAGTTCTAAGGTCTCAGTATAGTCACAGCGGCTGCCCCACCCTTCAAACCGAAACGTATTACTGCTTCACGGCAGAAATAGGCGGGGCGGTGGTACCTACGCGTGCGGACTCACAAGAGGTCCTACCACCAGTAAATAATAATATGCCGATCTGGCTCCACTTTTTAAAAAATGGCATCCATTTTATCCGTAATAGGGCGACCAGAGCGACGTGCATCTTTGACATCAAAATTTCCGGATTGAAAAAGCTTAAACCAAATTTGTGCTACTCTCACAGTCACTGCACTAGGTCCATAAACATCGCAAATTTTTAACGTGGCTTGCGTTGTGTTATGACACCCTCTGGTTCCTAGCTTTCCTTTCATCATCACCTTTCCCGAATAGCATCAGCAGTTATGATCCTTTATTAGAGAACAATCCCCTCCCTGTCCAGTCAGTCCTATTCCTAATTCCACACGGCACGGTTGCCGTCATTAATCGTCGTGAAATCTTTATATATTCATTTCGTCACTAAAATCTTTTTTAAAAAGATATTTTTTCAATTCCGTATAACAGTTGCATTTTTACATTTTTAAAGAGATTTTATTATAAGTTCATACATAATAATATACGTATAATGCGAAAAAACTTTTTCCCCAACCCATAGAAAACTAAAGTTGTTTTAGGTTAACGGTATTTCTGAACAGTCGACTTAACTAACATATTAAATAATAGTTCACGAAATTAAATGTTAGTTTGTGTTGTATAGAGAGCTCGGAACACCAACCGCCTCGGGCTACCGTCGAAAAACCCTTCCTACTCTCTGATGGCAGGTAAGTTTAATACTATCAAACAATATTGATGACGTTACGTTAAATGTTTATTTTTTTATTGCTTAGATGGGTGGACGAGCTCACAGCCCACCTGGTGTTAAATGGTTACTGGAGATCATAAACATCTACAACGTAAATGCGCCTCTCACCTTGAGATATAAGTTCTAAGATCTCAGTATAGCTACAACGGCTGCCCCACCCTTCAAACCGAAACGCATTACTGCTTCACGGCAGAAATAGGCAGGGTGGTGGTACCCACCCGCGCAGACTCACAAGAGGTCCTACTACCACTAAAGTTCTAATGTGAACTGACAGACCACCGTTTTTAGGATTAGAATTAGATCTCATATCTCAAGGTCAGTGGCTGCATTCGCCTTGCAATTTCCAGAGGCTCCGGTGAAACTCGGTCGGTCGTGAGCTTGTTCAAATGTTTACGAAAACAAGGGAAATAAATACCAATCTATCAAATACCTAATAGTTCAGAACTTCGTTACCTATGCCGATTTGTGTTATTGCAAATTTTATAGCTTTTAAATTGTATTATTTTACATCCCTTTTTTTAAGCTTCTTCAATTATTAAATTTAGTAATATTATCAACTATTTACAATGTCTTTTATTTCTTTGAGGTGACATTTATTACGTACAAAGGCTGCCCCACCCTTCAAACCGAAACGTATTACTGCTTCACGGCTGAAATGGGCTGGGTGGTGGTACCCACCCGCGCGGACTCACAAGAGGTCCTACCACCAGTAAATTTATTCAATGTTAATTTATTCTGTTTATTCAATACTATGGAATTTATTAGATAAATTTTCACACATTTCTAATATTCATCAGGTTTTTTCTTCTTCTGACTGTAGACCTTGTTTGGAAAATTAGAATTGAATATTTACTGGTCAATTCTTCAAACTCTTTTTATGGTTGGGGGCCGAATCTCTTACAAGATCCCCGCACCGTGGGGGCTCGCGGGGTACGCGGGACCGTCTAGATCAGGGGTGGCTAACCGGTAGGTCGCGATCGACCGGTCGATCGTGCCTATTAGTTCAGTCGATCGTGACTAGGAGTGGGTGATATAAATCGTATATAGATTCAATATCTATATATCGCAGCAATATCGTTGAATCCGATATCGCCCCGCACGAAATCTATATATCGATATCAGCCGATACACGATATTGCTCGATGTGATGCGCATCGCCATATCGGACCGATTCGTGAATCGAAATCTATATTTCGATATCAGCCGATACACGATATTGCTCGATGTGATGCGCATCGGCATATCGTACCGATTCGTTAATATCAGCAATATTCGTTTGGTTCGTTCGTATCGAATCGGCCAGAGTGAGTGAGCGCACGATATCATGTGATGAATGAAACAGAAACAGGCATTATCCATACAATTGTAAACCTTATATTATTTAAGTCCATATGTCTGTAGATTATTCTTAGCGTATCAGCAGGATACAAATAAGGAAAGAAGTTTCAACTTTCGACCCTAACTTGAATGCAGTATAGCCTATTTGCATCGTTGAATTTAATTTCACGCGGTTTGACCTTGAACTAGAATTTTTGGACAAGTGTTTATAAATACTTAAAAGTTTTTTGTGTTTGATTTTTAAAGTACACATTTTTCTATTTTTAGTTGAATCCAAATAATTGAGTTTATTTCTTGTGTTTGTATTAAACTTTTGAAATCTACACTCTTTTGGTATATTTTGTAATTTTAAATTAAGACACAAAATACTAAAAACTGAAAATAATGTAGCCTGTCCTAAGCCTGGTAAAAGCATGAAGGAAAGTTTTTTTGATATTTTTATTTTCATGTTCTTTTTATTACTTTAAGATCATATTATAAATTGATATCAGAAAACCAACCGTATAACGTTGACTTAAATATATATCTACTACGATATTATATCAGCGTATCGTTTCAAATCTCAAATATCATGAATCGAGAAAATCTACTAGCATCCATCAATATATAGATTCAGAAAATATATAGATTCAATATCCGATATTGATCCTCGATATATAGATACGATTCGATACGCGGCAAAACCGATATTACCCACTCCTAATCGTGACTAGACAAAAAAATATAAATACATTGAACAGACTGCGCAACGTAATCACAAATTGCTGCACGGATCATCTTCATCCTGTATCATTTGTTAATTACCATTACGTCATATTATTTATCCTCTCTTCTACACAATAGTTCTCTTTTATTATATAATTTCAGATTTATTTAATATTTTTAATAAAAGAAAATATGCTAATTATTTAGATACCGAACTACATTATTTTCATTACATTTAAAGAAAGGTCATTGGTGGATCGCAGTGTTTCGTCAGTAGATCTTAGTTCTAATCAAGTTGGCCACCCCTGGTCTAGATGGTAGCGGTCACCCCCTTAACGACTCCCCGGTACTCGCGTCGAAACGTCCGATACCCGCCGGAAACGGAGCCTATATATAACCTATATAAATCATTTCATAACACGTAAAATTTTGAACTCGTTAATTTCGATTTAATTCATGAAGCCGTTGAAAATCTTTACAAGGAAACCATAATTAAATGTAGCTACAGAGAGTACAAAATAAATTCAATTAGAGCCTTTATATTAGTTCCGACGATCGAACGAATAATTAACTAATATAAAATTCAATAAACGAATCATTTCGGAGAGCAAAAACATAAATTAATTGACGTTGACGTTAGCTTATCAAAAAGAAACATTAATTAAGTTAGAGCTTTCTGAAATTCATAGTGATTCCCCTCTGAAAGCAGTTACAAAGTAAAACGGGGTATACCTCTAATTACTATTATAAATAAATAAAAAAACTTCAGAGGTGTCAAGGGACACCCGGATGGAACGAAGTTCCTTTCGATTAATTAGTGAAGGAATTGTAATTATTTTTTTTAAGTTATAATAATAAATTACGGCATTATGAAGAAGAAAAAAACAATACTATGAACTAAATTACTATTGTTGAAACGCTATCTCGAGAAACTGTACTCATTACGCGGACCAATGGGATACGAGCAATGTCACGCGATAAGCGCCTACACGTTGATTGGTCAGAATGACGGATCGAAAAAGTGTCGTGACAACTTTTCGTAAGAATTTTTTCCGTCTAGCCCCCTTTCACAACGCGCGATAAGGAACTTTGTTCCAATAAATAAATAAATAAATAAATAATAAATATTTACTAACAATCACGCCACGTTAACTGGTCCTGTGATAAATTCGTAAAGAACTTGTGTTACAGGTACCAGATAACGGAAATAAATGTAAGATTTTAATTATAGACATACATATATTTAATATATATCCATAGCCCTGGAAAAGACATTTATGTTTATCATACAAATATCTTCCATTGGCGGGATTCGAACCCGCGACCCCCTTGTGTAGTGACCATGTCACTTACCACTACACCAGACGGCCGTTAGATATTATATGATTAATGTTTTAAATAGAATTAGCATCGCATGGAAAGGGGGATCGGTACTTTTCTAATTATATGCGCGATGGCGTGCTAGATTGAAGCAATATTTCCTCTAGTCTTTCACAATCAATTTTATTTCTTGTTTTTACTACGGAACATGTTTATGCTCTCACGTTTTTGAGAACAACCTGACGTTGACATCGTAACTATACACAGATTAATTAAACTATTTGACAGATAGATGACTGAATATCTCTGCGTTAATAATTAATTCGATTAATTTGTTTTGTTTTTATGCGGTGCTTAGTGAAACAATTAAGAAACGTGATTCATGTATATTTTTATAAAAATATGTACAAACTAGAGAATGAATTCGAGATCATTTAGACAATAATAGAGACACAAGATTTTGATTACTTAGGTACCCGAGCCACCCACTTAGAACGAGTACCCGGCACACCCGGTGTTAACTAGCTGCCGCAGTATGTCAATATCGTCACCCACTTTGAGATTTGATATCGAAATCTCAACTGTATTATGACTATCTCAACCTTCGAACCGGAATGCCTTACTGCGTCGCGTCGGAAACAGGAAATATCATATAATATAAATATCATCGTGTGGACTGTCATTACGCCCTGCGAACATGAATAAAAATGTGGTCAGGAGAACATCAAGAAACATTATTTTTCTTTAGTACAAATATCAATCACTACATAGTATAAAACAAAGTCGCTTTCTCTGTCCCTATATCTGTCTGTTCCTATGTATGCTGAAATCTTTAAAACTACGCAACGGATTTTAATGCGGTTTTTGTTAATAGATAGAGCGATTGAAGAGGAAGGTTTATATGTATAGTAAAATCCATTAAATAGTGGAGAAATCAATAATAAATTACAGTTTCCGAAGCGAAGCGAGGGCGGATCGTTAGTTAATCACTAATTTTGACACTTTAAAGGATGCCCCCTCCTAATGTCTTCTCTGATATCGTTCAGAAAATAACAAAGAGCCCTATTCTTTGCTTATCAGTACTGTCGTCACAGATTATTTTCAATATTTATAGCATTGAGGGCTGAATCGACTTCCACATACATTATTGTTCGATTAAAATATTTATAATTTATAAAGATATATAAAAATGAATTGCTGTTCGTTAGTCTCGCTAAAATTCGAGAACGGCTGGACCGATTTGGCTAATTTTGATCTTGAATTATTTGTGGAAGTCCAGAGTAGGTTTAAAAGGTAGATAAATATGAAAATATGGCAATTAATTAAAAATAACAATTTTATTTTTCCTTTAATGTGTCCCCCGTCGGACGGATTCCTTTTGTTTGTGTTAAGTTTATTTTATACAAAAGTTTAGGACTTTTATTTATAGATTGAAGCACTACGAAGTCTGCCGGGTCAACTAGTTATTTATAAAGATTTTCTCTGATTTTTTTTAACAGGGTTGAGTTAGAAGCCTGGCTAGATAAAGCTATGTACTCGCACGGAGAGCCTGTCAAAGTTAGCGTTGCGGTCGCCAATCACTCGTCGAAGACTGTCCGAAGGATCAAGGTGAGGTGAAATTACATTTGTTATTGAAGTGAAACTTCTTTAGGCGTGCTGAGAGTAAAATTTAACTCGCAACGGATTCGTTATGGCTAGAGAGAATATATGCAATTTAGGAAGAACGAGACTGAGAAAATGGAGGCGGCGTCTCGCGAACCACTCGACTGTGGAGAGAGGAAAACGACAAAGCAAGCTAGGTCGTTTCTCTTAGGTATACACAGCATTCCCTATTATAAGAGAAATTTGATTTAAGGATGAAAAATGAAGAAAACCACAATACTACAACACCGCAAAAGAAGTTTCACTTCTTCCACGTGCACATAATTTTGATTTAAAGAATACAATAATTATAATATTCCAGCGACAATATTGAAGTAAGTTTTCTTACGCTTGTGTCGGCTAAGCAAATCATTCCCGACTTACGTTTCAGCAAGGAATAAAAATAATAATAATAATAATAACTCTTTATTTATATAAACCTTAATATGTACACAGTAAACTAATAAAACAAAAGTCGGTATATAAATCGGCGGCCTTATCGCTGAAAGCGATCTCTTCCAGGCAACCTTGCAGGAAGAGGAATAACTTAACTGGACGGTGCTATATCTTAATAAACTTACATAAAAATATAAACTTAAATACACATGTGAAAAATAAATACCATATAAGATAAACTTAAATACGATTAAATACAAATAAATACTAAAAATATACTAATATATAATTGTATATCAAACACGCCAGTTTCTCCCCTTTGAAGATTGACAGTGAGTCTTGAACTGTATAGAAGTCATGATTGGATGATGGATTGGCGCGGTGTTTTCATTGTTAAATAGGTCGTGTTTTATATACGTTTAGTACCTACTCAAATTGAGCTCTGTGGTTTTGCGCTAATTGTGAACTTAATTAAAACTATCCACGAATGACAGGGAAGGATTCCTAACTTTTAGGCTGTTCAATAACAATTCTAGGTGGGGTTCGCTAAAACTACTATGTACTACATCTTTTTTTTTTTATTGCTTAGATGGATGGACAAGCTCACAGCCCACCTGGTGTTAAGTGGTTACTGGAGCCCATAGACATCTACACCGTAAATGCGCCACCCACCTCGAGATATAAGTTCTAAGATCTCAGTATAGTTACAACGGCTACCCCACCCTTCGAACCGAAACGCATTACTGCTTCACGGTGGAAATAGGCGGGGTGGTGGTACCTACCCCTGCGGACTCCCAAGAGGTTCTACCACCAGTGAAAACCTTTTTCTTTGTTTTGCTAATGAACCTTTTTCTTATGTTTTGCTAATGACGTCTTGAAAGAAAAAGAATATGCCGTTCTAAGTTTTTTTGATAGCACTTAAAGCCTATTATACATAGATAGACAGTACGAGTTCAGAGCGTGTTTTTAAACTTGTTTGAAATATGCTAAGCATGTGATAATTAATCATAAATCGTTTAAAAAATGTACAAATCAATTTAACCATATATTTACATAATTAGGACACGTGTGTATACAACAGCAACCAAACCGGCACCTATTAATAGCCCGGTACACAAACATTTTACTAATACCAAGCGTATGGAGAGTTTTAAAAATTGCATTTGCAAAAATTTTTTCATCCGAAAAAAGAATTTCCCGATATTTTTTTCCCGCGTACCGCTTCAACAAAGCGCGGCATCTCTTCAGTCTCAGGTCCATTAGACGAGCATTCAAACGATGTCCTGTTTTTCTTCGATATGCCCGAAGCCCTAGTCTTCATTTAACACCCTTTTCACCGTGGTTCTGCTTAACCCCATCTGAAGGGCCAACAGTTTCTGCTTACGTTTGGGATTTCTTTGAATTCGCGCTTTCACAGCTTTTATCACTTCTGGAGTCCTAACAGACCGAGGGCGACCACTTCTTGACCTGTCATCTACACTAGAGTCTTCATTGTATCGTTTGATGGTACGATAAACGAATCTTTTGGTTATATTCAAACTTTTCAGTATGTTAAAAATTTGAATTGGCGCGTAACCGCAACGATGCAACGCAATAACTGCAACACGGTCTTCTTTAAGCGTTCACTCCATATTTAAAAATGAGTAAAACTCTAAAAGTATACATTTTTATTTTCATGAACAATTCGAAATTCGAATTCAATAAACTTTTTTGTGGCCAGCATTCTAAAAGAAAAGTTTTTACTGTGTGACAATACTTATGACCTGACTAGTTATATATAAATATTATTACGAAATACGTGTTTGTTTTAGCTTATAAATCACAGCAACCCATGAAACGAATGTTGCATTATTCAAACGTGAACCCGCAGAAATATTACTTTACGCTTTGCGATCAAACAAGATTTATTTTTAGCTCGAAAGTTTACATGAACGTATATTGCGATATTAACTTCGACACCTGGGACGTAATTTTTTTTTTTCTAATTGAAAATTTATCGTTACCGTTTTTACAATGGTCAAACGTTGTTTATTACTGGTGGTAGGAGCTCTTGTGAGTCCGCACGGGTAGGTACCACCGCCCTGCCTATTTCTGCCGTGAAGCAGTAATGCGTTTCGGCTTGAAGGACGGGACAGGCGTTGTAACTTTACTGAGACCTTAGAACTTATATCTCAAGGTTGGTTGCGTATTTACGTTGTAGATGTCTATGGGCTCCAGTAACCACTTAACACCAGGTTGACTGTGAGTTCGTCCACCCATCTAAGCAATAAAAAAAAAGATTGCGGTCCACCATTTGACATTTCGACCCCTGGTATATGTTTTCGTTTTTTTTTAAATTATTTACATCTATTACGGTATCGTTTGATTTTTAAACTTCAACATTGCTTGATTTTGTATCACTAGATGATATTATTATCGTTACACGCTGGGGTTCGGGATAAATAAATGTTCCACCAAAGTACAACTTAAAACTGTATTTATAACTTAATACCTTCGATCTATATTGATCGAAGCTTAGAACACTCATAGAACACTTTAAAAACACTTTATTCGCTTCTTCCGTTTCGCTTCAGGCGATCCGTTCACTGTTTCGCTTCGAGTAATTCCGATCACTAAGTCACTGCGTGTCATCTCTGCAACACTTTTACGAGTATAGCTGATACCACATCCCTAGAATTATCGAGAATATTCCACACAAGTCGAGTATCGTGTTTCCGGTATCTGACAATAGATGGCGTTACACTTCTCGAGCGCTCTTGATGCTACTAGATCCTTCAATATTCATTCGGCTATTCGGCAATAGATGGCGTCACTCTTACCGGCGTAACATTATTAATAATTTGACTACTACTACGAGTAATAACTCTTCATTTCTTCAAACCTGAAGTCCGCCGTAGCGCAATCACTAGAGCAAAATGAACTGCACAAATACTTTGTTATTAAAAAAATATGTATTAACAAGTAAAATTCTCCCTTGAATACACTAATGAGCCAAAAGCAAGTTAAGATCATGCAAAAATCAATTCAGGGGTATATACTTCCAATATGATGTAAGATAATATTAATATATTATTTTCGTCAAATGATTTCATCCCCAAAATTGAATCTGCGTTAGAAACTTTTACGAACTTTAAGCTTCATTAAAAGCAATTAAGACTTTACTTCAAATCACTTTGTCCACAAAACGCAAATTTAAGATTGTATAATAAATAACGATTATTTATTATCAGAATTCAGAGTGAATTCACAAACACCTAGATTGCGCTAAAACAATTCGTTTATTTTAAAATTTAGGCCCAAATTATAACACATTACCCGAATTACTGTCGACATTATCACCAGCTCTGTACAACAGAATGTTGAAAGTAAATAACTTAATTTTATTAATTAAGCAGTACTTACTACTCTTGCTCTGAAAAATTTAAAATCTAGCCCATAAAATCTTAATTTATAAAATATCTTGTTAGACCAACGCACTAAGTAAAATAGCGGTTTAAAAGAAAACTTGTTTTAAGTTGTATTTGTTTTGAGGCAGTTTTTATCACCATTCGGTATCCCATTAGATTTTTACTTGAAATATAACACACTTTTTAAATTCAGTATTTCCATTTTTAGTTTTCTTTTTTCATATCTAATAGAGAAAGTAGAAAATATTTTGTACTATTTAATTAAATGTACTCAATCATTGCACTCAGGATCTTAGAATGAAAACAAAACGAAGATTCATCACGGCATATGGCTACGGTACACTAGTGCCTTTGGCTACTGCATTTTTTTTTATCTAATTCATCTAACCATATCAACACACCACACTACCAATATCCGCTCCCCAACGACGATTTAAAAAAAAATCTAAAAGATTTTTATCCAAATAAGTCGACAGAGACGCTTTTAAATCACCTAGACTATACCAACAATCCGAAATGCAGTTTGACAACATATAAGAAACGACAAGTAACTCAAGGCTTGCATATTCTCATCAATATAACTGGGAACAAATCACGCACGGTCACTCGGAGCCTCCCGATCTACTAACGGTACTTTTAGGTACCCCAAGCACTGGTCATCATTCTCGTCGAACCCGTCGCTTGCAACAAAGGGCTCGGCGAGTAAATTAACCCACAGACGCAGCCCACTCAGTTTCTCGCCGGATCTTCTCAGTGGGTCGCGTTTCCGATCCGGTGGTAGATTCTGCGAAGCACGGTTCTTGCTAGGGTTCGTGTTAGCAACATCGTCAGGTTTGAGCCCCGTGAGCTCACCTACTAGCCCGGTGAAGCTAATATGGTCTCTCTAGACCATCAGTTTAGGTAGAAAAAAAACATCCAGCCCAATTTAGGATTCCTTGTGTTATGGATACCGGAGACTGACATAGATAGTTATTGTGTTTTAAAAAAATAATAATGCTAAAATAAAAAAAGCTACAAATGAGACAAATCCAAT
Source organism: Bombyx mori (assembly GCF_030269925.1). NCBI lineage: Eukaryota > Metazoa > Arthropoda > Insecta > Lepidoptera > Bombycidae > Bombyx > Bombyx mori. The sequence continues at coordinate 3,382,162 of NC_085121.1, forward strand.
GAGACAAGATAGAATATAGTACTGACAATACGTGTAGATGTTACTTGATATACGATGTTACTTGATATATGGGCCTCAATTAGAATATGAACTTGAAATTCTCCCTACCACGTAAATGGGACTGAATCGTTCAGTTGTTATTGTTCGGTGTTTGCTTCGTTTCATCTAGCATGGTTATAAATCATTCATTATTATCGAAGCGTTTGCGTATAATTTAATTTAAATTTATCATTTATTCGTTTAAAATCTATTATTCCCTGTTAGGTTGGATGATTAAATAATATAGACATATCGAATTCAGAATAAAAATGATTGAATGAATGCGATTTGTACGATTGTCTTTTTTACAAATACCTGTATGACTTTGACAAAAATTCTATTTTTAATATAAATACCTAAAGTAGAATTCTTTTGTCCATGCAGTTTGGGTCATAAAACATAGCCCGGCTAGGGCGGTGAGCATGTTGCGCGGGCGCAACGTCATTGTCGATAAAATCAAATGACTCATCGAAGACAGGTAACACGGTAGCGGGGTGGTATACGAAGGGTGGTGAGACATTGTTATGTTGGGAGTCATTTGTACTTATCTGCAAATTATATTATTTATTTATTTATTATAGTACATTATGTCGAAGAGAAATGTGTTTTATGCATATGCATTTTTATCACTAACCCACAAAATGACAAAAATAAATACACTATCGATAACACTTATCGACAACAATAATAGGCATCACTATGCCCGTCCATAAGGCTCGTGAGTGAAAGAGAGAGCGAAATACTCGCTGCACCGCTCCGATTTTTATGACCCAAACTGCACGGACAAAAAAATTCTACTATAGTATTGATATTGTTGCATAATAAAAATAAGGATATAAGAAGACTATGAAATTAATGACGTTTGTGACACAAGCGATAGATATATACGTAGTTAAGAAACGTATTTCTCCCACAATACTAAATGTTATAATTAAAATTATTTTCCAAAGACTCTAGTGGTGCAGCACGTCGACGTGTGCATGTTCTCCAACGGAAAGTTCAAGAACGTCGTCGCTCTGCTGAAAGGGATCGACACCCCCGTGATGCCGGGACAAACGCATACTGACACCTATACTCTAACTCCACACAGAGGTATGTTTCCAAAAAAATTCTAAGATTAGCCAACAGTGCTCGGTGCCTTAGGGTTCTAATAAAATTATTGACCGCTGTAAATTGAACAAGATTTTTAAAAAACCAACTCTGACTTAGTGGATCTTTTTAAATTAGAGCTAGTGAGAGTATTTTTGGCGCTCGAATTGCCTGTGAATTGGCATTGTCTTTTTGTTTAGTTTAGATTCAATATTTTCATTGGCGTCACATTCCACAGGAGTCACAAAAAATTGGATAGCCCTAGAAGACTCTTACTCGAAATCCGGCGCCTGTCTCGCTTCCACGGTCATCTCGAACAATACACCGGAAGACAGAAATGTGTTTGCCATATACGTCTCTTACTACGTGAAAGTCAAACTCACACTAAGCGCTATGGGCGGAGATCTCTCGGTCAAACTGCCCTTTGTTCTCACACATTCCTGCATCAACGAAGCGCCGACCGACAGCGTCATAGAAGAAGCCACACACAAAATGATACTCGAAGGCAAAGAGAACAGCGAAGATGAAGATAGTAAGGCCGAGAACGAGAATGATAAACAGAATAACAACAAAGACGCCCAAGCACAGGAGACAGCGTTCGGGGATGAGGAAGGCGAAGTCAAATCACCTGATGTTCATCGCTGCCTGGCAGACGTCCTAGTCAACATAGAGAACCAACTGGACAGGCCCAAGAAATTCGAAGGGGAAACTGAGGTGCGAACCGTACAACCTGATCAAGAGGAACTCGACCTCATATCAAAATATCCCGGCTCGGACACGTGATCCGACGAGGGACCCCACGAACGAGGTCAGGGAGCCGAAAAGACTGAGCCACACAGGATCCAACCGGAAGTGACAAAATGCAAAGCCGAGGACCAAATGCAGAAGTCTGGCTTCGCGGAGAACCTTAAAAAAGCTGTATGCTGCATCGACAGGAGACGTCAATCGTAGCTCTGTGAATAATTGTAATTTAACAGTTTTAAAGCTTATTTATAATGTAATTGGAATTAACTCAAAATTATTGTCGTTTAGATTTGAGTAGAACCAATCTGTATTCCTATTTGTTTAGACTAGATCAAAACGAAAAATACCTATTCTGAAATACCTAATTCTCTGCGAAACTTAAGAAATTGAAATCCGAACCGACAAAGTTAAATAAATTTATCTGGAATTTAATATTTCGAATTCGAGTTACGACTATCACTGCGTTCCTTGTAATCCTAGTGGTTGTTTCATTGTAAAAATTAACATTTTTATTAGGTAATAAGATTCGAATAAGCCGGTCACAGTCATAAAGCCTGAATGAAGATTACGCTTACTAAAACGTAGCCAGAGTTAGTCACGAATATAAATACGTTTACTTTAATTGTATAATATAATTATTTATTACGTATCTATAATAAAAAATATATTTAACGTTAGAAATGTAACTTAGAATCTAATTTTAAGTTTTATCCGATTATCTTCTAATTATTATTAAAGGAAATAAAACATTTGCGTTCTTTAGTAGTTGTTTTTTTTTTCAGAGAAAACTTTTTATTAACCTTTCTTTTTTTATTGCTTAGATGGGTGGACGAGGTCACAGCCTACCTGATGTTAAGTGGTTGAATCGCGAAACATAGAAATTTAATAACTTTTTACCCTCAACAGACACACGCTGCGGCTTAAAGGGTGGGAGAGCCATTCTACAACTTGAGATTTTCGACCTCATAATATTTCAAGGTAGGTCGGTGATATCCATGCTGTGGTGTGTCACCTATCAGATTAATAAAAAAATTCTGCAAAAATCTTCAAGCCACCGAAATTAAAAGAAATACATTAAGTACTGCGCGATAAGGAATAAATATATTGGATACGTTTGGAAGGAGTTGGAATAAGATCGTATCCGCCAAAGCTCCCCTTAATCCTTATTACGATAAGCTTACTGCGCTATCCGGACAGACATCTGCGCCTTAAAGTTTTGGACACGGTAAATCTTACTTAAAACGTACTTTGAACTTAACTGAAAAGGTTTTGAAGATAAAAATAATCACAGCTTTATCAAAAACCAATAAATCTTTGCTGTCATTCAATAAAAACACAAAATTTATTCTTTTCTTTCTTGAGAATATATGTACTTGTCAAATTTACATAATATAAACGAGTATTTATCGGGAAAATACAAAATTTTCTAATGAAATACGTCCCTAACATAAAAGAATAACATTGCGTAACAAAAACCAATCCCGCATAAATTATAATTGCTTAATTACTGGTAGGTAGCGGCTTGGCTCTGCCCTTAACATTGCTAACACTCACTATGAGGGGACCGTATGCTCGTGTGGCTCCAAGGGTAATTAAAATAAATAATAGTTTAAAAAAACTAACAAAATATGCTTTTATACAAAATCCAACTAAAAAATAGAAAATAAATTTGAATTAAAATTAGTGTAAGAAAAAATGATTTTATTGTAAAAGAGCGTGGGGTGTTTTTCAGGATATTATCAAAATAACCCTTCTACTCATATCTGTTCATAAAATATTTATAACTACTGATACCATGCACCCCACGCTTGTTTTATAATAAAATCATTTTTTCGTACACTATTTTTAAATCAAATTATTTAAAAATTATTTTCTATTTTTAGTTGGATTTCAATTTTATCAATCTTTTTTTTAATATTGTATTGTCATCGGTCCTTAATAAGTATACCAAATTTCGAGTTAATCCAACGTTTTGAAGGGGGTCAAAATCATGCTCAAAGATTCCGTTACAAACATACATACTAACATACATACGTCTGAAGCTAATAGAAGCGTATTAAAGAGGTAACAGTACCCTGTCTATATCTACCGTAAAGTAGTAATGCGTTCTAATGTGAATTGAAGAACCACCGTTCTTAGGATTTTAATTAGATCTCACATCTCAAGGTCAGTGGCTGCATTCGCCTCGCGATGTCCAGAAGCTCCAGTGAAACCCGGTGGGTCGTCAGCTCGTTGTAATGTTTACGAAAAGAAGAGAAATAAATACCTATCTATCAAATACTTCGTTACCTATGCCGACTTGTGCTAATGTAAATTTTATAACTTTTCAATTGTATTATTTTATTTATTCTCTTCAATTATTAATTTAGTAATGTTATCGACTATTTACCAATGTCTTTTGTTTCTTTGGGGTGACATTTACAACGTACTGTAGTTTTTTATTTTTTATTGCATAGAGGGGTGAACGAGCTCTCAGCCCTCCTGGTGTTAAGTGGTTACCGGAGCCCGTAGACATCCACAACGTAAATTCCGCCACCCACCTTGAGATATGAGTTCTAAGCTCTCAGTATAGTTACAACGGCTGCCCCACTCTTCAAACCGAAACGCTTCTCAGCAGAAATAGGCGGGGTGGTGATACCAACCCGCGCGGCCTCACAAGAGGTCCACCAGTAATTACGCATATTATAATTTGGCGGGTTTGATTTTTATTACACGATGTTATTCCTTCACCGTGAAAGTCAATCGTGAACATTAGTTAAGTACGTATTTCATTAGAAAAGTTGGTACCCGCCTGCGTGATTCGAACATCGGTGCATCGCTCAACACGAATGCACCGGACGTCTTATCCTTTTAGGCCACGACGACTTAGTATACACACATAGTATCTATGTATGCGGATGCTTCAAATTGATTGCTCTGTTTGTATAGATAATGAAATGCCCAAATAACCCATAGCTGTGGTGGGTTTGTTCATTTGCATTTTGTTTTTCCGTGTTCAAGCCTCGCTTATCTCAATGAGTTGTATTAATACAGATATTTTTACGGCCTCGGAAAATGTTTTTGGCGTAGTACCATCATAGAGATAGCGCACGATTCTGTTCAATTATTGTAATATTAACCGTTATAACCCGACACGAGAACCCGTGACACGCGGTCGTCTGGCCGCTAACTAGAATTCCTTCTACTACGGGAACCAGAGACGAATATATTAAAGTATTTAAGTATATTTCGTTAATGTAATAATATTAATACTGTTACATTTTAATTGTAATGTAATAGGGGTTAAAGTATGAAATTGCCGTTCTATTGTAATAGGTAATTCGAATTGACAGAGAAACTTCATGGTTTGAGATATTTCTGTGAATTTTTTTCAAATGGTACCTACCTATTAGTTTCTACTTTTAAAAAATGTGCAACATTCGATTATCGACTTTCAATTGTTTTTTTTTTATTCACCTTAGACTAGAAAGATGGATTCTTCGAAAATTCGAGTGATATTTGAATACGAGATACGAGATCCGACCCGGAACTAACGCTGCGGAAACAGCTCGCAATATCAATGTTGCGTTTGGAGAGGGGGCTGCTAATGAACGCACCGTGCGATTTTGGTTTAAACGCTTTCGTGATAGAAATTTTGATTTGAAGAACGAACCACGTGGAAGATCACCCATACATGTGAATAACAATGAATTTAAAGAGGCGGTGGAAGCCGATCCGAGCCAAACTACCCAGGAATTAGCGGCATGGTTTAACATTACCTTACCAACAATATTGACACATTTTCGTCAAATCAATAAAAGAAAAAAGAAAAAAAATTGGGTGCCTCATGATTTGACTGATCTGCAGAAAGAAACGCGTGGTGAAACTTGTGTTGCCTTGTTGAATCGATACTGAAACTTGCAGTGAAATAGCCCCGACTCATGAATCGATCTTCACCATTATCTATCCATGATAACGCGAGACCTCATGCAGCACGATAAACCGTTTTAACTCTACAGGAACTGCAATTAGAAACCATTCGTCACCCTCCGTATTCGCCAGTCCTTGCTCCAACGGAATACCATTTTTTCGGTAATTTGGACAATTTTCTACGTGATAAAAAGTTTTCTTTGCAGGAGGCAGTACAAAATGCTTTCGCACAGTCTGTAGAATCTAAATCACCAGAGTTCTATCGCAGAGGCACAAATGATCTTCCTATTAGATAGCAGCAATGTATAGAAAATAATGGTAGATATTTTGATTAAATAAATATGTTAAATGAAAAAAATAACGAATTTCAATTTTTCAGTACAAATCGGCAATTTCATACTTTAACCTCTAATAATAATAAAAAAATCAAGGATAGACCAGCAAAGCGGGTCCGATTACACTAGTAAGCTAGAATGAAAATTCTTTAAGTTTATAACAAAGAAACAATCGACAAAGCTGCTTAGAGAGAAAACGTTTCTTTGTAGGTTTTATTGCTGAAATTTTACCCGAAATGACGTACCTAGATTCTTTTGGCTACTTACTTGCCAGGAGCCTCAGGGAACTATTCGGGTTTGACCGTGACGAGCTCACATAACTCAACCTAAGAGGTTTTACTAATATCCGACCTAGCTAGAGCAGCGCTTAGCTAAATCTAGCATCGGATCAAAATCGTGAAAGGATCCGGCGAGAGATCAATAGGTTGTGTCTGTGGGTACATACATTATTTTTTAATTAAATTCAATAATTAATCATAAATATGAAAACAGATGATTTTTTGAAAAGATTTAAAATAATAACGAAACAATTGATAAAAATGTCGCTCAAATATATTTCACTAGTATCTAATGGAACAAATCGTAAGATACGTATCCACAAAATTTATGTATAATAAGAAAGATACGTATTGTGTTTACTTAAACAAAACAAAAGAAAGTCTGGTTTTGTCGTCTCGTTAGAACATTTCTGCAGATTCGTAAGTAAACAATCGTGAAAGTTATATCGAACTGCCCGGTCTGAAAACATGTTTACAATATCTCTTATATTTTGCTTGAATTTTATTTATTCGAACCCACTATGTCTTTATTGGATAACTTTAATTCGAATTACGCTATTTTTACTTCGAAGTGATCACCCGATCTAGTTCAAAGGAAGGCCTATATTTCTAAGACATATTTTGCATTCATTACATTGACATCGCATCTCAAGCTGGACAAGTCCCGTACGATATGAAGCTTTACTTTCTAGCTAAGTGCTGGTACTGGTGGTAGGACCTCTTGTGTTGTGAGTCCACATGGGTAGGTACCACTAACCTGCCTATTTCTGCCGTGAAGCAGTAATGCGTTTCGGTTTGAAGGGTGGGGCAGCCGTTGTAACTATACTGAGACCTTAAAACTTATATCTCAAGGTGAGTGGTGCATTTACGTTGCATATATCTAAGGGCTCCAGCAACCACATCAGGTGGGCTGATTTCACCCATCTAAGCAATAAAAAAAAACCATTGAGGAGCTATTTCGTGCGCCTTGGTGGGTGAGCTCACAGGACTCAATCTGAGAGAAGTCGCTAACTGGAAGGAAGGAAGAGCAGCGCTTAACTGAATCTACCAATGGAACAGAATCGCAAGTAGCTGCGAAGATGCGGCAAGACTCTTTTTTGCCCACAACGATGCTATGAAGCAAATTATCTGCTTCTAATAAAACCATTGCTGTTCAGTTTTTTTTTTTTCTACCTAAGCTGAGAGCCTTGAGGGGCTATTTCAGCGTAACCTTAACTAGTAGGTGAGCTCACGGGGCTCAAACCTGACGACGTTGCTAACACGAACCCTAGCATGAGCCGTGCTTCGCAGAATCTACCACCGGATCGGAAACGCGACCCACTGAGAAGATCCGGCGAGAAACTCAGTGGGCTGTGTCTGAGGGTTAATTTATTCGTCGAGCCCTTCCTCGCAAGCGACGGGTTCGATGAGAACGATGACCGATGCTTCAGGTACCTAAGAGCACCGTTAGTGGATCGGGAGGATCCGAAATGACGTGTTTGGGACGACTTCGACTGCTTTCCATTCTGTCCGCAGGATCGGGAATGTAGTTACCGGCGGCCACGATGAGATGGTTCTCGTGTCGTGCCGCTATATCGCATTGGTTCTGTTCAGGTTTTGGTACACGTAAAACTTTCCAGTCTTATTACCTTCTAGAAGTAACCGTGGAATAAAATAAATACCTAAAAACAGTATCTTATAATCCCACAAAAATCGTTCATGTTGTATTGCTGTCATTTATCTTAACAACGCCATAGTTTCATTCGATCGCAGACTAAGCGGCTCAACCTAATAAAAGTACAACAGCACTTTGATAAAAGCTTTTATTATACCGCGATACGAGTGGCTTATTACGTCATTATTTCTGATTAGACATCTGCGACCCGATCCGTTTTATCGCAATAATGAAACTCAATGAAACATGTGAAATATAATCTTTTGGTTGCAGTTGCGATGATGACGTCATCGATTACATCCTCTTTTAAGAAAAAAAAATTGTCTATAAAATTTAAAATTCGAACCACATCTGATTCGTCAGATCAAAGACGCCCTGAAATAAATCAACCAATCAAACCTATTCACAACGCAACGCAAGCATGGCAAGATTATGATTATGTTTGCTTTGTATCTTGATAACGAAAGAAACGATTTCATACAACGTCGCGAACCAATATTTAAATACATTATAAACTTCAGCGATACGAAACAAGTTTGGGAACATTCTAGAGAATATCATTGACAACCCTAGCTTCGTTTTAGGGTTGACATTCAAGTTACAGTGAACTTTTTAACTGAATAAAAAAAAAAACATTTAGTAAGATGTTTTCCTGATCGTTTTTTTTTATTACGCAGCCGCATATAAGTTCATCTACTGTAAGTTCTTAAAACAAACACAGAATCAAGTGTAAATTCCGAATGTCAAAATTGTTGTCGGGTAAGATCCACCCAAATGTCAGAAATCAACCATCTAAAACCTGGAGTATTCTCGTGGTTCCTTAGCTGAGAAGAATGGACGAGCACACGGCGCATATGGTGTTAAGTGGTTACTGAAGTCCACAGACGTCAACAACATAAATGTCATCACCTTGAGACAAAAGTTCTGATTTCCTGCCCAGCAGAAATCGGTTCGGCTGTGTTATCTACCCGTGCGGACTCACAAGATGCCCTACGTACTTGGTTAATAAGTATTGCGAACTAGGTAGGTTTTGCTTTGACGAATTTGTCGTCTAGTTTGATATCTCCTAAACAATAAAATTTTAACTTGACCTTACCTCCTCATATCTTAAGAGGCTTGGTCCCATTGCACGTCTATGAGCTAAAGGAAGGAGAAAGCAAGTTGCGCCGATCCGCCGTGACTGGGAGAAGGGCAGGAAAATGGATGATGAACCATCTCGCAATTTCGAAGCGCTTCCGATACGTTCGGCTTAAAACAAATTCCCATTCACTCAACTAACGTAACCCTGTTGATACGGTACGACCGGCTCATATTCCGACACTTCAAAGTTAGATACTCAGGTCTCTACGTCTAAATGAACGTTCAAAAACTTTGTATATTCGCTTTCGTGGAGACAACACACGTAAATTGCTTCTCCGAGATTGGTAAAATAACAGATTTCACACGTCTTAATAACAGCTAAAATTCGACTCTGAAATATGAGTTTCATTTCCTATGTAACCGATATAAGTTTTAAATCTTTTTTGTCCAACAAAATTATTGCGCTGATCCACCCACAGAAAGCAGCAATTTGTGACCACAATAAATTGACGATGTTAGGATCGGACAAGAAAATATTATTCAAGCCTTCTAGTACTTCAGTATGTTGTCCTTCGTATTAATGGCAAAGTCAAAAGTGGGGGATAGGTGATGGAAATTGCTTCGGACCATTTTCATGTTACAAAACTCGTTGCCACATGAATCTATTGGCACAATCAGGAATTGATTGAAAAAAAATATTAGTGTCTATCTTATCAATGTTTAACACATGGACAATTAAATTGCATCGTAGGTATGTTTTATTTATTCATTTTATATCATTCGCGACTAGTACTACTACTGTGCGGTTGTGTATAGGGGATCTCGGTTCAATTTTTTATTGAAATTAATATGCTTGTCAAGCATATTGAGAGTTTAGAGCTTATGGTCTCGTATTCATAACATGAGAAACTTCCCTCCTGAGATAAGAGGAAAAAACTCTACAATTTCCAAGGAGAAACCTTCCATAGTAGAATGCAGTAAAATCTCTTAATTTTTTTTTTATCATACGTGAGAAATGTTTATTTTTATATAAATAATATTTTTTTTTATAACAAAAATTACAAAATTAAATATTACAACCAAATCAGATTAAATGAATTATTACTTAACAAATACACTAGTGAAACTAAAAGTGAAAAAAAAAACATTCACCTAGTACTCTTGTTTATAGATTGCCAACACTGAAAATAATCCACAAAATCCTAATGCTACTGATCACTTAAATTTAATACAGAACATGATTATCTTAAAGGCATTAAACCAAATACTAACTGTAATATCTAAAGAAAAACATTTTATGATCAACAATTAACTAAACAATAGTTTGAAACTTGTTGATACAATTTCCATATGAAGTACACAATATTATTAAAAGATATTAAAACGCGTACACAAAGATCAATTCACTAAAACAACTCCAAACGTTATAAATGAGAAAAAGCGCCATCATCTATTTGTTATAGGCATCCAATATGTTATATTGCCCGTTTATACTCCAACCAAAAAACGACAAATGATCCGAGACACTCCACTTTAGTTCCTTGTTTCCGAATTTTATTAGATCGGCCCGAAAGATAAACGATGTGAAAGGTTTTGTAAATATTTTCTTAACTTACTAACTTAAGTTCAGGATAGGATTTTCTTTTTTACCGTTCACTAGACCAGAGCCTATACACATCCCAAAGCGAAGGCTACCGCCCCCAGACATTAATCTGAACAGTTTAATATGGCTGACAACTTCTTCAGACCAGAACATAAAAAATAGGCGAATGGTGATACTAACGTATGAAAAATATGGGAATGCAGCTTTGGATCCTAGAGTCATAGGTGCTTCCCGCTGAAAAATAAATAAATAAATAAATAAGTGGCGATGCCGTCTTAGCATCCAGGGCGACTCGAGTCCTTGTTTTCACCTTTCCTGAACACGGAGTGCCCAATCTCGACGGACCATTGACGCAATTCACAGGATCTTTTGGGACTGTGTGGATTGTAACTGCGGACACGTCACCTCCCCACTGGTGGAATTGCTGATGATCAAGCTCAAAGCAAGCAAGCATAAGCTTATATAAAAAAAGGATCTGTTGGGTTTTTATTAAATGAAAATAAAATTATAAAACCTTTTATTCAAGTAGGCTTTCACAGACGCTTATAAATCCTCTTGCATCTACCACCGATTCAGAAAAGATTTCACTACTTACATGAATCGGCAAATAATTCAGGCTTTCTCTGTTTCTAATCCCTAAATTCCATATGAACACTATCATATATTGTTGACTTTAAATTTGATATTTTGGGATAGGCAATGGACGAAGCTTCGATGTCGTGTACAATAGCTCAATACTCTATACAACTAAACTATAATAATAAAAAAGAAAGATAGCTACATTTCATTAATAACGGAGAAAACTTCCTCCTTCTGTAAGATCAGATTAAACTTAGACCAGTAAAGTACTTGCAAACTTAAATGCGAAGTTTCAGAATAAAACTTTATCTGCGAGAAATAAAATCAATCCTTTACTATTTATGACTCGATGGTTTTTTATTGCCCAGATTATTGAAATACACAGTAGGCAGTGGCTTGGCTCTGCCCTTGGCATGCTGAAGTCCATGGGCGACGGTAACCATTCACAATGAGGTGGGCCGTATGCTAAAAAAAAATAGCCCACTGATCACCTGGTGTTAAGTGTTATTACACACACACACGTTAATTTATAACCTCACGAGAATTCCAGTCATCTCGAGATATGAAGATCGAAGTCTCAATAGCTATCCAACAGGAACGGCCATCCCACGTTTAAAATCGGAACTCAGCTGTTTTTTTATGGTTGAAGGTTTATTGGTGGCCTTTCCAGTTTCACCAGGACAGTGGGCGAACAAAGGCTCAGCCAGGAAGGGTGGGATTTGCTAACAGCTGCCCGAGCGCTTCGCGATTGTGCCGCGACCTTGTCAGCCTTTAGCCAATCACATTAATGTTTAATTAAAGGCTGTTTATAAATACATACATAATCTACTGACGTAGGACGTCTTGTAAGTCCGCACGGGTAGGTAACATCACCCTGCCTATTTCTGTCGTGAAGCAGTAATGCGTTTTGATTTGAAGAGCGGGCAGCCGTTGTACTGTAAAAACTGAGACATTAGAACTCGTGCCTATGGACTCCGGTAACCACTAGACACCAGGTGGGCTCGTCCCTTATAAACATTAAAAAAAAACATAGCTTTCCAAATTTTTCCAGAAACAATCTCACTGTGTAGCAAAACGCTATTTTTTATGGTGAAAATTTCGGGGTTTATCTACACATAATCATACACTTACCTGAAATATTTGATGAACATTTCCAAGATTGTTCCGGCTAGCCGTTGAAAAGCCTCCGTGGAAACGCTGACTCGACCGACATAAAAAGCTGAAGCCGGGGCCGTTTTAGCTGTAGTATTTTTTTTCATTAGGGCAGTACTAGGTCAGCTGTTCTGTGGGCGAGGGCAAATTTTCAGTGAATGAGATATTATATTGATTCTATAAAAACCAAATAAATTTAAATAAAATAATATTAAATATTATTAAACTAATAACAAGAGCTAATCAACTACCCTACCAACCCAACTAACCTACTTACTAATGTTTTTTGGCTCTTTCAATCTTATTGGGGGCTTACGTAGAATAAGTGATGGGGGTTGATTGCTTCCCGCTTCCGTAGGTTTAACCCGCGATTCCCTACAAGTGACCCCTGGGTGATGCAAAACGGGAGCCGAATACATAATCGGTGGTAGGACTTGTCCGACTGGCTGGCGACTACCCTCCAACTAGAGTCCGCCGCCAAATAGCCTAGCTGTGTTCCGGCATGTGGGTTGGAGAGCCAGTGTTATTCCTTCCTTTTCCTCTTCCTTGTTTGGGGTGAATCTTGGCGATACCTGGAACATGCGGAGCAGACGTGCGTGTGAGCTCGCGGGACGTGATTGTTTGACGGGGGTATAGGGAGACCCAGTGAAACGGTGTTCGCCGCCGCCCGCCGGTCAGTTGGGGACCTGAACCCGGGTGTCACTACTAAACTCCGCCCCGGGAAGCTGTCCCGCCAACCGGTGAAAAATCCTGTCGTGCGGTCGTCGTGCCGGAGTCGGAGACCGGAGTGGATCCCGGCGATCGCACGCAGGGTGGACTGGGGGCCCTTCCATGCCCTGCGTCAGTCGCTCACGCAACCCGTGGTCGAGCACGTACTGTGCTCCGCGCTTTATTCAGGTATTGTCACGATTTCGCCTCGAACATCCTACCTCACCCAATCCCACTCTCCAAATAAAATTAAAAAATAATAATATTGAAAGTTCGAAAAAGGAAAAGGGTTTTGTCGGCGATTCCCCATTCCACATTTAATGTGGATTTCAGCAATGTAAGGGGTCTACATAGCAACCTCGACGCCGTACACCACCATCTTGAGACGGCGCAGCCTGCCCTCCTTTTTCTGACGGAGACGCAGATATCCGCTCCGGATGATACTTCGTACCTTGAATACCCCGGCTACGTATTGGAGCACAACTTCCTGCGTAAAGCCGGGGTGTGTGTATTCGTCCGGGCTGATGTCTGTTGTCGCCCTCTACGAAGCCTCGAACAACGGGACCTGTCCCTCTTGTGGCTGCGCGTAGATCACGGGGGTTGTACCCGAGTCTACGCGTGCCTGTACAGGTCCCACAGCAGTGATGCAGGTTCAGCTCTGATAGAGCATGTGCAAGAGGGGACTAACCGCGTGCTTGAGCAGTACCCATCTGCGGAGGTGGTGGTTCTTGGAGACTTTAACGCTCACCACCAAGAGTGGTTGGGGTCCAGAACCACTGACCTCCCGGGTCGGGCTGCCTACGATTTCGCCTTGGCCTACGGCCTCTCCCAGCTGGTGACACAGCCCACCCGTGTCCCAGATATTGAGGGGCACGAGCCTTCTCTGTTGGACCTTCTGCTGACCACCGATCCAGCCGGATACAGTGTGGTGGTCGACGCTCCACTTGGATCGTCTGATCACTGCCTTATCCGTGCTGCCACACCACTCTCTCGTCCTAGTCGTCGAACGACGACCAGGTATCGAAAAGTTTGGCAGTATTTGTCAGCAGATTGGGATGGATTGCGTGAGTTTTACGCATCCTACCCATGGGGGCGGTTCTGCTTTTCCTCTGCTGATCCTGACGTCTGTGCGGACCGTCTTAAAGACGTGGTGCTCCAGGGGATGGAATTGTTTATCCCCTCCTCTGAAGTGCCCGTTGGGGGTCGCAGCAGACCCTGGTATAACAATGCCAGCAGGGATGCTGCACACCTCAAGCGGTCCGCATACGTTGCATGGGATGATGCTAGGAGACGTCGGGATCCTAACATCTCAGAGGAAAGGCGGAAATATAACGCCGCTTCCAGGTCCTACAAGAAGGTTATTGCCAGGGCGAAATCGGAGCACGTTGCTAGAATTGGCGAGCGACTGAAGAGCTATCCCTCTGGGAGCCGTGCTTTTTGGTCGCTCGCCAAAGCTGCAGAAGGTAACTTTTGCAGGTCTAGTCTCCCACCACTACGCAAGTCAGATGACAGTCTGGCCCATAGTGCGAAAGAGAAGGCTGACCTTCTGGTCAAACTCTTCGCCTCGAACTCGACTGTGGACGACGGGGGTGCCACACCACCGAACATCCTCCGGTGTGATAGTTCCCTGCCGGAGATCTGCTTTACACAGTGTGCAGTCAGGCGGGAACTCCGACTCCTGGACGTCCATAAGTCGAGCGGGCCAGACGGCATCCCTGCAGTGGTTCTGAAAACGTGCGCCCCTGAGCTGACACCTGCGCTAACGCGTTTGTATCGCCTCTCTTATTGCACTAACAGGGTTCCGTCTTCATGGAAGACTGCCCACGTCCACCCTATCCCCAAGAAGGGTGACCGGTCGGACCCATCGAGCTATAGGCCTATCGCGATAACTTCCTTGCTTTCCAAGGTGATGGAGCGAATAATTAATATACAACTCCAGAAGTATCTGGAGGATCGCCAGCTGATCAGTGACCGACAGTACGGTTTCCGTCACGGTCGCTCAGCTGGCGATCTTCTTGTATACCTTACTCACAGGTGGGCTGAAGCCTTGGAGAGCAAGGGCGAGGCTCTTGCTGTGAGCCTTGATATCGCGAAGGCCTTCGACAGGGTCTGGCATAGCGCACTTCTGTCGAAGCTACCATCTTACGGAATCCCCGAGGGTCTCTGCAAGTGGATTGCTAGCTTTTTGGATGGGCGGAGCATCACGATCGTTGTAGACGGTGACTGTTCTGATACCATGACCATTAACGCTGGCGTTCCACAAGGTTCGGTGCTCTCCCCCACGCTTTTCATCCTGTATATCAATGACATGCTGTCTATTGATGGCATGCATTGCTATGCGGATGACAGCACGGGGGATGCGCGATATATCGGCCATCAGAGTCTCTCTCGGAGCGTGGTGCAAGAGAGACGATCAAAACTTGTGTCTGAAGTGGAGAACTCTCTGGGGCGAGTCTCCAAATGCGGTGAACTGAACTTGGTTCAATTCAACCCGTTAAAGACACAAGTTTGCGCGTTCACTGCGAAGAAGGACCCCTTTGTCATGGCGCCGCAATTCCAAGGAGTATCCCTGCAACCTTCCGAGACTATTGGGATACTTGGGGTCGATATTTCGAGCGATGTCCAGTTTCGGAGTCATTTGGAAGGGAAAGCCAAGTTGGCGTCCAAAATGCTGGGAGTCCTCAACAGAGCGAAGCGGTACTTCACGCCTGGACAAAGGCTTTTGCTTTATAAAGCACAAGTCCGGCCTCGCGTGGAGTACTGCTCCCATCTCTGGGCCGGGGCTCCCAAATACCAGCTTCTTCCATTTGACTCCATACAGAGAAGGGCCGTTCGGATTGTCGATAATCCCGGTCTCACGGATCGTTTGGAACCTCTGGGTCTGCGGAGGGACTTCGGTTCCCTCTGTATTTTGTACCGTATGTTCCATGGGGAGTGCTCTGAGGAATTGTTCGAGATGATACCGGCATCTCGTTTTTACCATCGCACCGCCCGCTACCGGAGTAGAGTTCATCCATACTACCTGGAGCCACTGCGGTCATCCACAGTGCGTTTCCAGAGGTCTTTTTTGCCACGTACCATCCGGCTATGGAATGAGCTCCCCTCCACGGTGTTTCCCGAGCGCTATGACATGTCCTTCTTCAAACGAGGCTTGTGGAGAGTATTAAGCGGTAGGCAGCGGCTTGGCTCTGCCCCTGGCATTGCTGAAGTCCATTGGCGACGGTAACCACTCACCATCAGGTGGGCCGTATGCTCGTCTGCCTACAAGGGCAATAAAAAAAAAAAAAAAAAAAAGTGAAGTAAACATGGATATTCCATTATTAGGCCGGTTTTATTATTAACAGTGAAATATTTTGAGTAAAAACAAAAAAAAAGGTATAAAATTATAGCTTATCACCTCATTTGATTTCTCTGTTAAAATAAAACATAATTAATAATCGATTTCTCCGTTTATTTATATAAAACGTATACCATAATAATATATTACATTATTATATATTAGCCCGCTCCCCTTATTCCGACTCTGTCGAACCTTCATAAAATTGAGCTACAAAGCTCCGGTATTACGTTATGAGTCGTTTGGTTTTAGATTCGGCACACGTGGCCCGAATTTAAATTTGTACCCATGGAATAAACCAAACTCAGCGGTTTGATCTTCCCAGAAGTGAGTTAGGTAGCTTGAACTAGCTATTTCTATTCCAGTCTCTCCAGATTCCTTAGCAAGTAAAGACTGTGACGATGTACGCCGATGCCTTTCCGGAAATATAATTTACAAGTGTCCGCGGCTTAATAAGCAAGACGCCCAGTGTAGTCAAAAATACTCAAATTAAATTACCATAATTGGAATAAAGAAACATATTGTGATTTTTTAATATTAATTATCTTTGCAACATTTATTTTTTATTATTTACCAGTTACATTATTTGTATTTTAAAGTGAGATAAAATTGTGTATTAATTTTGTTATAGTAGTCAAAATATAGGTAAAAATAAAACTAAAACTAAACTACCCTCTTTTGACAGTATTTATAAGAAAAAAAACTGGTGATACCAAATGATTCCGCATATTAACTCAATTTCGAATATTTTTGAAAATTGTACACTTTTAATGCGAAAAGACGACGATTTCTATTCTAAAATTTGAGGCGTTAATCATGATAGTCAAACTTCGAGCACTGTGCCAGAACTATCACTAATACAAAGAATGTTTGAAACTGGAGATCGAGCTAATTTTATTTATTCATATGTATTCCAGTGAGAAAGTCGAGACAACCGATATTACAATTTGTTGTCGTAAGGTTGGCGGTCTACTCGGTTGATAGTTTTATTACGAGCAAGTGTTTCGGATAAACTAATGATTTTGATTTTATTTATTTACCTACTCTACCAGTCAACCAAAAGTAGTGCAGAGAAATAATTTAATTGGCAGGAGTAGGTCAATCAAAATCTCAGACAATAAAAATCACGAAAATGACGAAAATGACGAATGACTCCACGAAGTTTAAAATTTATAGGCCAATTATTTATACCTTTCATTCCATTGTTTATACCAATGGAGATTGGGAAAAAATTTGTTAGTTAACAATTGAATAACTTTTTGAAAAATGATGATTAAACTTTTTTTTCTTCAGGGCTCGATTCTTTCAAGTGTTAAGAAGATAGTAGAATTTTTTCAAATTTTTAAAATCACATTTTATATTATAAAAAAAATATTTTTATTGCTGAACTCTCTTTAGCGGCGGCGCGCGCATGCTGTAACAGCCCTATTTTCAACGTCTAATTAAAATTATAAATAATCGAGATAGAGTTCCGGGAGTTGGGACTTTTTTATTGGAAATTTCCTCCTCTTTAACGAGCTTTTTTCAAAATTGCTTCAATGTTAATATTTTTCAAGTTATTAAAAAAAAACGAAATATCATTTTTTTTCATCCTATTTTGTTAATAACAATTGCAATTTTTAACCTGCACCAAAATCCTTCAAAAATCATTTTTCTAGAGGTGATTCCGAATCCAATGAGCCATCGCTCATATTTTAGGACGTTTATCTCTATTTTTTACGTTTTTGAACTTGTTGACTAGACTAAATGATAATTTTAAGCAATCAGTAAAATAAAATTTAAAATGTATTTAGCGAAGTGGCTGGTTCCATGTTGTTTCTAAAATGATGACGTCAGCGTCGTTGACGCCAACCTTTTCAACATTATCATTGCCTTCTATAGTGACAGTAATAAAATTAAAAATTACTTTTTCAAACAATTCCTTTTATTGTATTCCAAGACAATAACCACCGTTCGGCTGCCTGATTCGAAATGTATTGTGCGACAAAAGTTCATTAATTTTCCTGAATACCGTCTTAACACATTGACTGCCGTGTAGGTCACTGGTGCCCTACGCGACGCCCTGAAGTAATTATGTCTTATAATAATTGTTACTAATTAGTTAATAGTATTTAGTAACTAATTAGTAACAATTTGACGTCGTCGTGGCCTAAAGTTTAAGACGTCCAGTGCATTCGTATTGAGCGATGCAACGGTATTCGAATCCCGCAGGCGGGTACCAATTTTTGTAATGAAATACGTACTCAACAAATGTTCACGATTGACTTCCACGGTGAAGGAATAACATCGTGTACTAAAAATCAAACCCGCAATATTATAATTTGCGTAATTACTGGTAGTAGGACCTAATGTGAGTCCGCACGGGTAGGTGCCACCACCCGCCCATTTCTGCCGTGAAGCAGAAATGCGTTTCAGTCTGTATCTCAAGGTGGAGGGCGAATTTACGTTGTAGATGTCTATGGGCTCCAGTAACCACTTAACACCAGGTGGGCTGTGAGGTCTTCCACCCGTCCCAGTAATAAATAAATAAATGTGCATTTCCCAAAACAATTTGGTACTACTCGTATAGTTTTCCGATGGACATTTACTCGTTGTATTTAACGCGTTAGTTCATACAAATATTTTTAAGCGAGACATTTGGTACAACATCAAACCTTCGCTGGAATCTCATTTACGATTTACGTATCACCGAGATTCATAAAACATGATGCGAGAATATGTCAAAGCCTTTCCATCTGCAAATACATTCAGCTGTATACGCGAAGGTGAGAATGAAATATGCTAACAAATAAATACAAGTATTGGAGAGGACTTGCGAAGACGACGCGAGAATATCCAACGAGAATTTAAGGTTTACATATTTACATACAGTTAAGTTGGATTCTGTTAGCGTTTTAGATACCATTTTTCACAATCTATACTAATATTATAAAGAGGAAAGATTTGTTTGTTTGTTTGTATTCAATAGGCTCCGAAACTACTGAACCGATTTGAAAAATTCTTTCACTGTTTGGAAGCTACACTATCCCCGAGTGACATAGGCTATATTCTTTTTTTATTATTTTTCTTTATTTTTTATTATTATTATTTTTTTAAAATAGGGATCCTTGCTAAAACTCCAATAATGTAACCCAAGATTGTTCAAAACTATCTTTATAATTTTCTTTTTTAGTAAGCTGATGCAAATAGAAGGGTTGATGTGTGTGTATTTATGATTGTTAATTTGGATTTTTTTATTAAAGACCCGAGCGAAGCTGGACCGGGCCGCTAGTTTATTAATAAAACCCGGACACTCTAAGAGTATTTTGACTATGTATTTTTTTTATGAGGCCTTTCTGGTTTCACAACGATAGGGAGCGAACAAGGACTCAGCCAGAAGGGGCGGGATTTGCTAACAGCTACCCGAGCACCGTACCAAGGGAGACCTAACAACTCAAGAGTAGCTGCTTCGCGAATGAATCCACTACCGGATCGGAATCGCAACCCGCTGAGAAGAACAGGCGAGAAACTCAACGGGTTGACGTTTAGGTTAGTATGTATTTGAAATGTAATAAATAAATTTACAAATATAATATAATTTACTTTACGCTTTGTACTTCGGTGGTACAATCCGTCCTCTCTTCTTAGCCTTATCCTACATATGTGGGATCGGCACAGCATATCCTCTTATCATCATCATTATTGGTAGGATTTTATGACTAACCCTCTGCCTGAAGTCAACCCTCCCTGGGTAATATCTCATTATAGGCAGCGGCTTGGCTCTGCCCCTGGCATTGCTGAAGTCCATGGGCGACGGTAACCACTCACCATCAGGTGGGCCGTATGCTCGTCTGCCTACAAGGACAATAAAAAATAAAATAAAAAATGTCTATTGCAAAGTGCCATAGAGAGCAATTTTTTCTTTCTTTTGGTTCATCCGTTTTTGTCTCTATGATTTGCATTTTATTATAATTAACATTTATATTAAATTTTAGATTTTCAAATACTAAAAAGATAAAAATTAGACTCCTTTTTCTTTATTTTCATTTGTCATTTTGACATTATCATGATACAAACCGTCAATAAAATACTAATAAGAACTAAACCATCAAACCCATTTAACACGACAAGCACAATTAAACAATGTAATAAAAGCGCTTCGCGATTTCGCTTCTCGTACAGATTGAATAATAGTAATAATGGAGATTTTAAATAAAATTTAAATCCAAGACCGAGGTTTTTCTCGTGCGTGCTCCAAATATTTTTCACGATGACACTGCCTGCGATAGGGAATCCAGCCTACAAGGGCCTGTCATTTATAATCTTAAAATACGTTCATTTGATCAAAATTTGGTTGAAAAGTTTCGGACTCACTAGTTATAGAAATTATTATGGGTTTTATTTTGACTTTTTCAAACTGCTACTCAATGATCACAGTTTACGCCGTAACCTAAGTTTTCAAACATGTATTCCGAACGCTCATGTTACATTTTTATTTCGTTAAACTTATCTCATAGTTGATTCCCTCGGGTGTATACTATAAATGACTCCGCTGCAGGATAAAGATTGTTTAGACGTCAACAGCATTGCCCATAGGAGAATGTCGTTGATAATAGCACTACGAAGATAACTGCAATAGGCCTGCAATATCTAGAATAAAATAAAAATGAATTGCTGTTCGTTAGTCTCGCTAAAACTCGAGAACGGCTGGACCGATTTGGCTAATTTTGGTCTTGAATTGTTTGTGGAAGTCCAGAGAAGGTTCAAAATGGTTCATTCGGAATGAAATAAAAATAACAATTTTGTTTTTACTTTGATGTGTCCCCCGTCGGACGGATTCCTTTTGTTTGCTTTATGTTTATTTTATACAAAAGTTTAGGTCTTTTATTTATAGATTGAGGCACTACGAAGTTTGCCGGGTCAGCTAGTCTAGAATAAAATACGTTCCTTTTTTATACTATTTTCACTGTCTTTTAAGCTAAACAAATTCAGTGCGTACTTACATGACTTGTGCAATTTTTTATTTTTTTCTACGTATACTTTAGATATGTGTATGTTTACAAATATACCTAATACTATTTATAAGTACAATTTTGTAAAAAAAATTTATTTGTAATTTACGACTTTTACGTTGGTTTTTTTGTGTCTTGCGTTTCTCAATGTGGTTACACATAGATGTCTATGGGCTCCGGTAACCACTTAACACCAGGTGGGCTGTGAGCTCGTCCATTCATCTAAGCAATAAAAAAAACCTGAAGTGCCTAGTACTAAAATAGCAGATGTATAGAAATTCGTATAGTTTTCTTTTTTGATTATCTTTTATTATTAGAATAGAATCACCATCCGCGTCACAAAAGCCCCTCTTTCTGTGATTATAATATCAATTATCAAAAATCTAGTCACAAATTCCGTGTCACGTAATGATTTGACCGGATAACCTCGTCAATCGAAAAAAAAAAAACAATGTTAACTATATCCAAAAACATTGAATTTTAGAATTTTTCGCCGTGTTTGTTCTCTTCAAATAAGCAATAACTCATAATACACCTGTCATATTTTGATAACATAAAAGGCGATTAATCTGGTGAACAAAAGTAATTTTCCGGCAGCGAATTTTATCTGAACCCATTTATTATCTAAATCCCGCATTAATGCTATCCGGTATGTTACTCATTTACGAGCTTTGGCAGCAACAGAAAAATAAGCTTCCCTTCGCTTTTTGTTAAAAAAAACTAGAAGATTTGTTAGGAGCTTATCAAAACCGTTTTATGCCTGTAAACATAGGAAGTTCTGGCTCTACCGGATTTGAGATGATTACCGGAATCCATAGATAAGGTAAAAGCTGCCACTGTACCTTGAGACATGAGGTCAATTTCATATTTTTGCTGTGTAACTGCTTTACACTTCAAACCTCAATGTATGGCTGCATCGCGCCAGTATTATTCAATGTAAAAGCTGATCGTAAGCGTGTGTAAGGTACGGCTTTAGTTAAGAAAACTGGTTCCCTCTGTGCTGTTTGCTCCGGTATGGTCACAACACGATCATACCTTGTTACATTCAAATTTATTTGTCAGAGAGGTCCACAATATCTTATCCTTGTAGACAGACATACGGCCCACCTAATAGTGAGTGATTACCGTCGCCCATGGTCTTCAGCAATGCCAGGGGCAGAGTCAAGCCGCTTTCTACTGTTACCGCGTGGTGACACATTGCAAAAATCCGGCCGAGAAATGATATGAATGAAATGGTGTTTTAAGTTTTACAATTGATCACAACACAGCTCCTAAGTTAGCTACGAACAATGAAATGATAGTAAAACGGACCAGTCTGCTTGCCACCCTTACTTTATTCTACTCCATTTTTATTCTGTAAACTAGCGACCCGCCCTCGCTTCACTTCGGAAACATTAAAACACACACGAAACCAAAAAAAAAAAAAAAAAAAGTAAGTAGCCTCTCACTACAAGCACCCCAGTCCCGCCCGCTGCCTCCGCCCCCGTCAGATATGGATGAGGGGTGGAACGTGGTGGCCCGGCGGGGTACCAAAAAGGCCCCACCGGCAGCTCCTCAAACGAGTAGAGCGCCGGTGGCCATGGTGGCTCAGGGTGCACCCCAACAGGGTCGAACGCCTGTAGCCGCCAAGAAAAACAAGAAGAAAAAGAAGTTGCCGCGCGCGCCTCGGTCGGCGGCAGTGGTTCTTACCCTACTGCCAGCCGCTGAAGCCAAGGGCATGACATACAGAGATGTCATTGCCCGGGCGCGTGCGGCAGTTGACCTGGGCGAGATCGGGGCGGAGGAGGAGGGCCTCCGCTGCAGGCAGACGGCCAACGGGGCCAAGCTGCTAGAATGTCCCGGTGCCGATAGTTCCGGCATCGCGGAGCGTCTGGCGGCGAAGCTCCGTATGGTCCTGCCTGAGGAGGAGGTACGGGTGCACAGGCCGGTAAAAATGGCCGAATTAAGAGTAACCGGCCTGGACGACTGCACCACCAGGGATGAGGTGACGGCGGCCGTCGCTGCCCAGGGCAAATGCGCACTGGAAAATGTCACAGTAGGCGAGCCGCGCCGCGGTTATACCGGGGCCAGCTCGGTGTGGGTGCGTTGCCCGGTGGAAGCGGCCGCCTCCCTGGCTGCTCCTCCTCCCGGGAGACCTTCGGGAAATCCGGGCATGCTGCGCGTGGGCTGGATAGCGGCCCACGTGCACTTGCTTGAACCACGCGCCTGGCGATGCCTCCGGTGCTTTAGCACCGGACACGGCCTCGCCAGGTGCACCAGCTCGGTTGACCGCAGTGGTCTGTGTTTCCGCTGCGGCCAGCCGGGACATAAAGCGGCGTCCTGCACGGCTGCCCCGCATTGCGCTCTGTGTGCTGCGGCCGGGCGCAGGGCAAGCCACCGAACGGGAGGCAAGGCGTGCTTTTCGTCCGGTAATAATACCGAACGCAACCGGCGCCGCAAGTCAAAGCGTCGGCAAAACAGAAGGTTGGCCAGAGGAGCACTGGCCAACGCTGTAATCCCCGCTGCGGCGCCGGTGCCGGAGGGTGGGGGCAGTGGTGAAGGGGAGGGGGCGATGGATGTAGTCCAACAGTAATGGACCGCACCTATCGCTTCCTCCAAGGAAATCTGAATCACTCCGCCAGAGCTCAGGACATGCTGTCTCAGAGCATGGCGGAGTGGTCCATAGATGTGGCTGTGGTCGCCGAGCCGTACTTCGTTCCCCCGGCAAATGATTGCTGGTTTGGGGACGATGGCGGCCTGGCGGCCATAGTCATAAGAAGAGACGCGGCGATCCCCCCCCTGGCGATGGTGACCAGGGGCCAAGGTTTCGTCGCGGTGCAGTTGGAAGGGACCGTCGTGATCGGGGCGTACTTCTCTCCAAACAGGCCTACTGTCGAGTTCGGGCATTTCCTGGGCGGGATCGGGGCGATTGCTCGCCGCCTCGCTCCCCGTCCAGTGATTCTCGCGGGGGACCTCAATGCGAAGTCTGTCGCATGGGGTTCCCCCCGCTCGGACGCTCGTGGTAGGCTGCTGGAGAGGTGGGCGAACGTGGCCGGCCTCTGTTTGTTGAATAGAGGTTCGGTTGCGACGTGCGTGCGGTGGCAGGGCGAGTCTATTGTGGACGTTACGTTTGCGAGCCCGGCCATCGCGCGCCGTATCCGCGACTGGAGGGTCCTGGAGGGGGCGGAGACACTGTCAGATCACCGATATATTCGGTTTGATCTCTCCGCCCGCTCCGCAGTCGCGGACGTCCACAGGGACCACCCCCATGGTGCGTCCCGGTCATTCCCCAAGTGGGCACTGAAGCGCCTGAATAAGGAGCTCCTGATGGAAGCCTCTATGGTGGCGGCGTGGGCGCCCATGCGTCCACACCCGGTCGAGGTCGAGGGCGAGGCAGGGTGGTTCCGGGACACGATGTGTCGCATTTGTGATGCGTCGATGCCCCGGATTGGCCCTCGACTTCCTAATCGCCAAGCGTACTGGTGGTCGCCCGAAATTGCGCAACTCCGCGTGGAGTGCGTTCGGGCGAGGCGCGAGTGCGCCAGGCATCGCCGCCGCCGCCTGCCGCGACGCAATGATCCGGTTGCATTCGCGGCGGAAGAGGTCCGGCTGCACGGCGCATTTCGCGTCGCGCAGAGGGCATTGCAGCTGGCCATCAGAAGAGGCAAGAACCAACACATGGAGGGTCTCTTGGAGACGTGGGGGCGGCCCTATCATATGGTGCGCAATAAAATGCGCCCATGGGCCCCCCCGATCACGGAGCGTCTCCAGCCTCAGCAGCTGCGGGACATCGTCTCGGCGCTGTTCCCGCAGGAGCGGGATGGATTTATCGCTCCCGCTATGGACGCGCCGCCGGAATACGACGGTGAAGTCCCTGCTGAGGTGCCCCATATAACGGGGGCGGAGCTCCGTGTGGCCGTACGCAAAATGTGCGCGAAGGACACTGCACCCGGCCCGGACGGCGTCCATGGTCGGGTTTGGGGCTTGGCTCTTGGTGCCCTGGGGGACCGACTCTTGAGGCTTTACAACTCCTGCCTCGAGTCGCGACGGTTTCCTTCATCGTGGAGGACGGGCAGACTCGTGCTGTTGAGAAAGGAGGGGCGCCCGGCGGATACCGCCGCCGGGTACCGTCCCATCGTGTTGCTGGATGAGGTGGGCAAGCTGCTGGAACGTATTCTGGCAGCCCGCATCATCCAGCATCTGGCCGGGGTGGGACCCGATCTGTCGGCGGAACAGTATGGCTTCCGAGAGGGCCGCTCAACCGTAGACGCGATCCTTCGCGTGCGGGCCCTCTCGGAGGAGGCCGTCTCCAGGGGCGGGGTGGCCCTGGCGGTATCACTCGATATCGCCAATGCGTTCAACACCCTGCCCTGGTCCGTGATAGGGGGGGCGCTGGAAAGACACGGAGTGCCCCCCTACCTTCGCCGGCTGGTGGGTTCCTACTTAGAGGACAGATCGGTCACGTGTACCGGACATGATGGGATCGTGCACCGATTCCCGGTCGTGCGCGGTGTTCCACAGGGGTCGGCGCTCGGCCCTCTTCTGTGGAATATCGGGTATGACTGGGTGCTAAGAGGTGCCCTCCTCCCGGGCCTGAGTGTAATCTGCTACGCAGACGACACGTTGGTCGTGGCCCGGGGGGGGAGTTTTGCTGAGTCTGCCCGTCTTGCTACCGTTGGGGTGGCGCATGTCGTCGGCAAAATCAGGAGATTGGGCCTCGACGTGGCACTCAGTAAATCCGAGGCCATGTGGTTCCACAGGCCCCGGAGAGTGCCACCTATCGATGCTCAAATCGTGGTTGGAGGCGTCCGTATTGGGGTCGGGGTGCAGTTGAAGTACCTCGGCCTCATTCTAGACAGTCGTTGGACCTTCCGTGCTCACTTTCAGAATCTGGTCCCTCGTTTGTTGGGGGTGGCCGGCGCGTTAAGCCGGCTTCTGCCCAACGTCGGGGGGCCTGACCAGGTGACGCGCCGTCTCTATACAGGGGTGGTGCGGTCAATGGCCCTATACGGGGCGCCCGTGTGGGGCCAGTCCCTGGCCGTGGGGGTAGTAAAGTTGCTGCAACGGCCGCAACGCACCATCGCGGTCAGGGTCATCCGCGGCTATCGCACCATCTCCTTCGAGGCGGCGTGTGTACTGGCTGGGACGCCGCCTTGGGTTCTGGAAGCGGAGGCGCTCGCCGCTGACTATCAGTGGCGGGCTGACTTTCGTGCCCGGGGCGTGGCGCGCCCCAGCCCCAGTGTGGTCAGAGCGCGGAGGGCCCAATCTCGGCGGTCCGTGCTGGAATCATGGTCCAGGCGGCTGGCCGATCCTTCGGCTGGTCGTAGGACCGTCGAGGCGATTCGCCCAGTCCTTGTGGACTGGGCGAATCGTGACAGAGGACGCCTCACTTTCCGGCTCACGCAGGTGCTCACTGGGCATGGTTGCTTCGGTGAGTTCCTGCACCGGATCAGAGCCGAGCCGACGGCAGAGTGCCACCATTGTGGTTGCGACTTGGACACGGCAGAGCACACGCTCGTTGCCTGCCCCGCATGGGAGGGGTGGCGCCGTGTCCTCGTCGCAAGAATAGGAAACGACTTGTCGTTGCCGAGTGTTGTGGCATCGATGCTCGGCGACGACGAGTCGTGGAAGGCGATGCTCGACTTCTGCGAGTGCACCATCTCGCAGAAGGAGGCGGCGGGGCGCGTGAGAGACGCGCAAGCCCGCCGCCGTCGAGCGGGGGCCAGGGAGGCGGATATCGCCCAAGCCCTGGCCCTCTAAGTGTTTCGGGTCCCCTTTACACGTCGGTCTGGGGACCGGCAAAGGGGGCCTAAGAAGACGACGTGCAAGCTGCTCTGCACGCGTTTTACGCAAGAGCATCCGGGTGATGGAAGGCCGGCTATCCTCGACCCACGCTGGTTTTGATCCAGCGGGGTATTCCGTAGGATAACCCATTCTAACCGGCGCCATCTAGGCGGGCTCCGGATAGCCTGCCGACCGAGAGGGCTGGTGGTCGTGGCGCCGACGACCACCGGTCCGGCGTCCCGAGGGGGAGGGTGATGGGAGAGATGTGCTCCGCACTAAACGCTTCACTTTCCCCCCTTTGCCTTTTCATGGGTTCTGTCTCATGCGAGGTTCGGACGCTGGTTGTTGAGCGACAGGAGGTTTTAGTCAGTTCGACTCCGACATGCCCCGCCCTTCATCCCCAGGGGAGGGCGGAAGTCCGGCGATTTCCTCCACCAAAAAAAAAAAAAAAAAAAAAAAAAAAAAAAAAAAAAAAAAAAAAAAAAAAAAAAAAAAAAAAAAAAAAAAAAAAAAAAAAAAAAATGTTCATCAGGGACAATGTCGGCTTCTAATGGAAAAAGAATTTTTCAAATCGGTCCAGTAGTTTCGGAGCCTATTCGAAACAAACAAACAAACAAATCTTTCCTCTTTATAATATTAGTATAGATGTATACATTAACAATGTTTGTATCTCGTTGAACTCCTAATATTCTCATAGGTTTTCGGGGATCGCAGACATAATTAAAACTACTTTGACTGTTTTTATACTGTAATTACATATACTGTATTACTTTAGACGTTTTGAATACTTTACAGTTTTTGTGGACACTCAGGCAACTGTAAGCTAATCCCACCCCACATCCCTGAGCCTTTGCCCGCCCACCTGTCCTGGTGAAACTGGAAAGACCTCCGAACTACCAGTAATCCTTCAAACATAAAAGTTTTTGTGGTCTCCCGGACGACTGTGACCGGACAGCTGTAAGCCAATCCCACCCCACCTCGCTGGGCCAGCCTTTGCCCGCCCACCTATCCTGGTGAAACTGGAAAGGCCTCCGAACCACCAATAATCCTTCAAACATGAAAGTTTTTGTGGTCTCCCGGACGACCAAAGTGTTATTTGTCGACAATTATTAAATCGTAAGAGTAGTTTTAATTATAATTTTACTCATATCCCGTATTCGGTTTATGCATATTGTTACGCCGGTAATAGTAACGCCATCTATCGCCGAATAGCCGAGACGAATATCAAAGGATTTAGTAATATCTAGAACGCTCGAGAAGTACAACGCCATCTATTGTCAGATAGCGGAAACACACATCGAAGCTACTCGACTTGCCCAGAATGTTCTCGATAAATCTAGGGATGTCGCATCTACTAAAAAAGTGTTGCAGAGATGGCGCGCAGGCAGGGAAGGGATCACCTGAAGCGAAACGGAAGAAGTGAATTAAGAATTTTAAACTGTTCTGTGAGTGTTCTAAGTCTAATACAGCTTAAAGTTGAACTTTGAACACCAGCGCGTAACAAAATATATAATTGAGATAGGTGATTACAAGACTAAAAGGATATTAACATTGCTGCAAAACGGACATAAGAGGGTTAATGACAAGAAAAAGAAGACCGAAAGCCGGACGGGTGGTAAAGGTACGTTGGTAGATGCTGTCACAGGTATATCTCACACATATACGAAGACACGCCACGTGTCATACTCATTAGCCTTTAAATTGTTTGAAGTATTGCGGGTCACTGAACTGAGAGATTAAAGGACTTTTAAAGGTGATTATCTCGATCCAATTACCGAGGGAAATAGCTCTAAACTTATGTAATAAAAACAAATTAAAAAAAAACGCTTAAGCTTTCTTAGTTTACAGAGTACAGATATTATCAAACCGAGTTGTCATTGTGAAATACAAAATACTAATGTAATAACCAACTATCATTGAAATATTATGAACTTTAACATTAAAAAATGATGAGTAGCATAGTTAAAACGAAATGCTCGGATTTAATTGTGACGTATAAGATTTTTTTGTTATCTAATTAAATTAATAGGAAATTTATTGCAAATTATTAATCGATTTCATAGCCCTCATTGGTCATTGGGTGACTTTGAACCTTTTAATGAGGCCGATGATTAACGACCATATATAATTTTAAGCATACTTACTTATTTAATGTTATTATTATTTATTATATACGTCTTATATAAAAATTTTAGAAGGAGCCTTGAGTGTTTTCTGATGCATCTCAGTGGTGAAACTCAATTCCAAATAGGTGTTAGAGGCACCGAGATTAAGACCCGCCTGTAAAAACTTACGTAAATAATGAAAAAGAAATATTTTTAAGCTATTGCATAGATTTTATCGCAGGCCTTGAGCGCGGCGACCGAATCATGAAATTCCGTAACGAAAAAAACTTAACAACCCTCACTCCGCCTACCATGTAGGTCGCGTTCAGCACATTCACACGTTGCGCTTGTGTAGTGTTTGTGAATAAGCGCGTGGCGTGACGTCACACTGCATGCGCATCATGAAAAGTCTGCCCATCTCTCTCTCGCGCGGTCTAGCCTATGAGTATGGAGGGGACAGTTAAGGTTTTGCTTTTATTAATGTTTAATATAGCGTAGTCTTGTTTTATTGTTTTAATATTAAATTATCATTGTCTAATTATAATTGCATAAGTTGATAAAAAATACTGTGCAATAGATTTACCGCGGCAGTTCCCGAGTGCCACAGGTTTTTTTTTTATTTCGGTTTGAAATGTTTGTAAAAAAATTTAAAACGTTATTCCAAGCGCATTTTCATTTCAAAAACCAAACTTACTCCTATTCCAACCTTATTCCTAAAACCTACATACGTTTTTCTATATTTTTCTGAAGTACGATGTCTTCTAATTACGTTTCTCGTCCCTCGCACGTTTTCCTACTTCGTCCAATACCCGGTCACGTTGAGAATGCCAAAAGAAACTCGTTAAAGGAAAAACTATGTGAAGGTATAGAGACGTTTTAATCAATTTTAATATTAGATTAGGTTTGAACCGTTACTGTTTCAGTTTAGAGGTGATATAAGTACTGGCTTGAAAGTGGCAAATAACACTTGGTGTTGGGTCCAAAAAGAAAGAAAAAAAAAAGTACTGGCAATGCAATGGACAGTAATCTGATGGATTTGTGACTGGAACGAAAACAAAGTTTTAAAAAAAGGGTTTTCGGGAAACACGTTCAGCACGTTATTTTGAAAGCGAAAGTACATGATCTCTTTTTCAAAACACAGATAGCTTGATTGTTTTGTAGTATGTTGTGGTTTGTATAATCTATATGTCGTGGATAACGACTTTTAGTTGACGTGGATAACGACTTTTAGTAATATTAAGACGGTGGTTTTGATTATTATTTTAAATGATGAAATGTTGTTTTGATAAATATCACAAAATGAAGGGTAGACTTCGTAACGCCACAGTATAAAATGGCGGTGCGTGGACAGAGTCGTGGCATTCCGTGTCAGACAGTCATTCCGTCCGTCTCAGTCAGTGAGTCTCTGACAGTCAGTCAGTCAGTCGGTCTGTCGGTATGTGCAACGAAACTGTCGGTTTATCCTGTCATTGTGAAAGTTGTGTGTGTTGAGTTTCAATAATTATTATTCAAAAGGTTTTATTGACTTTTTATAAACTGAGTTCAACCAAATACGAGTGAAGACGGAAACTACCGCTCAGCCATCCCTGGCGCTGCCGCCGACTTATATATTAATACGTGAAGCAAAAACTTTGTATCCCTTTTTAAGAAAATTGCGCGGACGGAGGAGTATGAAATTTTCCACACTTATAGAGAATATAGAGAAGAAGTGCACAATGCTAATATTTTTTTAAAATAATGAATAAAAGATACTTTAAATCAATAAAGAAAACATTACACACAATACATACCATGTATTT
Source organism: Bombyx mori (assembly GCF_030269925.1). Lineage (NCBI taxonomy): Eukaryota > Metazoa > Arthropoda > Insecta > Lepidoptera > Bombycidae > Bombyx > Bombyx mori. The sequence continues at coordinate 3,413,327 of NC_085121.1, forward strand.
GACGCACACACGCATGCATACTATTTATTGTCAAACTTTTGTTCTTGACGCCTGTTGTCAAATTGAGAATAGAATATGGTTTCTCTTTGTTAATATTTTTTATAGTGTAGTCTTGGCGAAATTTGTGATTATAGAAGTATAAAATACAATCATAATAGTGTACAAACTTACAATTCCAATTAATTATAGTCGAGTTTCGACTACTGCGGGACCTCTAGTTTATTTTATTTGATGTGTATTTTTTCTTATCTATGTATCTTTGTATGTATGTATCTATGTATTTGTTTTGGCAATGTAATTTATAACCTAGTATTCATTTTACTCATGTCTAATGTAATTCTTTAAATCATCGCCGTGTATTAACTTCATCACAGCTACACACTTCTTAAACCTTTCAATTCATCAACGAGGGTTAACTGAAAGAGAATGCCTGCATGGCGTTAACTTCGCCTTTCTACAATATTTTGTGCAATAAAGAATTTTCATTCATTCATTCATTCATTCATTCATTCAAAGTTCATACATGCCCTGTGAATGTTTCTCTTAATTGCAATCCTTGAAAACCTAACCGTACTTACGAACTGATTTAGATCCAAAACAATGAAAAAAAAAGGTTTTTAATAATACTTTCTCATTTACTTAAATTAACTTACTAATCAACTGCTCTTGAAATGGCTTCGTTAAGACAAATTAAAATTCTTCTGGCGGGTACCCCTAAATTCTTACTTTCGGTAGCCAACGGCAAATGAAATCCATCTTAATTATCTCCACCCTGTTTGAGTTACCTGCTCTTTAATTAAGTCACTATAATTAGGTACTTCTGTATAAATAAATGAATAGGTTCATTCGTTTGATTAAACCGACGCAAATTTTATTCGAAATTATTTGTGAGTTTCCTTGTTTCACAGAACAAAGATATGTTTTGCTTCATATTTTTTTTTTAAATTAATATTTCATTTTCTATACTAATATTATAAAGAGGAAAGATTTGTTTGTTTGTTTGTATTGAATAGGCTCCGAAACTACTGAACCGATTTGAAAAATTCTTTCACTGTTTGGAAGCTACACTATTGCCGAGTGACATAGGTTATAATTTTTTTTGAAAAAAATTAGGGATCCTTACTAAAACTCGAATAATGTAACCCAAGGTGTAAAAAAATACCTAAAATATTCTTTACATCGCGTGCCCTGCGAAAACTATTGATGATAGAATTATTTTATGTACTACGACTTTATAGAACACATTAGTGTTTACAAAAAGTGTCGCGACAGCATATGTCTAACTATTATAGTTATGCCGCAATAAGTGTTCTTTTATTTAATAAAATAAAACAACATCAAATATCCTTGAAGTTTTGGTTAAAGACCCGAGCGGAGCCGGAGGAGGCCGCTAGTATTTTATAAAAGTGTCTGTTTGCGTTATCATTATACTCGTAGATGACGACAAATATAGCTTATAGCTTGTTTTATTATTATTTTTCATTTTTTTTATTGCCTTTTGATGGCATCGATAATGTAATTTTTAAATAAAAAAAAGGATTTCAAGGCCATTGGTTATTTTTGCGAAACTTTCGTATGGTTAATACAAAAACCTCTATTCTTAAAGGTACATAAACTCTATATACTAAAAATCGTAGACGAACCTTTAGTCGCGTCTTCGGTCTAGAGATAGCCAGGATCAAGATAATCTTATGATCGAGCTTAAATCGACAAGGATAATCCACTATTGGCGTACAATAAACAACTGATGCTAGAACGTAGAGGAAAAATCTGTTATTACAACCGCAGAATCGATTCAACATTTCTCGAATTCTAACACAGCTCGATTGTAGGAGAATAATAAAAAAATAAAAACGTGTGGCACTCGGGGACTGCCGCGGTAAATCTATTGCATATCATTTTTTATCAACTTATGCAATTATAATTGGACAATGATAATTTAATATTAAAACAATAATAAAACAAGACCACACTATATTAAACATTAATAAAAGCAAAACCTTAACTGTCCACTTCACATTCATAAGCTAGACCGCGCGAGAGAGAGATGGGCAGACTTTTCATGATGCGCATGCATTGTGATTTCACGCCACGCACAAACACTACACAAGCGCAACGTGTGAATGTGTTGAACACGAGCTACATGGTAGGCGGAGTGAGGGGTGTAAGGTTTTTTTCGTTACGGAATTTCATGTTCGGTCGCCGCGCTCAAGGCCCGCGATAAAAGCTATGCAATAGCTTAATAATACAATTTTTAAACTTTAATTCTTTAATATTGACGACAGGTTGATATTTGGCAGTCCCGGCCCGGAAACCGTAACATAGGTTCAAGGCTTCACGCATTCAATGTTTTTATATTAAAATTTAGTTTATAATAAACCATTCTGTACTCTATTCTGTACGCAATGTTTTATGCGTGACTTTTAATACACCCTTGACACCAAGACTGTATACGGTATAGCCGCCATAAATTATTGTTAGCGGGTAATGAAAATGTAAAACATATTTCATATTACAATTAAAATATTCAAGTTTAGAAATATGTTTATTAGAACAATGAAAAATGTTGATGTTTCTTTTGTGATTAGACAAACGACGTATCAGATGACGAGTAGTCACGGATAGTCAATAAATAGCACATTCAAGCAATGGTGGAATCGCATTGAAATATATTTAGATTTTTTTTTATTGCTTAGTTGGGTGGGCGAGCTCACAGCCCACCTGGTGTTACTTGTTTGCTGGAGCCCATAGACATCTACAACGTAAATGCGCCACCCACCTTGAGATATAAGTTTTAAGGTCTCAAGTATAGTTACAACGGCTGCCCCACCCTTTAAACCGAAACGCATTACTGCTTCACGGCAGAAATAGGCGGGGTGGTGGTACCAAGCCGCGCGGACTCACAAGAGGTCCTACCACCAGTAATTACGCGAATTATAATTTTGCGGGTATCATTTTTATTACACGATGTTATTCCTTCATCGTGGAAGTCGATCGTGAATATTTGTTAAGTACGTATCTCATTAGAAAAATTTGTAACCCGCCTGCGGGTTTCAAACACCGTTGTGTCACTAAATACAAATGCACCGGACGTCAAGCTTTTTTTACAATTAAATCATTTTATCTTACACTATTTTTAATGTTTTTTAGTTGGATTTTCAATAAATGCGGATTTTTTTAAGTTTTTTTTAAACTATTATTTTCTACTATTGTTATTATTATTTTTTATTACTTAGATGGGTGGACGAGCTCCACAGTCCACCTGGTGTTAAGTGCTTACTGGAGCCCATAGATATCCAGAACGTAAATGCGCCACCCACCTTGAGATTTAAGTTCTAAGGTCTCAAGTATAGTTACAACTATTTAGTTATTATTATTCGAGTCCACAAAACATGGTAATAATCATATAGATTAAAATTTAACTCAAACGAGACGCGCTCACCGACAACACAAGGTTCCTCAATAGCTTCACCGAGATTCGTTCCTGCATTTTCCTTAGAAGTTCAACTAATTACTAGTTACGTGAATAAGGTAGCTGTCGTATTGGCAACTATGTTAAAACTGCTGCTTTATTCTCATCAACATGTTTTGTTAATTCGCTTGTTACGTGTTTTGTTTCGACGCTATCGAGACAGTCCAGTGTGCACCAAAAATCGTAATCTATAGTGTTCGCGCGACAGCGCGACGTTCGTAAATGTTCGGCTCAACTCGGGTGCCGTCGCCCGTACGCACCCCGCACCTCTCATAACAGTGCGGTACATGACGGCACGCGGAGATACGCTCGTTCGATATTGAGTAAATTGTGCGCGCGCGCCTTTCGATACTAAGTAAAAGGTATAGTGTGAACCGGTGAAAAGGTGTATGTGCCACCCATCGCAGAGGAACACCACTACGACCGTGATAGTGCCAGCATCAGCCTCCAAGTAAGTCCCGTTTTCCTACCTACCCTTTCGTGTCCGCTCATTCTCCGCAGAGTTCATATGCCCCCTTTCAGCTCATCAGCTCACGTTTAAGGTGACGCTCACCTGCGTCACCATTTTTTGGTCCTTCGAGCTTTGAACCCTAAATCCTTTGGATACAATCCATTGCCCTCCATAGACCCACCCAAATTTTGATATACAAACGGCTCAAAAAAAAAAAAAAATTGGCCCTTTTGTAGGTTTCAATCGGTTATAATCAGCCCATTATTTAACTCTAAAACTTATTTACTATAATAATATCTTCATTTCGTTGTTTATAATAATTACTAACACGGCAAAAGTATATAAATTGTCTGCCCATTATACAATCACTTCATTCCATTTTACCCACAACAATAAAAAGTTATTAAAAGTTAAAACGAAGAACGTAAACAAGTAGGGACTTATCGTCTCGGCTCATCGAATGAATATTATATATACCTATCTAAATATATTTCTAATCATATAGACCTCATTAGTACATTAGTTTGATTTTTAAAAGTGTGGAACATTGATGATTTTTTTCATTAAATTTGTTGTCAAAGCGTATCGTGATTTATGTCATTTCATTATACTTTAACTTTTATTGTAATTACATACTTGTAGGTACTTACAATTCCTACGATATTTAGGTGCTTGCGCGCCACAGTACAGTTCACAACAGTAAATCAACTGTAACTTTGATTTTTGCCATAGTTCGGTGTAGAACAGTAGGTCAAAAGCTTTTGAAAAACAAACAAAAAAATTGTTTTCATTTACATTATCATTACACAGGGTAGGTTCAGTATACAGGGTGCCCCATTTTGCCTTTTTATTATAATTTTTTTTTTTAGAACACATTTTTTTTTTCTTGTCTTTTTTTTTTCTCTTCATCTTTGTTTAGTTAAGTCCATATATTGTTATCAATGCCGTCGAAATCTCAGGCAGCTATTTTTCGAGAAGCAACAAAATTCATAACATTATTAAAGGAAATTGCCTTGTCCATACTGGCTGGGGACAGAATAAAATATGACATGGCCGATTTGTCTGCTCGCTTGCCTAGATTGGATACCAATAAATCTAAACTAGAAGATGTATATTATGAGATCCTCGATGACGAGGACCTCTCAGAGGAGCAGGAAAAAATGTACACAAAAAATTATGAGACCTCGATTGCTGACTACCATGATATCTTAGTAGCGTGGGAAAAAATAAACTCGAAGCCTGCTTCCTCACCCAGCTCTCAACCCTCAACTTCTAGTACGCTGACGACTGTTCTGCCTAAAATTGCCCTCCCCAAGTTCAGCTCAAAGGTCGAAGATTGGCCTTCATTTATTACAATTTTTAAAAGTCTCACGGATGATATGCTCACTCTCTCAGATTCTGTCAAACTCCATTATTTGTTTTCATGCCTATCGGGCGAAGCGCTTGGTATGGTGTCTCATCTCAAAATTACTAATGAGAATTTCTCCGTTGCCTTGGACATTTTAACCAGGCGCTACGAGAATCGCCGCGTGCTGATTGATAGGTTTGTGGACATCATAATGAGCCTCCCAAATATACATTCACGCTCTAATATCCGCACACTCTTTTTGACACCTTTGATTTCCGCGCAATCAGCCCTTAGTAATCTAGATCTGCCCATGAAAGACTGCGATTATATCTTTGTCTCGATAGTGGTGCGAAAACTCAAAGGTGAGCTCCGCACTCTCTTCGAGCGTAGACATGGGTCGCGTCAATCTTTACCCACTTTAAAAAATTTAATCTCTTTTTTAGAAGAACACGCGCGCTGTAATGAGACCGAATGGTCTAATACAACATACTCCCAATACAATCAACCTTCTCAAAAGTCTGGTTTTTCTCGTAGGCAGTCTCCGACTTCGCAGCCCCTTCAAGTTTCACGACAAACACAATATCAACAGCGTCGGCCCTTTACCCCAAATAATTCCCGCCCAGAGTATCTACCCCGAACTACTGCCCCACCATGGCAAATTAACTCAGCTCATCCTACTCAGCTCTCCCAAAATAATAACTTATATTGTCCATATTGCAAGACAAAAGGGCACAAACTAATTACGTGTACTCGCTACAATGATCAGCCGATACAGGGTAGATGGGACTTTATTAGAGCCCGCGAGCGTTGTCAACGCTGTCTAGGACCGCACTATGAAAACGAGTGCAAAACCACGGGTGTGTGTAAGGAATGTGGAAGTGCTAATCATCACACCTCACTTCACCGCCATGGCGCATCGTCTCCAACACAGTCATCTGCACATCTCCTTCCCCTGAATTTACGGGAGCAGCCTAGGCAGCGCCCTACTCATTGTCCTCGGGCACGCTCGTCACATGCGACCTCGCATACGCCGAGCCTATCACACACACCACAAGTGGCTTCACCACATTTGCCCTGGTTGTATAAAGAGGCAAATAGGCCAGTCTCACCCCAAGAGTATCAAACTCATGGTTCTTCGCTACATCAATCGCGATCACCACGCCGGAACCAATGACTATCTACCATCACCGAACACGACCAGGAAGAGAAATACGCTCAGCTCATGCACACCCATACAACACACACTCGTCCCACGGTATCAACACAAACCATAACTTCAGCACAACATGAAAACCACAACCCTAATACACCCATATTATTGCCTACTGTCACCTTAGAAATAGCAGATGTTCATGGTCAATTTCAAAGAGCACGAGCCCTATTGGATTGTGGCAGTATGGTAACATTAATTACTCAGCGCATAGCTCGAACTTTACAACTACCACTAAAGAATACTTCATTACAAATTTCGGGAGTGGGAAATCAGCACACACAGTACTCCAAGGCATCAATAAAAATTGTATGTCGACCCACTCATAGCGAAACACCTACGATAACGGCTACAGCTCATATTTTAAAGCATGTTACCGGTTATCTGCCTCTAGGGAAGGTACAGGATATATCACATATGGTAGACCAGTCAACGATCCCCTTAGCTGATCAAGGATACCATACACCAGCTCCAATTGATCTGTTGTTAGGCTCGGATATCCTCGGACAGGTTTTAGATGGGACTAAAGTCTCATTGGGGCCCGGCAGGCCAATAGCCTTCGGCACGATATTTGATTTTGCATTGTTAGGACCCATACACGATTTGTATACTGCTCCTGTAAGCAAAACTGAATCGGCTCACATTGTCAGCGCACAACCAGAACTCGAGGTATCTACACATGACATTCGCAAGAGCCTTGAGAAGTTCTGGGAATCTGAAGAGCCCCAACTTCATGTTGAAACTACCCCTTTGCAAGATCAGTGTGAAGAAATATTCCGCACTACCACTACTCGTAAACCCTCAGGTCAATATACGGTAACTTTACCCTTTTTACATAATATGCCCGAGCTAGGAAGTACCCATGCCATAGCATTGCGCAGGTTTCTTAATCTTGAAAAGAAGTTACAAGCTGACCCATATCTCCGTGTGAAATACATTGATTTCATGGCAGATTATCAGAAGCTGGGTCACATGTCCCCATGCCACCCGAGTACTTTTGCTCATAAACCTCACTTCTATATCCCTCATCATGGCATCTTCAAGTCGGGATCAGACAAGCTACGCACTGTTTTTGATGGTAGCTGTAAAAGCTCAAATGGTGTCAGCCTAAATGACTGTTTACACACTGGTCCAGCTCTTCAACAGGACATTGTCGATATTATCTTGTCGTTTAGAACTCATCCCGTAGTTTTCAGCACTGACATTTGTATGATGTTCAGAAACATACTCATACATCCCGATCAGAGGCGTTACCAGCTCATTCTCTGGCGCTCTTCGCCAGATCAGCCTCTGCTTACATATGCCCTAAACACTGTTACATACGGGTTACGATCAAGCCCATATCATGCTATACGCACTTTAATCCAATTAGCGGATGATGAAGGTCATCGCTATCCTGCAGCTGCTCAAGTCCTGCGCAAGTCCATATTCGTCGATGATATTCTCACTGGTCACGATTCTGTAGTAAAGGCTCAAGCTCTCCAAAACGACTTGATTAACTTACTAGCCTTAGGTGGTTTTCAGCTCAGTAAATGGACCTCAAACTGCCCTCAGCTTCTCGAAAGATTTCCCGATGATCAGTGTGACATGCCCAAGAACTTTGACATTAGCCCAGACTCCAACTCCATAAAAGTATTAGGTATACAGTGGATTCCTCAATCGGATGAGTTAACTTATCGTATTTCTCTCCCCTCAATAAAACAAATTACCAAACGCTCAATCCTCAGCACAGTCGCCTCTCTTTATGACCCTAACGGTTGGGTTACTCCTGTTATCTTCCGCGCAAAGCTTCTCCTACAGAAGCTGTGGCTTCTAAAGTTAGAATGGGACGAACACACCCCTGTTGAAGTGCAAACAGAATGGAACCGCATATCACAAGATCTGCCCCAATTGTCAACCCTTCGTTTGCCTCGCCTTATTTGTACAAACAAATTTAAGTCTACTTACTCGCTTCACGGGTTCGCAGACGCCTCAGAGGCAGGTTTTGCTGCCGTTATTTATCTCCATGAACTCGATGAGCACAGATGTGTCAACGTATACCTCGTAATTGCTAAATCACGAGTCGCACCCGTTAAAAATCGTCTTACCATCCCCAAGATGGAGTTATCTGCTGCAAGTCTCTTAACACAGCTTATGATACGTGTCTCGACTCAATTGTTGTCCCATATTACCATAAAGCAACACATATGCTGGTCAGACAGTACCATTGTCCTAGCATGGCTAAACACACCTCCTCATAGACTTCAGGTCTTTGAAGCTAACAGGGTTGCCAAGATAACATCCAATCCAATCACCTCCACATGGAAACATGTTCCTACAAACCTGAACCCTGCAGACTGTGCGAGCAGGGGAATGTCTGCCCAGTCACTATCGGCTCATGATCTTTGGTGGTCTCCTAGCTGGCTGAAGGAGCCTCCTGACACCTGGCCCAAAATGCCTCCTGCTCTAGGCCACCATGCATTACCAGGTCTGAAGCCCAAGAAAGTACCAGCTCATATAGCAGTTCCTGACCTCGACCTTGACTTGCTTACTCGATTCAGTTCTCTCGACAAGCTCGTTGGAGTGACAGCTTGCATAAAACGCTTTATTTTCAATTGTAGACACAACTCAACTGATAGGCGCTCTGGTCCCTTGACAGTTGGAGAACGTAGAGATGCTCTGTTATTCTGGGTTCGCTCTGTTCAACACAATGAGTTTGCGGAAGATATTTACCGTCTTCAGGCAGGCAAGATTTGTACCGTTCGACTTCAGCGTCTTTCACCCTTGATGAAAGATGATCTCTTGAGAGTTGGTGGTCGCCTCACTCATGCGCCAATAAGATACGATGCTCAGCATCCTCTCGTTCTGCCCAGCTCTAGCCCACTAGTTGATCTCATCGTAGACCACTATCACAGAATAAACTGTCATCCTGGGGCTGACACATTACACGCTATCCTCCGTCAGCAGTTCTGGATACTCTCAGCACGTCGTGTCATCAGGCATCGCGTGTACAAATGCATTAGATGTTTCCGATATCGCGCTCAGGCCAGAGCTCCGTTGATGGCTGATTTGCCCGCAGACAGGGTCACACCCCAGCCAGTATTTAGTCAGGTCTCTACAGATTTTGCTGGCCCGTTTCTCATTAAATCTAGTACTTTACGTAACGCCAAACTCATGAAGGCATACTTTTGTGTCTTTGTTTGCTTATCTACTAAGGCGGTTCACTTGGAACTCGTTTCGTCACTCAGCACTGAAGCGTTTCTTGCTGCAATGCAACGGTTTGTATCGCGTCGCGGTACTCCTACTCTTATCCGTTCTGACTGTGGCACAAATTATGTAGGAGCTAAGAATCATCTCATTGAGGTACAAGATTTTCTCGCGCAAAATAATGACACAATCACGCATAGGCTCGCTAATCAGCACATAACTTGGCTGCTCCAACCGCCCACGGGACCCTGGTTCGGGGGCCTTCATGAAATTGCGGTCAAGAGCACTAAGAAGTTACTTTATCATGTTATAGGTGAACAGCACCTCACGTTTGAAGAATTTTCCACACTTTTAACTCGAGTCGAGGCAGTACTTAATTCTAGACCTCTCTGTCCACTTTCGTCAGATCCCTCCGACTTTGAGCCACTAACAGCTGGCCACTTTCTTATTGGCCGTCCACTCACCGCTCTTCCTGAGCCATCTTTTGATGATAGGCCATTATCAGCTCTTAAGCGTTTTCAGCTCATCCAAGCTCTCTCTCAGCGTTTTTGGACTCTGTGGACCAAATCCTGTCTCCATACCCTCCAAACCCGCTCCAAATGGCTTTCCACATCCTCACCTCCTCATGTTGGAGAGCTCGTCCTCATCAAAGAGGACAATCAGCCCCCGCTGCAATGGAAACTTGGAAGGATTATCCGCACGTTACCCGGCAAGGATGGAGTGATCAGAGTCGTGGATTTGGACACGAAGCATGGAAGTCTGCGGAGACCTGTGTTCAAGTTAGCCAGGTTGCCGCTGGATTCAGCACATGAAGAAGTTCAGCCCCGGCCGCCCCAGGATGTTCGCGCGACAGCGCGACGTTCGTAAATGTTCGGCTCAACTCGGGTGCCGTCGCCCGTACGCACCCCGCACCTCTCATAACAGTGCGGTACATGACGGCACGCGGAGATACGCTCGTTCGATATTGAGTAAATTGTGCGCGCGCGCCTTTCGATACTAAGTAAAAGGTATAGTGTGAACCGGTGAAAAGGTGTATGTGCCACCCATCGCAGAGGAACACCACTACGACCGTGATAGTGCCAGCATCAGCCTCCAAGTAAGTCCCGTTTTCCTACCTACCCTTTCGTGTCCGCTCATTCTCCGCAGAGTTCATATGCCCCCTTTCAGCTCATCAGCTCACGTTTAAGGTGACGCTCACCTGCGTCACCATATAGTAAGAAACAAATAATATAAAAAAATATAACTACTTAAAATTCAAGCTTCGGCTACTTGCCTATTTCTGCCGTCAAGCAGTAATGCGTTTCGGTTTGAAGGCTGGCGCATTTACGTTGTAGACGTCTATGGGCTCCAGCAACCACTTAACACCAGGTGGGCTGTGAACTCGTCCACAAATCTAAGCATTAAAAAAATATAAAAAATTAAACTTGCTTAAAGCGTTCATAATTTAATGATCGTATTTCGAATAATCGATGTTGCGTCAAGTAATCGATTCATTGTTTATACATTTTTCTTATTTTGATTCCTTAATAACACTGAAAAAAGGCTAACTCATAATAAAATAGATAACGATTAAAATTCGTCAGTAGCTATTAAACAAAACCCAAGAAAAGAAGTTGATGAACACAGTAGGAAATGGAATTTATCAATTTTTATAAGTATATTTATATCTGTACAGGCTTAAGAAAGCACTTACATAATTACTATAAATTGTTTTAGATGAACTTTAGATGAATTACCAATTTTAATTTAAAAATATTGGTATACACACCTATGACGCAAATACTTTTTTTGCCTTCCTTTCCGCCAGTATCTTTGACCGGTGGCTATTTTAGCTTCACCATGGCTGGTGAGAGAGCTTACGGCATTCAGCCAAAATTTGCTAACATCTCTCCCCAGCAAATACACCGCTTCACCTAATCTACCACCGGTGTGCTTAGTGCGAGTTTCTTAATGTTCTCGATAGCGTAAAAGTTCAGTCAATTTTGTATGCAGTTGGAACAGCGCACCTAGCGACAAACGTACGCAAACGATACCATTCCATACAAATATGTGCTAACTTTTACGCTATCGAAAACGTTAAAAAACTCGCACTGAGCACACAGGTCGGTCTCGCGATCCACTGAGAAGAAGTGAATACAACACGCGCGCTTTAGGCCTATAAGCCACAAGGAAAGGGAATCGACTAGCCAGTCAAACGTAGGTTCAAAATGGAAGCGATATAAAATTTAAAACGGCCAACCAAAGATTTTCTTTTAGAATTCACTGCTAGCACTGGGACACGCAGCTTAGGCAGGGCGCTCGGTAATTGCTAATAACGACGTGTAGGAACAGACAAGTGCAAAGTTCTGCAAAGTGTAATAGAACTAGCTGTAAGAGACTGTTTTAGCTTTAATTTGTATACATCTTTCCTTGCTGCTTTAAATGATTCGACGAGAGCTCACTGTGTTAGTGTTGCGTAATTTTCAGAGCCCATTGTCTTCCACTTGTAATGACTTTCCCAATTATTAAATAAAAGAAAAAAACTCGAGTGCATTAATAATACTAAGTAAAAAGGTGAAATGAACTCTTTAATATTATTATCTATCTAATAAATATACTATTACATTATATAGAACTAGGAATATATTTTTGTAATACAATGGCATTTCGACATACGAGTTTAATTGGTGCCGTAACCTTGCTCGCATGTCAAAGTAATTTTCCCCATTGAAATTTATTGAAATGCCACTAATCCGTTCTAGCTCCCAAAAAATCACCTCAGTTCTTTTTGTTAAGTGTTTTTGAATAAGAAAAATGTCTTTACAAGAAGAAACATTTATTAAAAATAGCAAATAAATATTCTATAAAAACAAAATAATCATCAATAAACATCATCTTCTTCTTCGGATTCATAGCTATAAAAATAAATGTGATAATGTCTTGTAAATGTATTATACAAAAAGCAAAAAACGCGAACTCAACTTATCGAAAATGCTTCGAAAACGAAAAAGCAGGCACACAGACCGAGGTCTAATCTGAGGTGGGAAAATATGTTAGACTCTTAGGTGTAGTGTGCAATTCCTCGTATCTCAAATCTTGCTCTCATCTCAAAGCAAAATATCGCTCGCTCTGCGGCTCGTATATCAAAACTGTCTCTTCAGAGTTCTTTAGGCAGTGTCAGGTTAACATCACGGGAAGACTGGCAAAACCAATTGTCGCGGTATTATGATCAGAAGCCCAAAAATTTCTATAGCAATGGGATCATGTCTCCACCTACAAGATGGCAAAAAGTTATCGAACAAAATGGTACCTACATACTTTAGTTAAATGTAAATAAACTATATTAAAAAATGTTGTGAATTTTCTTATTATAAAAAATGCGAAGAAACTTTTTCCCCAACCTATTATTAGGGCACCCGTATACTGAGGTACCACTGTATATTTTATATAACTGGAATGTTAGTAAGGCTTTTGGAGATGGATACGTTTAAGCAATTACGCTGGGTAAACATTTGTTTTATTTCTTAGCTTAGGAAAAAGCCCGCTATGTTTTTACTGGAGCCGGTCTTTTGTTTCATATTTAATTTAATAACATAGCTTCGTTTTAAAAATGCCCACAGAAATACGTTGCACGAAGTTGTTCCGATGATAATTAAAACTTCTAGTAAAATCATTAATTAAAACTATAAAAATTGGAGGCGTACGATGGGCAGGACATGTAGTTCGAAGGGAGGAGTCCAGAACTTTTTTTAATTTTTTTTTATTGCTTAGATAGACAACGTAAATGCGCCACCCACCTTGAGATATAAGTTCTAAGGTCTCAGTATAGTCACAACGGCTGTCCCACCCTTCAAGCCGAAACGCATTACTGCTTCACGGCAGAAATAGGCGGGGTGGTGGTACCTACCCGTGCGGACTCATAAGAGGTCCTACCACCAGTAAATGCCAAGACAACTGCTCTATGGCAAACCAAAGGGCCGCAGAAGTCTTGGCAGGCTTAAACTCCGATGGTTAGATGGCGTAGAACTCGACCTCAAAGCTACCGGTGTCAGGAACTGGAAGGAAAAAGCTCTGAACAGAGCAGTCTGGAGAGACATACTGGACCAGGCTGAGGCCCACCCTGGGCTGTAAGGCCTAAAATGATGAGTAAAATCACTAGTCAATAACATTCTAGTTTAGTCAATTCTCGAATGAGATTACTTCATAGTGTATTTGTCCAGTGGCAACTATAGCAGTGGTTTTATTTATGTCTGCAATTCTAGAAATACTAACAAAGTATAATTTAAGTAAATTTTCTATTGCACTGGGCAAGCTCGGTGAAATTATTAAAGGCTTTCCGATTTAATAGTCTCTCTATTTCGGTCGTGAGAGCATCGCAGACGGTGGAAAAGAAGATAGTAGGGATTTAATAGTAATTAATTACAATTAGTTTTATAAAGCAATTACTCGAACAAAATCCATCTGTCGTTAGTGATTACAACATCTATTATACCTCACCTGCAATTCTACTTTTTTTTTATTTTATTTATTGGGTACCAACATGTATAACATCATCAGCATAGAATATTACATACAGGTAACACGTACATTGATCTCACACTAAATACTAACACAATTACAGGTACCGACTGCATGCATTGGTAAAAAAGCGGTTTATTGTATAACTAGCCGTACTCGCCCGCTTCGCTGGGCATTTAAAATTAACGTCATTATTATTTATTGTCCTTATTATTAGGGAGTCCAACCTTCATATAAATATTAGCCTATCCATCCATTTATCCATTAAGTACATGTATTTATACATGGATACCAAGTTTCAAGTCAATCGGTTACATAGTTCAGTCAGTAGTTAGTTATAACGGAACATCCGTAAAAACCACTCTAGATTTATATATTAGTTTATATAATAGAGAAGAAAAAAAAAATGTGAGTGTGTTTGTGTGCAAATTACACACGGTAGAAGTGAAGCTTTTGAAATATAAAACTATCGCAAGGGTCAACCACTCCGCAGTGCAATGGAGCAGCCGCACCCCGGGGGAACCGCCTGCGTGATCACGGTATCCCAACGTCAGGTAGATATGATTTAGAAAGAGAAATACGAGAACGTCTATCAACTGTGTAACATCTCGTCACCGCGATTCAGGAATTGTTGAATTTACGTGCAGCGACATCTGTTGATAACAAACTAAATAAAAATAAACATGGCGCGTAACGGAAAAATGTACAGAAATTAAGATGGCGCGTAACCGAAAAACGTTACATACTTTTTTTTCTCCCTAAGTCGATAAAGAAGTTTCACTTCAAAAAACTATATGTAACATTGCATGAAATTTTTACATTATTACACATATACTACCAAATACCCTGTTACATAACTGAAAAAGTTCATCGAGCAAGGTAGGTAGGTCCAATAACTGTATCGCACTTAAACACCATTTCGATAGTGTGCATATTAGTTTAATATGTAACAGAATCTTTGTACGTCATTTTCAACGACTTTAAGACGTTCGATGAACTTGCAAAGTTTACCCCCGCACCAAGGACCGAATACAGTGTAATAAGTTTATATCCTTACTCCAATTTCCTGGCCAGTATCAACTGGGTAGAAAAAAAATCCTTAGCCCGTAAGGAGTTTTTTTGTGCTCGTTGTCAATGTCCTACTCCAAAGATTCGTCACTGATGAGCAGGAATACAGTACAATCAGTAACCAATCTAGACCATAGATTCAACATTAAAATTAAAATACGTGATGAATAAAAAAATGTAAATAGCATCACATTCTTTTTGTGATAACAAACTATTTTATTAGCCCATGAATCTTGAAGTAAACAAGATCAAAATACGAGCCTAATTAATGGAGGGAAACGTCTCTGAAACTACTGGACTTAAAGAATTTACTTTCTGAGCACGTCTTAATTAACCTAGTGTCACTGCAGACCCGATGAAATAATGTTCCACACTGATGAATAACCTTCTCTAGCTGTTAAGTTGTTGCTAAAAATTTCCTTGTTTATCGCAATTACTGGAGACCTTTTCTTTTTTTTTTCAAAAATCCTAGCAGATTATTTGGGTTACGGAAAAACATTTCCACTGATCGAAATTACCCGTAATAATTGCAAATGCAGCTCTGTTTTAGATCTATGTATGTAATGTTGATACATAATTAAAAGTACTATCACTATTTTAATGTCACATTGTTATTTTCATTTTATTGTTACTGACGTTTCGATTACTATATAGTTTTCGTGATTAAGGACGACAGTATCGTCAGCCGTATACTGAATCCAAACAATAGTTTTAACTAAGACTTTCAAATATCGAAAAAAATACTATATGACACAGGCAATTGGCGCTACTGCTTTAATTGACAAGTAAATTAACATTATCATAATATCTCACCCCCACAAAGGTTCTCATCATTAACGCCCCCGCAACTGGTGTAGGGAATCTAACATTCATATAAATATTAGCCTATCCATTAAGTACATGTATTTTCTACAAGGACACCAAGTTTCAAGTCAATCGGATGCATGGTTCAGTAGTTATAACGGAACATCCGTAAAAACCACTGTAGATTTATATATTAGTATAGATATGGTAGTAAATAAAAAGGCCACAACTACATCCAGATAGAAAGATTGTAACCTATTTAGAGGAAGTAAAAAAAGTAAAAATGACAGACGACATTGCCAAAAAAAGAAAGATGAAAAAAGTTTACATGTAAAAGACTTACACAAACTAATTGAGATATAAAATATAAGACACTATTTAAATAAGCGTGTTTCATCAAAGGTCTTTAATATTATGTATTAGTTCGCCTCCGATATATTGGATTTAGAAACAATTATAAAACACGACTACAGCTCTGACGTTCTGCTCTTGAGTTCATGAAACATTTTCCCAGGCGCCCTCGCACGCAATACAGCTGAGTGCAAAACCTTGTTATGCGATGTTCAGAAAAATAACACGCCATCGCAAGGACCGTCGCGGGCAACTATTAACTCAGATACGGACTCGAGGGACTCACATATTATTGACAAAGTGTGCCACAGGGGGGGCTTGTGAGGTCAAATCTCCTATCCCCTAAATACGTAAGTGAAACAGGGTTTCTCAAAAAAAAAAACAAGAACCGAATATTTTTTAACAAAAATAAACTAAGTAACCTATCCATTCGGGTACAATGAGAATATTAAACTTTGTAGACACACATTGCAAGTTTTAAATGGCAAATATAAAAGTTCAAATGTGAATTCCACTGTACGGATTATCCTTGCAGTAAAACTAATGTGTATTTCAGTTTGAATTACTGATGGTAGATGCTGAGAGCTATGTTTGTTTTTTTTATTGCTTATATGGGTGGACGAGCTCACAGCCCACCTGGTGTTAAATGGCTACTGAAGCCCATAGACATCTACAACGTAAAATGCGCCACCCACCTCGAGATATAAGTTATAGGGTCTCAGCATAGTTACAACGGCTGCCCCACCCTTCAAGCCGAAACGCAATACTGCTTCACGGCAGAAATAGGCGGGGCGGTGGTACCTACCCGTGCGGACTCACAAGAGGTACTACCACCAGTGAAACGCTTGTCACAAGTATACCGGGTCATTACGGCCGCAACAACATACTAAAACTAATTCTCAGCCCCACTGCCGGATAAAACTCCAGATACATTTAATTTTGATTAGAAACTCTGAATTCTGCCCTGGTTAAATAAATAAGTTGCAAAAGCATTTACCGACAGAATTTACAATGTGGCTTTTCCTAGCAGAATCAGAGCGCTATGAGGATGTGGTCTGTTTACTGAATAGTTCCATTTATTGTTTCGACTTTACTGTTAGTTAGAGAATTGAGGTTAACAACTTTTGATTGTGGGTATATTACTCATCAGCTATAGTTTAGTTTGTTTGTCGTATTAAGAAGTGAATTCTGTTTTTAAATTTACAATATCGATCAGTTGCAAAACATGCCTAATAGTTAATTAACTACATTAACATTTATATATGAAGTCGTCGTGGCCTAAAGGATAAGACGTCCCGTGCATTCGTGTTGAGCGATGCACCGATGTTCGAATCCCAGGCGGGTATGGTGGTTTCATTATAAAAATACGTACTCAAAAAATGTTCACGATTGACTTCCACGGTCAAGAAATAACATCATGTAATAAAAATCAAAACCCGCAAAATTATAATTTGCGTAATTACTGGTGGTAGGACCTCTTGTGAGTCCGCGCGGATATGTACCACCGCCCTGCCTATTTCTGCCGTGAAGCAGTAATGCGTTTCGATATGAAAAGTAGGGTAGCCGTTGTAAATATACTGAGATCTTAGAACTTATATCTCAAGGTGGGTGGCGCATTTACGTTGTAGATGTCTATGCGCCCAGTAACCACTTAACACCAGGTGGACTGTGAGCGCGTACACTTATCAAAGCAATAAAAAAAAAAAAAGATTGTAGCTTACTTTTTGATTCATGAGAAGTATTCCAGCGCCATAAAATTTAGTAGTTAGTATTTTCATTGGTCTTCACGAGTGACAGCCATAATTAAATATAATTTTACGGTTTAACCTCTCATTTTTTATTTAGCCATTATTATTTAAAAAAAAAAACTATACTTTGAACTCTGACTTTTTTGAAATTAGACGTAAAAGCTTTTTTTGTATAGAAATAATACGGTAGTTAGCATAATAGAAAAATGTCGACGAATAACGGCTCAGACATCTGTTGTGACCACGGAAACTTTTAGTTTTCCAAATGGCGAGAAAAAAATTATTACAATAAAAAAAGAGGGAAATACACCTGCCTAAATATGCCTGCTCTAACGATAGTTACAGTGCTAGGAATTCGACAACGGTTCGGAATCTCTTTCCCACTGAGAAAATCCGACTCAATCCATCCCTGCTTCGCAACGTAACACAAATATTTCAGAGTTTTCGGGCCTGGCTTGTTGTACTGAAAGGAATTTCTCCGTAAATCTAGCCAAGTCTAATGCGCAATATTATTGTTCAGTTTTATTTACTACCGAATCTTCCACATTCAACGGTCCCCAAGTTAGGATTATCTACTGTGTTATTTTTATATTTTTTTTGCTTAGATAGGTGGACGAGCTCACAGCCCACCTGGTGTTAAGTGGTTACTGGAGCCCATAGAATCCACAACGTAAATGCGCCACCCACCTAGAGATATGAGGTCTAAGGTCTCGAGTATAGTTACAACGGCTGCCCCACCCTTCAAACCGAAACGCATTACTGCTTCACGACAGAAATAGGCAGGGAGGTCCTACCAGCAGTAAGAATGTTATGAGTGCTAGTGGCTATCGTTCGAACCAAGGACACCAAGAAACGAACGTGGACCCGTAGCCAGGGCCACCTTCTACCTACAACCTACTAGGCGATCGTGTTATACCGAATGTGCTCGCAAGGTCAATTGTAATTTGATAAAATTATTAATAAGTCAAGATAATTTTTTTTTATTGCTTAGATGGGTGGACGAGCTCACAGCCCACCTGGTGTTAAGTGGTTACTGGAGCCCATAGACATCCACAACGTAAATGCGCCACCCACCTTGAGATATAAGTTCTAAGGTCTCAAGTTAGTTACAAGTTAGTTACAAGAACAAGATTATTAAAATAGATCAAGAGCATCCACTCCATTCACGCAAGGCTCGTTTAAGTACCATTATACACGCTCACTTGACACACTAATCGAATTTAGACGTAGTTAACTAGTGAAACAACGTTATCTTATCGATTTCTCTTATTGCAATCAACATCAAAACACTGTTGAATTTTCTAATTCTCACTAAAATTAACTTTAGAAATAAATGTAACCTATTTTCTATTTTGGTAATGGAAGAAGCACAGTTGACCACAAGGTGTCAAAAGTTGGTATCATCATGCGCTGGAGCGGGCTTCTAATTTCAATTACGTGATTTGTTACCTATTGGTTGATATGGTTCGACGAGTAAATTAACCCACAAACATAGCCCACTGCATTTCTCGCCGGATCTTCTCAGTGGGTCGCGTTTCTGGTCCGGCGGTAGATTCTGCGAAGCACTAGGGCTAGTGTTAGCAACTTCATCAAGGTTTGAGCCCCGTGAGCTCACCTACTAGTTCTGTGAGTCTAGTATAACCCCTACCACAGATAGTAAAAAATAAGGTGACGAGATACTACCAACTAATGCGCAAACTCGTATCTGTTTTAAATTATTACAAGAAAATATACTATGCACAGTTATTATTTCAAAATCAATTTTTATTCGCACAAAGCTCGTGTGCTCAATCGATTCTATTCACAAGTAAAACACATTTTTCACTCACAAAAACCAGACATCATCATTCATGAAGGCCATTCGTAACAAACTCAGCGCATTCATCATCCCCTGCATTAGAATAAGGGTTATTGGCCCATTGCGTGGTCTGTGGGACATCGCTTGCGACGACATAGTGAAAATCACGCTACGAACCCTTGAACAAAATGCGTTCGATCAATAATAAATATAGTCTTAGTCGAAAACATTGATTATAGCGGATCCGATCATTTGCATGTTCAATACGATTTTATGTATTCAGATTTTGTTTCAACAAACTTACTTGTCAATTACGGAGTTTGTATTTGGGCATTCAATAGGGAATAGAATGAGGTTCTTAATTTTTCAAACTGCTGTGCTAAGCTCACAAAATTAGAAAAGCAACTTCATCACATGTGATGTCGCACGATGCCAAATTAAACAATAGCTAACCATTTAACTATATATTATAATAGTAAAGGAGAGAGTTACTTGAGGTGGATACGACCCCCAGCATTGATGCAAAGATGACGAACCATTTAGTAAACCACTAAAAGAAAACTAGTAACCACATATGACGTCATTTGCTCTGAATGGTGTTATTTGTGTCGTGAAGCAGCAATGCGTTTCGATTTGAAGGATGGGGCAACCGTTGTACTGTAAAAACTCAGAACTTAGAACCCATATCTCAAGGTGGGTGGTGGCATTTACCTTGTTGATGGGCTATGGGCTCCGATAACCACTTAGCACCAGGTGGGTGAGTTCGTCGATCCAACAAAGCAGTAAAATAAAAATAAATAAATAATTGGTTATTAATAAAATTTTATTTGTAGATTTAAGATTTAGACATTCCACAGATAAAGTGATTGAATTATAATTTTAGTTTAACAAAGATTCGCTCTAACTACTAATTCTCTTTAGATTATTATTTGAATTCTGTAACGATGCTTCTTGTGCAGATAATTTTAAAATAACTATGTAACATAAACTGTTTTTTATCTAATTATACGAAGAATCATTACACGGGTCAACACCAAATTTTACTTTGACTGCAAAGCATAAAATTTCGATATTTTAGATCGTAATTAGACGGAAAAAAAATACATGGCATGAAACAGTTTGCTTGCTTTTGAACTTTAATAAATTGACCACATATGAAACAAAATGCATCAGCATCGTATTTACACTTTCGTGACATTTTAAGTTTTTCTGGCCTTGTACAAAACACCTGATTATTGTTTATGACTCGAGTGCTATCTAGTGGCACCGTGTAAACGTAAACACCCCACTCTCATAGCGCGGTTTTTGAAGTGAAAACTTCTTTAGAATCGTTGTGATTTCAAACCGGATGCAACGGAAAAAACGACAGGTAAGAGACACAAATACAAAAATGTGTAGAATGAAGCCAGCAAAGAATGAGACAGAAATATACATACTATTTAATACAGCGCCATCTGTGAGATTTTTTAATACTAACGTGTGTATGAATGCTCTTGTAGTGAATTTTAATTTAGGATTATACGTGAAATTAAAATATCAATTCACAGAGGGCGCTACCTTACAATTATTTATTAATGACAAAATTTTACATATACTTAAGACGTTTAGGATAATTGTATTTTAATTTTGGAAGGTTTCACTTCTACCACGTGTGAATTGCACACATTTTGTTTTTTTTTTGAAAGTATTAAAATTAATTAAATTTATAAATAAATTGAAAAATGAGTATTATTACTATAACTATCACAAAAGCAAACTTCATACCAAAAAAAGGTATTTTATTTTCGTTTTTTGTGAATAATTAACCGGAAAAACCTAGTATAAACGTTAGGACAAAGAACAAATTTATTTTGTAGAGTTGTGTTATTCTTTAGCAACTCTGTAGGCCGCTTCATTACCAGAATTCATTTAAAAAAAGCCATTACCCTTTACGGCACTTTATGTTTTATAACAAAGCTTTTGACTATTACACCTAAAGCAATTCTGTAGGTTTTTTTATTACAAGTGACCACCAATTCAACAAAAAAAAATTCATTTCATCCGACGTGAAAATTCCGAGTAAGTTTTTACTTTCTCGCCTTTTTTTGTAAAAGATTCAGCATTACATTTAAGCACAATACAACAATAAGCACAAGGAAATGCAATACTTGACTAAAGACACTAAAGACGAAATTTGATTCAAATTTATTTAGAGTACTGTCACAATGTGTCCTATCAACAGGTAGGTATTAAGCTATCAGCAATCAGGTAGGTAATTGAAAACATAATGTTACTGTAAACTTGTTATTATGAAATGTATCCAAAGAGTAAGCATATATTTTCAGAGAAGTAGTCTTAGCAACTTTATTAACCGATTGGATTGGTTAACGGGAATGGCGCGGTAGCTATACCTAATACCATAGAACACAAAATATTTGACAGATGCTTGAATCTCGTTAACAAATTTTCAACATACGCACCTTTAGAATTGAAGTGGTTTAATCACTACATAGTATAAAACAAAGTCGCTTTCTCTGTCCCTATATCCCTATGTATGCTTAAATCTTTAAAACTACGCAACGGATTTTGATGCGGTTTTTTTTTATAGATAGATTGATTGAAGAGAAAGGTTTGTATGCATAATAACATCCATTAAATAGTAGAGAAATCAATAATAAATGACAGTTTCCGAAGCGAAACGAGGGCGGGTCGCTAGTTTATTATAAAATTTTACCAAAATGAGCTTACGTACTACGGACAGCTTATAAGCATGTGTTCTATCAATTTATGAAATTAAACAGTCTATTTTAGCCCAGAAAGGATAAGCGTACCCTTTTCATCTACATATTTTAACTCAACCGCGTACCTTAATGTATTAAAACGGCAAAACAAAACAAAAATCAATTACATTTTTAGCGTCTACCAAAAACAAGAATTTTGGATTACGCCACTTCAAATTTAAAGGTTTTTTTTTTAAGATTGAAAGATTACTGGTAGCACAGAGGCCTGTACAGTTTCACCAGAGCAGGTGGGCGAGCAAGGGCTCAGCCTGGAGGGGTGGGATTTGCTAACAGCTACCCGAGCGCCTCCAAAGGAGACATAACAACTCAAGAGTAAAAAGGTGATAAAAGAAATATCACAACTTTTTTTTAAAAATGACCCGTGATGCTTTGACTATATAGAAAAATGATTTCCCTCGCAGTGGCCCCACAAAGATCAACTTATACTAACAAGTTATTCAACTGTGAATTTATTTGAATAGAAAGAGTCTTTGCAGTCTGGTTCGTTCATCTCAAGTGTACCCTATCGTTACGATGCACTCAAAGTCTGTCTAAAGAGTCCTCACAAAATCACTATAAAAGGTTTGATACACAATCATATTTCAAAACGCAAGTCCGACGCGTGATCGATTCTTAATAAAATTGATAGTTAAAATGTTTTTCTGCATTCTGTTTGTTATTTGTTTGACCTGCTGCAATGGTGAGTTATTTATCAGTTCATTAACCATCAGTCAAAGCAGTTCCGCCGTTACCATAGAAACGCAATAGAAGTGATATTGTAAGTTGGCACGCATCATGCCGCTTATTTTTACCGCGAAATTATTCTGTGCTGTTTTTATTTTTATTGCATATTTGGGTGGACGAGCTCACGGCCCACCTGATTATAAGGGGTTACCGGAGCCCATACACATCTATAACGTAAATGCCGCCACCTACCTTGAGATATGAGTTCTAAGTTCTCAGTATACTTAACAACGGCTGCTCACTCTTCAAACAGAAACGCATTACTGCTTTACGGCAGAAAGAGACAGAGTGGTGGTACTCGTGCGGACTCACAAGGCGTTCTACCACAAGTAAAGAGCGTGTGTGAGTATGTGAAGTGTGAGCACCAGTGTTTGAAGAGTGGGGTTGCCGTTTTACATTATACTGGGACTTCGAACTTACGCCTTAAGGTGGGTAGCTTCACTCGCATTGTAAGGTAGGGTTAACTCATCACCAGATGACGCGTGACCTCGTTCAGAATAAATATGCAAAAGAAAACGACTTTTTACTGGTGGTAGGACCTCTTGAGAGTCCGCGCGGGTAGGTACCACCACCCTGCCTATTTCTGCCGTGAAGCAGTAATGCGTTTCGGTTTTAAGGGCCGCACCCGTTGTAACTATACTTGAGACCCTAGAACTTATATCTCAAGGTGGGTGGCGCATTTACGTTGTAGATGTCTATGGGCTCCAGTAACCACTTGACACCAGGTGGGCTGTGAGCT
This sequence comes from Bombyx mori, assembly GCF_030269925.1. Lineage (NCBI taxonomy): Eukaryota > Metazoa > Arthropoda > Insecta > Lepidoptera > Bombycidae > Bombyx > Bombyx mori. Next base: position 3,437,502 of record NC_085121.1, read on the forward strand.
CGTCCACACATTTAAGCAATAAAAAATAAATAAATAAAATATCGAAATAGTGAATGTTTAATATGTAAAACTTACCCAAAAAAAAAATTACAAATTTGAAAGTTTTAAATTTAATCTGACCTCTACATATTTCCTATACGCCACCTCGGCGCCTCGGTCTTTTAAAACGTGATCTATGACATTTTACGAAAGCGAATTCGAATTTGAATAACAATAGAGAGTCAAATACGAATTCTGACATGAATGAAAAATCACCTTTGTTAATTTTTGTAGAAATCACTCCGTACATTTTTGTTGCTTTTATGTTTACTATTGTTCGCCCAATAATGGAAATTCAATCATAATCACTACAATATAAGATTTACATTCATTTTATGTATTACGTTTTCTCTTTGTTCTTTCATTGATATTTTTATTTTTATTTTTTTTATTTAATGGTTCGAGGCTCTTCTTTGACGAATGATTCTGCCAATGTCAAGTAGATAGAATATCAGTGATATAGATAGATGGTAGCAGATGAGATGAATGAGAACGGGAGATAAATTTGTAAATATTTTTACAGTTTAATGTTATTACGGGAAATAAAATAAGCCAATGCATTTACAACTTTAGGATTAGGGAATGTTAAGAGATAGTTCGTAGTAACTGGGAACGGGATGTTAGTGTTAGTTAATAAACAATATAGTGGTGGGCATTCATCATTAAGAGTGCATTCCAGAAAGATATGATCTAAAGTACCGATAGATTTATCGCGAGCTGGAGTCCCGGAAGGCTCTGTCCTCTCACCCCTCCTATTTAGCTTATTCGTTAACGATATTCCCCGGTCGCCGCCGACCCATTTAGCTTTATTCGCCGACGATACAACTGTTTACTATTCCAGTAGAAACAAGTCCCTAATCGCGAAGAAGCTTCAGAGCGCAGCCCTAGCCCTAGGACAGTGGTTCCGAAAATGGCGCATAGACATCAACCCAGCGAAAAGTACTGCGGTGCTATTTCAGAGGGGAAGCTCCACACGGATTTCCTCCCAGATTAGGAGGAGGAATCTCACACCCCCGATTACTCTCTTTAGACAACCCATACCCTGGGCCAGGAAGGTTAAGTACCTGGGCATTACCCTGGATGCATCGATGACATTCCGCCCGCATATAAAATCAGTCCGTGACCGTGCCGCGTTTATTCTCGGTAGACTCTACCCCATGATCTGTAAGCGGAGTAAAATGTCCCTTCGGAACAAGGTGACACTTTACAAAACTTGCATTAGGCCCGTCATGACTTACGCGAGTGTGGTGTTCGCTCACGCGGCCCGCACACACATAGACACCCTCCAATCTTTACAATCCCGCTTTTGCAGGTTAGCCGTCGGAGCTCCGTGGTTCGTGAGGAACGTTGACCTACACGACGACCTGGGCCTCGAATCTATCCAGAAATACATGAAGTCAGCGTCGGAACGGTACTTCGATAAGGCTATGCGTCATGATAATCGCCTTATCGTTGCCGCCGCTGACTACTCCCCGAATCCTGATCACGCAGGAGCCAGTCACCGTCGACGCCCTAGACACGTCCTTACGGATCCATCAGATCCAATAACCTTTGCATTAGACGCCTTCAGCTCTAACACTAGGAGCAGGCTTAGGGACCTCAGTAACCGTACTCGTCGAACTCGACAAAGAGTTCGCCGTGCAACCTAACCCATGATTCAGCTCGCTGAGTTTCTCGCCGGATGTTCTCAGCGGGTCGCGATTCCGATCCGATAGTAGATTCATTCGCGAAGCAGCTACTCTTGAGCTGTTAGGTCTCCTTCGGACGCGCTCGGGTAGCTGTTAGCAAATCCCACCTCTCCTGGCTGAGCCTTTGCTCGCCCACGTGTCCTGGTGAAACTGGAAAGGCCTCCGGGCCACCAGTAATCTTTCAATCATAAAAAAAAAAAAAGATTTATCGCAACTACAGATAGGAGAAGGTTTAATTTTTAGCTTAAATAATGATATTTTTAAAGAAGGAAAATGAATATTTAAAAACACATTTTTTAAATAATATTAAAGTTCGTCAATAGACTAAACAAAAGATAATCAGTTCAGAAATAGATTTGAAAAAGGTACTTGACTGTCTTTGCTTATTTATATTTTAATCTGACAATAAAACCTAGTCGTAATACATTGTGGTAATCACTAATTCTATGAATAATATCGTTTCTTTAAAACTACGACAACCTTCACGCTTCGATAGTGCTAAGACCTTCCCAGGTGCTCTACTACTATCAACCTTCCTAATATATACCTAATATAATGTATAATACCAACCAATGCCTAATATCAACTGCACCAAGTCTCAACATAATCGCATTAAATTTAGTTTAAGAACGGTTCATTAACGATATCTAATTATTTATACTAGTAAACAATGTCGAAAATGTAATGTAAAAGGCTTCGACCAGTGTGTGCTGACAGTGATGATATATGGCACTAAGGCGTGGACGCTCACAATGGGGCTTATGACAAGGCTGAAGGTCACCCAAAGAGCAATGAAGAGGGCTATGCTTGGAGTTTCCCTACGAGATCAAATCAGAAATGAGGAGATTCGCAGGAAAACCATGGTAGCCAACATAGCCCAAAGCATTGCGACGTTAAAGTGGCATTTTTTAGGGCACATTCGTAGAACGGATGGCGGTTGAGGTCGGAAAGTTCTTGAGAGGCAGCCGCGTACCAGCAGACGTAGCGTGGGTAGGTCTCAGTCTCAGATGGACTGACTCAGACGACCTATTGAGGTTCGCGGGAATCAGCTGGATGCAAGTAATGCAAGACCGATCTTTGTGGCGAGGGAGGCCTATGTCTAGCAGTGGACGTCTCTGGGCTGATAGAATAGAAAAAAACAATGTTTAGACATTTATTTACGTTTTTACAAAGTGCTCAATTTGTTAACGTTCATAATAATGCTAATTACTTAATATAGAACTCTAACTATTTCAAACACAAGAATAAAACTAAGATAAAAATCTCCCATTAGTACAAAAACCAAATTTACATCGTACAGTGTACTCTGATTGATTCGATGGCTTGCGATAAAGCTCTCAGCGCAATTAGTGTTTGAAAAAAATCTACCGACGAGGTCTGATTACTGATGCGGAGATATTCATTTAACTCGATCGCTATCTTCCATTTATTTTCTTCCTTGCCTTTTTACAGCGCACTTCGTTCCCCAGAGATGCACGTACTACAACATAATGTTTTATTCTCGTAGACTTAAAACATTTAATTAGCGCGTAGAATTAAACGTACAAACACAGTATAAACATTTAGGCTGCCAACTATCGGTCCTAGTGAAAATAAAATCATTGGCACGTGCCCAGTATTGAAAGTTTATAGCCGTAGAAAACTTTTGTTGGCAGAATTTATTTTTGACCATTCGTAAACAACGCAACAATTTAGGGTGCTTAGTGCGAGTTTTTTGACGTTCTCGATAGCGTAAAAGTTAACTCAAATTTGTATGGATTTCGAACGTTTGCCTAGCTTTGCCGCTAAGGGCGCTGTACCAACTGCATACAAATTCGAGTTAACTTTTACGCTATCGAGGACGTTAAAACACTCGCACTAAACACACAGATTGTGATTAAAAGGTGTTTAATTCTTAAATCATATCATCAATCATATCATGTCACAGGATTGTGTGTTTAATTTCAGCATTCGTATTGCGTGGGTTCGAGAGCCCGTTTTTAGCACCACGAGTGGTAGGCGGTGTGACTGTACCAGATGGTCGTATCCCTTATCAGGCGTCTCTGCGAACACTCTTCAATTCTCACTTTTGTGGCGGAAGTATCCTTAACGAGAAATGGGTCTTGACTGCCGCGCACTGTACTGTTGGGTGAGTTATTAATACGCTTTTATTAGCTTCAGACGTATGCATGTTAGTATGTAACGGAATCTTTGAACATGATTTTGACACCCTTCAAAACGTCGTATTAACTCGAAATTTGGTACACTTATTAAGGACCGATGACAATACTAAAAAATAAGAAAAAATTGAAATTCAACTAAAAAATGAAAAATAAATAATAGTTTAAATAAACTAACCGAATTCGCTTTTATAGAAAATCCAACTAAAAAATAGTTTGCATGGTATCAGTAGTTATAAATATTTTATGAACAGATATGAGCAAAAGGGTTATCTTATACCTTTAAACGAGCAATGCTTGTATATTAATATATATGTATAATATAATCTAAATCTCGGAAACGGCTTTCGATTTTCGAACGATTTTCATAAAATTTAGTATACAGAGGATTTCGATTATATATATACAAGAATTGCTCGTTTAAAGGTATAAGATTTTTGCAACTAGCCGCTTCAAAGACAAAACAAGATGGCGTTATCAAAAAAAAACCGGTCATCGTCTAGTTTTGATAATATCCTCAAAAGCACCCCACGCTTTTTTACAATAAAATCACTTTTTCTTACACTATCTTTAATTCAAATTCATTAAAATTTATTTTCTATTTTTAGTTGAATTTTCTATAAAAGCGTATTTTGTTAATTTTTTAAACAATTATTTTTTTTAACTTCGAAATCCACATCAATACTACAAAGATAAAACAGTTCAATAACTTTTTCTACTCCGTTTGTCAGCTTTCTTTGTTATTAACGAAATCTAGTATTCAAATTCAAAGTGATTGGAAACGCTTTTGTGGAAAACGTTAAGAATAAAACAAAAGAAAGAGTACATGAATGAGAGCAATATAAAAAAAATCAAAAAACATGAAGTAAATCCAAGTCTTGAGTTGTCAACGATTAGTAATTTTTATCGAAGTACATCGGTTCTCATTATATTTATTATACTAGCGACCCGCCCTCGCTTCGCTTCGGAAACATTAAAACACACATGAAACCAAAAAAAAAAAAAAATTTTTTTTTTAAAAAAAGTAGCCTATGTTCATCAGGGCCAATGTCGGCTTCTAATGGAAAAAGAATTTTTCAAATCGGTCCAGTAGTTTCGGAGCCTATTCGAAACAAACAAACAAAGAAATCTTTCCTCTTTATAATATTAGTATAGATATAGATAATGGAAAATGCTCTGAGCAATTGTCCGAGATTGTGCGTCATTTCCTTTTTACAATGACGCCATCCTCTCACCCGATTTTATCCATGCTACCTGGGACCGCTATGCTCATCCACAATGCGTTTCCAGTCGTCATTTTTGCCATGACATGACGTTGACGGCTTTTTGCTGACGGCTAACGCAGAACCGAGCGTGAATCTTAAAGCGAATCTTTTTACTGGTGGTAAGACCTCTTGTGAGTCCGCATGGGTAGGTACCACCACCCCGCCTATTTCTGCCGTGAAGCAGTAATGCGTTTCGGTTTGAAAGATGGGGCAGCCTTTGTAACTATACTGAGACCTTAGAACTTATATATCAAGGTGGTTGGCGCATTTACGTTGTAGATGTCTATGGGCTCCAGTAACCACTTAAAATCAGGTGGACTGTGAGCTCGTCCTCAAACCAATAAAAAAAATTAAAAAAAGATAAACTTTTACAGCCAATCACATTTGACAATGCAAGTTGTGGTTGGAACAAACAATCTCCACATAGGCGGCGAGCACCACTCCGTCGAGTCGATCATCATACATAGTGACTACAACAGCATGGCCATCAGCAATGACGTCAGCCTGGTGAAGGTATCTAATGACATCGTGTTCAATGATAACGTTCAGTCAATACAACTGCCTGACGATGACACGGACGTCGGAGCTGACGTCATGCTGAGTGGGTGGGGGAGACTTTCGGTGAGTTCTTAATGCTACAACGTTTTTTACTCGGTCAACCATTTTTCTGTCAACTATGATTTCATTGGGTTGCTTTTACTCACTGTACTGTTTCAAAAGATCGTTTTATTGTTCCCATTTTAGGGAGACTAGCGTACGTCCTATGGCATGATAAGTAATCACCCTGGCTCATGGACATCAGCAACGATAGGTACACAGCGAAGCCACTGCCAAATCATGAAAAATTTAAATTTGACGCAACTTAATGTTTTTTTTACGCTTTTTTAGTTTGGCCCTTATTATTCATCTATATGTCTATAATGGAATCTTTCATAGTAATTTTAATTAAATCCAAGACATCCGAAGAACTTTAGAATTTACGCACGCGTTGAGGATCAATGATATTATATTAATTTCATTAGTTTGATCTATGAAATAGCCTTACCAGAATAAAAATTACGACCCTGCTTTTACAGCGTTTTGATTTTATTTTAATTGTAATATACTGTTTAGGTATAATATACTGCTTACGTCAGTAATCAATTTTCTGATACAGTATCCAGGGGTATACCCCAATCACCTGCAAATGCTAAATCTAACATCTCTGAGTGTGGAGCTATGCCAGGATATCTTCGTTGGCATCAACCCTGTATTCTCGACTCAGATATGCGCCATGACCAAGGTTGGAGAAGGAGCATGCCACGTGAGTTCTGGACTTATCTGATTTTTAAGCACATTACTTTTCTTCAGCTATTAATACTATCGCACCATCAACCAGTGAGGCAGACTTTTTTTTCTACCAATGCTGATAGCCTTCAGAGGCTATTTCGGCCTCACCCTAAAGTGTGTAGGTGAGCTCACGGGGCTCAAACCGGAGTGTTGCTAACACTGACCCTAGCAAGAGCAGTGCTTCGCAGAATCTACCACCGGATCGGAAATGCGACCCACTGAGAAAATCCGGCGAGAAGCTCAGTGGGCTGTGTCTATGGGTTAATTCGCTCGTCGAGCCCTTCGTCGCAAGAAATGGGTTCGACGAGGACGGTGACCGGTGCTTGTGGTGCCTAAAATCACCGATAATGGATCAGGAGGATCCGTAATGACGTGCTTTGGGTGATGTCGACGGTTTACCATTTGGTCTACAGGATCGGGTGTGTAGCTTCCAGCGGCCACGACAAGAGGGTTCTCATGTCGTGCCGCCTTCTCGAAGTGGCACAACGATGCCGACTGTAGATACTTACTGATAGAGTCGAGCTCCAGATCATCGTGGAGATCCACGTTCCTCAGGAACCATGGCTGTCCGACCGACGGCTGTCCTGCAGAATCGGAATTGAATAACCTGAAGGGGCTTCAAGTTGATGCGGGCCACGTGAACGAACACTACGCTTGCATACGTCATGACGAGGCGCATGCAAGTTTTGTAGAGAGTTACCTTATTACTGAGGGACAATTTGCTTCGTTTGCAAAGCATAGGGTAGCGACGTCCTAATATAAAGGCGGCACGGTCGCCTACCGTTTTGATATGGGGACAGAATGTCATCCCTCACCCAAACTATTTGGCTTTGGAGTCAATTCCTCTCCTTTTTTATTGGAGATGTGTGGAAAGTCCTTAGCAATAGACAGCGACTAGTCTATTCTGCTACTAGTGTAACTAACTACTCGCCCTTAAATTAACATCAGGTGGGCCGTGTGATCATCTGCCTATCTAAGCAATAAACAATAGGCCTAATCCGCGTGTGCACAAAAGCAATACAAAGAAACAAAAAGCAAATGTCGCGTCGTCCCAAAATCAACAATAGCTCCCGCTTGTAGCAGTATCACACCACTTTTAACTAACGTCTACAGATCAGATCCTTTAGATTTCATTTCTAGTATTGATCGATGAACCACCACGAGTGGTTGAGTCCGTCACGTTTATTCCTGCGGTAAATTAATCGTTTTTTTTTTATTATTCTTATTCCGGTGCGAAGGCTAGCTATAACAATGCAACTCAACTGTATCGAAATTCTCAGTGGGTGGTGCTTCCCACGCATCTGGCTTGCGGTTCGAGAACTAATCCTTTTTATTATTGCTTAGATGAGTGGTCTAGCTCACTTTTGGCTCGTCTTGTGTTAATTGGTTTCTCGAGCCCATGGAGGTCAACAACGTAGATCACCTTGAGATATCAGTTCTAAGTCTCAGTTTTACAGCATCACTGTTTCACGGCAAAAGTAGATAGCTTGGTAGTACTTACTTCGTGCGGGCTCAAAAAACGCCTTAACATAAAGCCCTCTAACGATAATTTAAAAAAGGAAAGAAAAAAGGAAAAGGAAGGAAAAGATGAAATAAAAAATATGGATATTTTCATTTTATTTCTTGTCATTGATGAATGTTGCCAGGTTAAATATAATGACCTTATAAAGAAGCGTTTAGAATTATCTGCAAAAAAGTTTACTTAAAATACTTCCTTTGCCATTCAAAGTGTTAATTAATAGAAATTCACTCAATATACTGATATCTCTCGACTGTTAGCAAAATATCCTTTAGAAAATTATTTTAAAGAAAACACTGTCTTGTTTTCCAATTGTTTTAAAAAAAATGGTAAATTCAAATCGAGGTGTTTTAATTACAGGGCGATTCTGGTGGTCCGTTGGTGGAAGGAAACACGGTGGTGGGCGTGGTGTCCTGGGGTATGCCCTGTGCTCGTGGCTACCCTGATGTATACTCAAGGGTCTTCGCATTTAAAGACTGGATATTGGAGAAAATGGAACAAAACTAACTTTTTTTTAATATCGGCGACTATCTCGATAAAGTTGCTCTATTAATTGTGTATGAATTTACCGAAGACAGAAAAAAAAATGTATATAAGTGATAAATAAAACATAATATTATTTATTAAAAGAGATGCTGATTTTTTATTTAGCTTCAAATCAAACTAAAGGATATTCTCTGATGCAAGATTTCCAATTCAAACATTTAAAAAAAAACTCGAAGTAATAGTGTTGTCATTCTAGTTCCTCGTGTTTTTTTTTTATTACGGTAAATGGATTCCTGCAATGCCATTGTTGACATAATTAAGGTTATTAACTAAATCATCATTTATTGACATTATGGTATCATTATGGAAGACTGAAGAACTGAAGTCCATGGGCGACGGTAATCATTCACCATCAAGTAAGCCGTATGCTCGTCTGCCTATAAGGGCAATATATTTTTATTTATTAAATTATGCTTTTTGGATACTTAACTCTATTAGTATGCTTACTTTGAAATGTGAGATGGCACGGAATTAAATAAAGTAGATTCTTCTGAAGTATATTAAGTATGAAATGGAAATTGAAAGGAAATAAAATGGAACAAGACATGATGTAATAAAATAAAGTCCCTCTGCCAAGATGGAAATTTACTCAAGGTTTTGGATTTTTTTTTAACGCGGAGAAGACACGACTAGGGTTTTTGCTTTTTATTCCCACCCACACTTGAGCACTTTAGCAAATACCAAATGCTTAATAAGTAAATATCTACTATATAGGTATATAGCGCGTTTAATTGCAATGAAACACCAAATTATTGTTTACACTGTGTTCCCAATATCATTTTGCAGGTTTGCAGAACCCCAAACAGTTTTGAGAAAAACGCAACTCAATCAAATAATACGAACAATGCTTTCAATAAATTAGCTGATTATATTATCAAACTTCAAACTAAAGGAGATGGTCTACTAAAAATTTATTTAATTAAAAAAAATCTGCATGGGCGGCCCTTGAGTTGTTAGATCTCCTTTGGAGGCGCTCGGGCAACTGTTAGCTAGTCCCACCCCTCCTGGCTGAGCCTCTGCTCACCCACCTGTCCTGGTGAAACTCCAGAGGCCTCCGAGCCACCAGTAATCCTTCATTCGTAAGAAAATAAAATAAAAGAAAGGAATAAAATAAAAAAGTTACTAATAAAATTCAAAAGCTACGTTATTCATTATGTTAACTGAAGACTCTACTACCTACCTTCATTTGCAATTCAAACATTAATGTATACGAGAACAATTATTTCATAAACATAATTTCATAATATTACTAAGAAAATTCCATCGCGTTCTTCAAACAAAATTATTCCTTATACAAATATTTTTCGAGCAACATTATTCAAACACTCCCCCTACTTTCTGTGTTATTATACAACAGATAATCTTCAGCTACGTCTCCGCTATCGACTCCACCTTCAACCGAGTGCTATTGAAATTTTTCGGGCTTTCCGATAATCTATTAAAAGACAATATGCGTATTTATTTATTGTATTGTATGTATCGATAACTACACATTTGCGAGTCTTAAGGATGAGAGATGGACCATAAAAATAACATTTTGGAGAGGCCCACTAGGTAAAAGGAACAGAGGTAGACCACTGACTCGTTGGGAAGATGAGATTATAAGGACAGCCGGTCCAAACTGGAAAAAGATCGCACAGGACATAGACAATTGGGCATCATTGGAGGGAGCCTTTACCCAATACGGGATTCTACATAAAACTACCAAAGTATATTAAATTAGTTAAGTGATCATGCTTGTTAATCTTTAATCTCTATATATAAAAATGAATTGCTGTACGTTAGTCTCGCTAAAACTCGAGACGGCTGGACCGATTTGGCTAATTTTGGTCTTGAATTATTTGTGGAAGTCCACAGAAGGTTTAAAAGGTAGATAAATATGAAAATGCTCGGAATTAAATAAAAATAACAATTTTGTTTTTCCTTTGACGTTTCCCCCGTCGGACGGATTCCTTTTGTTTGTTTTAAGTTTATTTTATACAAAAGTTTAGGTCTTTTATTTATCGATTGAGGCACTACGAAGTCTGCCGGGTCAGCTAGTAACTGTTAAATTATTTAGTAGGAAATAAAAGGCTTATTATTGTTATTATAACTACACATTCAAAATTGTTGCGGGAAGTCGTTAGATGCGGAAGGCGGAGGACCGCATTATTTGGAAGGCATTGGGGAAGGCCTATGTCCAGCAGTGGGCAGATAAAGGCTGATGATGATGATGATTCAAAATTATTCCTTAATCAACTAATGCCAATCGTTAAAAGATTTTTAATCGTTAGGACTCAGGCGGACCGGCATTTTCAATTTCAAATGAAACTAAATAATTCTCTCAGCTTGAGGCCATGGGCTCATCTACTAGTCCGTGAATAGTTTGAATAGCCTCTTAAGCTACCAACGAATAGGTAGAGAAAAAACATGTAAAAAACGTAAATATAACCCTAACGTAAATTTAAGTTTATGGCTAATAATAAATGTAATGTTACTTGCTGGGGTTCGAGATAAATATGATGATGATTGATGAACAAAACTCTTTTTTTTATTGCTTAGATGGGTGGACGAGGTTTTTTATTTCTTAGATGGGTGGACCAGGTGGGCTGTGAGCCCACCTGGTGTTAAGTGTAAGTAAGTTACTGGAGCCCATAGACGTCTACGACGTAAATGCGCCTCTCACCATGAGATATAAGTTCTAAGGTCTCAGTATAGTTACAATGGCTGCCCCGCCCTTCAAACCGAAACGCATTACTGCTTCACGGCAGAAATAGGCAGGGTGGTGGTACCTACCCGCGCGGAGTCACAAGAGGTCCTACCACCAGTAAAACTTGTATGAAAGACGAGCTTGTACTTGGATATATGAGGGCGTCAGCGCAAAAGTGGCCTAAGCTTGCCATAGTTAATATAGAGATAACGAGGCTTGAATTTTTTACTTTTATACTGCTCCGTAGGCAAAAACAATACGCGCAAAAACAATGCTTACAAATCCATTAGGGTGAAATTTCACGGCCACTTTTGCGCTGACGGCCTCATATGTAGGTATTTAAGAAAATCGTCTCATCTTTCGTAATGCGTAATTTTTACAGCCCACAACAGAGGCTACTGTTGTAACCTTCTTTTCCATATTCTATTATCTGAATGAAAGCCAAGTTGGCGTCCAAAATGCTGGGAGTCCTCAACAGAGCGAAGCGGTATTTCACGCCTGGACAAAGACTTTTGCTTTATAAAGCACAAGTCCGGCCTCGCGTGGAGTACTGTTCCCATCTCTGGGCCGGGGCTCCCAAATACCAGCTTCTTCCATTTGACTCCATACAGAGGAGGGCCGTTCGAATCGTCGATAATCCCATTCTCGCGGATCGTTTGGAACCTTTGGGTCTGCGGAGGGACTTCGGTTCCCTCTGTATTTTGTACCGAATGTTCCATGGGGAGTGCTCTGAGGAATTGTTCGAGATGATACCGGCATCTCGTTTTTACCATCGCACCGCCCGCCACCGGAGTAGAGTTCATCCATACTACCTGGAGCCACTGCGGGCATCGACAGTGCGTTTCCAGAGGTCTTTTCTGCCACGTACCATCCGGCTATGGAATGAGCTCCCCTCCACGGTGTTTCCCGAGCGCTATGACATGTCCTTCTTTAAAAGAGGCTTGTGGAGAGTATTAAGCGATAGGCAGCGGCTTGGCTCTGCCCCTGGCATTGCTGAAGTCCATGGGCGACGGTAACCACTCACCATCAGGTGGGCCGTATGCACGTCTGCCTACAAGGGCAATAAAAAAAAAAAAAAAACTTCGAAAACATTGTCATTTTACTACCTATCATTATTATATCTTACGTTATCTATATATTAATACGTGAAGCAAAAACTTTGTATCCCTTTTTACGAAAATTGCGCGGACGGAGGGGTATGAAATTTTCCACACTTATAGAGAGTATAGAGAAGAAGTGCACAATGCTAATATTTTTTTTAAATAATGCATAAATATACATTAAATCAATAAAGAAAACATTACACATACTACATACCATGTATTTAACACACACACACGCATGCTTATTATTTATTGTCAAACTTTGTTCTTGACGTCTGTTGTCAAATTGAGAATAGATTAAATATTTTTTGTCTTTATTAATATTTTTTATAGTGTAGTCTTGGCGGAATTCGTATAAAATAGAATCATAATAGTGTACAAACTTACAATTCCAATTAATTATAGTCGAATTTCGACTACTGCGGGACCTCTAGTTTGATTTGTACTTCGAACACATTGTCATTTTACTACCTATCATTATTATATCTTACGCCTTAAAAACCTTGTTTTATTATCGCTACCTCATGCATACATAGCTAAATAAATTTGTAATAACATAGTAATTGTATAGCGTTAGTATGAAGGAACGTGACTTTAATTTAGAATTCAATGTAAAAACGTTTCCTTTTACAATGGGCGTTAACTGGAAACTATTCGTAATATCCCAGTCTATTTTTACTGTTATTACGAACATAATATTATTATATCCATTAAAGGATTGATAAGTGCATCTCCTTGGAGCTATTCGGAGACAATGAAGCCTCAATAGAGTCGTTTCCAACCAAATGGAACGGACGTAATTACTTTTACAATTTACGATACGATTTTCTTTTTTTACGAATGGGTTTTGTGTGGTTTTTATACTTCGTTTAGCGTTTATAAGATTTTAACCAGATGATGACCGCAGTTAGTTGCTCTCAATTAAGAGAAATAGTATTATTATTCGCCAATAGATGTCGGGAAGAGTCATAAAGTTGATTATCGATAAAGTTGATTATTGAAAACACGAATAAAACATTTTCTGAAAATAAATCGTAGCTAGATCGAATTATCGCCCCCGAAATCTTCTGTATATTAAATTTTATGAAAATCGTTGGAGCCGTTTCCGAGATTCAGACTATATATAGCAATGAGCGATGCACCGGTGTTTGAATCCCGCAGGCGGGTACCAATTTTTCTAATGAAATACGTACTTAACAAATGTTTACGATTGACTTCCACGGTGAACGAATAACATCGTGTAATAAAAATCAAACTCGCAAAATTATAATTTGCGTAATTACTGGTGGTAGGACCTCTTGTGGGTCCGCACGGGTAGGTACCACCACCCAGCTTATTTCTGCCATGAAGCAGTAATGCGTTTCGGTTTGAAGGGTGGGGCAGCCGTTGTGACTATACTGAGACCTTAGAAATTATATCTCAAGGTGTGTGGCGCATTTACGCTGTAGATTACTATGGGCTCCAGTAACCACTTAACACCAGGTAGGCTGTGAGCTCGTCCAAACGTCTAAGCAATAAATATGTATATATAAGATAAGATAAATCAGTATCTAATCAAAATCTACTTAAATGACCACCATTTTACTAAGATTATATTTCATTCCATATCATCTCATTTTATTTAATTTCATCCCAGTTGATTAACGTCCCAAATTAATCATTTTCATTTCATTTGAAGGCGTCGTGGCCTAAAGGATAAGACGTCCGGTGCATTCGTGTGTAGCGATGCACCGGTGTTCGAATCCCGCAGGCGGGTACCAATTTTTCTAATGAAATACGTACTCAACAAATGTTCACGATTGACTTCCACGGTGAAGGAATAACATCGTGTAATAAAAATCAAACCCGCAAAATTATAATTTGCTTAATCACTGGTGGTAGGACCTCTTGGGAGTCCGCACGGGTAGGTACCACCACCCCGCCTATTTCCGCCGTGAAGCAGTAATGCGTTTCGGTTCGAAGGGTGGGGTAGCCGTTGTAACTATACTGAGACCTTAGAACTTATATCTCATGGTGAGAGGCGCATTTACGTTGTAGATGTCTATGGGCTCCAGTAACCACTTAACACCAGGTGGGCTGTGAGCTCGTCCACCCATCTAAGCAATAAAAAATAAAAAATCTAATACCTGCAATACCCCTTACCTGCTCTTTGTGCCGTGAAATCTTTAGAAAATCCAGATCAATAAAAAATTGTCACTCACCTTTAAATTTTCAAGTTACATAATATTTTGGTGTAAAGCCTATGAGCTCTAGGTCTAACTATGATAATAGAAGAACATTTCAAAGTTTATTTGCTACCTTAAATATTAATGAAATATTTACCTGCCTGACTTTTTTCCCTGTCTAAGCTGGTAGCCTTGAGAGGCTATGTCAGCGTAACCGAGCGAGTAGGTGAGCCCTCGAGGCTCTAACCTGGGGACGTTGCTAACACTATCCCTAGCAAGAGCAGTGCTTCGCAGAATCTACCACCGGATCGGAAACACTACCCACTGAGAAGATCTGGCGAGAAACTCAGCGGGTTGTGTCTATGGGGGTAACTAGCATCGGACACAAATGTAAATTATACCACGATTTTTTAAAATCGTATCGTGTAAATGTCACTTAAATTAATCATTTTCATTTCATTTGAAGGCGTCGTGGCCTAAAGGATAAGACGTCCGGTGCATTCGTGTGTAGCGATGCACCGGTGTTCGAATCCCGCAGGCGGGTACCAATTTTTCTAATGAAATACGTACTCAACAAATGTTCACGATTGACTTCCACGGTGAAGGAATAACATCGTGTAATAAAAATCAAACCCGCAAAATTATAATTTGCTTAATCACTGGTGGTAGGACCTCTTGGGAGTCCGCACGGGTAGGTACCACCACCCCGCCTATTTCCGCCGTGAAGCAGTAATGCGTTTCGGTTCGAAGGGTGGGGTAGCCGTTGTAACTATACTGAGACCTTAGAACTTATATCTCATGGTGAGAGGCGCATTTACGTTGTAGATGTCTATGGGCTCCAGTAACCACTTAACACCAGGTGGGCTGTGAGCTCGTCCACCCATCTAAGCAATAAAAAATAAAAAATCTAATACCTGCAATACCCCTTACCTGCTCTTTGTGCCGTGAAATCTTTAGAAAATCCAGATCAATAAAAAATTGTCACTCACCTTTAAATTTTCAAGTTACATAATATTTTGGTGTAAAGCCTATGAGCTCTAGGTCTAACTATGATAATAGAAGAACATTTCAAAGTTTATTTGCTACCTTAAATATTAATGAAATATTTACCTGCCTGACTTTTTTCCCTGTCTAAGCTGGTAGCCTTGAGAGGCTATGTCAGCGTAACCGAGCGAGTAGGTGAGCCCTCGAGGCTCTAACCTGGGGACGTTGCTAACACTATCCCTAGCAAGAGCAGTGCTTCGCAGAATCTACCACCGGATCGGAAACACTACCCACTGAGAAGATCTGGCGAGAAACTCAGCGGGTTGTGTCTATGGGGGTAACTAGCATCGGACACAAATGTAAATTATACCACGATTTTTTAAAATCGTATCGTGTAAATGTCACTTAAATTCTATGCAACTGAAAGTGGCCATAAAGAACGTAGTAACTCGCGAGTCTTCTGTATGTTAATGCGCTTCAGTAGACGACATATACCTCTATAAAGTTCCACTTCAATGGTTTTAGAGATTGAGATTAGGGTGCTCTCACTCGCTAAGCAATATAGTTTCAGCTGAAGCTAATGCGTGAGCTTTTTCTAAGGTAATATTTACTTGAGTGTAAAGGAAACTTCCCTTAACACTAATTTCTTAATTGAAACAAGGTAAAGAGTGTTAATTAAGTAAAATAAATGATAGTAGTGTTCAAATAAGACACTTTTAAAAGTATTAAAAAATACCAAAACAGTCACGTCACTCTTAATTAGACATTTACGCCCACGTTCATAAAACAAACACTTTTCAACAACTAACCTCAACACCTCACTAACGTATCCTTGATCGACTATACGTAACTATACCGAGACATTAGAACTCATATATCAAAGTGGGTGGCGGCATTTACGTTGTAGATGTCTATGGGCTCCAGTAACCACTTGACACCAGGTGGGCTGTGAGCTCGTCCAACCAACTAAGCAATAAATAATAATAATAAAAAAGTCAAGGTAATTTTAAGATAAATAATACGAGTGTTGAAAGTTGGAAAAGGTATTCCCATCTCTTCTAGTAAAACATTGGAAGGAAGCACGAAATTATTTTAAAATATAATATGGCTTTCATAAGTAAACAACACAAATAAATAGATATTTTTTTATGTGACCATTGTATTTCACGGTAGTTCATAAATTATTCTAAATATTCAATCGTTACGTAGTCTTTTCATGAAAACGAATGTGTTCCATTAAAAGTTTAGATGGCCATTACACAATAAGCCACATCACTTCGTTCAAACCCCCTTTAACCTCCTCAAGGCAGTAACCGTTTGATGTCTATGGCCTCTCTGTATACCAGGAGCAGAAGCTCTTTCACTTATCTGGACCAATAAATAAGCTTTGCTAGTTCGAAAGTGAATTTTAGTTTGTATACAAAAAAAAAATACATTACTTGATGGCCATTTTCTCATTTGCCAATGTTAATAACTAATAATAAATTTATTTCCTGTGCTTATTCCCATGATATACTTTTAAATTAGTTGCAGTAATTTGTTATTTATATAATTAACTGAAGGTCATAATTATTCAAGATTAATTGATTGATTGGTTCAATGATTAATTGAAGATGATAGATAATAAATTGTAGCCTTCATCTATCAGATTATGATATTTTTATTGTTACTACACGAATTTCTATACTAACTTTTGATACTATTCTACTACTACTGTTCTTTTGATGCACTTAAACACATATTATGTTACAAACAGTTTAAATAGATACTAGAATTATTAAGTAGATAAATAAAACAACCTTTTTGCTGTACGTATCTCTAATTTATGCATACTTTTTCTCGAAACTGGCAAGTATAAGAATTAAAAAAAGTTTTACCCAAAAGCGGTTTACGGAGTTCTTTGTTTTTTTTTTCATTTTAGATCTTAAACTTTGATGCTTTAATAAGATAACATTATGCTCGGCGTTTACTTTAAGTTGTTTAACGCTTCCAAGCCCGCTTTAGAAAAATACAAGTACTCTTAGGTACTAATTAACTAATTTATAATCATTAATAATATTGTTACGAGTGACTGCCCTTGTTGTGTTGTTACGAAATTGTCCACCAAAATACTAATTAAAACTCTTTTTTAATAGCTCATGTAGGCAGACTCAGTCCACCTGATGATTACCTGATATTCCCTGGTGGTTATCGTCGCCCATAGATGTCAGCAATGCCAAGGGCACACGCAAACCGCTGCCTACCGTTGAATATTCTCTGTAAGCCTCGTTTGAAAAAGGACATGTCATAGCGCGAAATAATATCTAACTTATCCGACCGCGACGGGGCAAAGCAAAGCCACCGTCGCCAGAAACATGTCTTGTCGGATCCCCCGGATTCACTCACGGTGCTTTTAGGACCCTCAAGCATCAGTCACTGTCGACGAGCGAACTAACCCATAGACACAGCCCACTGAGTTTCTCGCCGGATCTTCTCAGTGGGCCGCGATTCCGATCCGGTGGTAGACTCTGCGAAGCACTGCTCTTGCTAGGGCTAGTGTTAGCAAATTCTCTCAGGTTGAGGCCGTGAGCTCACCCAGCCGTCCGGACGTAGCTGAAATAGCCCCTTAGGCTACAAGGGAATAGGAAGGAAAATATAATAATAATAATAATAATATCTAACTGCAACAGTAACTTCCGATACAAACATTCCTTAATAAGACCTGTAAAGTATATTTCATTTACAGGAAATGACTTGGCAAATGAGCCCCAGTTGATAAGACTGAAATCACATTATAGCTTTAGTTCATGAACCTTCGAGCGCCGTTCATCGAAGTTCGAAACTCGACTCGGTTAATTTCTAACTCACGTTAAGCTTTCCGAAGTTTTCTGGGACAGAAAATATAAATACATTGCAGTTTTCATTCATTCTCATTAAGGTAGAGGCCAGCGAAGGACCCCCGAAAGGGTCGGGACACAACAAAAACCACGACTCCCAAACTGGGTCAGTGTGGTCTTAACAGGGTCACCGGGACCTTCGGTCTGTATATTTTCAATGTCACTCTCTAAGCCCGTTGTTGACTGCAATTAAAGGTTTTGTTTCGGAGTTCTGTGTGCTTTGTACGAGTTCTTTAACGTTCACGATAGCGTAAAAGTTAGCTCGTATTTGTATGGAATGGGATCGTTTGCCTACGTTTGCCGTTAGAGACGCTGTTCCAACTGCATAGAAAATTCGGTTAACTTTGACGCTATCGAGAACGTTAAAAAACTCGCACTAAGCACACTGATACTCAAACTTTACATTGTGAAGTTAAAATATTTTATTTGATAGGTGTTATTCACAGGTTTCCTGAGTAATTAATTGCATGTGGCATAAAATAACATCACTGGAGCCATTTTGTGGAGGACGCGCGAAAATCGCTTGTAAAATTACGTATAGATTGAATATTTTAAACATGAAAATAAAGCGGGATCGGTGCGTAGCGAGAACATAAAGATATCTCACTCACACGACTTCAATGTTTTGGCGGTTTCGTTGGCAATTATGTAAGTACCAAATCTTTTAATATGTTACCTTAATAATTACCTTATAGATACCGAAAGTTTCTAAGTCAACGAATTTGTGAGGACCATGGAGTTAACTCTATGGTGAGGACGGATGGACATTTAAATATTCTTGAAATTTATTTTCTTTTGGATAACAATATTCCGAAAAAATTCTTAAGTACATTCCGAAGTAATTCTTTTCTTCGGCTTTCGTGGCTCTAAGGACTAAACTAAAACTATTTCTAGAGTTTAATCTCGTTTTATTACTATCACTATTGTAGCTTATTCAACAATGGAATTCTCTAAACGTGATTAAACCCAAGTCAAACAAACCTCCAGACACTGCTAGTTCGTTCTATGTGAAATCAAATGCTTAGAAATATTTTTATAACATGGTGGTTGGCATTATCATATGTGTCGTGGTCGTCTGTAACCACGAAAACTATAAATTATTCAAAGCATTGGAAATTTAATATTAAAGTAGCAATAAAAAACGCAAGATAAGGCGTAAAAGTAGTTTTAATTATAATTTTTAGATAAACCTTCATCTTATTTACTTCCTCTCTCTCCTCGTCCACGGATTTACGACCCAACTGTCCTCAAGCTACTTCTATAACTAACGTTCTCCTACTTCACCGAGAAGTAGCTGTATTCTTGACGATTTTCCCATTCAACTTCCTGACGCCGTCTTGAGTACTTACTGGTGGAAAGATGCTAGGCTCTTACGGTAGGCACAACGTTCCTACCTAATTCTGATGAGAATCAATTATTAGTTCCTGTTTGAGAGATAGAAAAACTGTTTCATGACAACAAATTATCGTATTTGTTTGGCCTTTATTAATAACTTCCAAATTGATTCTTTCATTTTATTTTTTCAAATTCCTACTAATCATTTCCTATTTAATTTGTAAACACGTGTTTACGAAAATATAAAAAAAGCGTATCCAAATCTCATACCACTCAGGTATTGATTTGTGAAGATCAGAAGCGTGAACAACACCAAAACTCTTAGATACGGGTGCGGTGAAGGACCCTCGGGCCGCTCGCGACACAATAACGACCGCCGAGGGGCCTCAACGAACCCTTAGCTTCAACCTTGAATAAAATTTAATCCCCTCGGAAAATGAAATATCGAGTTTGGACCTTCGGTCGCTTGTTACGTTTTGTTTAAAGTTTAAAGTTCCCTGCACATGAACGTAGCTAAATAACAGAAAGACAAAATAAATGTGGATATACATAATAGGTTGGGGGGAAAGTCCTTTCGCATTATAGTATGTACGAACTTGTAATAAAATCTCTTTGGCTATACTATTTGTATCTGGCTGGTTTTGGTATCATTAAAAGTTTAAATTTTAGAGAAGATAATTCCAAATTCAAATTAGGAAAATATGTGATTTTAATTTATTTTTCGTACTGTCAAAATGAGTGAATCTAATGAACAAATTCGATACATTTTAAAATTTTACTACAAAAGAGGTATGCAACGCAAGCCGCGAAAAAAATTTGCGATATTTATGGACCTAGTGCAGTGTCTGTGAGAGTAGCACAAATTTGGTTTAAGCGTTTTCAATCCGGAAATTTTGATGTCAAAACGTCGCTCTGGTCGCCTTATTACGGATAAAATCGATGCCATTTTTGAAAAAGTGGAGCATGGTCGGCATATCAGTAGTTACGACGTAGCTGAAGAACTGGGAATTAACCACAAAACAGTTTTGGCGCATTTGAAAAAAACTGAGTACACAAAAAAGCTCGATATTTGGGTACCTCACGAGCTCACTGAAAGAAACCTAATGAGCCGTGTACTCATTTGTGATTCTTTATTACGACGTAATGAAACCGAACCATTTTTGAAGAAGCTGATAACTGGTGATGAAAAGTGTATCACGTACGACAAGAACGTGCAAAAAAGGTCGTGGTCAAAGGCCGGTCAGGCTTCACAGACTGTGGCGAAACCCGGGTTAACTCGCAACAAGGTGATGCTGTGTGTGTGGTGGGATTGGAAGGGCGTTATTCATTATGAGCTGCTACCACCAGACAGGACCATCGATTCTGAACTCTACTGCGAACAACTGATGAGATTAAAGCAAGAAGTTGAGAGAAAGTGGCCGGAATTAATCAATAGAAGGGGTGTGGTTTTTTATCATGATAACGCTAGACCTCACACATCTTTAGCCACTCACCAAAAATTAAGAAAGCTTGGCTGGGAGGTGTTAATGCATCCGCCGTATATTCCTGACCTTGCACCATCAGATTTCCACCAGTTTCGGTCTCTTCAGAATTCTTTACGCAGTGTCAATTTAACATCACAAAAGGACTGCCAAAACCAATTGTCGCGGTATTTTAATCAGAAGCCCCAAAATTTCTATAGCAATGGGATCATGTCCCTACCTACAAGATGGCAAAAAGTTATCGAACAAAATGGTACCTACATACTTTAGTTAAATGTAAATAAACTATATTAAAAATGCTGTGAATTTTCTTAAAAAATGCGAAGAAACTTTTTCCCCAACCTATTATATTATGTAAAATAAAAACAAAGATAGCTCTTGGAAAATAAAATATTAATGATTTTTTTCTCTTTGTTCTCTCAAATTATCTTTCCTAGAGAAACTTAATAGTATTATTATAATCTAAAATTATCTATTGAAAACACGCATCATATAGGTACTTGTACTTAGCAAACTGTACAGTTATTTTATTATTGATTTAGTTATTTCTACATCAAAGTACCAAACGACATATGTGGAACTGAATTTCATCCATTTCTAAACATATTAGTCATGTATAGTCATATAATTTGACTAATTTGTAGTCATTGAGCCGGTTCAAAGGTGAAGATAGACAATGAGTAACGGAAGACTGAAAAGCTTTTTGGGCAACCAATTAATTGGTCGGAGCCCCTCGGCGAGTAGATGTTTCTTTGAGTAGAACAAATATTAGAACATCGTAATAAATTGCTCACTGTATAAATATTATGTCCTATTAAATTTTTTTAACTTTACGCTTTTTCACTGATTATCCATCGCTGCAAGCATATCATTTATGTTTTGGTAGTAGGCTGTACTTTAAGCCCGCATGAACTACAATCTTACCTATTTCTGTCACATACAGTCGTGCGTTTCAGTTTGAGAGTTAGTGCAGCCGTTGTAAGATACAATTAAGACATTGTGCTCATGTCTTCAAATGAGTGGTTCATTCACAATTTGATACCTCTGAGATCTGCAATCACTTTTTGACAGATAGTTCGTTAATTATCCACGATCAGTACACTACTATATCACTACACTACATTGTAACTATACTTGAGACCTTAGAACTAATATCTCAAGATGGGTGGCGCATTTACGTTGTAGATGTCTATGGGCTCCAGTAACCACTTAACACCAGGTGGGCTGTGAGCTCGTCCATCCATCTAAGCAATAAAAAAATAAAAAAAAACACACTTATACCCGAAAAATTAAGGAAATAAAACAGTTCTCACAACTCGCTTTCCAGCCAAAAAGACCAATTCAGGTAATGATTTACGAATATTTCTTTTTAAATTGTTTCGTGCATTGAACAAGCGTAAAAAACATAGTCAAAGGTTTTGTCTCAAAGGCCGAAACCATGTCTGTTGTATAAATTGAAACGAAATTAGATGAAATAAAACAACAAAGTAGATATTAGATAAATTGAAACGAAATCGTCTCTCCGTAAAAATTTTGTTAGATATTTCAAACTTTTATTTAGGAAATTCCGCAATTTCAAAGTAAATGATTTAGAAGGAGGGTAGAAGTAAGAATGATCAGCTCAGTGTATTAAAAAGGGTTCCCAGAAAAGGCGCTATATTAGCAAATGGAAAGCTTTTAAAAACTGCGCCTTAAACTTTTAGGTTAAAATATGAAGAAAAGAAACACTTCATACATAAATAAAATTATAAAAAATAGCTGAGATTTTAATTACTGTATATTTATTAACTACAAAAGCCACGATAAATTAAAATTTCCTACCCAACACACTTCACTCGCAACTTGTTTTAATATTTACAAATGGACACTTTTTCAACTAATCCCACAATACGGTACTCTTTATAAATTCTCCCCTTCATAAATTTGATTGTATACTAAGAAATTTTCGCCATTTTGTATTGGAAAAATGGAACTGCTACAGCTGTCAAAGGCTTATGAAACTTTTTGGCGGGAACGTGAGGAGTGAAGCTGGGTGAACTGTTTTATTTTGTTAATTTGATGTTTGTTCAGGCTTTAATGTGTAGCCACGGTGGCTTATTAACTATTTAATTTCTGTGAAAGTACGCAAATGTGAGAAAATGGAACAAGTCCACTGAAAAAGTCTCGGTAAATAACAACCATTTTACTCAGAATATATTTTATTCCATATAATTTTGTTTCATTTCATTTCATACCAATCATTTAATGTCTCAAATTAATCAGTATATTTCGCTTCCAATTTTCGTAGGTAATACAGAATTACAAAAGAGTTTGTATGGTTTGATACCTTGGCCTTTCCTGTTGGAAAAATAGAACTACTAGACTTCTACTGTCACTACTCGCTACACTGCTGTCACATTTCGATAAATGTGGTTTATGTACGTTTTGTAAACAAATCGTAGATACATTATCATTAATAAATCATATATATTTTCAAATGTCCCGTACGAGTGCACGCTAGAATAATATATATTATAATGGATTTTATAATCGACACCGCTGGTGACGATGATCTGCAGCTGAAGGATGAGTTATTTGAAAAAAATGATAAACCTTATTTTATAGGTTAGTTAAAAACTGTTATCAATATATTGAAGTAAAATGAGGTATAAATAAATATATATAATCTTAAGATATTACCTAGGTACTTGGTTAAACCGGTCATCGTTCTCGTCGAACCCGTCGCTTGCGACGAAGGGCTCGGCGAGTAAATTGACCCACACACAGCCCACTGAGTTTCTCGCCGGATCTTCTCTGTGGGTCGCATTTCCGGGAGATAGATTCTGCGAAGCACGACTCTTGCTAGGGTTCGTGTTAGCAACGTCGTCAGGTTTGAGTCCCGTGAGCTCACCTACTAGCTCAGCCTATTCCTAATCTTTTTAACTTTACTAATCGTCTTGCTTCCTAAATTGGGTACTAGTAAATACTAGTAGAATAATAATTTGTGAGTCTACACGGATAGGTACCGCCATTCTGACTATTTCGATAGCGAAACAAACACGTCCCTGCACGAAGAAATGGCGCCAGTTTGCAAAGCAAATTGAAAACAAATGTTACAGACTTAGTATAGTGTAAATCACCATACACAACCTCAAGAAAACTTTCAGAACCAAAAACAGACTTTAATTTATATTTAAATATTATCTGGCTATATTTTCAGAAAAAGAAGAAACCACAAAGGCAATACTTCAACTGTTTGATAAAAAGAAACAAGAACTCGATGCCCAAAAAGATGCAGAGGAAGAAATACAGAAAAAGTTAAAAAGCATTAAACTAGACAGCCAATTTGAGGATTTCTTTTCAGATATGAATTGGACACAGTCCCTTATTAAAAATAAAGGAAATAAATTGAAATTTCACTTTGACCAACTAGACACTGAAACTGGCCAGTTAAAATCTAAAATTGGAGTTGTAGATGTGGAAAAAGAAATGAAAACATCTGTCTTAAAGCCTGGTTTGGAAAAACAACACAGCTTACCAAAGTATCATGTTAATAAACACCAACTGAAAGCAATGCGAAAGGTAATTATAGTTATTATTTTTATTCTAAATCATAATACTAATTACACGTAGTTTACTATTTTAAAGGTTGGTTTTCCATAATGAAAATTAAATTACTAGTTTTTTTATTCTTTTTTTATTTATGACAATTTGTTGATGCTGACATCAATTTTTATGAAATCAAAACATTGGAAAATATTGCATTTATTCATTACTTGTTATTTTCAGAGGGAACGCGAGAAGACGAAAGGCTCACAGTGGTTTAATTTACCAGCTCCTGAAGTGACAAAAGATCTTAAGAATGACCTGCAAGTGCTCAAGATGAGATCAGCATTAGATCCGAAACATTTCTATAAGAAGAATGACATGAAAGTTTTACCCAAATACTTTCAGGTATGTTAGATATGAATGTATACATATTGTATTATTATCCCTTATTATTATTTAAGTTTCGTTATTATTTAAGTTCTAGCCTTGAGCTTACTTAACTTACATTAATTATGCCCATATACAAGAAACTAGATTTAAATTATTGCCCATTTTTCAGGTTGGCCGAATCATGGATTCTCCACTTGATCATGTCAATGAACGTGTAACAAGAAAGCAACGAAAGAGGACCATGGTAGAAGAACTCCTGGCTGATGCTGAATTCCAAAAATACAATAAAAAGAAATACAAGGAAATCATTGATGAGAAGAAAAAGACAGAATACAGAACGTTCATGAGAGACAAGAGACAAAAAAATAAAGCAGAATTAAAGAAAAATAAGTTAAAAACTAAGAATACTAAAACTAAAAAATCTAGTAGTCAATAAAAAGTTGGTTATACACGCATTTTTTTTTATGTGTTCTACCAAAATTATATTGCTTGTTATCATTATATCAGAGCAGAGTTCATATTTATTACCTAGAACAACTATTCTCACAAACACCACATAAAATAATTGATATTAATATGCCTTTTTATGCAAAGTCATGTGTGCCAAAACAATACCAGAGGCCTAAACTGCAAATCTATCCACCGATTAAAAAGTAAAAAACAACTAAGTGTTGCAAGAATGCATTTGAAACTTCCAATTAACTGCCTCTTGAGGAGCATTGGCATTGATTTTGAAGTGTCTTTGTGCTCTAGGAACTAATTGTATACAGAATAAAAAAAGTAATGCCAAACCAATTGCTCATATTAACATTTTTTTAAAAACCCTTATGGTGGCCCAATTTACCCTTGATGTACTTCGAAATTTTTGTGGAAAAATATAATTGTGTTTTATGGTTGAAAATTTTAAGTGACATTCTTGATGTGTCAATTTTAGAAGACTATTTTTCCTTCTCTGCCAAAAATTATCTGATATGTAGTAGTTGATTACTGGTGGTAGGGTCTTGTAAGTCTGAACGGATAAGTACTACCCTCTTATTTTTTCCGTAAAGAAAAGCGTTTCGATTTTGAGAATAAGACAACTGTTGTACAGAGCATGAAACTTTTTTTATTGCATAGGTGGGTGGACGAGCTCACGGTTCTCCTGATGTTAAGTATCAGAGCCCATACACATCTACAACATAAATGCCGTCACCTACCTTGACATAATAATATGAGTTCCAAAGATTCTCATCATTAACGCCCCCGCAACATATAAATATTAGCCTATCCATTACGTACATATATTTTCTACATGGTTTCCAAGTTTCAATTCAATCAGATGCATGCTTCAGTACTTATAACGGAACATCCGTAAAAACCACTGTAGATTTATATATTAGTATAGATGTTATTCCTTCACAGTGGAAGTCAATCGTGAACATTTGCTAAGTACGTATTTCATTAAAAAAATTTGGTACCCGCCTGCGGGATTCGAACACCGGTGCATCGCTACACACGAATGCACCGGACGTCTTATCCTTTAGGCCACGACGACTACAATTACTAGGCATTTATGTTGTGGACGTCTACGGGCTTACCGGAAACCACTGAACAGCGCAGGGACGCCGTGAGGTCATTTACCCTAAGTAATATAAAACTTCCCGTGTGTGTGACTTATTTCTGTTGAGAAGCAGACCCATTTCGGCTCATAGAATGGTGACAGTCGTTACACAATAAAAGTGATACTACAATATGATCACGACAGTTCAAGACTTAAGACTGGCCGTAAGCTTATCTAGTGATAGGTATATACCATCAAAGTAACCATGAAAGGTTGAAAAAAAAACAACACTAAAACACAAATATAACATTTTATTTAAGCTCAAGTTACAGTACATCATTATTATGTTTGATTATAGGTAATGAAAAAATATCACAGGTGCGGGAAGACATTGTTTCTGATTCCAATAAAAGGGTTTATAGCTTAGCTATTATTATTAGCCTATAGTAAAATACAGGTATAAAGTTAATTTACATTTTTATTTTTATTTTAAACTGTATCTATTTTAATGTATTAAACATATTTATTCATTAGAAAAATTTGTAAATATTGAATTCAAAAATAACAGTTTAAATGCCCTAAGTTCCTGAAACAACCCATGAATAGCTTCAAAAGGAAAGCGTAAAAATCTGTTTCACTGTTCAAAGGCCTAAGTCGATATTTGTTTAATATTTCATACTCGTTTGTATTAGCGAGTTTTTTTTTTTATTGCCCTTGTAGGCAGACGAGCATACGGCCCACCTGATGGTGAGTGGTTACCGTCGCCCATGGACTTCAGCAATGCCAGGGGCAGAGCCAAGCCGCTGCCTACCGCTTGTGACAAATTCATTGTGCGAACCGACCAGGTACTTATCTAAACTTTTGTTTGTAACGCTTGGGCATCTTAGCATCACCGAATGTGTAGCACACGGGTCTCAACCTGGCCACTTGCTTACACTAGCCCTAGCAAGAGCAGTCGCAGAATCTACCACCAGATCGGATACGCGACCCACTGAGAAGATCCGGCGAGAAACTCAGTGCGTTACTTTTGTAAACCAATTCTTTGAGTTTATATTGTGTGGAGTTGCCCAAAACGCAGACTATATCACTATTAAGTTTACATTACTAAGTACTCGTTCATTATATTATATAAATATTGGTCAATGCCATTATAAACTTTATACTTTGCTGGATTATAATTATTTTTTAATACCCTCCACTGACGTCAATAGCAGCACCAGTGATGAAAGAGCTCTTGTCGGAACTTAAGAAGGCGATTACCTCTGCAACTTCTGTAAATAAATTTCTTAAATTTGTGCTTTCTTTCTTCAAATTTTTTATAAGAATTATTAATCAGATCAATAAATCATATGAATCATGATTTTTTCTATTAAGTGGAGAGATACCTAATGTCTGCTTTGAGGAAATGAAATATTATACTTTAATTTAGTTTCGTTTCTTTTTCAAAACAATAATCTAAATGTAAGATTAAATAAAAAAAGCTATATAATATAATAATCCATTGCTAGTCAATATCGAATTAAACCAATGGCTCCTTCTAGTGAGAACAAATCAAATCGTTAAACAAGTAGTGAAAGGTGAAATGTCTTCTTTTCAATTTTATTGTTTAGTACTTTTCGTTAGTGTGAAAATGATATTCATCATCTTAGCTTTTTAACACGCTTTTAACAATTTGACCTTTGTACGGGTAACTTTCAACATTATTTTCACCAACTTCCATATAGCTGATTAACTAATAAATTTGCAAACTTTATTACTGGTGGTAGGACCTCTTGTGAGTCCGCACGGGTAGGTACCACCGCCCCGCCTATTTCTGCCGTGAAGCAGTAATGCGTTTCGGTTTGAAGGGTGGGGCAGCCGTTGTGACTATACTGAGACCTTAGAACTATATCTCAAGGTGTGTGGTTGTAGATGTCTATGGGCTCCAGTAACCACTTTACACCAGGTGGGCTGTGAGCTCGTCCACACATCTAAGCAATAAAAAAAACTAAAAAAAAACTCATTAAGTACCGATGGCAAAACAATAACATTATTACTTAGCACTAACATCTAACTCGATTAACCAGAAGGTTCGTCTTGCTGTTTTCTGTTGTTTCTTGTGTTTTCTTTTTAATTTCTAAACGATTTTTATTTATTTATTGTTTTAACAAGAACGACGTCGGTCATCGACCTCTTTAATCATAAAGACCACATTGACTCAGTCATTAACTCACCTGCAGGATTACCGAGTCGTCCTAGTGGGACTAATTTCACAATCTGTTCCTTGACTTTGTCAGGGACTGTTTTTATTATCGGTGTGTCAATGAATCCAGGTAAGATTGCGTTCACCCTGAAAATGATAATTGTAATAGAACTAATATGTGTTAGCCTAGATGTGACAGGTGTGCTTAGTGCGAGTTTTTTAACGTTCTCGATAGCGTCAAAGTTAGCTAATATTTTTATTGGAACGTTTGCGTACGTTTGCCGCTAGGGGCGCTGTTCCAACTGCATACAAAATTGGGTTAACTTTTACGCTATAGAGAACGTTAAGAAACTCACACTAAGCACAAGGGTCATTATTACCTACAAAACATATGACTAGTGTTTTACTTATTTGTAATAAGGTAAATTTTCGAAAGATGTTCACGAACAAATACTACAATCAGGGATGGCTGTTTATTTTTCCCTTCCAATTCGCCAGTAGCCTAAGAGGCTATTCCAGCTAGGCTTGGACAGCTCATCGGCTCAACCTGAGAGAATTTGCTGACACTAGCCCTAGCAAGAGCGGGGCTTTGCAGAATCTACCACCGAATCGGAATCGCGAGTCACTGAGAAGGTCCGGTGAGAAACTCAGTGAGCTATGTCTATGGGACGGAATGGCATCGATACAATCAAACTCACAAAAATTTTAAACCTGGGTAACTCCTAGGCGTATTGTAAGCTAACATGGATATACTACTGATTGACAGTATAGGTTTTATAGAAAACAATTGAAACTTCGGCCTATTGTCTCAAGGCGCCTCAAGAGACATAATTATGTGGGTAGTAATTACTAAACTCGGTAAGTCTCCACCGTCGTTAAAGTCGATAAACAAAACCACAAACACTCATCCACCCAATGAAAATGTATAATACCAAGTTAAAGATTACCATAATAATAGTTATTTATCAATTTACAATAATTAAACAAATTGTTACATATCTGACCTTATGTTGAATTTTCCTAACTCCTTGGCTGCGGATTGAGTCATCGCGACCACTCCAGCCTTACTACTCGCATAGTTTGTCTGCCCTGTAAGATAGTAAAGCACTATAGGCGCTCTTATCGCTCAGAGATTTCTTCCATTCAGCCACAGAACAAAAAGAGAATTTTGAAAGAAAAATAACTAGGTTACATAGGTTAATAAATTTTAAAGAATTCTTGTTTCTTATACAAAGAACTCATAGAAATATGTCTTTTTTTAATTTATTATACAAACAATATTATACGTTATACATTGCACTAAATAATGCATATTACTATAATAATATCAATAGAATAAACTACTTATACACATATCATTAGGCATATTTAGGTTTAATATTATTTAAGACACGTGCGTAAAAACATGCATTCAGTTTTCAAGTATTGTCAGTGAATAATGTGTCTTCACGTTTCTTTTAAAAGAGTCTAAGATGATAAACTGGATCGCTTGTACAGTTAATAAATGATTCGTCGCAAATTTTCTTCAATAAACATTGACAATTGAACAATTGTGAATTTTTATAATCTTATGCACTGCACACATCTAATTGGTTGGACACTTTTTCATACACAGACTTTGCTCCATATCTATACCTTCCAGAGATGTTAGGATCTTATCTACCCTCTTTCAAATCAGTCTTTGTTGACCACTAGACTCCCCCCTGACTATGTATGACTCGTTTCTGACATACAAACAACCATGGTAAAAACTCAAAGTATTTTTTTAATATACAAAATTGCTAAATATTATAATAATTCATTAACTATATGAATAATTTTTTATTAATTTACATAACATACACATACCCATGTTTCCGTATTTTCCAACAATGCTAGAGATATTTATTATAGAACCCGTCACTGACGACTCGGCCATCGCTTTTGCAAATGCCTGCATCACTAAGAATGTACCCTGTTGATTTAATATTGATATTTAATGAAGTGGTCATGGCCTAAAGAATTCGGCGCCCCGTGTACTGGTATCAAACAATGTGACTATATCGGTACCTACCAGGTACTAAAAGAGCAATCATAGGTAACTACCATATGCTACAGAAGAACTTTCATTATGATTGAATTATGATAGAATAAAATCGAAATCCCGAATTTTGTAAATTTGCGTAATTACTGGTCTGTATTATAAGCCTAAGCTTTTGGATACCACCATCCTGCCTAATTCTGCCACCAAACAGTTGTGCATTCTATTTCTTTCGGTCAGCCATTTTACAATACCTCAGGTCTCGTGGTGGGTGAGACACTGTGACATATACAGGTTCTGGTAAGCATATTCAGTTTTTGTTTTTGAATGGTACTATGTAACATACCACACAAGAAACTAAACAAAGTTTTCATAACAATAGGCATTTTACTTTGCATACATGCTTGCATGCTTACATTTTACATAAAAACTCTACATTTACCCACCTTCAAGTTTACATTAAGCACACTATCATAGTCTTCCTCTGAGAGTTTCAGCATCCAATTATCCC
This sequence comes from Bombyx mori, assembly GCF_030269925.1. Taxonomy (NCBI): domain Eukaryota; kingdom Metazoa; phylum Arthropoda; class Insecta; order Lepidoptera; family Bombycidae; genus Bombyx; species Bombyx mori. The sequence continues at coordinate 3,468,851 of NC_085121.1, forward strand.
TGGTAATGCCGGCAGAGTTGACAATGATGCAAGGAGGCTTTTTATATTGCTTCAGTGTATCTTGTACCAGGTCTTGGACTGCTTTACTGTTGGAAACGTCTAATTCCACAGCACTATGCTCCTCACCACCTACGGATACAGAGCACTTAAGGAACAGGAATACATAAATCAATACTTATTCCGAATAGTTATTCCACTCTAGTCCCATTCTAGAAAGCCAAGAGAAGTTTAAACAAAAATAAGCAGGAGTTAATATTTCAAAGTACTCAAATACATATATATTGAAATTTCACAAACCATTAGTACCAGGTGCTAATGCTGTATGAGTTTTTATAGTTTGTACAGCAGCTTCATACTTCCTGTCTGCGGCTATCACAGTGGCTCCCTCTTTTGATAAAACTTGGCACGCTGCACGACCAATCCCAGAACCGGCACCTGTACTAATAAATTGTAAATGAATTTTTTTAGTAATAACTGTATTCTTCAAAGATCTTTGCTAATTCAAATAGAGAGAATTAAACAATTGAATAAATAAATTTGTGGCAATTAAATTAGTACAATAAGTTTTTATTGTAGTTTAAACATTTTCTATTTAATTAATTACTCCAGAAATGTTAATCTTGGAAAACACACTGATTTTGAAAGTTTTTTTTGTTGATTAATGATTGCTCTCCACACCGTGTTGGACAGGATCACAGTTCTTTTTGACTCCAGTTATTTAAAGTGGATATGAAAATGAAGCTTTGATCTTGATGATTTTTTTTATATTAAATACCTCAATCTTGATTGAGCATGAGCAAAGCTGTACCGATTCTCAATCGTTAGCACCTATATCCTTGTAAAACTTTTCAGCCAACTTCTTATTCTTCTTAATTGAAATATAATATTTGATACTCTTTGATTTTTATTACTAACCTATTCCAATCTTGATTTTTGTATCGTTAGTTTCAGGGATAGTAATTATTTGATTATAGTTTGCATGTAAGGAATAATTTACGTTCAATATGGTTCATAATTTAGACGAAGCTCGTATTTACAGTTTTAAGTGTGTGCTCGGTTATTTTTCTCTTAATACCAACACAAACTTACCAGTAACGAGAGCAAGGCGACCTACTACTAAACCCGACACCATATTGTCCTGTATTATTCAGAAAATAGTATAAAATTCACAAAAACGTAATAATAAAATCACATTCAAAAGTTTGACTTTGAACTTTTTTATCTTAAATTAAGTGTATAATCTATGTTTCTTATCAGTACCGTACAATGGGGTGATTAGGGACTGAGAGGTGAATGGGGGAAAATCAGGAAAAACTTTCGACGCTCAATAGCCGTTTTCCAATTACAGCACAAGAACGCATTATGCGGCATAATGCTCAACTAAGCTTTAGCATAATTCGGCATTGTGCGTCACTGAGACGCATTATGCTCTGGAATTAACCATTACTTAATGGTAGTTTTCCAATTACAGAGCATAATGTCGGATATTCCATGGATTAATCAGGTGGACACACCTAAGCTCTTAGCCCAGATAAAAATATCAGCCCCTAAGTACTTACCAAGAACCAAGAAATATAAAGCGCTTATAAGAAAGCCCGCTCGTTCGAATTTAGGTGCTTACTCTCCCATAAACAGAATCCTTTGGGATTACAATAATGTGCGCGATAGCGCGGCCTCCGTCAATGTTCATTTAGAGTTGTCCAATTGCGCTGAACTAGTTTTAAGTGATAAAATAAATGTTTTTTGTAATTGTCTCACAACTAACAGGAAAAATCTGTCGCGGATAATTTCCCAAGTAAATATAAATTAATCATAAGTAATTAAATGTAATCAAGTTTTAGTTATCTATATAATTTTTTTTATTGTCAATGGACCGTCGATTGCACCTATAATAGGTGAATGAAGTTAGCCCCTCAAAAAAATTTTTTTTTCCTATTTTATACTTATGTTCTATTAATTCGTTTGTTCATCATTTGTTCATGATTGTTCACTGTTAATAATTGTTTGTTCTGCAGTTATTTATTTAAAAAAAATATTTAAAAATATACCTACAATTTAGCCCCTCTAATGCAATTTTTAATATTTTTTCATCCTTAATGACTCGTAAATATTCATTTTCGATTGTTCTTATATAAAACACGTTTGTTCTCTTTCGAAATTACTCGTTTTTTGTTTAATTTACTATTTTTATTAGTTGAATAAATGTATGCAAAATATGTGTACTGCGCATGCGTCAACTATAATGCCTAAACTTTCTACGCGGTTTTAATCGTGAAAAAAAAAACAAATATAAATCCTGAAGGAGCAATTAATTGGTATACAGTTTAATTAAAAAAAATAAAAAATAAATAAATGAAATAATGTGCATTGGCGTTAAGTTAGACCAAATACATTTTTTCCATTACCTATCGTATTAAAATGTTATTTTACTAATGTTAGGAATATAATTTCGAAAGAGAACAAACGTGTTTTATATAAGAACAATCGAAAATGAATATTTACGAGTCATTAAGGATGAAAAAATATTAAAAATTGCATTAGAGGGGCTAACTTGTAGGTACATTTTTAAATATTTTTTTTAAAATAAATAACTGCAGAACAAATAATTATTAACAGTGAACAATCATGAACAAATGATGAACAAACGAATTAATAGAAAATAAGTATAAAATAGGAAAAAAAAATTTTTTTGTGGGGCTAACTTCATTCACCTACCTATAATTAAGGTGACATCTGCCATGTACTTTTGTCAGTTTTCAATGTTTTTTTATTGATGATCACTTTGTTGGTGCAAATAAATAAGTAAATGAATTAAAACCAAATAGTGCCAGCCCTAGCAAACTTCTCCATTAATACTAATTTCGTCCCCATTAACCGCAATTTCCGGGTAAATAGATAACATCTATTTTTGCTTTTTTTGCTTAAACTGTGAATGTACGTCTTGAGTCTTGACGGTCCGCAGATGTTGGGAGCGGTGACCGATGGCGGCATGCAGTGGATTTTTCTGAGAACTGATATACACAACTAATTCAAACTTTTTTAAAGTGATTTTATAACCTGGTAACTATGACCTTTAAGTCATGTCTTATTAAATGTTCTTATTTTTATGAAAAATGATAATATGGAGTGAAATGAAATGAAACGAAGACAATTAATTTGTGACATTAATCAACTGGGATGAAATTAAATGAGATGCGATGAGATGATATGGGATGAAATATAATCTCAGTAAAATTGTGGTCATTTACTGAGATTTTTTCAGTAGACTTTTTGGAGAATCCCGAGAAGTTATGTCCAGCGGCTTTGTTTCATTTTCCCACATTTGTGCAGTTTCACAGATATTAAACAGTTAATAAACCTCGGTTATTACACATTTAAACCTGAAGAAACACGAAATAGACAAAATAAAACAAATCACATAACTTCACTCCTCGCGTTCCCGCCAAAAAGTCCCACTAATTCAAACTAGATAACGGCTACCATAGATAGTATGCGGTTACGTGCTATACAGAGTAAAATGCGAATTAGGTACCTATAACTAATGTTAATTTAATTCTGAAATAAACTTTAAGAAAGGGATTCAATAGTATTTCAATAAATTCCTTGTTTTTAGTGTGAATTAAACCGATATAAGCAATATTTTATGATTATAAAAGATTAAAACATCACTCGCTTTTTTCTTTTCAAGTGGAATTTAGTTATTGATTTTAAATTAAATTTTGGATGAACTAAAATATTTTGAACATAATTAAACATCGAATAACAATGTGTGAAAGAAATTCAACACCATAAATGTACTTTGTTTTAAATAGACTAGGTATATCAAAAAAACTCATTTACTTATACTATAGTTTTATTTAAAAACTTATAATTAACTTAGTTTAACTTTAAATCACCTGAGTTAAAGTAGGTGAGGGGGGAGACCTTTTGACCTTTCGCCGGATGGTGTGAAAGAGGATATGTGAGAAGCTGCACCAAACAAGACAAGTTTAATGATTTATGATGTAAAAAAAATAGTTTTATAGATTAAATCTAGAACATTTTAAGACTATGTGCAGAATCTCCCTTGTAGTGGTCTATGAATGATCTAGACTTGTGTTGTGTGGAGGCAGTAACTTCAATTTGCTTTAATATAAAAGAGATATGTATACATTTTTAAACTTGTCAAATGAGACAGAGTTCAAGGTGCAACCTAGCCCATAGACACAACCCATAGTTTCTCACCAAACCTACTCAGTTGGATGCGATTCAAATCTGGTAGATTCAGTGAAGCACTGCTTTTAATAAAGCTATTGTTGCCAAGTCCTTCCAGCTTGAGCCCCATAAGCTCACCTCCTGGTACTTCAAATAGCCTTTTAGGCTATCAAGGCAACAAAAAAAAACTATTAAAACAGAATGCCTACTGAACGTGTTAAGGCCTGAAAGTGTGTATAGCTCATTTCTCACATGAATAGACAGCGACCACTGAATGCCACTCCTCAATAATTATAGATAAGTTTGATTAGGTATTTGTTATATTATTTTGTTTTTAAGTCTACTTCCAAAAAAATACGCTATATAAAGTAAATCTTGGTATTGTAATACTTTTACAATCTTTTGTTTAACTTGAGACCAAAATTATAAATAGTTATTTAAGATGACATTATCATTTTTCAATTTTTTTTATTGCCCTTGTCGGCAGACGAGCATACGGCCCACCTGATGGTGAGTAATTACCATAACCCATGGACATCAGCAATGCCAGAGGCAGAGCCATGCTGCTGCCAACCATTAAAACTTTTTAATAAATTTAGTCAAATAATTACAACTTAATTCCTGTTTTTTTGTGTCTAAGGTCTACACAAAACACTTATGTCTTAATCAATTTATAAAACAGGACTTAACATATAGGCAATATATACCTAGAAGCACTTTCGCAGTTTATTTTATAAACTTTTTTCTTAAAAACGAATTTTAGTCATCCATAATAAACTAATTAATAATACAAATATTAACTGGTTATTGGTGTAAACTGTAACCAAAGTTTCTCAAATTCAGTCTTAAACTGGTTTACAAGATCAGCTTGTGATGTCACCAGAACATTCTCCCAGTTTCCGCAAAGTGCCTGATTGGTCCAGTTCAATGACCCTGCTATTACTAAAGGGTGTACATCATCTATATTCACTGCATCTATTATGCAGAACTTGTGGTGCATTAGATTTGTAGACTTCATCCAGCGTACAGGTATGCCTTGACGCTCCATTCTTCTCAAATTTGAACCTGTACAGTATGCCATGTCGGCATCTATGATAATGCGGATTTTAATACCTTTGTAGTGTAGTTTTAGTAACACATTCGCAATATCAGAGTTGGTGAAAACGTAAATACATACATCAAGACTGTACTTGGGTGAAGCTAAATAGTGTAAAAATCTGTCCATGCTTTTTGTGATAGTGCACCGCGAATATTTACTCTTCTTTAGTTCACACTCTTCGTACGAAAACATTATGACTTCGTTAGTTTCTTTCTGTTTTTCTTTCTTCTTCTTTTGTACGAAATATTTGTACGCAGTGCTAGTTAGAAAAGAAATTGATAAGAATAATACCAAAGCTTTACTAAGAGTTACTGCCATCGCAGTCGCGTTGCGTTGTTTTTTTTTTAAAATGCACTTTGTCTCAAATTCACAGAAACAATATCCTAGGAACAGAATCTTCTTATTTTTCTATAAAAAAATTACTGAAATCGTATTGTATTTGATTTCGTTATCTTATTTTAAAAGTTTATATTTCTTGTTTTTTTTTGTTGATAAATACACAACGTTGGATTCACCACTCCTGTCCAGTAGTAGTAGTTTTATTTTTCCAAATAAAAAGGCAAAGGTATCATCCCATACAGCGTAATCTTTTATATAATATATTTTTTTATGAAATATGATATTATGAAATGAAATGAAGTTGATTAATGTGAAACATAGCATGAAATGGAATGAAATAAAACGATATGATATGGGATATTTTTATGAAAAATGATAATATGGAGTGAAATGAAATGATTAATTTGAGACATTAATCAACTGGGATGAAATCAAAGGAAAATGAGTTGATATGATATGGGATGAAATTTAATCTCAGTAAAATGGTGTGATTATTTACGAAGTCTTTTTCAGTTGACTTTTAGGAGGATCCAGAGAAACTACGTCCAGCGGCTTTGTTTATTTTTTTCTTGTTGCCCGAGCAGGCAGACGAGCATACGGCCCACCTGATTGTAAGTGGTTACCATCGCTTATGGACGTCAGCAACGCCAGGGGCAGAGCCAAGCCGCTGCCTACCGCTAAACATCCGCTTTCCCACATCTGTGCACTTTCACAGATATTAAACAGTTAATAAACCACCGCTATTACACATTTAAACCTGAAGAACAGTAAATAGACAAATAAATCACAAAGTTGTAAGTTGTTGTGTATTGAAACTTCAGAGTACACTGAACCATCCTCATCCACACTCATCTCATATTCTCCCCCACTTGACTCGTCTGATACGATCACTATTGTGCCGCGCCGATCATTCTTCAGCTTTTCCACAACATTAGGTTTCTCATCAGGCATATTTTTAATTAAATGTCGGCGATTACGTCGATATATACCTAATTTGTTTTTTACAATGTATGAACGCGGTGCAGATGCCTTGCCTACGACAGTGCCGCGCATTCGTTCATTATTATGTTCTAACATAATTACATCATCGCCGACACTTAGCTCCGGCTGCTCTTTACAATGTTGGTCATAATACATTTTACTTTTTAATTGTTTTTCTATTATTGTTTTATGCTGTTGCTGATCATTACAATTATAACGTTTTAACAAATCTGGATGAACTGGTAATCTACAATTTAATCTCCGTCCCATTAACAGTTGTGCGGGAGAATTCAAATTTTCTCGCGGCGTGTTATTATAGCTCAATAGATTCAAATAAAAATCTGTTCTACTGTCTATTGATTTTTTTAACATTTTCTTTATAGTTTGTACTGACCTCTCACTCTTGCCGTTTGATTGTGCGTAATACGGTGATGAAGTAATATGATTGAAGCACCACTCTTCTGCGAACTTTTTAAAATTTCGAGAAGAATATTGGGGACCGTTATCGCTAACAACCGTTTCCGGAATGCCATAGCGAGCAAAGTTCTGTTTTAATTCTTTTATAACAGAGTTTGACGACGTATCTCTTAACTGTGAGACTTCAATAAATCCCGAATAGTAATCCACTAAAATCAAGTAATGTTTTTTTCCGTACTCGAATAGATCGGTACCAACTTTGTTCCATGGCAGTTTCGGAACAGTTATCGGAATCATGGGCTCTTTACTTGGTTTATTTGAATTCTCCTGACAAACCTTACATTTTTTAATATATGATTCTATGTCATTCGATATACCCGGCCAGAACAGTACCTCACGTGCGCGTCTTTTACAACGATCTATCCCTAGGTGGCCGTCATGAATTATTTTTAACATTTCAGTTTTAAGCGAGTTAGGTATCAATACCTGTTTATCTTTAAAAATTACTCCGTCAACAGAGTACAGCTCGTCTCTCATGGACCAAAAATACTTTAAATCACTATCAACATTATATTTATGAACGGGCCAACCTTCATTAATGTAAACTAACAAACGTTTCAAATACTCATCTTTACTAGTTTCTTTCTTAACTAATGTCAGTTTGCTTTGAGACATCGGTACATTGTTAATTACCATTTTCAATTGGTTCAATACTGCCTTACTAATTTTATCGTCATATAAATCCGGAAGAGGCGCACGTGATAACGTGTCGGGTATATACATATACTTCCCCGGTTTATAAGTAATTTTCAGATCGTACCCTTGTAATTTTAACATCATACGCTGCAAGCGTGCTGGGACTGAATTGAGCGGCTTTTTAAAAATACTTTCAAGAGGTTTATGGTCAGTTTCTATGACTATATACCTTTTTCCATAAATGTACTGGTGAAATTTTTCACAAGCAAAGACAATAGCTAACATTTCTTTTTCAATCTGAGCGTATCTCTGTTGTGTGTCGGTGAGTGTGCGCGACGCGTACTCGACCGGGCGGCCGCGCTGCATCAGCACCGCGCCAAGTGCGACGCTGCTCGCGTCCACCGACAACAATACCTCACTGCCTACGTCAAACAACGATAATACCGGAGCCTCGCATATCAGTTTCTTTAATTTATCAAAGGCGTTTTTGTGACCTATTTCCCAACACCACTCGACATCTTTTTTCAATAATCTAGTCAATGGAAATATGTGTTGCGAGTAGTTAGGTATAAACTTTGATAAATAATTAATTGCACCCAAGAACCTTTCTAAACTTTTACAATCCGTAGGTTCCGGCATATTGATTACAGCCCGCACTTTTTCCGTATCTACTTTCATTCCGTCTTTATTAAAAATATGTCCCAAATATGTCACCTCATCGACACAAATGCGACACTTATCTTTGTTAAACTTTAAATTAATATCTCGCGCTTTTTGAAATAACGCATTTAGTCTTACATCATGTTCTCGCCTAGTGGACCCCCAGACAATAATATCATCAATAAACGACTCAACACCGTCTAAACCTTCTAACAATTGTTTTAATTTAGCGTGGAATACCTCCGGTGCGCAGTTCGGTCCGAACGGTAATCTTAGGTATTGATATCGCCCTCAATTCCGTTTGCAACGCTGTCGAGTCCGGACGTGTTTTCTCGAATTATTGTCGCTGCCGTCGCGAACTTGTGTTTTGGTTTACACGACATTGTCGCTGTCGCGTCGATCGCGACTTTGTTGTGAATTCCTGACGCACGGGCGCTGGCGTAGCGACCTTGGGTCGAAAAAACATTTCGAATTCGTTTGTTGTGCATTCGAAAACGCCAATTCACATTCATTCATTCATTACCATTTATTAAATTTATTTATCTATCCGTCGTGCAAAACAGTCTTTTTAAAGACTGAACCCCCACTGCGATCACCGCTTGTTGTGGCACTCACAACCCAGTGGGGTCCCACCTTCCCAAACTCTCCACCCCAATCCCAGCTGACTGCCGTTTTCACGGCATAGGCATCCCCCCCCTGCAAATCACTGCTGGCAGGTACAGCGCAGGGGGTATAAATCCCACTCAGGGGACTCGCCTTTCGGCGAGTTTGCTTTAAGTCCCGGGGACGCCCCCCCCGGGCACACGTCACCATGAGTGACGCCAATGGCGCGCTCTTTTTGAAGTTCGTCCGTGATTTTTGTCCGGACATCATCACGAGATTCGAAGCCTACAAGGCCGGCCTTGACGCGCCGGCACTCCGCGACTCTCCGTTGTCGCCCCCCGCGCCGGTACCTCGCGACTCGCCGATGTCGCCCCCCACCCCCGCGCCCGCGTCGATCGCGTCCTCCGTAGCGGTAAGCTCCGGCTCCGACTCCGAGTCGGAAATGGAGTACGAGTCCGCCGCGAGTCCCCAACCGGGAACCTCGGAAGGGTTCACCACCGTCGCGCGCGGGAAAAAACGCGCCCGCGCCGTGGAACCGTCCGCGGCGCCGAAGCAGCCCAAGGCCGCGAACGCGTCGCGTCCTAAAGTCGTGGTCACACCCGACTCCCCTCGCCGCGCAACTCCGTCGCCGCGCCCCGGGCCCGCGCCCGTCCGAAAAATCCCCGCGCCGCCGCCGGTCATCCTGCGGGAAAAATCTTCTTGGGATCGCGTATCCCTGGCCCTTAAGGCCAACAAGATAAATGTAGTCCATGCGAGGAATATTCCGCATGGAATACAAATCAAAGTAGAGTCATCCGACGACCATAGGTCTTTGACAGCATACCTCCGCAAGGAACGCATAGGGTATCATACCTATGCGCTCCAGGAGGAGCGTGAACTCCGCGTCGTAATACGCGGAGTCCCCAAAGAGCTCGACGTCGAGCAAATCAAAAATGACCTGGTAGGTCAGTCCTACCCCGTCATAAGCGTGCACCGGATGCACAGCGGTCGCGATAAATTCGCGTATGATATGGTGCTCGTAGCACTAGAAGCCACACCGGAGGGCAAGAAAATTGCCTCATGTCTCCGCACCGTGTGCGGCCTATCGGGGGTCACCGTAGAGGCCCCCTACAAACGCGGCACTCCCGGGCAGTGCCACCGTTGCCAGTTATATGGCCACTCCGCGCGTAACTGCAACGCGCGACCGCGTTGCGTGAAATGTTTAGAAGATCACGCGACCACCGATTGCTCGCGCGTGAAAGAGACAGCGACGGAGCCGCCGAGCTGTGTACTCTGCCGCAAGCAGGGACACACGGCCAACTACCGTGGATGCCCCAAGGCTCCACGGAAGCGCCCGGCAAACGCGCCCCCTAAAACCGCTGGCCCAAAGACTTCGGCGCCCCGCGCGCCGAAACCGGCTTTCGTACCGGCTCCGGTGCCCACCGTCTCCGCGTGGGCGAAACCGTTGCCGTTCACGAAGGCAGGAACGACACCGGCACCCCAACCGCGGTACGCGCCGCAACCTCTACTCGCGCCGCGCCCCGCCCCCGCGCCCGCGCCCGGTCCCGCGCCTCGCCCCAGCCCCGCGCACTCAAACGATTTTACCATTATTCGCGACTACATCGCCGCGATAAACATAGACCGCATGCGTGCGTTCGCCGACGCCATGCGCAGAGCGGTCACGGCCGAAGACCGCCTAAACGCGACGTTCGAGTACATCGACGTCATCGAGTCCGTCCAGCGCACGCTGGTTTGATTACCGGTAATCAATGGCGTGCAACGCGAGATTAAAACCCCATTCTTTGAAGTTAGCATTCTACAATGCTAACGGACTCGCGCGTCAGCGCGACCAGGTTTATGAGTTTCTACGTGACAATCTCATCGACATCCTTCTGGTGCAGGAGACCTTCCTAAAGCCCTCGCGTCGCGACCCCAAAGTCGCGAATTACGTCATGGTTAGGAATGACAGACTCTCCACCCGCAAGGGCGGTACTGTCATTTACTATAGGAGGGCCCTGCACTGCGTCCCTCTCGATACTCCCTCGCTCTTACATATCGAGGCGTCAGTGTGCCGCATCGCGCTGACGGGACACCAGCCGATCGTCATCGCATCCGTATATCTCCCTCCTGACAAACCCCTCCTGAGCAGTGACCTCGAGACACTGCTCGGTATGGGGGACGCGGTCATTCTGGCAGGCGATTTAAATTGCCACCACACTAGGTGGAACTGCCATCGCACGAATGTGAACGGTAGGCGTCTCGACGCGTTCATAGACGACCTCACATTCGAGATATTCAACCCCCCGACCCCCACGTGCTATCCGTACAACGCCGCGCGTCGTCCGAGCACAATAGATCTGGCACTGCTGAGGAACGTAACTCTGCGCTTGCGCTCCATCGAGGCAATGTCAGAACTCGACTCAGACCACCGACCTGTCGTCATGCAGCTCGGTCGCCCACTCAACCGCGAACCAGATACGAGGACCATGGTGGATTGGAAGAAGCTGGGCACGTGCTTAGCTGACACCGCTCCACCAATCCTCCCTTGCGGCCCGGATTCAACTCCATCCCCCGAGGACACCGTCGAATCCATAAATATCTTCACTGATCACGTCTCGACGGCGATCACAAGATCTTCAAAGCAAGTTGATGTGGAGGACTGCTTCCACCGCATCAGACTTTCCCCCGATCTTAGGGACCTCGTTAGAGTTAGGAACGCGGCAATCCGGGCCTACGATCGATATCCCACGGATTCAAACCGGACTCGGATGCGTCGCTTACAGCGGGAGGTCAAATCCCGCTTGAGCGACGCCCGAAACGAAAACTGGGATAGTTATTTAAAAGAACTCGCGCCCACTCACCAAGCATACTGGCAACTAGCTAGGACCCTCAAGTCCGAAACTATAGCCACTATGCCGCCTCTCGTACGCCCCTCAGGCCAATCACCGGCTTACGATGACGATGACAAGGCAGAGTTGCTGGCCGATGCACTGCAAGAGCAGTGCACCACCAGCACTCAACACGCGGACCCCGAACACACCGAGTTCGTCGACAGGGAGGTCGAGCGCAGAGCTTCCCTGCCGCCCTCGGACGCGTTACCCCCCATTACCACTTCCGAGGTCAAGGAGGCGATCGATAGCCTACAACCACGGAAAGCTCCCGGCTCCGACGGCATCCGCAACCGCGCGCTTAAATTGTTACCAGCCCAACTGATAACGATGTTGGCCACCATATTAAATGCTGCTATGACGAACTGCATCTTTCCCGCGGCGTGGAAAGAAGCGGACGTTATCGGCATACACAAGCCGGGCAAACCGAAGAACGAAACCGCGAGTTACCGCCCCATCAGTCTCCTCCCGGCGATAGGCAAACTATACGAACGGCTCCTTCGTAAACGCCTCTGGGACTTCGTATCCGCGAACAAAATTCTGATAGACGAGCAGTTTGGATTCCGCGCCAGACACTCGTGCGTCCATCAAGTGCACCGCCTCACGGAGCACATCTTACTAGGGCTGAACAGGCGGAAACCCATTCCGACAGGAGCCCTCTTCTTCGATATAGCGAAGGCGTTCGACAAAGTCTGGCACAACGGTTTGATATACAAACTGTATAACATGGGAGTGCCAGACAGACTCGTGCTCATCATACGAGACTACTTGTCGAACCGTTCGTTCCGATATCGAGTCGAGGGAACGCGTTCCCGGCCCCGTCACGTCACAGCCGGAGTCCCGCAAGGCTCCGCCCTCTCCCCGTTACTATTCAGTTTGTATATCAACGATATACCCCGGTCTCCGGAGACCCATCTGGCGCTCTTCGCCGATGACACCGCCATCTACTACTCGTGTAGGAAGAAGGCGTTGCTTCATCGACGACTTCAGACCGCAGCTACCACCATGGGACAGTGGTTCCGGAAGTGGCGCATCGACATTAACCCCACGAAAAGCACAGCGGTGCTCTTCAAAAGGGGTCGCCCTCCGAACACCACGCTGAGCATCCCTCTCCCGACTAGGCGCGTCAACACCCCCGCCCCCGCCGTTCGCCCAATCACGATGTACGACCAGCCCATACCGTGGGCCCCGAAGGTCAAATATTTAGGCGTCACCCTCGACAGTAGGATGACATTCCGCCCCCACATCAAGACGGTACGCGATCGTGCCGCCTTCATCCTAGGACGTCTCTACCCGATGATATGTAGGCGAAGTAAAATGTCCCTTAGAAATAAGGTGACACTCTACAAAACTTGCATACGCCCCGTCATGACCTATGCAAGTGTAGTGTTCGCTCACGCGGCCCGCATACACTTAAAATCCTTTCAAATTATTCAATCCCGTTTTTGCAGGATAGCCGTCGGAGCCCCGTGGTTCGTCAGGAACGTCGACCTCCATGACGACCTGGACTTAGAGTCCATCAGTAAGTATCTTCAGTCGGCGTCCATGCGCCACTTCGATAAAGCGGCACGACACGAGAACCCTCTCATCGTGGCCGCCGGTAACTACATTCCCGATCCTGCGGACAGAATGGAAAGCAGTCGACGTCGCCCTAAACACGTCATCTCGGATCCTCCTGATCCACTAACGGTGCTTTTAGGTACTTCAAGCACCGGTCACCGTTCTCGTCGAACCCGTCGCTTGCGACGAAGGGCTCGACGAGTAAATTAACTCTCAGACACAGCCCACTGAGTTTCTCGCCGGATCTTCTCAGTGGGTCGCGTTTCCGATCCGGTGGTAGATTCTGCGAAGCACGACTCTTGCTAGGGTTCGTGTTAGCAACATCGTCAGGTTTGAGCCCCGTGAGCTCACCTACTAAACTTAAGGCTACGCTGAAATAGCCGCTAGGGCTATCAGCTTAGGTAGGAAAAAAAAAAAAAAAAAAAAAAAAAAAAAAAAAAAAAAAAAAAAAAAAAAAAAAAAAAAAAAAAAAAAAAAAGATATCGCCCAAACGGCGTAATAAATGTGCATAAATCGGCACTCTCCTTATCTAGCTTTACGGACCAAAATCCTGAATTGGCGTCCAATACCGAAAAATATTTAGCCCCATTCAATTTGGTAGCCAACTCATTTATGGTGGGTAGTTGAAAATGAGCACGTTGAATCGCCTTATTGAGAGGCCTCGGGTCTAGGCATATGCGCATTTTACCATTTGTCTTGGCCACTACTACTAACGAGTTGACCCAAGGTGTCGGATGAGTCACCTTCCTAATCACACCTAACTCTGTCATCCTATCGAGTTCGTCTTTCAAGTTATCACGAAGGCTTAACGGTACTTTCCGCGGAGCGCACACCACCGGCGTCACATCCCTATCTACCGTTATATGATATTCCCCCGGTAAACAACCTAACCCAGTGAACAAATCACTATTTTTAGAGAAATTTATATCGTGAATTCTTTTTATTAACCCTAATAATAAGCACGCCTGCAGTCCCAGTACACTTTGACAATCAATATCAGCTATCGCAAACTTAAGATCATATTGAACATTTTTATACCACCATTTAATATTACAAATTCCCTTAATAGGAATGAAATCGCCACTGTAAGATTGCAGTTTAACCTTATGATTTACAACAATGTTATTAGGGTTATTGCCTAACTGCACAAATCGCTTAAAAGATAAGACATTGATATCTGCACCCGAGTCTAGTTTAAAATTTTCCGAGCCCCATTTTCCTCGGAGGACCTCAAACCAATCCTGCGACACCGAGTCGATTTTGGAACCATCAATTAAAGTAGATATATAAAACGACTCCCAGTCATCGTCCAGTTCCGGCTCGTATTTATTTTCGTCCTCTAGAACACCGATATCATATAACTTTTTTACACCTTTATGTACTTGACACATTCTTGCAAAATGACCATAATTTTGACACACATAACACTGCACTGAGACCGCAGGACAGTCAGCCCAACTAACACACGGACCTCCGCACCTGAGACAAGTACTGGACGCAGATGAACTGGAAAGAGGCGGCGGGCGCCCCGCGCCATCCGGGACCGCACGCAGCCGGTGACCGCCGCGGCCGCCGCGGCCGCCGCGAGCTGCTCGCGCGCCGCCGGCTCGGCCCCGCGCCGCACGTGGCCCAGCACCACCCCGCGCGCCCACAGCGTCCACGCGCACCGGCTCCGCGCTCGCTCCGCGCGACTCCTGCAATACGCGACTGCTGTCCGCCGATACCTCGTCGACTTGGCATATTTTAATAGCTTTGTCCATCGTCAAGTCGTCCGTTCTCAGTAAACGATCGCGAACTATCGTATTTTTTACGCCGCATACGATCCGATCGCGAATGAATTCGTCTTCTAAGGTTTTAAATTCACAGGTTTTGCTCAGCAGTTTCAAAGCCGTCACATACTGATCTATGGACTCGCCGCCTTCCTGGTTTCTCATGTAGAAATTATATCTCGCCAACGTAACATTTGGTTTGACGCCGAAGTATTCGTCGAATTTTTTTAACAAAACCGTTACGTCATCTTTTTCAGTGTCATTTGAAAACTTAAACGTCTCGTACACATCGAAACCTTCCGTTCCAATTAAATTGATGAGCAAGCTGGCTTGCACACTGCCTTCTTCTTTATGCACCCCTGATGCTTTCAAAAATACATGAAATTGTTTCCTCCAACGCTTCCATGCGTCAGCCCGGCTGACGGAGTTGCCTTCCAGACTCAATTCTGACGGTGGTCGGGCGTGTTCCATTACGAAAAAACAAAATTCGTATTTATTACGACACTTAAACGCGAAATAATGCACTTAAATATTATTTTAAACAGTTTTTACGATTAAAAAATCACCGCTGTCACCATGTTGTGTATTGAAACTTCAGAGTACCGTTGACAACTCTTTATTAATTACTGTCAATATACCCTCAACATAAGTAAAGCTTTATATCAATAAAATGTTATTTTATTCATGTCTAAATGAATGCTCACTGAGTAATCTTCTTAATGTACCTAATCAATAAATATGATATATTCTTTTTAACAAAACTTATTTCAGCACTAACTAAATTGTATGCTCGACAATAAAATTTTTGGAAATAAATAAACTCTTATAAGTATTTAACTTTCATATTCTGTACTTCATATCCACGTCAATTTAATCAGATTATTGCAAACACCATAGCTTTTCATGGAAACTTCTCGTTTACATAATTTTGTAATGAACCTTCAAGTTATACATACAGCTTTTAGTGTAAGCTTAGTTGTGCTAAACAGTAAATAAACCACCGTTATTGCACATTTAAACCTGCAAAACACTATTTTACTTTAACGGCCGTCTGGTGTAGTGGTAAGTGACATGGTCACTACACAGGGGTCGCGGGTTCGAATCCCGCCAAGGGAAGGTATTTGTATGATAAATATAAATGTATTTTCCAGGGTTATGGATGTCTATTAAATATATGTATGTGTATAATAAAAATCTTACATTTATATCCGTTATCTGGTACCTGTAACACAAGTTCTATACGAACTTATCACGGGACCAGTTAACGTGGCGTGATTGTTAGTAAATATTTATTTATTTATTATTTCCTGCAAAAGAGATTACTATATCAACAAACTTCGCTCCTCGCGTTCCCGCCAAAAGTCCACTTTACTTACATAAAGAAGAATTTTCGTATTCATACATTTAATACAATACATTGCGTTTGTACATTAACCGTTTTTGCATAAAAGCAGCAATGGAGTAGCGAAAAACAATGAGCAGTAGAACGAAAACAAAATGTTTTTGATTTTTTTTTGTTTGCCATTTTCCCTACTTCTTTCCACGAGCATCACGTTTGATTCAATATCCCCTTTATTTTTTTTTAAATGTAAAGAGTTATAGTCATGGTAGAGTATTCAGAATAACATTTATTGTTCCTTTCATCAAAATTAGTTTATTAAATCGAAAGATATTAGCTATAATAAAAAGCCCTGTATACATATTTCTTATGTTATCATTAGGTATAATAATACAATTCAAAGATTTTGTCGGTATTCTATTAGAACAAATTTGTCTATGTTTGGATTTCGACCGTCTTATTATTATTACTATACGACTATAAGTAAATTGATAGTATTGACCGGTCATCGTTCTCGTCGAACCCGTCGCTCGCGACGAAGAGCTCGACGAGTAAATTAACCCACAGACACAGTCCACTAAGTTTCTCGCCAGATCTTCTCATGGGTCGCGTTTCCGATCCGGTGGTAGATTCTGCGGAGCACGGCTCTTGCTAAGGTTCGTGTTAGCAACGTCGGCGTCGTCAGGTTTGAGCCCCGTGAACTCACCTATACTACTACATGTTAGGGCGAAGCTGAAATAGCCTCTCAAGGCTATCAGCATAGTAAGGAACAAAAAAAAGATAGTATTGATTGTATTTGAATCATCCTGGTATATTAACTTTAAGTTGCTTACCTCAATTCTGTTATGCAATATTTAATAAAACCTAGCCTATAGGTACCTATTGAATAGCCATTTTATGATCACAAATATTAAAAAAGTAACAGGTAAACTGTTTGATAATATTCACTAGCAACATACACGCACATATTGTATTTTAACAATATTAACCACAGTTATGATTATTAGATTTTTTGCGTTATCCTGAAACTACACGGCAAGATCGTGGCATAGCTAGCTAATAAAGATCGGCCAAATTTAGATTATTTCGATCTTTTGCATTTTGACTTTCCAACAGCAGTCACGTCATGAGAGTCTCATGTTGTAAACGTAGTGTGTTTAGTTTATAATTTCAGTCTTGTTTTTATCACAAAGTCAAATTATTTATGCTGAAATCGTGTGGTCTCAATCTTAAATTCAAATTGTATGAACTGTGCGATGAAGACAACGATCCATTATAGCCCCCGATAATACCGCATGAACTGTATGCATTTTCGCCTCCGCTATAACCTACAACACTTTGGCCCATAAACCCATTTGTGTTGGGCACGTATGGTCTGTTACCAACGTTCTGCATCATCAAAGAATAATCGTTTTGATACAGTCCTGTATTCGTTATTGGCAGTCCTAAATTTAAATTCAAATTGTTAGTTTGAAAATGATGTAGCCACGGTTCTTTGTTTCGGGCGAATTCTTGTCTCGGGTCTGGTTGATGAGGAATGCCGATTGGAACAGCCATAGGCTCTGGTGAATTCTGACTGGTTGAACTCCGGTGATTTGAGAGGGCTGATCTTTCGTTTCTTCGGAATTTCGCACGACGGTTCTGAAACCACACCTATTGAAACAGACACCCATTAAAATTAGTCCTGAATGCTAATTAATGAAACATAAAAAAATATAAATTTTATAAAAACTAACCTGCACTCTTGCTTCTGTTAAACTGACTCTCGCTGCTAAATCTTCTCTAACAAAAGCATCGGGATAATGCGTTTTTTCAAACACTTTTTCTAAGGCAGCCAATTGCTGGCTAGTAAAGGTGGTTCGGTTTCTTCTCGGCTTTTTCCTCTCGTCTGATTTCCCGTCCTTATTTTCATCGCATTCTTTCTGCAACTCCTTCTCTTTTCCATTTTTTCCTTCTTCGTATTTCCGTCGCATGTCTTCGTAGGCTAAGTAATCTACAGGTTTGATGAATTGGCGCTGCAGGTCTTTTGGGTACCACGTCAAGTCATTTTGATATGTCGGTTCATAAGATCCATTCATTTGGCGTCCAGCCGTCAGTTGGTGTAGACGTATGAGGCTGTCTTCGTGGCACTTTATCATCTGGAACAGATTGTGATTGTTTTCGTAGGACCCAGGAGCCGCGTTATAGTTGCCTGCAGCTTGGCTTTTCGCTTCGTAGCTTCTAGTCGTACCGTTTAATCCACCGTTGATGCCATCTGCGGGAAATGTTAAATGATAAATCAAATGTGTTTTTATTTATTCAACAAAAACAATTATACTTACATTAGAAGGTAAAATATAAATTTTATTTATGACCTAAACGACACAGTGCCCAATAAAATAATGGTATTATTAACTAATCAAGGAAACAACAATATGAATTCCTAAAATAATAAATTTGGAAAAGTTCACTTTATCCCTACATTGCATTCCGATAAGCAAAATCACACTCCTCTTTAAAAAAAGAATTAGTTAACAAAAATTATAGACATCGCTATCTATAAGTGGTATAAAATAAAACGTTATAGACATCCTTAAATTAATTTAATTTAATTTTGTAAATTAATTTCATTATTTACAAATAAATTTACCTACAATTAAATAAGTTTCCCCTAATTTACTATATGCATAATTAGGGATTTTCAATAAAAAGTGAATGAGTATGTATGCCGCAATTATCTTTTATTTTTCGACGTAGTCATCTTTCAGGTCTATACATTTTGTATATATTTCACGAATGCTTAAATTGGCCTTTAAAAAATCGTCCTGATCTCTTCAAATTCGTGTACCGCGGCGACTACTGCGTCATCATCTTTAAATGTATGGCCACTAAAATGTTCCTTTAATCCCGAAAATAGGTGGAAGTCACTAGTTGCTAGGTCCGGTGAATATGGAGGATGTTCCATCAATTCGAAGCCAGTTTCTTGAATGGTACCCATCGCAACTCTGGACTTATGCGCGGGGGTGTGATCTTGGTGATACAAAACAACTTTACCGAGTTTCCCACCCGTTCCTAGCGTATTTCCTCACGCAGCTTTGTTATTTGTCCTGCGTACAAAGTCTCCGTAATAATGGTTCTATAATTAAGATATCTTACCACTCCAGTCCAAAGGCCCATGATCTTACTAGCGGATGGAATCGCCTTAAATTTCTTTGGAGTTGGAAACAACGGTCTCTTCGAAGTTATATACTGTTTTTTCCGACTTATAAGCCATGTTCCACCCATAGTCATGAATTGAGCCATAAGCCGGTTGAGATCTTGTTGTAACAAACCAAAACAACTTTGTTAAATTCTCAGTCTCATTTGTTTCTACACGTCTGAAAGAATTCTGGGTATCTAGCGCGCTGACACATTTTTCACGCCAAAATGGTTCTGTATAATAAATATTATGGACACTTCTTATAGAAATCTTCATTCCTTCTGCTACAAAACAAGCAGCAGCAATACGACGATCCACCAAGACAATGTTTTAAATTTTTTTAATCATTTGTTCAGTCACTACTGATGTAGGGCGTCCTGTGCGGGGATCGTCGTCAATAGAAGTTCTTCATCGCTTGAACTAAGCACACCAACGCGGAACAGAATATGGAGGATCATGAACCCCAAATGTTGCTCTCAAGTCTTGATTTACCATCTCCGTAGTCATTTTTTTCAAGCAGGGATATTTTATTACCGCGCGAACTCCAATGTTGATGCAGTTTTAAGAACACGGTCTGACACGACGCAAATAAATGATTTCTATTTTTAAAAAACAAAAGATAATTGATTGTTTTTGTCCGAACTAATGCCTAATGTCCGAACTATGCCTGCCAGTATTTATTTATTTATTTTATTTCCAAGGAGAATGTAGCGCATTATGACTATTGAGCACTCCTCATACAATGTAGGTTTGTTGATAAAATCTGTTCAGACAAAGCCGCATTTAGTTTCATATCAGAGCACGCACGGGCGCGGCGGCTGATGTACCTCCATGATAATACAGTAGAATATTGTGTGTGAATCTTTGTTCACATGGTTGCTCTCTGAAAACGTACGCTATTGATTACACTACGATGCACTGTAGAATCGCAGTTTGCGAATTGGAACAACATATTTTCGCAACTAAGTTTTTTTTTTATAAGATAGAAGTCTGCGCAACTATATAAGAGACTAGCTGTAGCCGTCCGCTTCGTTGGGCATTTAAAATTAACATTATCATTTCTCACCCCCACAAAGATTCTCGTCATTAACGCCCCCGCAACTGGTGTAGGGAGTCCAATGCTCATATAAATATTAGCCTATCCATTAAGTACATGTATTTTCTACATGGATACCAAGTTTCAAGTCGATCGGATTCATGGTTCAGTAGTTATAACGGAACATCCGTAAAGACCACTGTAGATTTATATATTAGTATAGATGTCCCATGTCGCAGGTTTTTTACGGGTACCTCCAGCCGCCTATTTCTGCCGTGAAGCAGTAACGAGTTTCGGTTTGAAGGGTGGGGCGACCGTTGTAATATAAAACTAAGATTTAGAACTCATGTTTCAAGGTGGGCTCCGGTGACCACTTAACAGCAATTGAGCCGTGAGTTCGTCCACCGATTTAAGCAATCAAAAAGCACTTAAAAAGCTTAGCGAAACTATTATGCATAAATGAGTAGATTGAAATCTATCTTCCGCACATCGATTTATTTTTAAGTAGCCTTATAAGTTGATTTTTTTGTTGTTGCTTAGAACGGTGGATGAGCTCACAGCCCACTTGGTGCTAAGTGGTTACTGGAGCCCATAGACATCTACGACGTAAATGCCGCCACCCATCTTGAGATATGAGTTCTAAGGTCTCAATACAGTTACAACGGCCGTCCACCCTTCAAATCGAAACGCATTACTGCTTCACGGCAGAAATAAGCAAGGTGGTGGTACCTACCCGCGCGGACTCACAAGAGGTCCTACCACCAGTACCTAATTACGCAAATTATAATTTTGCGGGTTTGATTTTTATTACACGATGTTATTCCTTCACCGTGGAAGTCAATCGTGAACATTTATTGAGTACGTATTTCATTAGAAAAATTGGTACCCGCCTGGAATTCGAACATCGGTGCATCGCTCAACACGAATGCACCGGACGTCTTAGGTATCCTTTAAGCCACGACGACTTCGAATTTCGTTATTTTGGTGTAATTACATAAGTGCAACAATATGTTTTGTATTGAATTAGTGACTCACATTATCAAGGAAAATCAAGTTTATTAATACTTTTTAGTTTTTGTATTATAGGTAATTAAAATCGTTATCCATAATAATGATAAAACTTAAAAAAAAATTAACTGTTTCCTCTCAGAATAGAAACCTTCGTATTTTATTAGTTCATTAAACATAATTTTAATATAATATTCTATATAATTTTCCCAAAATTCACGGTGTCTACCTCCTTTAATATTTTTTGAACAGCCCGTCGAGTTTCTCTCTTTTTAGCGGGTCGTGATCCAGTGGTAAAGTTTGCGAAGCACTGCTCTTTAGCAGCGTTAGCAAATTCTCTCAGCCCGTGAGCTCACATACCCGTCCGCGAGAAGCTGAATTAGCCTCTTCTACCAGCGAATAAGTGAGAAAAAGAGATATTTTTTAATTCTTAAAAATCACGTTTATTCTTCCTTATTTAGCCTATGTTTTTTTATTGCTTAAATGAGGTCCACGGTCCACCTGATGTCCGGTGGCTATTGTCGTCCATTGACGTCACGTTGTAAATGCTACCACCCAGCTTGAGACAAACAATCTAAGTCTTATTGTATAGTATGAAGGCTGTTCCACCATCAGATACCAAGTACCTATCCAGCCAAGCCGCTGCCTACAGTTGAGAACTCTCAAAAACTATATTTGACATTAGAGACTAATGTTAAATATGACGGTCACATAATATTGTAACACAATCAACAGTTCAGTTTTAATTATAAATTATAAAAAAACTCTCATATAAATTGACTCGTTCCAGTATATCCTATTTATAGGTTAAATGTATTAGTAATATAAAATTGCTTTTCCCTGTTCATTAATTTTATATTATCATTACGCTAAACGAATGCTCTAAACTGTACAAGTGTTGGAATCATAATGATTTCAACACAAAATAGTTAATTATAATTGACTTTGTTAATCATTTTCTGTTTCATAATCATTTACATTAATTTAATGATTTTCGTCATTTGTTGTTATGCTGTGAACCTATTTCACCATATATAATCTGGCGCGAAACGAATTTGCAGATTAAAAATATAGTAGTCATTAAAAAAAATTAGAAGAAAACTAGATTTAATACAATTTCTTTTTTTCAGAGTTCACTTCTAAATTTTTCCTATTGTAGATTCCTATTTTTCATTATAGATGTCTATGGGCTCCAGTAACCTCTTAACACCAGGTCGGCTGTGAGCTCGTCCACCCAACTAAGCAATAAAAAAAATCCTAGATAGGTATATAGCTTTCGTTATGTTATCTACTATCTACATAAATCTGTAAATGTGCCACGACGTGGTAATACTTACGACATTTGACGATATATCTAAACAATAATATAACAACGACTCATTTCGACCAAAATTCATAAGATATAAAATCATGAATCGCAATCATTGTGTGCTCAATACTCAGCCTTTTACTGTTTCGCGTTTTAAAAGCGTTACAATAATTTTACGATAATACGATAATATACTACGACAAATAATACTATAACTTTAAATTTCATATCAGTTTTCTTAAAATTATAACCTGTTCTTTGATTATAACGAAACTATATAATTATTAGCGAAATCGAAAATAATAAAACAATATTGAACTCACCTTTATTCTGGTCCATAGCAAAACACGAACGCAAAATTTAAACTTAAAATATGTACATATAAATTGTAATTAATCAAAATAATCAATGTTTTATTCGTCGATATTTATTCACGTACACATTTTTACAAAACGCGTGCGCAATCCAACTAGACGTTTATCGAGACCGGCCAAACCGAATAATTGTTATTAATTCGCTGGCTTATTGAATTACTTTATTTAATTACATAATTCGACTAACTCATCCTAATGTGCGAACTAATGGAGTCTGTACTGAAATCTGGCTGCTTCGTTACAAGATCCCAACATGTGGAGCTAACGAAAAAAATTCCCTATAAACAGCACACAAAACACACCTACTTTGTTCGTAGAATATAAGAACTAACCTTATTCCGGTAGTTTAAGAGCGATAATAGAGGAACAGACTAAATACATTGTAAAGAAAACCGTATATTGGCTATGACAAAATATAAAACGCTTTGGATAGTCGGGGTGGGAGTTCTTTAAACTCAAAACAGTACCTGCGGTTGGAGACTCTTGAGGCGTGGCAACACTTCAGACGCCCGTTTAAAAAAAAAAAACAGTGAGCGGGAAACATTTCGGGATAATAATTGACACGTCAACGTGTATTATTTATGGTGGTAACGAAAATTAACATAAAGTTTTCAAGTAATTGATTTTGATAAGTTTACGTTCGTTCGTAAGGAGTCGCGACGGACGCGGATGTTGATTTTCTTGTTGTGTATGTGTGTGTGTGTGTGTGTGTGTTTTTTTTTACGAGCAACGGAATTAGATGTGGCACGTATTTATGAATTTTTATTAAATTTATTTTTTACGAAAATTACTTTCGGTTCCCTTTTGGAAATAGCACAGAAGGAAAAATAACAAATCATTAAAAATAGAAGCTCCGTTATCGTGATTTTTTCGTTCATTAAACTGGAATAATAACAATTCATACAACAATATTGGTCAACGTGATTTTTTTTTATTGTCGTTGTAGGCAGACGAGCATACGGCCCACCTGATGATGAGTGCTTACCGTCGCCCATGGACTTCAGCAATGCCAGGCGCCAACCCGCTTGATACTCTTCACAAGTCTCGTTTGAAGAAAGAAATGTCATAGCGCTCGGGAAATACCGTGGAGGGAAGATCATTCCAAAGCCAGATGGTACGTGGCAAAAAAGATCTCTGGAAACGCACTATGCATGATCGCAGTGGTTCCAGGTAGGTAGTATGGATGATGAACACTGCTCTGGTAGCGGGCGGTGCGATGGTAAAAACGAGATGATGGTATCATCTCGAACATTTCCTCAGAGTGTTAATTTTTCTCAGAGTTCCATCGGTATCAGTATCAGTTTCCTCAGAGTGAACATTTTTTTTTATTGCTAGATGAGTAGACGAGCTCACAGCCCACCTGGTGTTAAGTGGTTACTGGAGCCCATAGACATTTCCGACGTAAATGCGCCACCCACCTTGAGATATAGGTTCTAAAGTCTCAAGTATAGTTACAACGGCTGCCCCACCCTTCAAACCGAAACGCATTACTGCTTCACGGCAGAAATAGGCAGGGTGGTGGTACCCACCCGCGCGCACTCACAAGAGGTCCTACCACCAGTAATACATTCCTCAATGTCACTATTACTAGATTATATTTAGGTATATATCTAATATTTAAGCATAACTACAATGAGTGAATGAAGGATTGGTTACTTACTTTTGAAATTTGATTACGTAGAAATTTGATTGATTTCGTTAACTGGTTGTCATCTTTTTTTTCCCTTGCCGATGCTAATAGCCTTGAGAGGGTATTTCAGCTTCGCCTTGACCGAACCACTGAAAAGATCAGGCGAGAAACTCAGTGGGCTGTGTCTATGGGTTAATTTACTCGTCGAGCCCTTCGTTGCAAGCGACGGCTTCGGCGAGGATGGTGACCGGTGCTTGAGGTAGCTAAAAGCACCGTTAACGGATCGGGAGGATCCGTAATGACATGTTTAGGGCCACGTCGACTGTTTAACATTCGGTCCACAGGATCGGGTATGTAATTTTCGGCCGCCACGAAAAGAAGGTTTTCATGTCGTGCCGACTTCTCAAAGTGGCGGGTTGTCGTCACTTATTGTCACAAAAATAGTAATTGTAATCATACAAACAGTCACCGTAATAAAAGTATGGATTACGTAAAATGTTACGTCCTCAAGTAAGAATTGTCTCCTGCAATACAAACGTTTGAACTGAGGAATATATTTGGTATTATAAGGCAATAACGACAATATTTTTAAACAAATTACGCCGACCCACAGTCGAATTTGGACTGGACGAGTAAGTGAAAACATCTACAGTAGGCTTAGGGCTTGACCATATCACCAAGCCTTAGTCACATAATATTAAGTAAAGCTACCATTAAAATAAAAATCGTAAAAAAAATACCATTGCATTGCTTATGTACATTAGACTTCATAACATTAAAAAAATGTAAACGAAAAAAACCTTTCATAAGCTACACTGCACTGTGTGAATTCAATTACGATCAGGATATTATGATGAAGTATTATAAAATAGAGGGAAAATGTCCATAAAGCCCCATGTCGTTTAGGGCAAAATAGAAGGCACCAGATCATGACGAACGTTGCCTATGCGATGGACCGACCAGGTCAAGTCGGAAGTTGGCGGTTATTTACATGAACTAGTGGTCCCACAGTAGTCGAAATTCGACTATAATTAATTGGAATTGTAAGTTTGTACACTATTATGATTGTTTTTTATATTTCTATAGTCACAAATTTTGCCAAGGCTACACTATTAAAAAATATTAATAAAGACAAACAATATTTAATCTATTCTCAAATTGACCAGACGTCAAGAACAAAAGTTTGACAATAAGTAGTATGCATGCGTGTGTGCGTCAAATACATGGTATGTAGTGTGTATAATGTTTTCTTTATTAATTTAATGTATCTTTTATGCATTATTTAAAAAAAATATTAGCATTGTGCACTTTTTCTCTATATTCTCTATAAGTGTGGAAAATTTGATACTCCTCCGTCCGCGCAATTTTCGTAAAAAGGGATACCAAGTTTTTACTTCACGTATTAATATATAGATATACCAAGCTCATTACAAACCGGGAGAAGTGGTGATTGCTCGTGAGACGCATACCATCTGCCCACAGCAATGAAACTAAATGACGACCACGGCTGCTCTGACAAGAGTGATACGACAAAAAAAATACTACTTCGTCTACTGTCTTTGAATCGTGTGCAAATTTTCATGATCGAACTTCTTTGAGTTTGCCACAAATAATTTGTAATATAGAGAAAGAGTTACACAGATGCAGGTTCGATAGACGAATCGATACCGATCAAGATAGTAAAAGTGTTATCCATATCTATATATTAATAGGTAAAGCAAAAACTTTGTATCCCTTTTTACGAAAATTGCGCGGACGGAGGAGTATCAAATTTTCCACACTTATAGAGAATATAGAGAAAAAGTGCACAATGCTAATATTTTTTTAAAATAATGCATAAAAGATACATTAAATTAATAAAGAAAACATTACACACACTACATACCGTGTATTTGACGCACACACGCATGCATACTATTTATTGTCAAACTTTGGTCTTGACGTCTGGTCAATTTGAGAATAGATTAAATATTGTTTGTCTTTATTAATATTTTTTTATAGTGTAGCCTTGGCAAAATTTGTGACTATAGAAATATAAAAAACAATCATAATAGTGTACAAACTTACAATTCCAATTAATTATAGTCGAATTTCGACTACTGCGGGACCTCTAGTTAATATTATATGCTGAAGAGTTTGTTTGTTTGAACACGCTAATCTCAAGAAACTACTGGTTCGATTTGAAAATTTATTTCAGTGTTAGATTGCCTATTTATCGAGGAAGGCTATAGGCTATATAACATCACGCTAAGTCTAATGCAAGCGGAGCACCAACAAAGAATGTTTCAAAATCAGGGTTTTAAGCCCTTTTGAGAACTTCCACTGCGTGCGCTGCGGAAACGGTTAAAGTTTAAGTTAAGTACGTAAATGAAGAGGCGGGTAAAATTTAGCGTTATGCCAAAGTAACTATTCCACGTAGACTAAGTCACGGGCAAAATCTAATAATAAATAATTGAACAAATCGAATTTCTATTTCATTGATGTCTTGTAGTGTTGTCATTATTAATTTGCACGATGTTTGGAACGAGGCTTGTTACGACGAGTGTTGTTAGTGCCAAATTCCCGTCTGAACATATAAAGTGACCTTAGACATGAAAAGGTCGCAGACTTTACTCGGCACTGATCAATGATCAGACTACGCGTCGCATATGTGACTGAAGAACAGTAGATAGCTTTTAATCCATAGACACAGCCCACTGAGTTTCTCGCCGGATCTTTTCAGTGGGTCGCCATTCCGATCCGGTAGTAGACTCTTGCTTGGTCTAGTGTCAGGTTAAGCCTGTGAGCTCACCTATCCGTTCGTAGCTGGAATAGCCTCTTAGGCTACTAAAGAATATGTAAGGAGGAAAAAATGAGATTCTTAACTGATCTTCGTTATGTCTTTTGTGCTGTTTTAAACTGAAACGCATTTTACATTGTTATAGAACCCCATAAATTCGTGTAATATATTTTTTGTCTCTTCATTGACTGGTGGTAGGACCTCTTGTGAGTCCGCGCGGGTAGGTACCACCACTATGCCTATTTCTGCCGTGAAGCAGTAATGCGTTTCGGTTTGAAGGGTGGGGCAGCCGTTGTAACTATACTTTAGACCTTAGAACTTATATCTCAAGGTGGGTGGCGCATTCACGTCGTAGATGTCTATGGGCTCCAATAACCACTTAACACCAAGTGGGCTGTGAGCTCGTCCATCCATACAAGCAATAAAAAAAAAAAATATCATTGAATTATAGTTTTTACTAAACTAGTAAAATACTTAATTTTATTAATGAATATTATTTAGTAAGTTTCCATTCGGGTAGCACCCGGAGTTCAGACGCCTGCTGCAACGGCCGGGAATAGAACAGGCGACCCGTCGCTTCGAATTAGCGTTAAATGTTGAAAAACGTCTCGCCTGTACCGGAGTAGAGCGACGCGCCAACCGACACACAGACACGCAGTACGTACGCATCGACGATTAAAAACAATATACAAATTATACATACGTACGTAAGGTAACTAGCATATGTAGATGATAGACTGATATATGTTTTTTTTATTCCCCTGTAAGCTGACGACCATACCACCGGTGAGTGGTTACCGTCGCCCACGGACGTCAGCAATGCCAGAGGCAGAGTTAAGCCACCTCCTACCCAATATTGATAAAACAAAATTTAAAATCGATTTGAATAAAATAAAATTAGAATTTCTTCAATAAAGTTGAATTCGATTAAATCTGGATTTAGGATAACTCATAGTTAATGGTCAGATCTGATATTGAGTTTGAAGACGAATAAAAAAGAACCATCAAAATCGATTCGCCTAGAAAAAAAGTTCTGCTGTGACGCATATTAAAATATAGTAGAATTGACAACCTCCTCCTTTCTTTCGGTTGGTGAGAAATACATAAACTCTATTGATTGTTTATCAATTTGAAAACTGTAATACGGTCCAGTTCTTCTTATATATTTTTTTTATAATCGAATTGTAGGAATTATTGTTTTTGTCTCGTATATTCATTTTTTTTTGTTGCCTTTGTAGGCAGACGAGCATACGGCCCATCTGATGGTAAGTGGTCACCGTCGCTCATGGACGTCAGCAATGCCAGGGGCAGAGCCAAGCCGCTGCCTATTCTATTGATCCTCATTTGCATTGAGGCCGTTTAATGTAGAACGATTATTTTGAAATTGACAATTATTACTTGCTGTTTAAAATAGCACAGCTCTTACGAACCAAAATTTACGTTATTAAATTCCACGGAATAAAATTAAAAAAAAAAGAAATACGAATACCTTTCACAAACATTCTAAATTCAAAAGCAAACGCTTTAATGTGTCATGGCGGCCATAATTGGGGGTGACAGTCGCCGGGAACGACGCGCGCGCAAGACAAGTCGTTTGCGTTCTACGTAATCAGTATACATAGGTACTAATCGGATCTTCGTTAAATAATTTAGATCATCGTCTATTTTATCCTCTAGGTTATAACGAAACATTACTTACTCGCAGACACAGCCCACTGAGTTTCTCGCCGGATCTTCTCAGTGCGTCACGTTTTCGATCCAGTGGTGGATTCTGCGAAGCACGGCTCTTGCTAGGGTTCGTGTTAGCAACGATATCAAGTTTGAGCCCCGTGAGCTCACCTACTAATTCGGCCAATCTAGAATAAACCCTCGAGGTTAATAGGGAGGAAAAATAAGATGTCGGCGATGCATACTTTAATCTAGTTAAAGTTAGTTGTAGTCAAATATGATGTTACCAAAAATCTTTGTAAATTTTGCTGCTCACTTCGGGATTTGAAGTTAATGATTTTGTTGCACTGAAATAACGGTTACGCTATCCTTCGAGTCGGAACCCATGATCGCTTTGGAGTAGAAGTGTACAGGCAGATTATATCGGCTAATGACAACTCAACTAATGGCTTTGCTCAATATGAAGGAACTTCTGAAATAAGACGAGAGGTTGCGAGAAAATCATCATCATCATCATCAACAGCCCACAGTCGTCCACTGCTGGACATAGGCCTCTCCCAATCCACACCACTGAGCCCGGTCTGCGGCTCTCCTCATCCACTTCTTGCCGGCCACCGTGCGGAGGTCATCGCACCACCTAGCCAAGGGGCGTCCCACGTTACGTCTTCCGCTGCGCGGTCTCCACTCGAGAACCCGTCTGCTCCAGCGATCGTCAGTCCTACGGCATATATGGCCAGCCCACTGCCACTTCAGCTTGCTGACTCTGCGAGAAAATAAGGGGATAATATTGCTGTGTGCAGGTGTAGGGAAAGTCGCGGCAGAAGCTAGGTGACGGAGTCGCAAGTATCTGCCAACAACTTATGAAATCGTGCCTCTTTTTCTCAACAAAGTTCGGAGCTTAGAGTTTATATTCTTGTCCCTATTGAATATAATGAATCTTTCTTAATAACAGTGGTCAATCGAAAATGGATCTACCCAAAAAAAATATTCAAATATGGAATTAAGATACGATACATTATTAAGAGGACACTACAAGACGCCTACAGACATTCGAGATGTGGTGCTACCGTCGCATGTTACGCATTAGTTGGACGCAGAGGGTCAGGAACGAAACCGTGCTTCAGCGCGTTCATATGTCCCGGAAAATGCTGCCTGCTATCAAAAAGCGCAAGATAGAGTATCTCGGCCACGTGCTCAGGAACGATCGATACATGCTGCTGCAGCTGATAATTATGGGCAAAGTGGACGGAAAGAGACGTGCTGGGCGAAGAAAGAAATCATGGCTCCGGAATATCCGGGAGTGGACCGGTATTGCCTCCGTCGAACAGCTGTTCCGGCTGGCTGCAGATAAAAACGAATATAGAAAGCTAACGGCCAACCTTCAGGATTGAAGAGGCACTGGAAGAAGAAGAAGAAGAAGACATTATTTTAATGCAATACGCATCCTTAACTTTTTTTTAAATATATATACGTACAAATTAAAAAAAATCTCTAAATATTAACGCAACAAACCGGACTAATCGATTTAATTTAGTGTTGCACCAGTCACCAGTTAATCGCTTTAAAACAGAGATGATTTTCTAGTTTTTAATTCGCATTGTATTGTACCATTATCAAAACGGACACATGTCAGACGTCATAGAATTAAAAAAAAAATGCCTTATCATAGGCAGTTCGAATATAGAGTACCATGTTCGAAAAAAAAAAAAACTTCGGCTAACGTAAACCGCGTACATAGTACGTATGTCGTGGGAGAAATCATAAATCATAATTTGTCTGAGTTTCGGTCGTTTTACAAAGACAAGCGTGGTAATGACTGCTGCGGTCGAGTACGTGTTCATCATTGGGATGCCATCTCAGTTAATCCGTGAACACGGCCATTTGTCAAAACACCATCCGGTATTGTGACCATTCTAGTATTACAATTTTAGATAATTTAGAACTCTCCACTATTTGAACAGTTTGATTTTTTTTTTTTTTATTTCCACATTGTGTGTATATATAAGGTGTTGTATAAGTGTGTCACTTTAATAAATAAATAGAAAACGTACGTGTTTCATTCGCAAATAATTTATTTATTCAATAGGATGGGTGTTTTTCTATATAATCGGTATGCTGTTGTGAAATGTGCGCTTATAATTTTATTGTCATGTCATGACATGAGTTGTCTTAGTTGTATAGTATAACGAGGGTTCCAATATTCAAACCGAAAGCATTACAGCGTCGTGGCAGATGTAGGCAGTGGTACTTACTCATGCGAGCTCACTAGACCACCAGTAAATATGCGAAACATGTGATATTAATCCGGGCGCGATTAAATTTTCTGCTTTATTATTTCTATTAGTCCATTGGTTCTATAAATTTCCTTAAATATACCTATACATGTTCCAAATTTTTCTTTACTTATAATTATATTACGCGCAATTTTTATTGTTTATTTGTCCACTATACGAAAAAAACAATCCAATTTGCACTCTACTTTATTTTATCATGGACACCCTAAAAACAATTACCCCAATTCAATATGGCTATAATTCACTACGGGGCGACGCAACACTTCACTTAATTAAGAATCTAAATCTGTTGCCTATTCCAAAAATGCTACTTACAAGTTTTTTTTAGAGCGTACACTTTTGGCAAAGGACAATAACAAAACTTTGGAAAGCATTTTTATTTTGGTTCATCATTTTGTAAATGATTTTTGTTGCCATTTAAAAAATATAAAAATCCTATACAGTAATTTAAGATGGTGGGTGTTTTATTTTTTAATTTAAAATAAGAGAAAACCGAAGATTTATTGGTTTTAGGCATAATAGCAGTTTCATGTTTGCTTTACGCCTAGCTTCATATTAACGGCTCACAAGTGAAATGAATCGTGACATATTAGGAACGCCATCGGACCAAACGTCATTTTTAGAATTATGACTAATAATTTTTGTTGCTATTTATTTGTACGTTATTCGAATTCACTGTTAACGCCATTGGCAAGTTAACGACATTGGCAATTTTGCTATAGTCTTAGAAGATACTAGCCGTGCTCGCCCGCTTTGTTGGGCATTTAAAATTAACATTATTATTTATTGTCATTATTATTAGGGAGTCCAACGCTCATATAAACATTAGCCTATCCATTAAGTACATGTATTTTCTACATGGATACCAAGTTTCAAGTCAATCGGATGCATGGTTTAGTAGTTATAACGGAACATCCGTAAAAACCACTGTACATTTATATACATATTAGTATAGATAAAAATACGTCGAAACCTCGATAACTAAAGCTACTAGATCTAGGATGTCTATTTCATTCTTTGTTTTGCCATCGCTTCGTTGTGACTGCTTGTTAACACCAATAAAAAAGAACGTGTTAAATTTTCCGCATTAAGGAGCAGTGCCAACATTCTTTCAATACAGACAGGCACAATAAAATTTGAGTTTTTTTTTTATCATGCATAACCCAAAGACTGTTGTTTGACAGAAATTTGAGTTTCTTTTTTCAAATCGTAAACACTCGAAGCAGCATATATAAAAACATGACGTCATTGGAACATTTAAAAATATTAAGGGGCAGCTATTATCATTAATCTTGTATCGTTCCAGCTCGTTGGTAAGCTCTCCCGTGTTGACATTTGTGGCTAATTAATGAATCTCGTCACTAAGTGTGGCCCGTCTCGCAATTTGAACGCTTCCGGAGTCGTGCCACCAAGGACAGACCTCCGTGAATTTATCACTGTACATGAAATGCCTAATAGTACATTTTGCATCAATCTCGCTAGGCTAATTGTCGGAAAGCTGACAGCTTGTGTAAATGCGAAATCATCTTTTAAATATCGTTACCGCGAATCAGGTTTTTATGCGATATTTTTCTGACGCTAGGAAATTAAAAATTTGATTGCGTATTGCGTGTTGCAGCTTACCCTATATTATTTCAGATTATAAATTTTAGTCATTACCGATGAACCGGAATGTGCCATATTTTTGGGGCAAAATCAGGTTCAATTCTATGCGGGTTTATTCAGTATTTCAGCATTATCTTGGATTATTTATTGTTCCTGTTATATGTATAATATTATTTCAAATACTTTATAGTTTTCGTGGCTATGGATGACTACACCCTTTTACCCTAACAACAAAACGTTATTTTTTTCTGGATGTATAGACAGAAAAGTTAATATAACTCTTTGCTCTATAGCAGGGTATACGCATGTTTTGACCAGAAAATAGCTTTTTTTTTATTGCTTAGATGGGTGGACGAGCTCACAGTCCACCTGGTGTTAAGTGGTTACTGGAGCCCATAGACATCTACGACGTAAATGCCGCCACCCATCTTGAGATATAAGTTCTAAGGTCTCAGTATAGTTACAACG
Source organism: Bombyx mori (assembly GCF_030269925.1). Taxonomy (NCBI): domain Eukaryota; kingdom Metazoa; phylum Arthropoda; class Insecta; order Lepidoptera; family Bombycidae; genus Bombyx; species Bombyx mori. The sequence goes on from NC_085121.1 coordinate 3,502,724, forward strand.
GCTATCCCACCCTTCAAACCGAAACGCATTACTGCTTCACGGCAGAAATAGGCAGGGCGGTAGTACCTACCCGTGCGGACTCACAAGAGGTCCTACCACCAGTGATTACGCAAATTATAATTTTGCGGGTTTGATTTTTATTACACGATGTTATTCCTTCACCGTGGAAGTCAATCGTGAACATTTGTATAAAAGATGGATAAAAGAATTCTTTCTCAAAACATATAATCGATTTTTGGTATAATTTATATTGATATTTGTAACATTTCATTCCCATTTAAAAGTGAAGCTATCTTTTGCTATTATTGGGGAAGTTCCCGGAAAGTATTATGTTTTTGAAAATATATTTTTGTGCGGCCCTCCAGCTTTTGTAGTAAATTTAATTAGCCGGCAAAGTTATGTAGTTTGGACAGCTCTGCTCTATAGTATTGCCGTGGACTTTTCCAGAAGAAAGACTTCGTTATTATTCTACTTCTACAAATAGAACAAGAAACGAAAATATAGCAATAAAAAAAAAGAAAAAAAAAACCCAGTAAATATAGCACTTAAATCACAAGCTTTCAACAAGATACAAAGTTGCGTCTATACATTAACAATTATTCATCGCAAACAATCTTATTCAATAAACGAATCTTTTATTGGCTATTTATCCACACCTCGTAAACCGGGAAACGTACAAGCGTCAAAAACTATTTCATAATAAAGTGTTTCCTGAGGAAATCTATAATTTGTACGTTCTTATCTGTAATTTTAATTGAAAACAGTCGCCACGGAATCTCTGAAATAGATTACGAGATCTCTGTCGGCTTTTTAACGCTTTTTTCTAAAGATTTAAAGTCGTTAAACTTTGACACTTTTTTAGACGGCCATCTTGTTTTTTATGCAACTCCTAAGTGAATGTCAGTGTCAGAAAGTAGCGTATTTTAGTTTTAAGTAAGCGCCAATCATTCCTTTGGGGATTGTGTGACGGGTATTTGACATGAACTGTTTTTAGATCACAGATCGCAGGAACTCTTATTTCGCAGCGCTTCGAAGATGTATTTTGTTTTTTTTTTTGAACATAATTCCTTATCGCATGTTATCGTTCAGATTTGTTTGTGGGCTGAGAGGTTAGACAAAAAAAGTGTAATAATGAAAAACTACACCAAAATTTAATGTCTTTTTGTAACGATTTTTGAGACAACTACAAAACTTAATCTTTTTTATCAATTCCGGTCACCCTTAATTTTGAGAATATATTTGTAATTTTTTGTATTTTCTTTAACTGTCCTTTATTAATGTTTTTTTTATTCATACATTTTTTGTCAACATTATATTTTGTTGCTAAATTATTGTTTTTTTTTAACATACTTGTTGTTTTAATTTTTTTCTTGTCGACAAACAGCGTACGCGATTTATAAATTTAAATACATTAAAGCTCTCTTAATGTTTTTGCTAAAATTATGTTTGCACATTAAAAGCAAATGAGTAATTATTTATCAGAAGTTGAAGATAATAGAGGTAATTTATAGTAAGCATTAGGAAATTTTATTTTATGTCATAATAAATATCCTCATCAAGCCAAATGTAATTAATTCACGCGCATATTGGGTTGACTACCTAATCTGAAACATTCTTTTTTATTTAATCACTACATAATACAAACACAAAATGGTATAGTAGCAAAAGAAACTTCTTTCCAACCGGGTGTCCATAAGACACCTCTCTTTTTTTTCGTAATTGTTGTTCATAAGCACGTTTTTTTTTAAATAAAATAATTATGTAGATTAGAGTTTCAAGGGATCATATTCAACCACAGCAGTTATGGGTTTCCAACAGTAAGGCTATTACAACAATACAAATACGAATTTTACATGCGTCGCGTGGTAGGTACACTTAAAGCACACCAAAAAAAAATCGGCATTTCACAAAGCAACAACGTCCCGTTGATACGTTTTAGCGTAACTAGTAACTCTATACAGTATATTTCTCGGAAACTACGACCACCGCGCGTTCAAGTATCGGTTTCAGTTCGAAAGACCCGCCGCCAAGCGTTCCGGCTGTCAGCATGTGTATCGGTGGACCGCGACATGTCATTCAGACAAACCGTGAAGAGCTGTCATTGAAAAGTCTACTACACTTTGTACATATCCATGTACTGATAAGTTAAATGGTAAGCCTGTGTTAGCAGTGTGCTTAGTGCGAGTTTTTTAACGTTCTCGTTAGCGTAAAAGTTAACTCTAATTTGTGTGAAGTTCGAACGTTTCCCTTCGTTTGCCGCTAGGGGCGCTGCTCCAACTTCATACAACTTTGAGTTAACTTATACGCGATCGAGAAGTTAGAAAACTCGCATTAAACACACTGAAGTTACTTGAAATTTTCTTATTCCCTAACCAAAGCGACAACGAGTAAGGATTTGAAATATTTAAATGGGAGTTTTTTTTTCATAGTTTTGTGTGTTTTCGTGAACACACACTTGATCGTGTAGCGGTTATAGTCAACGAAAATTATTTGCGTTATCAAAACATTGAACGCACGACCGTACGACGCGTTTAATTCATTCTCGTACTTAAACACCAATAAATCTGATTAAATCAGGGCCCGATGCGTTTAAATCCTTACAATTTCAAAGAGTTGAAATTTGTCTTGACGTAATTTACGAGGAGCGAGGGGCCGCGTTCGGTCGCGTTTGTCTCAGAGATCAAAGCCGCAGTCATCTGTTGAGCATGTAGGTCGCGCTGCCCCTTGGGGAGCACTGGAGACGGAAAAAAAACAACCTAACATAACTTGTGTGTTTTGTAAATAATATTTTATTGGCTTTCGTTTGCACATCAGCCGACGGAAGCCGTTCATACTTTTTATCTTGACTTTTTTTGCCAATTTTTTTTCCCGAGAGTCACACAAGGCTAAAGAGTAACCTAATTATAAGCACCTATTGTATAATTTTGTCTTTATGAAAACAAATTAATTACAGAAAATTCCAAAACTAATATGGATATGCCGCAGTGAATTATCACTCAACAAGTTACTAGTTTTTAAATTCTCTGATAATAATAAGCTTTTAAGTGCAGATCTACATAGGCCAATTTCTAGTCGATGATGTACAAACATGAAGGGACTTATAATGACAGGTCAAGTGGATGGATGACGATCCAGAGGTCGAAGCCAAAAGAAATGGAGTGATCAAGAGTCCGAGCACCTGGACACAAGACTGAGCGACGCACTTCACTGTGCCACTGACCGATATAAGTGGCTACAGATCATACGGAAAGGTCTCAGGCGGGCACGTTACAATGCTGAGTTTTTTTTTCTATCTATTCTAGTAACCTCGAAGGGTTATTCTAGATTCGCCGAGCTTGTAGGTGAGCTCACGGGGCTCAAACCTGACGACGTTGCTAACATGAACACTAGCAAGAGCCGTGCTTCGCAGATTCTACCACCGGATCGGAAATGCGACCCACTGAGAAGATCCGGCGAGAAACTCAATGGACTGTGTCTGAGGGGATCCTCAGCAATGAGGGACCAATTGAAGAGAGAGAGAGAGAGTGAGATGCTCGAACGAAGAAATTTATTTATAGAGAAAAAACCGATTCGCAAATGACTCGCAGCAAATTTGACAGGCACACTTTAAGTACTTGTTCATTTATTTACTTTACAAACAGAGCTTAAATTATATTTTTAGAGTGCAGTAGACCATTACGTCGTACTTACAAACATTACAAATACGTTTTAGGGCCTATTGTGATTTTTCCGTGAGTAAATGGAATAGGTAGTCTTCTTAGACTCCCAGCGATTAGGTAGGGCAAAAAAAATGTGATTTCTCCTTAGTATATTCAGCTTCCGCGAATATATTCTTGCTTCTGGTGTGTAGTTCCTATCCGTACTCGTTAGAATGGTGGGAAAATAATGACACAATCCAATTGAGATTTTAATATCAGGTGTTAAGGTGGTATTTACGTTGTGATGTAAATGCATTATGATATCCACTGAACACAAAGATAGCCGTGAGCTTATACATCTAGTGAGCAATAATCATACAATGAAAACATTAAAGACAATAAACTGTAATTTTGGATCTGCTAACAAATAAAATACATATTTAATATTCTGTTTTTTTTAATGTTTTATTTCATTAGAAATGTTTGTTTGTCCTCTATTCTCAAACTATACATTCGACTGAAACTTAGTGCAGCTCTTTTTGACATTTACGGGAACGTTACTATTATAGTGCCAATGCTATCGTGGTAATTAGACTTGGTAGGTATAAAGGACGATGTTTTTATTATAATTTAACTACAAGCGGAACGTGACCTGCAATGATTAGGATTCAATCTTATATCACAACGTCACGAATGTAATGTAATGCAAAAATTTTGACTAAATTGATTTTAAATATATTTAATAAATACTAGCTGACCCGACAAACTTCGTAGTGCCTCAGTCGATAAATAAAAGACCTAAACTTTCGTATAAAATAAACATAGAACAACCCACATCAAAGAAAAAACAAAATTACTATTTTTATTTAATTCCGAGCATTTTCATATTTATCTACCTTCTAAACCTTCTCTGGACCTCCGCAAATAATTCAAGACCAAAATTAGCCAAATCGGTCTAGCCGCTCTCGAGTTTTAGCGAGACTAACGAACAGCAATTCATTTTTATACATATAGATAATAAATAGCGTCTTTAAAAATGTATTTTTCTTTAATCGAATAAAACGGCGCTCTACACATATGTACGTCACTTTGCTCTGTAATTAAAAAGACTATCCACAATAATTTCAATTTAACCAGGATACTCGAGGTCTGCCGCTTTCGCGTTCAGAGAAAAACAACAACTAACTGAAATATTTTTTTATTATTAGGGAATATTGCGTTGCTTCATTTTATTGTTTTGATGGTGGCTTAATCCCAAGCTCCTTTGCAGTTGTAATGTCTGTTGATGCGAAGCCAGTCATCGCTGGTTACGTACAAACGCTGACCCATCGCACCCGCGTGCTCCTGAAAATGAACAATACGTAAACATTTTGCTTACTAAATAATTTGCTTAATAGTCTTACTGTGATTTATTTAATTGCACTGTTAATCTGACTATTTTTTTCAGGCTCACAACGAATGTATGGAGTGCATTTAAGAGCTTTTGTTGTAGAAAATCCAAAAACAAGGTCGTTTTTTTTTGCTAATTAGTTTTTATCATTTACGAATACGCCTGACTATTATATCTCAAAATTGTATGTCAATAATAGTCATTATTTCCTAAAGTTTACAGAAAATATGCTCCAAAATGCGCAAATACTATGAATGAGTTTATTACGGTTGGGTGGTGGAAAAATGAGTTCTTACCTTCAGAGCAACGATAGTTTTCCCTCCGTTTCGTGAGAATGCGTAAGGTCCGTAATGCAGACAACTGACATAGTCGTATTCAATGCCTAAGTTATCAATGAGGTCTTGTGTGTAGCTGTCGAAGTTGTGCTCGAGACCTGAAGTTTAATAGCAGTAAAGTACAAATAAAGCTGTTATAATAGTTCTTAGGTTTTACATTAGCAAATAACATTTGCACGTTAGGAATATTGGTAGCGGCACAGTAAAAAAATGTGGATTAAATTTGTAGCTATTTGATGTTATGCACAAAATACAGTGCCGGATTAGCCATGTAAAGCCTCAATGCTACGGGCCCCGTACCTCGATGGGACCCGCCCTTATACCGAAAAAAATAGCCCCAAACCTCATACTTATGTGCTCATAATTAGCGCTGACCATATGATCACGATACTAGTGGTATTATATTACAAACATTATTATTTAGCATATGCCAGCACCCTGATCACGGGTGAACTTTAGGAACCAATCTCGGAAATGTAAATTATGAACTACCTACTTAATATTTTTTACAAGGTCCCCGCTAACTTTAGGCAACACTGGCAGAACAAGTCGTTGATGACTTTTGATAGTTCTATTTTGTAAAAGTGTTAAAAGTCTTTAGTGCTAAATTTATAGTCTGACTTTGTTAAACAAATCAATGTTTTACACGGTAATCAATAATGGCTAGTGCGCGGCGTGGCGAGGAGTGTGGTTACAACGAAATGCTGCCATAATTAGAGTGCTACATAATTTATTAGATATTTAACTGAAGCGTATAGTAATGTTCGGAGCTCCCCACATAATTGCAAATAGCGTTGACCTTTAATGCTATATTCTTTGAATACTTTTTCATCATAATCTTTTCGTTCATTCAGGATATGACCGCGACGTGTATTGTTTACTTACCAGGTGTAATGTTTTCTTCGATGATCTTAACATAGTCGTCTCTGTTGTAGGTGGCATGCATGTGGAGGAAGCCGAGGATGTGCATCCACTCGTGCACGATGGTGGCGTGGCGGAAACAGCCCACTCCTGGCTCATCGCGGGCAAGGTTCATCTCGTGCACGCCTCGTGGCTCCCAGTATCCGATGCTGGCATAGCATCCATCAGCTTTACCCTGATCGCATAATTCAAAAGATATAGTAAAAAATAAATGGTGTTATAAATTAATCACACGCTTTATATAAGACTGCCGTTCTTACTTCGCAAGGCAGCTTTATCACGGTTGTCATATTTTTGTCACTCGTATTATTTAATATTCGAAACTTTAAAAAGTTTTTGTAATATTATTTTACACGCACCAGTATGCTTAGTCCGAGTTTTTTAACGTTCTCGTTAGCGTAAAAGTTAACTCAAAGTTGTATGAAGTTCGAACGTTTGCCTACGTTTACCGCTAGGAGCGCTGTTCCAACTGCATACAAATTTGATTTAACTTTTACGCTATCGAGAACATTATAAAATTCACACTAAGTAGGTTTTATTTTCTTTTCTTTTTTGTTTTTTTTTATTGCCTAGATGCACTGATAGAATTATGCAGTTGACGGAATTACAAAGTGAATGCCACCTTCCATTGTAAAACAGTTCCACCATCCGAAGTCATGCGGCACGATGACTTGACATAATACTACAATAGTATTAATTCAGAGTACTGGTTTTGCGAATTTCATTTTCACATAGTTTCATTTAATTTCATCATAATTGATTACAGTCCTAAATAAATCAACTTCATTTCATTTCATATCAGTTTCCAAATGAGAGGTTATGTATGTAATAAATGACACAAAATTCGATGGACAATTCCAATACCTTTTCCTTTGATGAGAGAAATGGCGCCATCTACTTTCTGATTTTCAATTATTTAATTAACACCTTGTATAACATCACTAACTGCGTCAATATTTATTCGATTATTGTTTTAAGAATACAAATTTTAATGTTTTAATGAATAAAAATTATATATTTTAAACTTCAAAATGTGTATTATTTCTGTTGCAACATTATCCTTTTTCCATATTTTTTTTTTATTTCCATATCAATTATCTACAAAACTAAAAAAGAAACTTATAAATAATAATAAAAAAACATTAGGAAAATACTAATCTTGTAAAAAAGACACGAACAGATAATCATTTGAGTTTTCATCTAAGCAGCCGACCAACTAAGCTATCGGCATACTGTTATGAAGATAAAATATCGCTCATATCATAATATATCGGGCATCAAGCTAACCATAATCTTAATTGTAGATTCAATGTTGTTATTGTAATTGATTTGATTGATGATTGATAACATAGTATTTATTACGCAACTCCACGTGTATGATGTCTAGTACTGTAGAAATATTATTTTGTTAAGCATTTTATAAATTTATCTAAATCATTAAAATGCTCAAAAGCGCTATCTAGTTCATTTTTTGCGAATACCTTACAATACCGTCACCGTCGTGTTCAGGCGAATATAGACCTTAAGGTGTCCATGCACTTTTGCAGTCGTCTGTACATATGTGTTTAATAAATTGAAGATTTTTATAAATTTGACACTGGCAACAATGGCATTGCAACAAGCTAGTTGCAATACTTAAAAAAGAAGAAGAAGAGAATCGCAAGACTTATATGAAAATCGTTTTCAATAGATTATTCGGTTTTTTTATTTTGTACCTTATGACAATGATACTCACGGTGAGTCTGACAAAGGCTGTGTCTCCAGCCTCGCGGTAACGGAACTTGAGGCATGTGTGTTTTTCGATATCTTCGATCGCCTCCTCGATGGTGGCTTGCAGACGAGGATCTTTGAAAAAAATTAATTTATTAAACTAAAAGAAATGCTGTTAGACATGTGCGAGCGATTAATTATAATAATAGTAATAAAAAAAATACAACACAGCACAATTTTCGACAAATACATACCAATGTTATAATTGAAAATTGAATAGAATATCAAAGTCGTCGTATTAGTATCTAACGATGCATTACTGGTGTTCGAATCCCGAAGGCGGGTAGCAATTTTTCTACATTAAATAAGTAATTAAGAAATGTTAACGATTGACTTCCACGGTGAAAGAATAACATCGTGTAATAAAAATCAAATCCGCAAAATTATAATTTGCGTAATTACTGGTGTTAGGACGTCTTGTGAGTCCGCACGAGTAGGTACCAATGCCCTGCCTATTTCTGCTGTGAAGCAGTAATGCGTTTAGGTTTGAAGAGGGGTACAGCCGTTGTACAGTAAAAACTGAGACCTCAGAACTCATACATCAAGGTAGGTGGCGGCATATACGTTGTAGATGTCCATGGACTCCGGTAACTACTGAACACCAGGTGGGCCGTGAGCTCGTCCACACAACTAAGCAATAAATAAAAAAGAATAAAATGTGTTATTTTAAATGTAAACGTTTGTAAAATGCATATCAGAGAACCAAAAACGGATGAAGTGGAAGATAAGTGAAAGATCAAAGGAAAGAACAAAAGAGTTCCTCCTAATGGGACGTTATAATGGATGTACATAGTTAGTACTGGAGACTGTATAGTCCTAGGAGGGTCGTCGTCAGTCAGTCGACCGGTGGTAAAAGTCATTTCAAATTCCTATGCAGCATGATAAGGTGCCATTCTCACATAATACGAGATACGGGCAAGAAAAAGATAAAAAAATATATGTTTTTTTATATTGATATCAATTATTATTTTTTGTACTTTTTGCTAACAAAGAACATACCTATTGTACTGGAACAAATCGTTCACCTGGAATAACACGTTCACTGCGCCATTATTATCAAAGAACTTTCAGCTGGTGCTTTGGAGACCTAAAAGATCTCGAAACTTACCCACCCTTTGGTGCGTTTGAGACCTAATCAGTCTCCTAAAGATACAGTTTTGAAAATAATTTATATCTTCCAAAAAAACAATGACATATACTTTGAAGTTTTTGTGGATGAAAGATAGCCTATTGATTTATATTTTGCTAGGTTCGCACGCAGTTATGACATTTGAATAAACTATAAATACCAAAAAAAAAATTGATATCGATTGTATCTCGTACCGCAACCGAAGATAGTTCAATATGTGTAGTAAGTAGTGATGGGAATAAAATAATATTTTAGTTGTCGATTGAAATAGTTTTATTAATTATGCAAAGTGTTTTTCATTACAACATGTAAGCACATTGATTGCTTGCATTGCGCGCATATGGTAAGAATTCGTTTAGTTTTTTTAGAAGCGTCAGTGCTGTTTAATGTGCATCGTAATTTTTCGTAACAATCCACACAACGTCTTTTTTTGTCGCCACGTTGGAAAATATGATCAGTACATCTTCCTTCGGGGAATCCTGTAAATTTGAACATTTTCCAAAATTTTTATTTAACTAGACGATGCAGCAGTATAATCCGGCTTTGATTTTTTGTTAGAAATCTCACCAAAATAAATAAAAAATTTTACACTTTTTTCTTTTAAAAGAACTCATTGTTTATCAAAAATAATCAACACGTAGGTATATACGCGAGTGCTATTTCCAAAACGTGCGCGGAAGCTCCCACGTCGATGCTAGGACAACACTAAAACGAGTCACGCAGCGCCCGCGCCGCCCACCCTCGCTCTCTTGCGTCTACGAGGCGTACGATTCCACGAGTACCGACATATCTCCTAACGCAAGGAATGAATATAATTACAGTACTGTGCGTTAGGGACCTAATCCATCTCTAATTTCTTTTTTAATGTCCTTGAATTCAGCTTTAAGTAGGAAGCAAATATGTATATTTGTCGTACTCATACTTAAAGAACTTTACACGTTAGATCCTCCCGCAAGGAGTGAAACAACACGATTATATTCAACGCACAACACAAAAGTCCTGCAAGAGATCTGATAGATCTCGTAATGCAGCGAACGTGATAATCACCAAACATAATACTTGTGGTAGGGGATATAGGGAATGACAAAATTGAAAAACTACATTCCTTCAGTCGTGACCTCATCAGTCATGAACACCATCATCCATGACTTTTGTTTTCACGACGTCGTATAATCTCATCCTGTCTTTGGCTACTCAGAAAAATAGAAGGAAAAAAGCCGCGGAGGCGTAGTCTAATGGGTTAGTCTGACTAGACTTCGCCCCGTTCTTGTGTCTCCCATACCAGCGGTTCGGCCTCGAGGTACCCCTGCCCTAAGCAGCACGGCAGGCAACCTCGAATCAACGAGGTACGTGGACCTCGAGGCTACCCATTCCCATCCATATAACGCTGCTCAATCACAACATTCCCAACCAAAACCATCCACATCCTATGCAGCAATGGCTGCATCTCAATCATCCGGCCCCAAACGGCCCTCTATTCAAGCCCAAGTTGCCCCTCCCCCGAGGTCGGGGGGTCGTGCCCAGGTGGACTTACGCCGTCACCCACCAATTGTAGTGGAGGCCCTCCCTAATTGGCCTCGCCATATGGCGGCCATTAGGGAGCGACTCGGCAGAGCTCCCTCGGGGCGACCCTACGGCGCCGGGTTCCTATTTCTCCCGTCATCGATCGAGGAGTACAGGGAGGTCCAGGCCTACCTATCGGAGGTCTCTGCCAGGGACAGTGCCATTAAATGGTACTGTTACGCCCTGGCGGAGGACATTCCTTCGAAGGTAGTTGTTCGGGGCCTCCCTGTCGATACCGATGCGGCCGACGTAACCCAGGCCCTAAGAGAGCTGGGCTTCCCGGCCCGGCATGCCCGATGTATCGAGGCCAGGAGGGGTAGGCCAGGCTGCGTGTTTTTCGTGGCCTTGGACCACCTCTCCAAGGACGACCTCGCCCGCTTGTACGCAGTTGAAGAGCTGCTGTACTTGCCGGGGGTGTCAGTGGAGGGATGGCGTACAAGTCGAGGGCCTGCGCAATGTCATCGTTGCCAGGCCTTTGGGCACGCATCCTCCAACTGCCACCGCGCGGTCCGCTGCGTTAGATGTGCTGAAGAACACGTAGTAGCGGACTGCCCGAGGCCGAGGGATGGCCCGTTTTCTTGCGCCAACTGCGGAAGGGACCACACTGCCGTCGACAGACGGTGCCCGGTCTTCCGCAGAAGGGCAAGGATGATGGGAGTCACCATTCCCCCTCCGGTACCTCGGGCCCCACGGGCCGAATTGCATCCGGCTCCGGTACTCCCGTCCTCATCTCAAGCTCCTAAGGGGAAGGGGAAAGGGAAAGGGAAATCCTCCCAGCCCCAACCCCCTCCCCAGTCCTTGATCATCCACCCAGCCGTTGTGGTAGAGGCCAAGCCGTCAGCGGCAACGCTGATGGCAGAAGCCAATACTCCGCGGCAGGGTCCTAAACCTCAACCTGCCCCCCGCAGTACTGTCGCTGCCAGTCTTTCACAGCCAGTAAAACAAAACCAAAAGGCCCTAAAAAATAAATTAAAGAACAGGAAGAAAAAAGAAAGAAGAAAGCTCCAAAAACAATTACTTGTAGCTGAAGTCCTCCCTCTATCTGCACCAATTGCACCAAATTCTACGACTATGGAGGTCGATATTAATCCTTCCCAAACGATTGAGAACCAAGCCAACGATCCATTGCCTGAGCCTGGGGAAATTTTGCCTCAGACCCAGCCGGATACATCTCAGCCCCCTCTTCCCCCCCGCCCTCAGCGCGAGCGGCGCAGCGGTCGGTAGGCCTCACAACCTGCCGGCTTTGCTGCATGGCTCCTCGCGCTCTGGGAGAAATTGTCCGAGGTGGTCTCCGGAGTGATCCGTGAGATCGCCTCGGGAGTCAGCCCTTTCGGGGCTCTCTTGTCGGGGTTCTACCGAATGATTGCGCAGTTCAATGGCTAGCCAGGAACTGCGCATCATTTATTGGAACCCCGGCGGGGTAAAAACCCGCAAGAACGATCTCTTGGTTCTCGCCCGGGAGTACAACCCTGAGGTTGTGCTCCTGGGCGAGACCAAGCTACGTCCTCGGGATGTGTTCAGGATTCCAAACTACTTCATGTACCGACGTGACGAGGTGAGTCCTGCTGGGACGCCGTTCAGGGGCACTGCGGCGCTCGTCAGGCGAGACGTGGTGCATGATCAGTTGGATTTGTTGGCCTTCACATCGACAAGGTCGATCGGTGTGAGGATCCACACCTCGGGGGGAGATATGCGGGTTTATGCCGCGTATAGACCCCCGGGGCCTGATTTCCACCCCGGGGACATAAGACGGGTCCTGAATTGCGACAGCCGCCCAGCTCTGCTGGTCGGGGACCTCAACGCGAAGCACGTCGCGTGGGGCTCCCGACTGAACTCAGCAGTGGGCAGGCGGCTGTTAGAAGATGCCGATAGGGGCGACTACTCTGTGGTCGGCCCCGACGAACCCACGCACATTCCGACCGCCGCGCAACTCCAGCCCGACGTGTTGGATGTGTGCGTTCATAAGGGGCTACGGTGCCCCTTAACTATTGAGGCACTGTACGACCTGGGTACCCCCCATCTCCCTATCCTGGTCACACTGGGAATGGGGCTTACCCGGGTTGCGACCTCGCCCCTACGACCGAAGGTCGACTGGGAGCTCTTTAAGAGACTCCTAGTTGACCTTCCCGTAATTCAGGACCCCAACACCCCTGAGGGGGTCGACGACGCGGCAGTCCGCCTTGTCGACTCCATCAGGGGAGCGATCGACCAGGCAACGACTCTTGTGCCCAGCGGCGGGCCCAGAGGTATACTCCCGGCCCATCTGAAAGCGATTATTCGCCGGAAGAGGGGCCTGAGGAGGCTCTGGGCGACAACTCGTTGTCCCAGGATCAAGCGCGAGCTTAATGAGCTGGAAGCGGAGTTGGCGGCGAAGATTAGCTCCTATCGGGGCTATGCGTGGGAGGAACGGATCGAGGAGGCCCGTGAGGACCCCTCGTCCGTGTCCCTCCACCGACTTTGCCGCCAGCTCTCAAATCGGCCTGCCCCGACTTGTCCACTCGTGGACGAGAGGGGCAACCGATGCTTCTCGGCTCAGGCCCGCGCCGATGTCCTGGCCGTAATGCTGGAGCGGCAGTTCGCTCCAAATAACTCTGCACCCTCAGAGGCCGCATTCCACCAATCGGTGGAAGAGAGCGTAGCAAGCCTACTCTCCTCCCCGGTGCCACCGTTGGGAGATGGTGATTTCATCACTCCCAGTGAATTGCGCCTCTCCATCAAGCGGATGAAGAGGCGCAAGGCGCCGGGCGAGGACGGTATTCCCTCCCTCGCATTTTTCCACTTCCCCGAAACGGTCGTGTCATTCATGACACGACTGTTCAATTCCATTCTGTCCACAGGACACTTCCCGGGAACTTGGAAATTGGGTAAGGTTATTGCCCTGCCCAAACCCGGCAAGGATAGGAGAAATCCCTCCAGTTATCGTCCGATCACTCTGCTGTCGCATATGGGCAAGTTGTTCGAGCGGCTGCTGCTGAGAAGGGTGTCGCCGCACATCCTTCTCAGACCCGAGCAATTCGGGTTTCGCAGCGGTCACTCGACAACGCTGCAATTGGTCCGCGTTATGCACCACTTGGCGGATCGGTCCAACGCGCGCCAGTACACGGCCGCAGTCTTTCTCGATATCGAGAAGGCCTTCGACCGTGTCTGGCATGCGGGACTGATCTACAAGCTGTTGCGGAACACGGACCTCCAGCACGCCTATGTGCGACTGCTGGGGTCGTACCTGGAGGGAAGATCCTTCCTTGTCGCGGTCGAGGGCGCAAAGTCGTCGGTGCGCCCAGTCACGGCCGGAGTTCCCCAGGGAAGCGTCCTGGCACCAGTCCTCTACGCTCTCTACACCAACGACATTCCCACGCTTGAGGGCAACCTCCAAGCGTGGGAAGCCGACGTGAAGTTGGCGCTGTTTGCCGACGACAGCGCCTACTTCTCGTCCTCTAATTTCCCCTCTGCGGCCATTTCGAGGATGCAGAGGCTGTTGGACCTACTGCCCCAGTGGCTGGACCGATGGAGGGTCGCGGTCAACGTGGGGAAGACCGCGGCTATCCTCTTCGGTCCGGTCCGCACAAGAGCCGTCCCAGGACAGCTCAGTCTCCGTGGAGTCAATGTCGAGTTTAGGCCCAGTGTCCGATACCTGGGAGTCAATATCGACCGGAGTTTGAGGATGACCGCCCACGCCAAGTCGGCGTTGGCGGCCGCCCGCTATGCGAGGTTTCTCCTCCGGCCGGTGTTGGCCTCCAGGTTGCCGACCAGGACTAGACTCGGCATTTACAAGACGTATGTTCGTTCCCGTATCACGTACGCAGCTGCGGCCTGGTATCACCTCATCCCGCAGATCATGCGGGTGAAGTTACAGGCCCAGCAGAATCTGGCTCTTCGCACGATAGTCGGAGCAGGGCGTTACGTCAGAAATGACGTAATCGCCCGGGATCTAGATGTGGAGTCGCTCGAGGAGTTCATCCGGAGGCTAGCTCGTAATATGTACGAGCGGGCTGACGGTGGACCCCACGAGCATCTCCACAATATAGCTCCCTTGCACGCCAGACCACCTGATGGTCAGGCGCTACCAAGGGAGCTACTGAAACCCCCGGCTATGGTAAGATAGTCGGCTTAACCGGAGTGATATGGGAGTGCTCATAATGAGTGCCCCCATGGGACTGAGCTGTCCACACTCTTCATCTCCCCCCACACTGTTGGGGTGCCCCCCTATGGGGACCCATTTCTACCGCCCGTTTGGGTGGACCACTCCCCCTTAAGGGGAGTGATTTACGTCGGTCCCTCCCCGCGACGGTCTTCCCCTTCTGGGGAGCCCTTAGCGGGTGAGCGCCAAACTAGTGCCGCGGCTCCCCCTCTGACTTGTAGAGGTGGGGCCGCGGCATGGGGCCGGTGGCGGGCCCCACGGTGCTGACTGTTGTCCCGCTTTGTACATAATGTAAATAGTTTAGTTAATAGTTAGTATAGTAGTTTAGTTTTAGTTAGTTAGTTAGTTATAGAGAAAAAAAAAAAAAAAAAAAAAAAAAAAAATCAAGCAGAGGACAGCAGCCGGCGCCGGGGTGACTCCTCCGCGGGCATCAAGCCGTCGCTTAAGATCAAGCCCATCGTATTATGTTTATGTATATATTTTTGTCGATGTGGAGTGCGCCGAACGCGCATACGAACAGCCCCCCTAATCCCGTCTTGCAACACTTCACCCCTGCCCTGTGTGGCAGGGAGCTTCGTTCCGGGCAGTGGGGTTTGCCCCGAGGCCCGTTCCGTGCCCCCGAAACGGGGTACGACGACCCTTCTTCTCTCTTCCCGTTCTTGTTTCCACCGTCTACAATGCTCTCCGTGTAGCCACAATGAAATATATCACCAAAATTCGAAACAATGAAAAAGTGAACTGTAAAATTTAGTCAAGAAAATAAAAAAAATACTAATTATTAATAACAGCCTTACCAAATTCCCCCTCTCCAAATTCCCAAACAACGGTGTTGTTCGGCCACTTAGTATTTGGCCACGTGTACGCGTTACGCCCCATTGCGTACTGCCTGAGTAGGATTTCAATCATGAAGTCGTCTAGGATAATATCTCCTTGGAATTTGCCGCTGTTCTCCTCAGGGTTGGCCAGAGGATTGGTCATGGTTCTCGCGGCGAACTGAATCCCATCGCCTGCGGAAACAATAGTTCGCTTGAACCACATTAAAATACCTAAGCTTCCTTGGCTTGTATGAAAATAGGATTGAAAAAAACTTATTCATAAGCAATTTTTATTTTGAAAACGTTCTAACGTCAAGGCGGAAATAGTTTTTACTATAAAGTTATATTTTTAATTACCTATTGTATTATTGTAATATATTTAATTATTATTGTAAACAAGAAAATGTCAATTAAACGAATAAGCCGAGATTATACGTAGTTATGCTCATATAATACAGGTGCCACTCGCGAAGAGATAAGTAATCGAAGAAGCATTTTTAGTTCAACTTCAAGTTCAATAGGCAAGTAACTTCTTTAAGAAATAACACAAAATAGAAAACTTTCAAATATGGTGATAATCATAAAAAAAGAAGCACGTAGCGGTGTCTGACGTCACAACGCTTTATTTTCTACCTATTAGCTGGATGCGTATGGGGCTATTCCAGCTTCTCGTGGATGAGTAGGTGAATTCACCAGAAACCATTCTCAGAATCTACCATCGAATCGGAATCGTGACCCACTGAGAATCTCAGTGGGTAGATTAACACTAAATTCCGGGCGTGCTAGAGAAATGTAGGACCTTTTGTCGGGAACGTGAGGAGTGAAGTTGTGTGATTTGTTTTATTTTGTAATATTTTGTTTAGTTTACTTTAATTAGTTAGTTTAGTTTAGTTTTGTTATATTTTGTAAATTTAATTCGTTTTTAATCATTTATGTTATGTCGCGATTAGTTTATTTCGTTTTGTATTATTCATAAACTGTAAATAATTAAAAAGGCGAATTATAAAAATCTTATAACTTGACGCTGGCTAATGCACAAACCGTGCCGGAGCCAAAAAATAACGAAGAAGAAGAAGAGAAATACACTACGCATCCAATATCCCATATAAAACTTCCTTCGGAGTAGACCCGAGGTTCATTTTAAAACCAGATTTGTTACTGGTTTAAAAAAAAGCCCGCATGGAATTAACATAATATACGTATAATGTAATATTAACTTTCCTTTTTGTCAAAACGCGAGTATTTTATTGATTTCAAGTACACCATAAATCATATAAAATCTCACCGGATTTGGTGCTTTCCAGGAAGCTTCTAAAGGCCTGTATTTCCTCTCTAGTCCTCACGACGGCGGGCGTGGCCAACGCGGAGCAGACGATAGTAACTAATAGTGCAATACGCAACATTGTCCCTCAATATTGTTAATAACATTTCGAACACTACTTTTATATCATAGTCTATCATAACATCTATAATCGATAGAAATTGACAAGTCACTGATTGCGTTCGATTTATTATTTAACTAGGGACCCACCCTCGCTTCGCTTCGGGGACTATCATTTATTATTGATTTTATTGAATTTTCTTTTATACAAATCTGAACCTGAGAAAATGATGTAATATAGGATATTGTATAGCGGATTGTTTGTAGTACCACCCTTAGGTTCTACCAAGTGGCTCTCAAAATACTTTTTCAGCACTGCCATTCCCCTATCCCCTATCTATTGCCTAGACACTTCTGGCTGCTTCTGGCAATTCGTAGAGCTACAAATGTACTTTACGCCCTTTCCATTGATACACCATTTCAATTGAAGCCTGCCAACGTATTTTGCAACAGACAGGTGTTGGTAAAAGTTCATTGTTTTTCAATATACCTACTAACCTTGAAAGTTGGCATAAAATTTTCTTGAATAGCTTTTGTAGCTCCAAATGACGTCATTTTAAAGCAATTATCGTATTGCTGGATATGAGTCAAAAAATGCTTAGAATCTGGTTTATTTTCAATTAATGTCCCGTTTCCAAAACAATGAATGTAGTGGCTTCGGTGGCGGTATCAATTGCGTCAATTTAACTTGAACGCTCACACGACACAATCCTGAGCTTCATTTTTATACTTAAATGCCTTGAAATATTGGCCCACAACGTTTATTGGTCCAATAGCAACGGTTTGCCGTGAACTATGAAATTCAGTTTTTTTACATCCCCGTATTTTATCAACACAACTTCAACCGAAGCATTTGTTTTAAACGATATTCAGTTTTTTTACATCCTCTTTGGAGATATTTGCAGCACGCATTCTGTCAATGTTATGTCAAACGCCATAAGGTTACATTAGAAAATTCAATATGGTGATTAAGTTTTTTTAATTTTCTTATTTTTCCGCGCAATTTTCTTATTTTTTCTTTCATAAGAACCTTTTCCTGGCAGTAAAAAACACAACAAAAAAGAATAAGCGCAATCGGTCCAGCCGTTCGCGCGTTATGTCGTGACCAAGGGAAATAGGGATTCATTTTTATATATATACTAGCTGACCCGGCAAACGTTGTGTTGCCTTAAATAAGATTTCTAGGGAAATTATAGTCTAATATATAAAATTCTCAAAAACCTCATTCAACCACATAATATAGTAAGCGGCACGTAAGTTGGCAAGGTTTTGGTGTAGTGGGGGTAATGTCGCGCATAGTGTACATTGCAACAAAAAAATGGTCACTTTTATGGCCCGCATACCTATATGTTAATTTTATTTTATTAAATTTTTTATTTGCCATAATTTATTTTTAAGCCTGTGTGTTTAGAAGAAAGTTAAAGAAAAGAGAGGAATTCGTGAAGTGTATTAGGTGTTATAAATAAAATACAATTAAAAGTTAAAAAGTTTATTTAACAAAATATACTTAATATTAAAAATTATGTGTCGCCGTCGTCACTATCATTTTCTAATAGTGCTACCCCTTGGATTTAATTTATGGTAGGACCTGAGCTGGTGGAAGGAGTTGGCTCCTCATCGTCGACATAACGAAGAGTCGCTGTCGTCACTGGCGTAAATAATAAAACGCTCAGTGAATGAATCGACTATAATTATGGTCATTGGTATTTGGTCCTGCCATTGCAAACAAATTTAAAACAATAACACTCGTACCAAAAACTAAATTTAAAATAATAATAACAACTCGTAACAAAAACTCTATATAAACAAAGGGTTCCTACAACTTTAGTAGGCACATGTGTAACCGGGAGCGAACGGAACGTGGACGCGGTGCGGGAGGGGAGAGTCGACTGACTCACCAATCGCGCGCTCGGAACGGTGCTACGTCTTTCCCCGCGTCCCGCTTGACAACCAAAGAAACCTAAAAAACGACTTCTGCGCATCTAGCGACTCTTGCCAAGTTACGCGTTGGGGACTATACCTCATTATAACCAAAAAATATATATATAAAAAAAAATTTTTGGGGTGAACAACCCTTATCACTTAGGGGTATGAAATATAGATAGTAGCCGATTCTCAGACCTACTGAACATACTATTGATACACAAATAAAACCAAAGAAACATGGCTGAAAAATGTATAGTGAGTAAGACAGGAGACCGGCTTCGTCCTCATCCCTACTACGTGATGTTTGCTGGATGAGTGGTGACACCTGGCGGGGATAACTGATCGATTGATAGTTGATCAGTAGTCGACCGGCGAGGGCAGGAGATCAAATTGAATTAAAAAAAATCATAATTAAAGGAACTTGAAATTATAAACTCTGAATAACAATTTATCATACTACAATTATCAAATCAAATCAAATCAAATCAAAAAAATTTTATTCAACATAAATGAAAGTACATACTTGTTGAACGTCAAAAGAACTACTACTATAATATTTGATTGCCATCTTGCAACCTTATTGCGGATCTGTGCATAGAATAAATAAAATAAAAATCGGGATGGAAAAATAGGGGTTGATCGTATAAGAGTGAAAATTGAGAGTAATATATTTTTTTTATTTTAAGTCATGACAAAATAAAAAATAAAATCTTGCCAAAAAATTTAAAATTTATAATTAACAAATAAAAAATAGGGGTTGATCGTAGAGGGTGAAAATTTCAGAGTTATATGAAATTTTTTATTCTAAGTCATGACAAAATAAAAACAAAATTCTTGCAAAAACATTTAGTTTTTAATTAACAAATAAAAAATAAGGGTTGATCGTAGAGGGGTGAAAATTTAGGGTTGTATGTATTTTTGTATGCTGTATCATAAAAAAATAAAAACAAAAAATTTTGTATAAAAAATAAAAAAATAAATTTAGGGGTGGACTACCCCTAACATTTAGGGGGATGAAAAATAGATGTTGGCCGATTCTCATAGATACCGGATAAGCACAAAAAATTTCATCAAAATCGGTCAAGCCGTTTCGGAGGAGTATGGAAACGAAAACTGTGACACGAGAATTTTATATATTAGATTGATTGATTAACACTATTTATCGTACGTAAATTACAGGAATTTTGCAGTTTCATGTTTTTTCTACTGTTGTTTATGTTAATTGACGTAGGCGGTCAAAGGTGCTCACGAGCCTCGTGGCTGAAACAAGTGGGATGGTGATATGTAACTAAGTGACAGTAACTATTCAGCTTTGGTTCAGCATTCTAGCTCTCAGCCCACAGACGGCCACTGCTGGACACATATCCCCAAGCCTCGCCACAACGATCGATCCTACGTTGACTGCATCCAGTGGATTCCCTTCGTTGTTGGTCCAACTTGTAGGAGCCCTACGCATGAGTCTTGCGGTCGTCATTTGAGAAATTTTCGACTCGCGTTAATCAAAAAGAGAAAATTCAAAGTATTTCCTTTGGAAGACGAACCCTTCCCAATGCTTCGTGTTATGTACAAGCTTTGAGAAACACTGAATGGTACAGGACCAATCTTAATTTTTTTGTTTGAGATGCACGTATATTATCACCGCCCCTCAGAAAAATCTAAAATTTAACTAACACCAAATTTAAGTAGTAAGGTTTTATTAACAATAAGAATTCGATATAAAGCTTTTCGTGATAACGAAAAAAATGATACACCCAGTCAATATTCAGTTTCGCTGCAAAACAGTAATGTGTTGTTACGATTTAAAAGGTTCGGGACGCCCGTTATTGAGACAATTTAGACTCGAGTCTCAAGATGTGTGGCGACATTATAAGTAGTTACGTATCCATAAAATTACGAAAATCTACAGTCAATGCAATATAAAAAAAATACTCATAATTTAATTTCACCAAATCAAAATAAAGGAATCCTAAATAGACTTCGTTTAAAAATTTCAAACAAATCTATTTAATCACTTTGATTTGCTATTATCGTTAGAAATCTTTGATAAAGTATTTGAAATCAATATAACGTCAAAAGGTTAATCTAACATCGCCAATATTATTATGTACATCCATAATGTATGGTATTACTGAATTCTTATAATTATATCTTATCCGTATTAAGTGTTTATAAGTTACATAACAGAGTATTATTATAATGTTATTCAATGTATGACCAAATACCGACATTGTACCTATGCTTGAGACCTTAGAACTTGTATCTCAGGGTGGGTGGCGGCATTTACGTTGTCGGGTGTTTTCCCTACCTATGCTGATAGCCTTGAGAGGCTATTTCAGCTTCACCCTAACGTTTGTAGGTGAGCTCGCGGGGCTCAACCGGAGAGTTGCTAACACTGACCCTAGCAAGAGCAGTGCTTCGCAGAATTTACCACCGGATCGGAATCGCGACCCACTGAGAAGATCCGGCGAGAAACTCAGTGGGCTGTGTCTATGGGTTAGTTCGCTCGTCGAGCCCTTCGTCGCAAGCGACGGGTTCGACGAGGACGGTGACCGGAACGTTGTCAGTTATCGGAATAGGATAAGACGCTCCGTCAATTCTAGCACATATCCTGTTCAAATCCCACAGACAGCTACTAATTTTTCTGGGCACATCCGAACTTACATGTGCCTTTTATTGCTTAGATGGTTGGCCGAGCTTAGAGCCCGCCTGGCGTTAACTGCTTACCGGAGCCCATAGACATCTACAAAGTAAATGCCGCCACACACCTTGAGATATGAATTCTAAGTTCTCGGTTTTTAAAGTTCAACGGCTGCCTCGCCCTTCAAATCGAAACGTATTACTGCTTCACAGCAGAAATAGGCAGGGTGGTGGTACCTACCCGTTTAGACTCACAAGGCGTCCTGCCATCGTTAATTACGCATATTATAATTTTGCGAATATGACTTGTTATTACACGATGATTATTCCTTTACGCTGGAAGTCAATCATGAACGTTCGTAATGTAGTTATTTCATTAGAAAAATTGGTAACTGCCTACGGGGTTTGAATACCATTGCATCAATACGAATGTCTTATCCTTTAGGCCGCGACATCTTCATGAGTCCAGGGATAGCTTTTATGCTGACGCAGTAACGTCGTGAACTGTAGTAACATATACATGATTACTGAGGATGGGACGCTATGTAAGCGCGCATTGGTAAGTACTTTTTTCTGGCTCAAAGTAATCTTGCCTAACAATTCGAATAAATGTGAATGTGTTTTTTGTTGATTTGTTTGTTTGTTTATCATATTTTAATTTTCAGAGACAGAGAGAGAGAATATTCTTTAATGTACCTACACCAAAAAACAAAAATAAACAATGCGATACATTTTTTTTAATTCTTTATTAGAGCCATACACCTATTAGGTTAAGTCAGCTTGCGATACATTAAATACAAAAGAAAGTACAATTGGCGGTCTTATCGCAAAGAGCGATCTCTTCCAGACAACTATGAATTTGAAGTCGTCGTGGCCTAAGGGATAAGACGTCCGGTGCATTCGTGTTGAGCGATGCACCCGGTGTTCGAATCTCAGGCGGGTACCAATTTTTCTAATGAAATACGTACTCAACAAATGTTCACGATTGACTTCCACGGTGAAGGAATAACATCGTGTAATAAAAATCAGACCCGCAAAACTATAATTGCGTAATTACTGGTGGTAGGAACTCTTGTAAGTCTGCGCGGGTAGGTACCACCACCCTGCCTATTTCTGCCGTGAAACAGTAATGCGTTTCGCTTTGAAGGGTGGGGCAGCCGTTGTAACTATACTGAGACCTTAGAACTTATATCTCAAGGTGGGTGGCGCATTTACGGTTATAGATGTCTATGGGCTCTAGTAACCACTTAACAACAGGTGGGCTGTGGTGAGCTCGTCCACCCATCTAAGAAAAAAAAAAAAGAAAAAAAAAAAAAGATAATTAAAGATAAATTAGGCAAATATTAGGCACCTATTTTTCTTCTTTATTAGAATGAGAATCGAGTACTGAGCACTCTATATCAATATGCAAAGTGTTCAACCAGTCAGCCTGTATTATAATATAACATGCGCATCATAGATGATGAGATGAGTGATATTTTTTATGCACTTATATTTATTTGTCGATGTAATTTTGGGCAATAAAAAAATAAATATCTTAAACACCTTTTTTATTTTTCTATGTTATTTCCATTCAATTAAAAGCCCGTTACAGTTTCCATTTTTCACTTCTTGGATTAATCCCGATTAGTTCTTCACCAGCACTCGTAATGTCTGTCAACCCTCATCGAGTAGAAATTTGTGACCACGTCCATGATACCAGGATGATTCTATAACCATAAATTTGGTAACAATAAATGTCTATAGGTTTATCTTTAAGGAACTATAATAAATTACTGTAGGTATGCTGAGGGATCCCATAGAAAACACAATTTGAATGCCGCCCATGATATCCATTTTGTGATATCAAGGTGAAAACTCTGTAGTTTTTTTTTTACAAATTGCTCAGTGCATAAACAAACTTAGACTCAAATTGGCCTCTAAAATGTTGGGAGTCCCCTAAAGAGTAACCTCGTACTTCAGGCCTGGGTAAAGTATTTACAAGGCACAGGTGCGACCACGCGTGAAGTAAAGCTCCCACCTCTGGACCGGGGCTCCCAGGTACCAGCTATTTTTATTTGAATCCATACAGAAGATGGCCGTTCGGATTATCAATTATCCCGTTCTACTGGATCGCTTGGAAGTCTGCGGAAGAACTTCGGTTCTCCCTTCGTTTGATACCGGGATATTCCATCGGGAGTGCTACGAGGAGTTGTTCGAGATGATTCCTCCATCACACCTCCCGCCGGCGGAACAGAGTTCCGGGGCTCTGAAACTGCGATACTTTAAGACAAATATTTTTTTTAATGGAAACTACTGACATCTTGTAGCGGATACCCCTCAACTTACAGGTTGTTAAAGTTAAGGCTTTTAATTATTGTGCGACTAAAGACAGAAAACAAAAAAACTAATGTTACAGAGTCCAGGCAACCCCCGACCGAGAGCTAAAACTATAAAAGCGATCCCTTGCTACGCCTTTGCCTCTTTTTGTGCGTGGCGTTCGTGTGTGCGGTTCTTGTTGAAACATGTTTGGTTCTTGTGTAATTTTAACAGTTTTCGTTAATAGTAAATTGAAATAATTTTGTTAGACGTTTTGTTAATTCAGTGAAATATAATTAGGCCAGTTCTGTGTTATTTATTTCTTTTTGTTAACTACCTCACTTCTGGTCGATAATATCAGAAGTGGGATAAAACCACGTGCTTTTGAAAAGTGACGGGACGTCGATGTAGAAAATACAGGCGCGATCATTCTCATCGACGCTGTCATGACCGCTCGAATTCTCGATGCAGAAGTCTGTTGCATTAATTATCGTCGCGATCGTTCTGTGGGTAAGAAGAGCAAGACACCTACGCCGCAGGATGTCTCCTGGTATAGTTCCGTGGAACCGTTGTTTAGAACATAATTATACTCGTGAGATCGTGAGATTAATGACCACTTTATCTGTACCGTCTACTCGCACTCTTGTACCGAACGCCACGCGCAGTTATTTTACCCACCAGCAGCAACGGTTTCCGTCGAAGGGGGTGACGCATGTGCACCTGAGTACCCTGGAACAGCGTCATGCAAATCGGCGGGTGTGTGTAGCAGTGCTGGTCAGCAGATGGACGGCGTGACGAACAGGATTATTGGAGCATTGCAGGTGCTATCTAAACTTTGACAATGGAGGCGCCTTCTGTCTGATTTGTTCACAGACGCAGGGCGTTGTCGCCGACGTGTGAGGTCAGTAGCGAGTCGGCGCCGTGCTCCAGCAGGAGAGCGCAGAGCCGTGCAGACTGCACGTGTTGCTCGCGTGCCGCTACCTGCGCGCGCTCACCTGCTTCAGACGTGCATACTGCGCGTACTGCTCGCGTGCCGCTGGCTGCGCGCACTGCTCGCGTGCCGCTGGCTGCGCGCGCTCATCTACTTCTGGCGCGCATACTGCGCGCACTGCTCGCGTACCGCTGGCTGCGCGCGCTCATCTACTTCTAACGTGCATACTGCACGTGTTGCTCGCGTGCCGCTGCATGCGCGCGCTCACCTACTTCTAACGTGCATACTGCACGTGTTGCTCGCGTGCCGCTGCATGCGCGCGCTCACCTACTTCTGACGTGCGTACTGCACGTGTTGCTCGCATGCCGCCGACTGCACGGTGCTGTACGACTGGCAGTGACGCAGAGGGCGATGTCGCTTAGTCTGCGGCCTGCTGCTGCGGACTACCCAACGGATTATCTATCAGGACGGTCGAGCGGGACGCCCGCCACACGTGGTGCAGCCTCGCATCGTGGGAGCAGACTGGAGCTGGGACGGCTGCCCTGCTTCCACATCATCCTTACGAGTGGACCCCGGTGACATGCAGCCTTTTCTTCGAAATTAATATGTGAAGGTCGAGGTGGGCACTTCGGTGCTTTACTTCCCATTTTTGAGGTTGAGGTGGGCACGACGGTGCTTTACTTCCCGTTTATTTTTTTTGAGCAGTATGGTTAGATGCGGATTCGGCCGGATCTTGCGTCCCTACTGTTTAGCTGTGTTGTGTCGGTAATGTTCAGTATCTGTATCGGTGAATATTGCAGACAACAGCGCGCTACTGTTTTAGACGGTTCCTGTACGGGCTAACTCAGTAAAGGAATCGTGCAGGTGTCTCAAATTGCGCAGTTTGGGACAGTTGTGCGATATCTATTCTTCTCACTTCAAATGTTTATCTTTGGCTCGTCCTCGCTGCAGATGTAAGAGTGCACGCTTGCGTCTGTAGTAGGGATTCTAAATTTTAGAAAGTTTTAGAGCATTAAGGTCTGGGTGTAATTTTTTTTTGTTACGTTACAGAGGGTGACCTTGTTGATGCAAGCTCTGACGTAGCTGGAAGAGATATGCTTCTGCTGAGAGATGAAGCGGTCGAGGACGCCTCGCCATCAGGAACGGCCGTGTTACAGAGTCCAGGCAACCCCCGACCGAGAGCTAAAACTATAAAAGCGATCCCTTGCTACGCCTTTGCCTCTTTTTGTGCGTGGCGTTCGTGTGTGCGGTTCTTGTTGAAACATGTTTGGTTCTTGTGTAATTTTAACAGTTTTCGTTAATAGTAAATTGAAATAATTTTGTTAGACGTTTTGTTAATTCAGTGAAATATAATTAGGCCAGTTCTGTGTTATTTATTTCTTTTTGTTAACTACCTCACTTCTGGTCGATAATACTAAATAAATCATACAAGTCTTTATTTGTTATAGACAAATTGATAAAATTTTATAATTTGTTGTTTCTGAAAATTTACAAAATCCTTCATTAAAAATAAAATATGGAGCAATGAGAAACTAATCGAAGCGAAGCCATCTAGTGGACGACGGCCGTAAACATCTTTGTTGAGTGCGAGAGTTGCTTATCTATAACTAATTTATGTGTATTATCTATGCAGAGCTCACCCATATTTACTACTATTTGGAACCGCTCATGCTCTACCCAGCAAAAGTGCCTGGACAAATTGAAACCAAAATCGAATAACAAGAGAAACGGCGCCGTCTGCGTGTTGGAAGTATATTGGCGATGTTTACTTCCTAGATATCACTATTACCCTTAAAAGAATAATAAATATTTTGTCTTCACGTTATAAAATTGATATTTTGCTGCCGTATTAACTAAATATGTCTGTTTCGTACTGAAACAGATTTTTTCGTGTTTCTATATTTTTATTAATACCGAGTATTAGGCAATACATCTTCAAGACAACACAAGTCTTATCCTGGGTGCAGTAAGGTTCGATCTCGCCTGCAGACGGCCGACTAGCCAACCAGAAGCTTGGTGAGCAACCCCTCTAAGCCTACGGGAGAGATCGCCGTCGCATAAGCACATATAGCACACGGGTTCCGCGGCAGACATTCTTTATTACAGAAAACATAAATTATCCAACGCAAGTCATGCGTAACCATAGAACCAGCGACAATTGTTCATCGTGTACCAGTCAAGGGACAGACGGTCCCACCTCCGGAAACGACGCTGAGCCCAGGGAGCGCGAGGCAGTGGAAGGAAGGTGAATCGGTAAGTCTTCAGGCACTTATTTCGTTCCTTACTGTACAATGTCCTATAACTGGGTGGGACACCGCGGGAAGAAACCGCGAAGCACGTAGCTACATTTTCTGTTTCTTTCGTACTTTTGTGAAAGAGAGGGACAATATTATTATTATTCGCATTACAATCGTTTCTTGTTGTTGAATAAAATAAAGTAGATCATAGAAGTATTTGTAAACGTTGTGATAGAGATTATTTCAATGATGTGTGTTATCTATGCGAATGTAGACTGATGTGATTTGAGAGCTAATATAATTCATTGTGTCCTTTATAGAAATCTGATTAGAGCTTTATTGAAATACTGCCAAATTCCAATACTTGTCCCTCAAAATTTCCAACGGCAAATTGTATCGAAGAGCAATGTTGCAAAGCGTCAAACTTTACTAATCTCCAAATTTAGCAGGAAATTAACAAAAACACAAACTCAATATAGTCGTAGTCCTCGAGAGGGCTTGAACTAGTGACATTCGATTCAGTAGGCGCGTTCAGAGGCCATTAGACTATTGATCTTAAATCAAACCCGCAAAATTATAATTTGCATAATTACTGGTGGTAGGACCTCTTGTGAGTCCGCGCGGGTAGGTACCACCACCCTGCCTATTTCTGACGTGAAGCAGTAATGCGTTTCGGTTTGAAGGGTGGGGCAGCCGTTGTGAATATACTGAGACCTTAGAACTGATATCTCAAGGTGGGTATCGCATTTACGTCGTAGATGTCTATGGGCTCCAGTAACCACTCAACACCAAGTTGGCTGTGAGCTCGTCCACCCATCTAACCAATAAAAAAAATAAAAAGGTGGGTGGCGTATTTACGTCGTAGATGTCTATGGGCTCCAGTAACTACTTAACACCAGGTGGGCTGTGAGCTCGTCCACCCATATCAGAAATTAAAATGCACTTATGCAGTCACCTATGCGTCACGTTACTCTGTCATTAAAAGACTATCCACAATTTCAATTGCTTTTCCGTATTAATTACAAAATTTCGATTCAAGATACATGACCCGTGAATCGCACCAGGATACTTGAGGTCTGCTCCTGGCGCGTTCAAAGAAAAACAACAATTTAATTATTATTTTTTATTATTAGGTAATAATGCGTTGCTTCATTTAATTGTTTTGATGGCGGCTTAGTTCCAAGCTCCTTCGCAGTTGTAATGTCTGTTGATGCGAAGCCAGTCATCGTCGGTTACATACAAACGCTGACCCATCACACCCTCGTGCTCCTGAAAGTTATAGAACAATACGTAAATATTTTGCAATATGTCTTACTGTTTGTTATTTATTGAATTGTAATGTTTCTTTGACCATATTTTTCAGGCTCACAACAAATGTATGGAGTGTTTATTAAAGATCTTTTGTTGTAGAAAATCCAAAACAAGGTCGTTTTGTTGGTAATTAGATTCCATCATTTACAAATACGCCTGACTAATAAGGAAGGATACTGAGACCTTAGAACTTGTATCTCAGGGTGGGTGGCGGCATTTACGTTGCCAGTTATCGGAATAGGACAAGACGCACCGTCAATTCTAGCACAAATCCTGTTCAAAACCCACAGACAGCTACTAATTTTTCTGGGCACATGCGAACTTACATGTGCCTTTTATTGCTTAGATGGTTGGCCGAGCTTAGAGCCCGCCTGGCGTTAACTGGTTACCGGAGCCCATAGACATCTACAACGTAAATGCCGCCACCCATCTTGAGACATGAATTCTAAGTTCTCGGTTTTTAAAGTTCAACGGCTGCGTCGCCCTCAAATCGAAACGCATTACTGCTTCACAGCAGAAATAGACAGGGTGGTGGTACCTACCCGTGCGGACTCACAAGTCACAAGACGTCCTGCCATCGTTAATTAGGCATATTATAATTTTGCGAATATGACTTGTTATTACACGATGATTATTCCTTCACGGTGGAAGTCAATCATAAACGTTTATTATGTATTTATTTCATTAGAAAAATTGGTAACTGCCTGTGGGGTTTGAATATCATTGCATCAATACGAAAGCCTTATCCTTTAGGCCGCGACGTCTTCGTGAGTCCAGGGATAGCTTTTATGCTGACGCAGTAACGTCGTGAATTGTAGTAACATATGCATGATTGCTGAGGATGGGACGCTATGTAAGCGCGCATTGGTAAGTACTTTTTTCTGGCTCAAAGTAATCTTGCCTACCAATTCGAATAAATGTGAATGTGTTTTTTGTTGATTTGTTTGTTTGTTTATCATATTTTAATTTTCAGAGACAGAGAGAGAGAATATTCTTTAATGTACCTACACCAAAAAAATAAATAAACAATGCGATACATTTTTTTTTATTCTTTATTAGAGCCATACACCTATTAGGTTAAGTCAGCTTGCGATACATTAAATACAAAAGAAAGTACAATTGGCGGTCTTATCGCTAAGAGCGATCTCTTCCTGACAACTATGAATTTGAAGTCGTCGTGGCCTAAGGGATAAGACGTCCGGTGCATTCGTGTTGAGCGATGCACCCGGTGTTCGAATCTCAGGCGAGTACCAATTTTTCTAATGAAATACGTACTCAACAAATGTTCACGGTTGACTTCCGCGGTGAAGGAATAACATCATGTAATAAAAATCAGACCCGCAAAATTATAATTTGCGTAATTACTGGTGGTAGAAACTCTTGTAAGTCCGCATGGGTGGGTACCACCACCCTGCCTATTTCTGCCGTGAAACAGTAATGCGTTTCGCTTTGAAGGGTGGGGCAGCCGTTGTAACTATACTGAGACCTTAGAACTTATATCTCAAGGTGGGTGGTGCATTTACGGTTATAGATGTCTATGGGCTCTAGTAACCACTTAACAACAGGTGGGCTGTGGTGAGCTCGTCCACCCATCTAAGAAAAAAAAAAATAAAAAAAAAAAGATAGAAAACAAAAAAGCTAAATAAATCATACAAGTCTTTATTTGTTATAGACAAATTGATTAAATGTTATCAATTTGATTTCTGAAAATTTACAAAATCCTTCATTAAAAATAAAATATGGAGCAATGAGAAACTAATCAAAGCGAAGCCATCTAGTGGCCTACACCCGTAAACATCTTTGTTGAGGGCTTGAGTTGCTTATCTTTAACAAATTTATGTGGATTATCTATGCAGAGATATCAACAATTAAAAAACAAACTCAAACAGAGGATGTCTCAGTTACAATAAGGAAACTTAAATGGAAGTGGACGGGGCATACTATAAGAGGACAGGAGAAATGGTGTAAAACTATAATGTACTGGTATCCGAGAGACAGAAAAATAAACAGAAGTAGACCATTTAGGAGATAGGTGGACGACATTAAGGCAGTTGCGGGAAGCACATGGACCAGAACAGCTGAAAACAGAAGCTTATGGAGGCAGTTGGAGGAGGCCTATCTCTATAATAGACAAACAGACAAAAACTAATAATAATATAGGTAAAAAAAAAACTTCCATAAAAATTTAATTAATATTAATACCACTACTTACATAAAACATAGTAAAAAAAAAACTAATAAAATGAAATAATAATTGTATATGTAAAAAAAAATGTATTTGTCTGAATAAAGGTTTTATTATTATTATATTCTTATATTGTGTTTCTCGAAATACTTAAGATATTTCGGTATAATGAAGATCACGGGCCTATGCCAAGTGAGCTTCATTTTCTACTCGGAGAATATTTAAGTCTTCCTGCATGAATTGACGGACTATACGGCATGTGTTTAATATTGCGGCTTTTTGCATGGTCATGTACGCGTTTTCTGCTATGTCTAATATTTTTAAAGATTGGAGTAGGTGTTTAGGTATAACGCCTGTACTGGATAGCACCAGAGGTACAATGTAGACTTTGTTTATTTTCCAGATTCTTAAAATTTCTTCCTTTAATTCTGTATATTTATTTACTTTTTCAGCTATTGATTTCTGTTTATTATTGGTGTTAGGAACGGCTATGTCTATTAAATGCACTACTTTATTTATTTTATCAATTAGAGTTATATCTGGCCTATTATTGTGTATAGTTTTGTCAGTTAGTATGGCTCTGTCGAAGTACATCTTGTGCGTGGCGCCCTCCAGCACAGGTTTTGGGGCGTATTGGTAATATGGTTTCAGTGTGCTTTCTAATAATTTATGTTTCAGAGCTAGCCTTTGGTGAACTATGTGAGCTACCTGATTGTGCCTATGTGTGTAATCGGTTTGTGTGAGTGTCGGAAAAGCACTTGTTATATGTTGGATGGTTTCGGACTGACGATTACATTTTCTGCATTTATCATTTTGTAAATTAGGGTCTTTGATTATGAATTTTCTATAATTTTTTGTATTTATTACTTGATCCTGAATTGCGACCATAAAACCCTCAGTTTCTGGGAATAAATATCCTAATTTAAGCCATTTGTTTGAAGCTTCTGTATCAATGTGATTTTGTTCTAGATCATGTATGTGCCTGCCGTGAAGTTCCTTCTTACGCCATCTATCTATTTTTTCTGTTTCAAGATCTTTTGCTGATTTATATTTTATGTATTTTTGTTTCAGATTTAGTGGTGTATATCTATCGTCTAATTCTTCAATAGCTTTGTGTATAGTACTAGTATCAGATTTTTTATTAAAGAACTCGCGCAGATTTTTTTATTGATTTTGCCATAGTATTTTTAAATCTATCAGTCCTCTTCCACCTTTCTCTCTTTTTACTGTCATTCGCTCTATTGCTGATATTGGATGTAGGTAATTATGTTTTGTTAAAGTAGTTCTGGTTTTTATTTCTAAACGATTTATGTCGGTTTCTGTCCATTTAATAATGCCAAAGGAATACGTCAGAACCGGTATAGCGTATGTATTTATAGCTTTAATTAGATTCTTGGAATGTAATTGTGTTTTACATAATTTATTTAATCTGTGTGAGTATTCGGTGGTTAAATTTTGTTTAATTTTTATATGATTAATGTTGTTTGATTGTTGAAAGCCAAGATATTTATATGTTTCGTTAGGATCCATTACTGCGAAATTGTTAATATTTATTGATTTACTAGTTGAAGATTGAATTTTACCCTTTGTTATATGAATGATTTTGCATTTATCCAATCCGAATGTCATTTTAATGTGTTCACTGAATTGCGATGTTAAATTTAATAGGTTTTTGAGGTCTTTTTTCGATTTGGCAAACAGTTTGATATCATCCATATACATTAAGTGGGTGATTGCTGTATTGGAGGTTAATTTGTATCCGTTATCAGTGTTATTGAGAGTATTAGACAATGGATTGAGGGCTAAACAGAACCATAACGGGCTAAGGCTGTCTCCCTGAAAGATGCCATTCCTAATAGGAATCTCATCTGTGCTTACCGAATTGGTCAGATTGGAAACGTGAAGAGTAGTTCTCCAGTCAAGCATGGCACTTCTCAAGAAGTCAACAATAAGCGGATTAATTTTGTAGATCTTTAGGACTTGTAACAACCAAGAGTGAGGCACACTGTCAAAGGCTTTTTTATAATCTATATAGGCTACATGTATATTTCGTTTTTTTTTTTACTGGCACGCTTAAGAACTGTTGTATCTATTACAAGTTGTTCTTTGCATCCTTGATGATTTTTCCTGCATCCTTTCTGCTCTTCTGATAAAATGTTGTGGTACTCTAAATGGCTATTGATTCTATTAGTTATACATGATCTAATGAGTTTATATATAGTCGGTAAACAAGTGATAGGCCGATATTGTGATGGATTAGCTGTATCATCGCTCTTAGGGAGCATATAAGTTATTCCTGCTGTTATAAATTTAGGGAGTTCCTGTTGTCCTTTGATTAGGTCTGTGATAGTCTTTGCTATTATATCGTGTAGGATAAAAAATTTTTTATACCAAAAGTTATGTACGCTATCTACTCCTGCTGCTTTCCAGTTCTTCATTTTTCGTGTTACTTCCTGTATGTCATCTACTGTAAGCTCAACAAATTCCATCGGTTCAATGTTTTCCCATTTATTTACTTCCTTACTAATCCATTCAGCTTGTTCATTATGGTTTCCTTGATTTTTCCAGATATCAGACCAGTAGTTTTTGAGTTCTTCTGGTTGGGGCATTTGATTATTAGTTACACTCTCATTTCTAAGTGATCTATAAAACCTTTTCTCATTATTGATAAACAATTTATTGTCTTCTTTCCGCTGTAAGGCCTTTAAATATCTACCTTAGTCTCTGTGATTTAAGTGCTAATTTCTGTTTTAATGTGTCCAAAAATTCTTCTGGCCTGGTATTATTATTCTCATATGATGAATGAATTCTTGTGTTCCTAAAAATTTGTTCAACTGCTTTAATTAATCGATCAGACCTGTTATTATGGTTGTTAATGTATTGTGTTAATCTACCTATTTCAGCTCGCAGTCTCTTAATATCATTTTCGATTCTAAATTGCCAACAGGGTTTTCGCGATTTACGTGTACGGTTTTCGGGTGATAGTAGATTATTTCTGATTTTATATCCTAAATGCTCAGAAATAACCAAAGCACTGCAGTAGACCAGTGACTGTATGTCACAGATGTCAGATTCAATCGTGAAGTGTTTACCGAGAATTTCTTTGTTAAAAACTGCAACTAAGTCGTATAAAGTTTTATTCTCTTTTAATCGAGGTAGTTTGGGACGAGATGTAGGGTCTGTACCTGAATATTGAATTAGTGTTGTTTCAAGCTGCGTGTTAAGTTTTTGTGCTAGTTCGTTAGTGATAGCTGTTTCGAGAGATTTATCTTGTTCTGCAGATTGTAAAAGTGTAGTCCACTCTGGGAGCGTATTTGTTTGTGTCGAAACTTCACATGATTGATGTCTTATTGTAGTTGAAAGTTGTTGATTTGTGACCATATCGATTGATGTTGAATAATAGTCGGAGTTTGCGGGATCTTTTTCAAAGATGACTGGCATAGTTGGTTGTTGTGTGGTGGATACATTATGTCTAGATGTATTGAAATGGTCCTGTTCTTCTTGTTTAAGTTGCTCTGCGACTGATTTTTTAATGTTGTCAATAGTTTGTTCTGATAGAAGTCTATTTCTTAGTATAACTCTTCTTTGGTCTGCTATTCTTTGTGACGATACGTCTAAACTAGGGTACCGATGTCGGAATCGTTCATGAAGTCTTTTCCGTTGTGTCTTGTCCGTTTCTAGTTTGGTAATGTAGAAATATGTGCGCATGATAAATAGGTTAATATCTTCACTCCATTTCATGCGCACTCTTGGTTTACCAGCTTTGGTGGTCGCAGGTTGGGTGACGTATGTCTCCTGCGAAACATCCTCAGCTGGCGTTGCTGATTTACTCCCACTTATCGCCTCGGCTGTAGCTCTTGAGGACTTTCCCCTCCCCCCCGCGTCCCCGACTCCCGTACAGCCGGTGGTCCGGGAGCCACTGGTTAGCATGCTGTCACGCCCGTGGCCAGCTACAGACGTGCCCCGACGATCGCCCTCGGGCAGCGGTCCTATACGTAATTTATTATGTCGAGTCTCCATATTGATGGGTTACCTTTGCCTTGTTAGCCGTGTAGGTTTCATTATTACACGTTGCCCGCCCCCCGCGAAAGTCAGATGGTCGACTAGGGCGTAAGGTAGGATTTTAGGGGGCTTATTATTATTATTATTTTCATATGTTTCCCCTTTCTCAGTTCAGTCTGTCGACAGAGCCGGTGGAACTGTATATACGGGCTTTTGGCCAAGTAATATACTTTAGTTATGAGTTAATAATTATGCTAGTTTTTATTGCGTGTAGTAACTTTGGTTTTCTTCAAGCTGCATGAACTTTCTCACTATTCTGCATGTATTTAGGATAGCTGCCTTTATTATTATTATATTTTTCAGAAAGGTAATCTTTTCTTAGCACTTTGGCTAGTCTGAACCACATCCACGGGCCTAAACCAAGTGAATGCAGCGTGTAGTAAGGAAAATTTATGTTGACGGTATGTTATTATGAGGGGCAATTTCGTTTTCGTCTATCTGCAAGAATTTCCTGACTATTCTACATGTATTCAAGATTGCGGCTTTTTGAAGAGTTATGTAGAGAGTTTCTTTGAGGTCTAATAGTTTTAGGCTATGGAGAAGATGGTTTATTATTATTATTATCTATGCCGAGTTCACCCATATTTACTACTATTTGGAAACGCTCATGCTATACCCAGCAAAACTACCTGGACAAATTGAAAGCAAAATCGAATAACAAGAGAAACGGCGCCGTCTGCGTGTTGGAAGTATATTGGCGATGTTTAGTTCGTAGATAGCACTGTTACCCTTAAACCTTAAAAGAATAATAAATATTTTATCTTCACGTTATAAATTTGATGTATTTCTGCCGTATTAACTAAATATGTCCTTTAACTGGGTGGGACACCGCAGGATCCAACCGCGAAGCGCGTAACGATATTTTCTGTTTCTTCCGTACTTTTGTGAAAGAGAGGGACAATATTAATATTCGTATTACAATCGTTTCTTGTCCTTTAAAATTTCCAACGGGGTATTGTATAAAAGACCCATGTTGCAAAGCGTCAAACTTTCCTTCTCCTTGCGTCGTATTCCTCATTGCTGAGGGTCGTGACCACCCTTTTGTACGTCAAACTTTACTAATCTCCAAATATAGCAGGAAATTTACAAAAACACAAACTCACTATACTCGTAGTCCTCGAGAGGGCTTGAACTCGTGACATTCGATACAGTAGGCGCATTCAGAGGCCATTAGACTATTGATCTTAAATCTAACCCGCAAAATTATAATTTGCATAATTACTGGTGGTAGGACCTCTTGTGAGTCCGCGCGGGTAGGTACCACCACTCTGCCTATTTCTGTCGTGAAGCAGTAATGCGTTTCGGTTTGAAGGGTAGGGCAGTCGTTGTAACTATACTAATACCTTAGAACAGTTAGAACTTATATATCTCAAGGTGTGTGAGATCGTCCACCCAGCTAAGCAATAAAAAAAAAATATTGATCTCTCATTTGGACAAATGCAAATTGTGTCTATGTAAGATCATCTTGAAGTTAATCGGTAAGTGATACTTTACGAAACTTAAAGAGGGTAGACTGCAAAACTTCAAACTGTCAGGCTAAGTTTTTATTACAAAGACTTTGCTA
Organism: Bombyx mori; assembly: GCF_030269925.1. Classification (NCBI taxonomy): domain Eukaryota; kingdom Metazoa; phylum Arthropoda; class Insecta; order Lepidoptera; family Bombycidae; genus Bombyx; species Bombyx mori. Next base: position 3,538,955 of record NC_085121.1, read on the forward strand.
CTTCTTCACCTGGTTGCTACTTCTCGTTCGATCGATCGACAATAATTAATAAATTATTCCTTAAAATGAATTCTCAGCGAACATTTTTAATGGTTAAAAATGTGTGAAATCTTTAATTTACATCTATACTCTATAGTATATACTAATATATAAATCTACAGTGGCTTTTACGGATGTTCCGTTATAACTACTGAACCATGCATCAGATTGACTTGAAACTTGGTATCCATGTAAAAACTACATGTACTTAAGGAATAGGCTAATATTTATATGAGTGTCGAACTCCCTACACCAGTTGTGTGGGCGTTAATGATGAGAATCTTTGTGGGGATGAGAAATAATAATCTTAATTTTAAATGTGAAGCGGGCGGGTACAGCTAGTTGCTAGTTATATACAAAGAAGGAAAAAATATGTCGCAAATTTATAGAAAAACTGGAGTTCATGTGAGTTTTTCTTTTTTACGTTCATCATAACATAATTTTCATGAAAATATTCTACGTTACATTGTTTTATGATTATTTATATTTTTACAGAGAAAACCAGTAGGTTGGTACGAGGATATCAAGACGAATGATCTTTACTGCATCTTCAAAGATCCGATAGACCACGACTCATATGTAACTTGAGTATGTACTTGAGACCATAGAACTTATATCTCAAGGTAGACTGGTGGTAGGACCTCTTGTGAGTCCGCGCGGGTAGGTACCACCGCCCTGCTTATTTTTGCCGTGAAGCAGTAATGCGTTTCGGTTTGAAGGGCGGGGCAGCCGTTGTCACTATACTGACACCTTAGAACTGATATCTCAAGGTACCCACCTTTATCGCGATCGCATTTACGTCGTAGATGTCTATGGGCTCCAGTAACCACTTAATACCAGGTTGGCTGTGAGCTCGTCCACCCATCTAACCAATAAAAAAAAATTAAAAAGGTGGGTGGCGCATTTACGTCGTAGATGATTATGGGCTCCAGTAACCACTTAACACCAGGTGGGCTGTGAGCTCGTCCACCCATATCAGAAATATAAATGCACTTATGCAGTCACCTTGCGTCACGTTACTCTGTCATTAAAAGACTGCACACAATTTCAATTGCTTTTCCGTATTAATTACAAAATTTCGATTCCGGATACATGAGCCGTGGATCGCACCAGGATACTTGAGGTATGCTCCTGGCGTGTTCAGAGAAAAACAACAATTTAATTATTATTTTTTATTATTAGGTAATATTGCGTTGCTTCACTTAATTGTTTTGATGGCGGCTTAGTTCCAAGCTCCTTCGCAGTTGTAATGTCTGTTGATGCGAAGCCAGTCATCGTCGGTTACATACAAACGCTGACCCATCACACCCTCGTGCTCCTGAAAGTGATAGAACAATACGTAAATATTTGGCAATATGTCTTACTGTTACTTATTGAATTGTAATGTTTCTTTGAGCATTTTTTTCAGGCTCACAACAAATGTATGGAGTGTTTATTAAAGATCTTTTGTTGTAGAAAATCCAAAACAAGGTCGTTTTGTTGGTAATTAGATTCCATAATTTACAAATACGCCTGACTAATAAGGAAGGATACTGAGACCTTAGAACTGATATCTCAAGGTGGGTGTCGCATTTACGTCGTAGATTTCTATGGGCTCCGGTAACCAATAAAATCAAGTGGGCCTTGAGCTCCTCCACTCATCTAAGCAATAAAAAAAAAGTGGTGGAAAAATGAGTTCTTACCTGCAGAGCAACGATAGTTTTCTCCCCGTTTTGTGAGAATGCGTAAGGTCCGTAATGCAGACAACTGACATAGTCGTATTCAACGCCTAAGTTACCAACGAGATCTTGTGTGTAGATGTCGAAGTTGTGCTGAAGACCTGAAGTTTAATAGCAGTAAGGTACAAATAAAGCTGTTATGACAGTGCGTAGGTTTTACAGTACAAATAACATTAGCACGTTAGGAATATTGGTAGTGGCACAGTCAAAATATGTGGATTAAATTTGTAGTTATTTGATTTTATGTATATGCACAAAATACAATTCCGGATTAGCCATGAAAGGCCCCAATGATACGGGCTCGGTGGGCCTCGCCCTTATTCCTTACTAAATTAAGCCTTATAGCCCTTACAAAAAATAGCCCCACACCTCATATTTAAGTGTTCATAATTAGCGCTGGCCATACCGTGATCGTTTAGGTATGATACTAGTGGTATTATATTATGAACATTGTTATTCAGCATATGCCAGCACCGTGATCACGGGTGGATTTTAGGAAGCAGTGCTAGCAATGCAATTTAGGACCCCCAGTTCACATTTTCTACAAGGTCCCCGCTAACTTTATGCGGCACTGGCAGAACAAAACGTTGATGACTTTTGATACTTCGATTTTGTAAAAATGTAAAAAAATTTTAGTCCTAAATTTATCGTTTAACTTTACTAAACAAATTTTACACGGTAATAAATAATAGCTAATTCGTGGCGACGAGTATCGTTACAAAGAAATGCTGTCATAATTAGCGTGCTACATAACTTATTAGATATTTAATTGAAGCGTATAGTAATGTTCGGAGCTCCCCACATAATTGCAAATAGCATTGACTTTCAATGCTATTTTCTTTGAATACTTTTATTGAGAACTAGCTGATCCGGCAGACTTCGTAGTAGTGCCTCAATTGACAAACAAAAGACCTAAACTTTTGTATAAAATAAACTTTAAAAAAAAAGGAATCCGACCGAAGGAGGACTCATCAAAGGTAAAACAAGATTGTTATTTTTATTTAATTCAGAACATTTTCACATTTAATCTACCTTTTAAACCTCTGGACTTCCACAAATGATTTAAGATCAAAATTAGCCAAATCGGTCCAGCCGTTCTCGAGTTTTAGCGAGACTAACGAGCAGCAATTCATCTTTAAATATATAAATGTTATCTTCATTCAGGATATGAACGCGACGTGTATTGTTTACTTACCAGGCGTAATGTTTTCTTTGACGATCTTAACATAGTCGTCTCTGTTGTGGGTGGACTGCATGTGGAGGAAGCCGAGGATGTGCATCCACTCGTGCACGATGGTGGCGTGGCGGAAACAGCCCACTCCTGGCTCGTTGCGGGCAAGGTTCAACACGTGCACGCCTCGTGATTCCCAGTAACCGACGTGGGCATAACATCCACCAGCTCCGCCCTGATCGAATAATACAAATTAAAAAAAAAAATTAAAAAAAGTTAATAAATTAATACACACGCTGTATATAGGACTGCCATTCTTACTTCACTCAACTCAGCTTTATTACAGCTATCATTTTTGTCACTCATATTAAAATTCTAAACTTTTCAAAGTTTTTGTAATATTATTTTTAATTCTATTTAAGGGCAGATGAGTTTACAGCACACCAGTATGCTTAGTGCGAATTTTTAAACGTTCTCGCTAGCGTAAAAGTTAATTCAAATTTGTATGAAGTTCAAACGTTTGCCTACGTTTAGCGCTGGGGCGCTGTTCCAGTCTGATGGAACTACTAATTGATTTTCAGTTATTCAATTAACACCTTGTACAACATCAAAACTGCGTCAATATTTATTGAATTCAATTATTGTTTTAAGCATACAATAAATTTTATATTTTAAACTTCACAACGTGTATTTCTGTTGCAACGTTATCCTTTTTCTAAATTTTTTTAAGCTATTTCATAGCTTTTATCACGGGTTTTGAGCACGGCGACCGAATCAAGAAATTCCGTACCGAAAATAAAACCTAACACTCCCACTCCGCCTACCATGTAGCTCGCGTTCAACACATTCACACGTTGCACTTCTGTAATGTTTGTGAATAAGCGCGCGGCGTGACGTCGCACTGCATGCGCATCATGAAAAGTTTGCCCATCTGTCTCTCGCGCGGTCTAGCTTATGAGTGTGAAGGGGACAGTTAATGTTTTGCTTTTGTTAATGTTTATAAATACAGCGTGGTGTTATTTTATTATTGTTTTAATATTAAATTATTATTGTCTAATTATAATTGCATAAGTTGATTTTTTTTTATTTCTAATTCAATTATCTACAAAATTAAAAAATAAACTTATTAATAGAAAAATAATAGAGCAAAGCCGCCGTCGCCCAAATCATGTCTTGTCGGATTCCCCGGATCCAATCTCGGTGCTTTTAGGTTCCTCAAGCACCGATCACCGTCCTCGTTGAACTCGCCGACTCCGATGATTAGTTCGTAGTGCAAACTAGCCCATAGACACAACCCACTGAGTTTCTCGCCGGATATTCTCAGTGGGTCGCGATTCCAATCCAGTAGTAGATTCAGCGAAGCACTGCTCTTGTTAGGGCTAGTATTAACAATTCTCTCAGGTTGAGCCCGTGAGCTCACCTACCGGTCCGCGCGAAGTTGTAATAGCCTCTTAGGCTACCAACGATTATGTAGGAAATATGTGGGTAGTGTTATGTTTATTGCGTATTTTCAGTTTTTTTTTTTTAAATTTATTTATCTGCCTATTGCAGTGGCAACATTCTATTAGTAAGAGATAGCAGTTTAAGGTTAAAGTGGGTAGGAAGATAAGAAAGAGCTTTAGAAAGACGTGTACGAAGTGATTGTGAAGTAAAATGAAGAATTTCGCTATATTCATCCCGCTTTTACTCATGAACGTTCCCACATATATATATTAATCTTGTGAAAAAGATACGAATACATAATCATTTACGTGTTCATCTAAGCAGCCGACCAACTTAGCTATCGACATATATACTGTCATGAAGATAAAATATCGATCATATCATAATCCAATATAGGCCTTAAGCATCGTAATTGTAGATTCAATGTTGTTATAGTAATTGATTTTATTGATGATTGATTAAAAAGTACTACGCAACTCCAAGTGTATGATGGCTAATACTGTAGAAATATTATTTTGGTAAACATTTTATAAATCTATTATATTAATACGTGAAGGAAAAACTTTGTATCCCTTTTTACGAAAATTGCGCGGACAGAGGAGTATGAAATTTTCCACACTTATAGAGAATATAGAGAAGGAGTGCGAAATGTTAATTTTTTTTTAAATTATGCCTAAGAAATGCATTAAATCAATAAGAAAAACACTACACACACTACCATGTATTTGAAGCAACACACATCCATACTATTTATTTATTGTCAAACTTTTATTCTTGACTTCTGTGGTCAAAATGAGAATAGATTAAATATTGTTTGTCTTTATTAATATTTTTCTATAGCGTAGTCCTGGCGAAATTTGTGATTATAGAAGTATATTAGTCTTTGAAAATAGAATCATAATAGTTTACAAACTTTTAATTTCAATTAATTATAGTCGAATTTCGACTACTAGCTAGCTTTCGACCACTAGTTTACCTAAATCGTTGAAAATCCATAACAGCAACTATCTAAATAGTTATTTTTTTGCGAATACCTTACAATACCGTCACCGTCGTGTTCAGGCGAATATAGACCTTAAGGTATATATGCGCGCAGTCGCCTGCACATGTGTGTTAAAATAATTAAAGATTCTTATAAACTCGACACTGGCAACAATGGCATTGCAACAAACTACTTGCAATACTATAAAAAGAAGGGGAAGAAGAGCATCGCATGGCTTATATGAAAGTCGTTTTCATTAGATTACGAGTAAAAGCCGAGGCTTTTTATTTTGTACCTTATGACAATGATACTCACGGTGAGTCTGACAAAGGCTGTGTCTCCAGCCTCGCGGTAACGGAACTTGAGGCATGTGTGTTTTTCGATGTCTCTGATCCCCTCCTCGATGGCGGCTTGCTGACGAGGACCTGTGAAACATTTCAATTTATTATACTAAAAGAAATTCTATTAGACATGTGCGAGCGATTAATAATTATAATATTTACTAAACTAAATATATAAAATATATAAAAATTATTTATTTAATACTTTTTAGTTTATTACTTTTACTTTATTAGTTATTACTTTTTATTTATTTATTTAAATACTTTTTAGTTTCCATTTTTTATGCAGGGTGTTAACTAACTATAAAGGGTTAAATGGAGCATTAAAACGAGTCCATTCACAATATTTAAGAAAGGTAGTAACACATCCAAAAAAAAAAATTTTTTTCACTGATGTGTAAACCCTATTTCAATAAAATCAAAGAGTAAACTACGCAGAATGTACCTACATTTCTACCTAATTCGCGGAACGACAAAATTTTAACCTAACCTAACGAAACAAGGGAAAACCTACTTTTTCATAATAAACGTCCAATTTACAGAGAAGTATTGTAATATTCCGAGTTAGAAAGCATCGTTATTTTGCAAAAAATGTTGGAAAAAAACTCGAAACAGCTGTAGGATATCGATCGAGTATAAGCCAGTATAAGGACATTCTTGTATTGAGGTAGAAGGCATTTATCATCGATATATTACCACTTATGAATGAACAATAGAAAAACTAATAAAGTAAGCCATTATTAGGTAAAATTGGTATGTAAGTCTGTCTGTTATATAATCTGGTTCCCTGACATAACAGCTTACTAGGGTTGACAAATTTTTTGGCTTTGATAATTAATAAATTTTTTACGGGATATTTTGTAACACGTTATATTTACAATTTTAAACTTTTATTATAATACTGTATAGTGACAGGCGACGGAACAAGTAAACTATATAGTTAGTTTTAATAATGAATGCCATTTTATTTATTGACAGAGACGTCTAGAGACAGAGGCGTCTAGAGGGTCTCGAAAAAAACATCTTACTAATTTGAATTTAATACAAAAACTGTAGCAGAAGGTAAATCTTTAAAAAAGAAAAGAAATGTTATTAATTTATTTATAATAAATAACTGAAAACAAATCATGTACGATTATCAGGCCCGAAATTAGGCATCCCTGTGTTATAGGTACCAGAGTTTGACATACATACTTATATACGTTTATATAAATACATCTTATGATAATAAACATCCAGACAAAGAGAAAACAAACGTGTCCATCAAACGAATATATTGGCCCGATGCGAGAATCGAACCCGGGACCCTCTGCGTAACAATCAGGGCCCCTAACTGCTGCACCACCGAGACAGTCAAATTATAATTATCAACGGTTAATACGCTTAAATAAAAGTACGCTTTTCTTTCATCTCAGAGTTTATACGGATTTACGGTGTAAACACACACAACTAATGCTAGTTTTCAGCAAGACCGCGGGCCACAGCACAGTGTAGGACAAATACATACCAATTTTATAATTGAAAATTGAATTGAATATCAATGTCGTCGTGGCCTAAAGGATAAGACATCCGGTGCATTAGTATCTAACGATGCAGTGGTATTCAGATCCCGCAGGCAGCCAGCCCGCAATAGCTAGGTCAGCTAATTACTACACCACCAAGGCAGTTAAATTAATAGCGTTTTCTTTTTATTGCCCTTGTAGGCAGACGAGCATACGGTCCACCTGATGATGGGTGCTTACCGTCGCCCATGGACTTCAGCAATGCCAGGGGCAGAGCCAAGCCGCTGCCTGCCTAACGGAAAATAGAAGTACGCTTGAGTTTCATCGCAAAGATCATACGGACTTAGCATGGTGCCAGTTTTAGGTAAACAACTAGCGCTGGTTTTCGGCAAGACCACGGGCCACAGCACAGTGTAGCACAGCACAAATACACATCTTATCTTATATATTTAAACGAGCAATTCCCTGTGTATAAATATATATATATTCGTATTCGTACTGGTGGTAGGACTTCTTGTGAGTCCTCGCGGGTAGGTACCACCGCCCCGCCTATTTCTGCCGTGAAGCAGTAATGCGTTTCAGTTTGAAGGGTGGGACAGCCGTTGTAACAATACTGAGACCTTAGAACTTATATCTCGAGGTGTGTGGCGCATTTACGTTGTAGATGTCTATGGGTTCCAGTAACCACTTAACACCAGGTGGGCTGTGAGCTCGTCCACACACCTAGGCAACAAATATATATATATAAATAATCTGAATTTCGGAAACGATTTTCATAAAATTTAGTAGGTATACAGGGGATTTCGGGGGCGATAAATCGATCTACCTACGATTTATTTTCAGTAAATGTTGTTTTATCAATAATCTTTATCGATAATCTACTTAAACATAAACTTTTTTTTATATCAAAATCTTTTTAAAAATAACAATATAATATAAATGTGTAATTCATATTTAAATATAATTTCTAAAAAACACAATTTATCAAAAAAAAACCGGTCATCCTCTAGTTAATTTTGAAATCTAATATTTTTTTTTATAAAAGTTTATAATAATAAAATTCATAGCATAGAACCAGAAGACGGATGAAGTAAAATTAAAACACAAAAAAAAACCTTCCCTAAGGCATGTTGCAATCCCCCCGGTGAAGGTCAAGGGGCGACCTGAGGGGGTGAGGCCGCGAGGCGCGCTACCAGCACTCTAGCGCGCTGCCGTGGAGTAAATAGAGCGACTGGTCGACGGTGTATCTCGTCCCGACCCGGCAGGCTGGTTCTGGTCCAGCGGGGTATTCCGGGACACCAGCGGCACCGTCTGGGCGGCCCGACGGGCTGCCGTACTGAGACGGCCGACGTTTCAGAGCCTTCGATTCGCCTCGAAGGCTCCGTCGGCTGGGCGTCCTTGGGGTGAGCCGCGCCGTCTAGTTGTAGTGTTGACCGCGGTAGCCCCCCTACCTCATCCGGGTTCTGACCTCGGAGGAGATCGGACGTCGGGTGTAAGAGTGCAGGGGAGTCGTTTAGTGGGTGGGCCCTAAAATCCTTGGGCCCGCGGTCTGCTCACAACACCATGCAGACCGTTGAGTCTCACATACCCCGCGGGCCCCTTTTGCGCGGGGACCTCGTAGGAGGTTCGGCCCTCTACCCGAAAAAAAAAAGGCATGTTGCAATGGATATAGTACTGGAGAGGTTTAACCCTTAATAATAATCTTTAATGACATGATAAAAGAATATGCCAGCCTACTCTACACAATGTGTTCTACCACCTGTGGAAGAGTCTATTTGTGAATACAATAAATGAAGTCGTCATGGCCTAAAGGATAAGACGTCCGGTGCATTCGTATCTGCAACGGTGTTCGAATCCCGCAGACGGGTACCAATTTTTCTAATGAAATACGTACTTAACAAATGTTCACAATTGACTTCCACGGTGAAGTAATAACATCGTGTAATAAAAATCAAACCCGCAAAATTATAATTTGCGTCATTACTGGTGGTAGGACCTCTTGTGATTCCGCACGGATACGCACCACCGCCCTGCCTATTTCAGCCGTGAAGCAGTAATGAGTTTCGGTTTGAAGGGTGGGGCAGGCGTTGTAACTACACTGAGACCTTAGAACTTATGTCTCAAGGTGGGTGGCGCATTTACGTTGTGGATGTCTGGGTTTCAGTAATCACTTAACACTCGGCGGGCTGTGAGCTCGTCCACCCATCTAAGCAATAAAAAAAATACAATTAGATACGTAATTATTTAGAAAAAATCAACCATAACATAGCTTAATGGAATAACTGTATGTTTGTACCGTGCAAATTTACAATGGGCATCTTACCAATCACGAAATAAATAATTAGCTAAAATAATGATACTATTATTAATTAGTCAATGCAAATCGCCATATCGTAATTTGCAAATTAGGTGTTTTGATTGTTATTCTCGTGGATAAGACGTATTATGTAGATTACCTTTTTGGTCGTCTTGGGTTGTAATAGAAAGTCTTTGCAAACACAAAAGTACACAAAGAAAGTTTTTATTTAAGACGAACAAAATATACAAAGAAGGAGAAAAATAGATAGTCCAAGCAACACAAGCGGTACACGAAACAAACAGCAAATATTATAAAAGGCGTAGAACAGAAAAGATAATACGGGATGCGCGCTCGCAAGTCAGATTTCGACTGGTGGCGGTGGATCGGTAAAAATGCGACCGATGTACTAGCGAAATATATCGCCGCCGCTATACTTCAGTTATCGCCTGACTTTGCTTGTGAATTTTATTTTGTTTAGTGTAAATAATGTTTTGTATGATTGTGTGATAAATGAATGTGTTGATATAAAATAAAATATGTATGTGTTGTTGTGTAGTGTAATTATAATAAAATATTATAAAATAAATAAATACATGTGAGTCACCCACAACCTTTATCATTATTACTGTTATTTAATTACTCACTTTATCAATCGATCGAAATCATTCGATTAACAGCGATTTCGATTCAAGCGAAAAGCAATTAACTAGCTCAGCGACACAGTTATATGTATGATAGGTATTTGATTTTAACCTTGTGATAACAGCAATCATGTACTTTAGGTTAGTAGTAAAATAAATTACAAAGTTTGCTCATTTTTACTGGTGGTAGGACCTCTTGTGAGTCCGCACGGGTAGGTACCACCACCCTGCCCATTTCTGCCGTGAAGCAGTAATGCGTTTCGGTTTGAAGGGTGGGGCAGTATATCTCAAGGTGGGTGGCGCATTTACATTGTAGATGTCTATGGGCTCCAATAACCACTTAACACCAGGTGGGCTGTGAGCTCGTCCACCCATCTAAGCAACAAAAAAAAAACTGTGTATCTGATTTTGAAACAGTTATACGAAAACATTTTGCATATAATGAAACTGTATGAGAGCAGTATATACAGGGTGTCCCAGAAGAATGGATAATCCTGAAACACCTCTTAGTAGAGCTATTGGGGACTCAAACTAAAAAATAAAAAAAATATTTCCTAGGTAGTACCCAAATTAAAAATAAAGAATAAATACCAAATTTCATTATTAAATTTTAAGTTCAGATTAACTTTTATTAAAGAACTATGAGATGTTTCAGGATTATTCATTATTTCTGGGACACCCTGTATATACATAATTATTAAAAATACAAAGTCATAATAATATTTATGTACCGAGGAAGATTGACCAGAATGTTTATAAAATACGGTACGGTAAAGAGAAGGGTCTCGATAGTTCGAATATGGAATTTGTAAACGAATACGTAGGTATACAAATTCATCCTGAAAATGTCGTTAGCGCGATTCAAACTATTCACCTACATTTTAAGGTTTATGTGACGAACATTCACTATCTAGTGCCCGCGGTTTTTTATTCCATAGTTAAATGCATTAAAAGTCCAATTATTTTAATATAACATTTGCAAATCGGCATATTTATTTAAACCTTCCTTTCGGTATTTACACAAGTATTTTACCAGTTTGACGCGAATTTATATTTCCGTCTATAATTAGAAATTTCAATAGAAGGATTGCGAAGATAAATTTGAGCAATAAGACTGCGTATTGTGTGTATTATTTTGTATTTCGGTTGTTTCTGTTTTCATGTGTAATAAAGTCTACGCTGTTCTACTAAGAAAACTCCCAGTGAGCTTGCTCTGATTTTTTTTTTTGCCTATTTATGGAATCCTCGTGAAAATCACGAGTCACAAGTTCTTATTAATGTATTTTTAAGTTTTGGACATCTTCTAATTTCTTTTAAATCTAGGAACACAGCTTATTTTTGAACCAGCAAAATCTAAAATACCATTTAATTTTTCTATTAAAAGATGGAATCGCTGGCGTTTTTAATGATGAGAGAATTATTCTACATTATGTATTTGTGTGTATTACCATGGTTTTTCCTGGCGTCTCAAACTGGAAACTATAATTTTAGACCCATTATTTAAAAAAATATCTCTAACCTACAAATCTACATTCCTTCAGTCGTGCTTCTCATGTATTAGGGTCCTGAACACTTTCATTCATGACAACGAATGACTATGTTGTGGAATCTCATCCTGTCTTTGGCTACTCGGAAAAATGGAAGGAAAAAAACCGCAGAAGCCTGCGCTTCTGCGCATTGGACTGCTCCAATGCGTGTGTCTGACTAGATTCCCACCATCCTTATTTCCACCGTGCACGATTATCTCCGAGTAGCGAGGATGAGATATACCACCAAAATTGGAAACAATGAAAATTTTAACGGTTAAATTTAGTCAAGAAAATCCAATAATACTAATTACTAATAGTCTTACCAAATTCCCCCTCTCCAAATTCCCAAACAACGGTGTTGTTCGGCCACTTAGTATTGGGCCACGTGTACGCGTTACGCCCCATTGCGTACTGCCTGAGTAGGATTTCAATCATGAAGTCGTCTAGGACAATATCTCCTTGGAATTTGCCGCTGTTCTCCTCAGGGTTGGCCAGAGGATTGGTCATGGTTCTCGCGGCGAACTGACTCCCATCGCCTATGGAAAGAACAGATTGCTTGAACAACTTTAAAATAACAAAACTTCCATAATACTCGTAATGGAATAAAAATAAATAATTAAGCAAAATTTCTTATTTTGAAACCGTTCACACCTTAAGACGGAAATAGTTTTTACCTATAAAACTCAGTATTGTAACCAAGAAAATTTCGATTATATGAAACGTCAGAAATTGAAAAGAATTACGTGAGAAAAACCGGAATTACGCGTAAATTTGACTATATAGCTGCGATTCGTGAATCTTAGCTTAGCTTACTTAGCTAGTAAACGAAGAAGCATTTTTAATACAATTTTTAACGTCCTAACTTCGAAATAAACAAATTGTGTAAAAAATTTAGTGTAAAGGGAAAGAAGTAGCGGTAAGTATAGGTACATTGCATTACGTATAATTTAATGCAATGTTAGCATTCCCGTTTATAAAAAATCGATTTTCTAAAGTGCTTTATTGATTCCATGTACACCATAAGCTGTATAAAATCTCACCGGATTTGATGCTTTCCAGGAAGCTTCTGAAAGCCTGTATTTCCTCTCTAGTCCTCACGACAGCGGGCGTGGCCAACGCGGAGCAGACGATAGTAACTAATACTGCAATACGCAACATCGTCCCTCAATATTGCAAATAAAACTTCGAGCACTACTTTTATATCATAGTCTATCGTGATATCTGTGATCGATAGAAATTGACAAGTCACTGATTGGATTCGGTTTATTACTTGTATTTAATTAACAATATTTAACGTACGTGAATTGCTAAAATTTTTTTGTTGTTCATGTGACGTAGCCGGTCAAAAGAGCTCACGAGCCTCGCGGTAGAAACAAGTGAGATGGTGATATGTAACCAAGTGACGGTATCTATTTTTTATTTTTCAGCCCACAGACGTCCACTGAAGAACATAGGCATCCCCCGAACCTCGCCACAACGATCGGTCTACGTTGCCTTATCCATATTTTTCCATACATTTATTCTTATCCATTTTTTTATGACTGAAAGATAATTGGTAGCCCGGAGGCCTTTCCAGTTTCACCAGGACAGGTGGGCGAGCAAAGGCTCAGCCAGGAGGAATGGGATTTGCTAACAACTGACCGAACGCCTCCGAAGGAAACCTAACAACAACTCAAGAGCAATTGCTTTGCGAATGAATCTACCGGATCGTAATCGCGACCCACTGAGAAGATCCGGCGAGAAACTTAGCGGACTGATGCATGGGTTAGGTTGCACGTCGACCTCTTTGTCGAGTTCGACGAGTACGGTTACCGGGGTTTCTAAGCCTACTCCCAGTGTTAGAGCTGAAGGCGTCTAATGCAAGGTTATTGGATCTGATGGATCCGCAAGGACGTGTAGCGGATTTCTGCGACCTACTCCAAGTCGTTGTTATGAAATTGGCTAATTTAATTTCACCACGTCACGAATACCAAAAAGATTCCCAAAAACAAAAGAATACTAAATGAACGTAATTTAAGATTGTCTTATCCTTTGGGCTACGACGACTTCATTTGTTCAGGAATAACTTTTATAATGACGGAGTAGCGTCGTGAACGGTACCAACAAATCATAATTACTGACAATGGGCCATTATGTAAGCGTGCATGGGTAGGTACTTGTGCCGCAAAGTAGGCATGGTAGTGACTGCCATTTCGAATGTATATGACGGAGTGACTGGGACCAAGTTGTTGTTACATATGATGACGTCAGCGACTGATGACGGAGGAACTGGTTTAAAATGATGACGTCAGCATTTCTTATTGTCATTGTCTTTCATAATGGTAGTAATTAAGACTCACTTTTCCAATGAATTCCATTTAGACTTTTTGGAGGGAACGCGAAGAGTGAGGTTGTGTGATTTGTTTTATTTTGTCTATTTAGTGTTTCTTCAGGTTCAAATGTGTAATAACGGAGGTTTATTAACTATTTAATATCTGTGAAAGTGCACAAATGTAGGGGAATGAAACAAAGCCGCTGAACGTAACTTCTCGGGATCCTCCAAAAAATTCACTCGAAAAGTCTCAGTAAATTACCACCATTTTACTGAGATTATCTTTCTTCCCATCCCATATCATCTCATCTCATTTCGATAGATTCCGCTGGTTCCGTAGTTTTTTTTAAAGATGATAACGTCAGCGTCGCTTACGTTATTCTTTACATCATTATCATTGCCTTTCATAGTGACAATAATTAAGACTCACTTTTTCAATGAATTCCATTTATAACATTTCAAGTGTACAGCGATAACAGATGACTCCGCTCGTTTGGTTGCCCAAGTCTGAATGTGTTGTGCGTTTATCTTTTTTTTCTTTTTTTTCCTACCTATGCTAATAGCCTTAAGAGGCTATTTCAGCTTCTATTTGACATGTAGGTGAGCTCACGGGGCTCACACCGGGAGTGTTGCTAACACTGGCTGTAGCAAGAGCAGTGCTTCGCGGAATCTACCACCGGATCGGAAACGCGACCCATTGAGAAGATCCGGCGAAAAACTCAGTGGGCTGTGTCTATGGGTGGACAATAGTCACTCGTATTTATAGTCGAAAGTAGGGGGTAGCTTAGTCATGAATTATCTTAAATACCGTCTTAAACAGTTGTTGAAATACGTAACGTCAAGGAAACAGTTAACTTTATCTGTTTTTAGTTTAAATAGTGATGTTGCGCCGACATACATATTCGCCATTGCGGTATGTCACTGAGTATGACAAGATTATTAAATAAAAGTGTTTGTTTATAAATCAAAATCAATTTATTTTCTTGCTCTATATATATATATATATATATATATTTAAATATATATAAAATCTTTTCGTAACTCTACAAAATAGAAAATAAGAAAGAAATATCACTATAATACTTATTTTTAAAATAACAATCTATTGCTGAATACGATACTATGGACGTCATACCAAACTTTCGCTCCTTATAATTTTTAATATAAAAATTACTCGGGACCAATCAATCCTCCGTTTGCTTCAAGCACACCAATACACTTTACTGAATATAAAAAAAATGAACTATATTACTTATGCTATCTTAAATTATCAGTTCAGTAAAGTTTATGTCTATATTGCGATTGTGGAAAAAGAATACAATATTAACAAAAGAAAATTTAAAGAAGCCCTTTGCTTCAGAAAATAATCTATATAGTTATGTCTAATGTTGAAATTTTTTTATTCCAAACGTCATTTTGACATTTTTTAAAAGTCTCTGAAAAATATAAGAAAAGACTATTTTGAAGATTTATATAAAACATATATTTAAACTTTCTATTCTATTTCTATCGCACCATCCGCGCACATGTAGATGCCACAACATTTTCACAAAATGATTACTATATTAATAAATTGCATGTACAAAATAAGAAAAAAAAATCACATAAAAATCTCATTGTATTAGAATTTATTATAATAATTGTATAAAATGGATATCAAATATCGTGGCACATGGTTTCTGATACATATGTATATAATAACAACTAAACAAAACATTAGCTTACAGGTTTTACTGATACATAAAACTCTTTAAGCAATTTACTCATTTTTCTTTTTATTAAATTAAGTTGTATGTCTTGGCATAGACAAAAATGGCTGTTCTTTCTTATTAAGATTTTTAAAAAAGGCCATCAGTCAAAAAAAAATACCACTACCGTGCAAATATAATACGGAATTTAATAACAGTTAAAAAAATTGCTGAGATTTGCTATGAAAAACATAAATTGCAGCTGACAAAATTTCACTACATTATGAATGATTAATAAGTATGATAAATAAAATTTAAAAATACATCGAACGGTTAGCATGATAGGAAAACATTATTGGTTAATTCACGTTCCATAGTTTTATATAAAGTTTGGTAGGGTAAATCAGGGTAAAAGTAAACAACACTCGATATATTTTTACCATATTTATCCTGCAAAATTAAGTAACTACCTAAGCTTTCTGTAGGTAATTTAAAAAAGGCTTTTGGATATATTTATGTAATATCTATGAAGTGTCCTGTGTGTGATAAGCTTAGTTGAAATCCGAAAATGAAACCTTCATTGGCAAGAATATCAAACACTATATTTTATTCTGGAAAATTTCCGGAAAGTGCTGTTTACTTTTGAACCAATTAAAATTGAATAATGTGTTGTTTACAGTTCCCTTGCTACAAAAGCCGATTTGGTTTTTTTCTCAATGAGGATTGGCTATTTAATTTTATGTGCAGTTTTAGGGCTGAAAATAATCTTGTAACAGCCTGTGTATCTATGCTATTGAAGTACTTGTGCCCTTTTATAAAAATACCTACTTATTACATACATAAATTGCATTACAAAAATAATATATGACGAATGTCGTCTATCGAATGCTAATATTGCCTATAAAGTTCTTTATCAAAATTTCATATTGCATTGAACAGATAAAATTATTTTCTTCCTTTGCAAATATCATTTATAAGGAATATTATAAATTTTTCACGTTATACAAACTTTTTGATTGAATATATGTCAGCCCAATTCACCTATAAGCATCCAATCCGCACATTTATCAATCAAAACAAATAAAAAATTATTATATAATTCTAAACTTAAAAGGCTTAAATACAAAATATTATTGAACATAAAAATCAAGCTGAACTTTATTCATTCCTTATTAATTCCGTTTCTCCAGAATTTATCGTACTCAAAATGTTTTAAAATAACAATTATTGCAACAAAAATATTGTATTTTTGCTCATAGCAACATCCTTATAATACTTACGGCAGTGAACTACTGGTTTTGGAAATTGACTTCCAGTTTTTTTTTAAATGCTTTTTATAACACGCGACTATATAGCATGAAGCGCAAATTTCCTTAGTGTCAAAAAACATTATAAAAACAAATAGCACAATTTTTAAGCATCCATAAAATAATAAATCTTTATGCTATTGCACAGACGATATGAAAAAAACGAGTGATCGGACGTCTGAACTAAATCAAGTCCACGCCAATAGTAGTTTTTTATAAAAACTGTTCCACAACTAAAACCTTAATTTTAGGGTTTAACCCCAACACTAAGTCCTACTAAGCTGCACAATTATAAACAATTTCTACTAAATTATTAAGTATCTAAATAAAATGGCAATGATTAAAAGTTTTAATGTTTAATAATTACAATAAATACATATGAATTATTCGCGAACGTCATTCAGTAAAACTGTTATTCATAATATACAAAAATACTTCTATTTTAATTACAATTTAAATGCAGAAGGCAAGAGTATAATTAATAATTTTTTTCTTACCATACACACCGCTGGGGTCGTATTAAGCTAGTTCCGATATTTATCACGACACAACGAATCAACATAATTCATTCGTTCAAACGTGTCTCACTTGAAATTCGTAAATATCATGCAAATGTGAAATTTAATCTATCCTGTTCTATGTTCAAGTTTGGCAATATGGCGCCAATTATTTTCAATAGAATCGTAAAAAAAATATATTTTATTAATATTCTTTCTCGAGACTGTGTCTGTTGTATCGGTAATTACCTGTATCATTTTATTCTTTGTGTTTATCTAATTGTTCCCTAGGCTATATTCATTACAAAAAATATACACGTATATTATAATAATATATTTCCATAAACGCTTCAAGGCAGTGTTATTTAAGTTATTATTCCTATAATGGCTATTCGAAAGTTTAATTTCATAATTCGTTTCTCAAAAAGATACCACGAGTTTCATATCTACGTGTGGTTTTTGTATGAAGAATCTTTTATTGAATTTCAATAAACATATTTGCTAATTCGTTTAGTTTTTCGCTTTTTAATATTCCTGTTAAAGTATTTTTTCGTTGTAAAAAACAGGAATTCGTTTGGAAATTATTTACTGAGCATCGTTGAGTCACGGCGCTTTTTCATTGATCAAAATCAGACACAAAATTTTGACTATAACTCTTAAATACATTTACTCAACTTGCAAGATGAATTTAGAGATTTCGATACAGATAGCGCAATAAGTGCAATTAAACGGAAAAAAAATTGGCACAAAATTATTTAATGTATATAGAAAAGTACGATGAGAAGTAAAATGGATTAGTTTTAACGCTAAACAAATATATTCGGAATGAAACACATCTGGTATTGGGATAATAGTTTTTGTTAAACGGAGCGTTGAGACCAGGGACTTAAGCAATTTGCGGTTTAAGCCGTTTAAGCTTATTGTTTATCTTGAAATGGAAAAAGCATTATGATAAGACGCAGATAGCACACAGTGAAATGAAACAGCAGAGAATAGAAATCTAGAATTTGTGTATGTAATTTTTTAGTTAAATTACATATTATTAAAGTCTATCGATTATTGTCTGATTTCGAAATTGATGAATTAGCACCATTACTAACATAAAACGCGCGCGGCGATATGATTTGCAGTCTTTTTGTTTAAGGCAATTATTACATTAATGTATTTTAAACTGAGTAAGTAAGTACTTGTCATGTCTTGAAGGTAAAAGACGAAAGTTATTTAGTATAATTTCTTAGGTATAATATGTCATTGTTATCGTTTATTTAATAAAACGTTGAGCAATCTCGTAGCGTAATTATCTTAAGGAGTATATTTTAGATTATTTCAGATACGAACAATATTGTTACTCTGAAATTAAAAATACACATTTTTAGCTTCAATAATGAGCTTCACCCCATAATATATATGTATATTTACAATATCGTTTTTTTTTTAATGCTAAAGCCAAACTCGAGTCTAAAGAATTACTTAATCTTATTTTACTTTCCCGCTTAAACAGCGTCACAGATAATGCACCACTTTTTTTTTTCAATAAAGGCGTAATCGAACACTTTCTCTGCAAGTAGGTTATCGTTTGCCTTTTAATTCTGTTTTTTTTTAATGGTCACCTCTCAGTAATTCCATAAGGAGGTTGAAGCTCTGTCCGTCGCCATCTTTATTCTTGTTGGCGGGATTTAACATTTCTTTACCGACTTGCATGAAGAACTGTAACAATTAAACGGATATTTAAAAAAAGGCTTTATAGGTACGGCCGAAAAAGTTTGTGCAGAGATTCGGGTACCACTTAAAAAATAAAATACTGTTATGACTGTATGTCCAATGGTACTAATTGGGTCATCAGACCGGCCGTCCCAAGTTCACTCCCATCCGGAAACTCCAAGCTACCTAGTGGGAGGAAACAGTGCAAGACCACAGGGAATGGCGTCTATCGAATCCAGTTTGGGTCACTGCACTAAGGCAGTAAGTAGTATTAGTACTGACTTTATGATCAAGGAATACTTCCACTTCCAAAAAAATCAAAGAACCAGGTTAATTGTTTTTATTATATTGTTACGCCGGTAAGAGTAACGCCATCTATCGCCGAATAGTCGAACGAATATCGAAGGACCTAGTCGCACCTAGAACGCTCGAGAAGTACAACACCATCTATTGTCAGATAGCGGGAACTACTACTAAAAATGTGTGGAATATTCTCGATAATTCCAGGGGTGAGGTATCTGCTATAAAAGCGTTGTAGAGATGGCACGCAGGCAGTCAGTAATCGGAACTACTCGAGGCGAAACAGCGAACGGATTACTTGAAGCGACGCGGAAGAAGCAAATTGAGAGTTTTAAACTGTTTGTTGTGTGTTTTAAGTGTTCTAAGTGTTGAATACAGTTTTAACTTGTAATTCGATAGAATTTTCGATAGAACTGTGAATATGGACATATTATATTATAACATACTGTAATACGAAAAGATCGTCACCTGACATGTTCTCTGCAGTTCCGGAATCCGGAGCAAGAGTTCACCAAACTTAGCGGGTGTTCCGGGCGAATGAGTCGCTATGTAAGCTTGCAGGGCTGCCAAAGCTTTCTCTTGCGAGGCTCGAACTTTTTCGGACTCGCGTAGCTCAGGCGCGTCTGTAAGATGTCGTTTGAACAATATTATAAAATTTAGTAGATAATTCGGGAGCAGTCCTCTATTTTGGCAAAATCCAATAAACACTAATTGTAAATTCAAACATAATGAATAGACTTTTGCTTGTTCGAAGTATAGCAGTAGATAAAGTACATAAAGCATTTCTTTTAAAAAAAAAACAATAATCCACAGCCCTATCGTTGGTTATATCAAGGTTGTCACGTTAAATGCGGTGATTCCGCAACTCACGCGACGCGATAATTCAAATCGACAAACTGGACAAAAATGGGCCTTAATGAATTTTCGGAACTAATTTCATCCTAGCAATATGAAAGTTTTTAATATAAACATTCTTACCTGAAGTCAATAGAACGATGACTTTAAGAGCAACGTATTCGTATCTGTCGACGCGTAGCCTCCTCAAGTGATCAGTAAAGCTCAGCATCCGTTCTATACACGGCGTCAAACCGAGTCTGGGAGAAGACATAGAATTTCTTAGGTATATTCTGGCAACTTTTGTTTCATTGCTAAGGTGAATGGACGAGCTCACGGCCTACCTGATGCTAAGTGGTTACCGGAGCCCGTAGACATCTACAGCGTAATTGCCGCCACCAACCTTGACATATGAGTTCTAAGGTCTCAGTATAGTTACAACGGCTGTCCCACCGTTCAAACCGAAGCGCAGTACTGCTTCACGGCAGAAACAGGCAGGATGGTGGTACCTACCCGTGCGGACTCACAAGTCGTCCCACCACCAGTAAAAAACTTATCTAATATTGGACTGAGTGGACGGGGCCTCCGATATTTCCACTCACAAAGACCTTAAATCAAGCCCTTGAACCCCTGAACCTTACTCAAAGACCTTTCGCGTGAATTTTGCGATTTCGTTGGGAGACACGACAGACTGTGTATACATCTACGAGTTATATAAGGTCTAAAAATTTCGAAGTCGAACAGAAGATATGCTTCTTCGCATACATCATCATCATCATCATCAGCCTTTATCTGCCCACTGCTGGACATAGGCCTTCCCCAATGCCTTCCACATAATGCGGTCCTCCGCCTTCCGCATCCAACGACTTCCCGCCGTGCGTACTAAGTCGTCAGTCCACCTGGTTGGAGGACGCCCCACGCTCCTTGTACCCATCCGTGGCATACGCGAAAACAGAATTCATTTGCTGATCTTAAATCCTGGTTCTATAACTTACAATGTGATATAAAGTGTGTAAAAAGCCATCTCCATATCATGGCTTGCGGTTTCCTTAGGCCCAATATTAAGATGTTCTAAGATAAGGTGGTAATTGGTTTATTTTACGCACTTGGCACTTTGATGTAGAGTGATGCCTCTACCGCCTCCGACTCTCACTTCACCCGGGGTGCTGACACCGCGGTAGCAGCAAGAAAGCACAAGCAGCTCGCACCAACTGTTGATCAGCAGGCAGATTTGGTCGTCGATCTAAAAAATTAACGTACTCATCTTCAGTCACTTATATACTACTAACGAATCAAATAAAACTAAATGTAGAAATTAATATGTTTACATACAATTATATAATATTTTGATTACAATAAATCTATAGCCGAAATCACGACTTAAATTGTAATACATGGGCATGCCGTATGTGGTATATATTCAATATAAGTGTGGATATAGACAAATTCCAAAACTTCACCCTCTCGGTGGAAGAACTTCCCTGTGTCGTATTCCCCCAAACATATGTCTAATGTATAAACAAAATATTTGTGTTATAATTTTATACTTCATTTGCTTTTAATAAGATTCCTCATTATTTTTTTAGGATGGAGGGATTACTGGTGTCTTTAGGGCCTTTTCAGTTTCACCAGGTACAGAGCAAGCGCGGGCTCAGCCCGGAGGAACGAGGATTTAATAACAACTGCTCGAGCGCTTCCAAAGAAAAGTTAATAGCTCGGAGGCAGCAGCTTCGCGAATGCATCTGCTACCGGATCGAAATCGCGACCCGCTGAGAATATCAGGCGAGAAACTCAGCGGGCTGATTATGGTTACTGCTCCTAGTGCTAAAGCTGCAGCCGTCTAATAAGTATTATTGTATCAGTGGATCGGTTGGACTTAGTAAATTGATCCAACAGAAAACCTTGCGGTGCAAGGACACCGAATCGACTCGATTTCTACTATAACGAATTGTGATTAATAAAAGTGGATGGGTACTGTGTTTACACAAATGTTTGACGCCACGTACCATCGGGCGTCTTTACGAGATACTCATTTTATTTCAACTTTCGTCCAAAGATGACGATATCGTCGAAAAAGAAATTAAAATATGTAGCTATATTTGCTATTATAGCGGGTGCAATAGCAGGACCGGTAATTTATTATGTGGTAACATTCGAGAGCTTTCCCCAAGTAAAAACAAAATTAGGAACAATTGTCGGCTTATACGCGAGCGACGGTAACTACAATATGTACATGGGTGTCCCTTACGCTGTGGTTAATAAATCTAATCCGTTTGGGGTGAGTACATTTTTAGTGACTTTTTTCAACTACATTGTGGTCTTTGACAGGCGAAGAAGCCGTCTTTAATATCGTTAAATTACTAATCTTTGTTTGTTTTTAGAGCTTGCGTGTTCCTTTTATCTTTACTTGTTGCAGTCATGTGATTAGCACTGTTTTGTTTTGTTGCCTATAACATTCCATTTTTTTATTATTTCACAGGACTCTCAACCCTACCCGAAATTTATAGATTCGCTGAAAGCAGATAATGACTCTAGAATGTGCCCGCAAGTAGATCAATATAATAATACGCTAATTGGTACTTTAGATTGTTTGAATTTGAACATTTATGTCCCAATTTCGGACAAGATCAGTAAAGAAATCAAACTGCCAGTATTAGTGTTTATACATGACAGTTGGTACGATTTCGGATCTAGCGGAAGATATGTTTATGGTCCGAAATATTTGATGAAGCATGAAATTATTTTGGTGACGATTAATTTCCGCCTAGGGCCTTATGGGTTCTTGTGTGTAGACACACCAGAAGTATCCGGTAACCAAGGGCTTAAAGATCAAATTCTAGCTTTACGTTGGGTTAAAGAAAATATCGATGCTTTTGGTGGAGACCCTGGAAAAGTTACGCTGGCTGGCATCGGCACAGGAGGCGAAAATGTCCTCATGCATGTACTTTATGGCAACAAAGATTTATTCAGTAAGGTCATAATAGACAGTGGATTGACACTTCCAACATTGGTGATGGCTGAAACAGATTCGACAATACCATTCCGATTGGCCCAAGATCTTGGTTTTATTGCGTACCACGTAAAAGAAGCAATTAATTTTTTAGCTACTCAAGATAGTCGTAGAGTTATACGATCATCATATAAATATGACTTTAGATATAAGCCCTGCATTGAAAACAATGCCACTGGAGTGAACACATTCGCTACAAAACATATGTCGCAAATAAACAGAATTCGAGATATAAACAAAATAAAGTTTATGATTGGCCAAACTAATAATGAAAGACTATACAAATACTCAGATACTGTCTTCGATAGTTCTGAATATCGTAATATATTCGAGGATGAGTTATACGATTTGTTTAATTTTGAGGCTGACAAGTTGATGAGAATGGAAAAGTACGTGCGACATTTTTACATCGGTAACGAAGATATTACGGATGAAGTCAAACCAAATCTAATTCATTTCTTTAATGACTTGTATCACAATCATCCAACGAAAAGGACGATTAATAAATTTATTGAAAGCGGAGCGAACATTATTTATTACAGCATATTTTCTTACGTAGGAGGAAGAAATTACATGAGGAACTTTTACAGCATCAACGACACATACCCAAACGCAACGAGAGCTGACCAAATCGGGTATTTATTTGACGTGTCTTACATGAATAGCAACGTGACCGAAAATGATCGACTTGTAATTGATCGTATGACCACTCTGTGGGCAAATTTTGTGAAATATGGGTATGTTGATAGTCATTTTAGTATTTTCTTTGTTATTCATAGACATAGCTACAACTATTTTCAGGGTTTAATCTCGCGTTTTTTTACTGTCATTACATTCTCTGCGACGCTTCGATGACTTTACAGCTTACGTGGTCTCGGATGACTAAGGTGTCATTCAAGGACTACACTATATTTAAGTGCAGAAATTGAATATTCTTCGTGTGCAGAAAAAGTGTAATTATTAATACAATAAAAAACCCGAAGTTAAACCGTTAAAGAAAGTTTTTATAAAGTCTATTTTATATCGCAATTATACTTGTAATAAATACATCGAGTATTCTGTTAGTTTTCCTCATATTGTAAATGAAAAAAAAACTATATTCGCCCATTGGTTAGGTAATAAAAAAAAATATGTTACAAAATTAGACAAATGTGTATTAAAGCGAGATTTAAAAGTTCTAATATTATTATTTTTCAGCAATCCAACTCCTGATATATCAGATATTCTACCAGTGAAATGGGAAACAGTTACTAACAAGTCCCTAGCGTATTACGACATCAACAAAAATGTTACGAGCGAAGTAAGACCGTACCACGACAGAATGGCGTTTTGGGATCTCTTCTACAAATCCAATGGAATATTACAGAGATCTATTAGGGCGAAATAAAAAAAAAAATTATTTCATTCGTATGTTTTAAAAATAGAATTGGGTGTAAATAAGCAAACCTTACATATAAAGTATATGTTAAAACAAAACTGCATAGTCCTCGAAGTACTTTTTCGAAAAGCGTGTTTAAATGTCTCTTTTATTTATATTAAGTTGTTTTACTGTTTGATTAGGATTTAAATATCTTCAAACACTGTACGAAATTTATATGAATTTGTTTTGTTTGCATATTATTGTTGTTGAGTACAGAGAAATGTCATTTTATTATTTTACTACCTGCTACCATTTTTACGGAGTTTAATTAGTAGCTGTTTCGCTCAAAAGAGCCAATTTAGACACGAACAATCATATGGCTTTGGAAAGATATTCGTTACTAGTAAGATTGAGGGGGAAAAGCCACGAGGATAAAATCAGATTCTTATCAATCGTGACACTCTTGACAGAGTGGTCGTGATCGTCAGGTAGTGTTGGAGGGAGCAGACTTGACGCAACTGACAATATTCTCGCCATCACGCCTAAGGCCCCCTACTGCACTCATTCAGGGAATCTCCTATTGTAGTTTGAAGTTGGTCGATTCACCGCATTGGCGACCTCCAACACTACTCGCATGGTCTTGCACCGTCCACTTTTTCCTTTACGACGAGGCTCTCCACAGACCGGCCATCTCATGTCCGAAAAAGTGTACATCCGAGACTGTACTTATTACATACAGCCCCAAAATCATGGAGTCGCGCATGTAGCCGAAAATATACCTGCAAAGCTTAACATTGTCCGTGAGAAAGAGTTCCTTGGAGAGGATAACGTCCTATAATTAAGCTAAATAATTCCTTACATAGCATTGAATACATTGCTCATCCAAAGCTAAGATTGGAACGCAGTAATGTTTTCACAAAGACATATCAATAAAAGGTACCATTTAGTTTGGAAACATAAAACGAGAACATTTCTGGGTATTTTTTTTATGTATGTAAGTATTTTTAGAAGGTTTAGTTACTAAAATACATTGATTGTACTAAACTTTAGTAATTAAACTAACATACAAAAGCACAGCGGGGAAATTCTAGTGCAACAAAAAAGGAGAAGAATTAATTCTAAAGTTTGATAGGGACAATAAATTATTTCTGGAAATAAATTAGTGAACTGAATAATGAATGTTAGTTTTGTCGTCTTAAGTAGTTTTGATGATAGAAAAATGTATAGTACTGATAGGCTAACCAATAGGTTACATCTGCATGTATGTCTAGTAGACTCTCTATATCTTCCTCGTATCTGCCTTGTATCTTATCTCGTATATAAATATAAATAAATGTTGGCACGTATATGTGTATGCTCGTCTTCTACGCGTTCCTAAACCATTAAGTAGTCATTCAACTTCTCTCCTCGGTGTTTCCTGAGCGCCATAATAAGTATTTCTTCAAACAAGTTAGGCATTGGTTTAGCTGTACTTCTGACTTTGCTGACGTCCATGAGCGACGATAACAAATAACCATCAGTTGGGCCGTATGCTTGTCTACCTACAAGGGCAATAATAAGGTGATGCGCGAGTGATTTCAAGAAATCTGTGACTTCATACAACTATCAATATTCGCAACAGAGCTGACCGAATTTCACTAGTTAGTGGGGAAAACAAAACAATGATTCCTTTAATGATGGACCACTATAGATTTAGGTATGCTTTGTTGTAACAGGTGTTTTTTTTTTAATTTCAGCTAAATTATAATTCGCTGTAAAATATGTATCATGTTTCATTTGTTACAATATCAGTAAAGGGAAATGGTGTACGAAAGATTTACAGAATATTTTATTGTTTTATTAATTTTTGCATTATCTTTCACTAGTACTAGTGAAAGCATAATTGTTAAGAGTAAAGTTGGTCTTATAAGAGGACTGAGAGCGCTTGATGGAAACTATTCGATGTATCTTGGGATACCGTACGCCAGAGTCAACGAATCTAATCCGTTCGGGGTAAGCATGTCACTTACTATTATAAGTATTTAAAAATGGCTGGTGGGAGCAAATTAATAAAATTTTACTTTTACACTTCATCAGGAGTCTCTAGCTTACCCTCATTTTGAAACGGAATTTGAAGCATTTAATGATACAGCAATTTGTCCACAACAAGAAGAGTTCAATTTAACTATAGTCGGGAATTTAGATTGTCTGCATTTGAATATTTATGTGCCGGACGCTGTGGCAAAGGCAACGAAACTACCAGTACTCGTGAACATCTTTGGGGGACAGGCTAGAATTGGTTTCGCGGGAAGATATATTTACGGGCCAAAATATTTGGTGGAGCATGACATAATTTTCATAACATTTAACTATAGAGTCGGACCCTATGGTTTTTTTTGTCTTTCCACACCGGAGGTTTCAGGCAATCAAGGCTATAAGGATCAGGTGAAAGCTTTAAGATGGATAAGAGACAATATTGAAGCATTTGGAGGAGATTCAAATAAAATAACTGTAAGTGGTCACAGCTCCGGAGCTACAAGTTTAGATTATATTGTGCATACTTTAAATGACGAAAACCTATTTGACAAAATAATTCTGCAAAGCGGCAATGCATATAGTGCTGCAATAGAAATCCGTGAACCTGATGATGGTTTGCCGATTAAACTAGCAAATAAACTTGGCTATAACGCAAGCAGTCTAGACGATGCTCTACATTACCTCACAATCACCGATCCAAAATTAGTGATCAATGCATCTGTGAGTCTCGATCCACTTTACAGCACTTGTCTGGAAAATACATCAGACGACATTCAAAAGATTCCACCGGATTATCCCATCAATTTAAAATTGCCAATGATTACGAATTTGTCAATTTTGATTGGGAACACAAATGCAGAAACGATCTATTTTTTCGATCCTTTGTCATCTGATGATATAAAGAAACTTGATCTTTTCAAACACCACCTGAATCTCGATCTTAAAGACGAGGTGTACATGAAAGAAATGGAAGATATCGTCTATCAATTTTATTTTGGAGAAACTGAACAATCTCTGTTAAGTAAAAATGAGGCAATGAAATTTTCAGCAGATTTTTACTATATTTATCCGTCCAAAATAACATTGAAAAAGTATTTAGAAGCCGGTGCTAAAAACGTGTATTATTCTATATTTTCGTACGACGGTGGTAGAAATTTTGTTAAATACAGAGCTCACATATCTAGACCGGGCGCTAGTCATGCCGACGAACAAGGATATCTTTATGACATGTCTATATTTAACACTACTCTTTCCGAAAATGATGCACTAATGATTAAACGCATGACGACACTTTGGACAAATTTCGTCAAATACGGGTAAGGAATTACATAAATAAAATAGAAATAATATTAGTAGTATTTTAAATGAAAATTTAATTAGTGTTTGCCCTTTTTTTATTGCGCTTGCAGGCAGAGACGGGCATACGGCCCATCTAAAGGTGAGTGGTTACCTTCGCCCATGGACTTCAGGAATCCAGAGGCAGAGCCAAGCCGCTGTCTACAGAGCCAAGCCACTACCTACCGCTGCCTTTGGGTAAGGCTGCAAACGTGTGCGGTTTCGTACCACCAACCAAAAGATTTCTGTTGTGATTGACGGAAAGGACGTTTTTGTTCGCCTTTCTTCGAGCGAAAGGATTTCGATAAAGATCAACAATGATGATAAACTAAATTCAATTACGATAAAAATGTTATTGTATACATACAATTTGGAGATATCAACATTATAGTAATTTTTAATATGTGGCCCCATAAACACAATCCAGATCTCCTGTGGGTCGGGATATGATGGTAGATTCTGCGAAGTAATGCTGTCGCTGGAGCTAGGATTCCATGTTCCCTCAGGTTAAGTCCGTGAGCTCAACTAACCCCCTGCGCGCTGTTAGAATTGCCCCTTAAAGCTACCAGCGATCGCGATTTTGTCGTAATATTTATCCCATTAATGAGCATACTCTAATCTGCTGCCAACACTTTACCTGAGTCGATAAGCATGACAATGCGAAAGCCGTCTTGATACATAATGTCCTAAGTATCAATTGTATTGTATGACCTCTACCGCGGCAGAAATAAGGATGGTCCATCCTACACGTGAAGACTATATATAATGAAAATTATATATAATTCCTGGGGCTCAAAAAGGGCTTAAATATGAGGAGGGG
Organism: Bombyx mori; assembly: GCF_030269925.1. Lineage (NCBI taxonomy): Eukaryota > Metazoa > Arthropoda > Insecta > Lepidoptera > Bombycidae > Bombyx > Bombyx mori. Next base: position 3,567,799 of record NC_085121.1, read on the forward strand.
CCTCAGTGTTTCCCTACTATATACATTTGTACATAACCACAGTTCACTTGATCGATGTTTAAATAGATATTAAACAATAAGCAGTGGGCCGGTTGGACCATCAGTATTTCAAATTTTCAGGAGCGACACAATGAACCGTTAATAGCTTCGAAAGTTCAGTATTAAAAACTAAAACATTGAAGACTGTAACAAAAATCTACGTAGCATAAGTACAATGATTTTTGAACCCACAGGAATCCAACACCCGCAACTACAGAGCTCTTACCCTTGCAATGGTTACCGTATCATCAGAGCACCGAGTTGTATATGAACATTGATCTGGAGATGAGCTTGAGAACGGGACCGTACTTTAGGAGAATGGCGTTTTGGGATTTATTCTTCGATATAAACGAAAAATTCATTAAGGGAGTGAAATGAGTGACTTCCAAAAATGTGATGAACTTAGTATACAACTTGACAGAGAGAGAAGAGAATTTGACAAGACTATATTCTCAACATTCGCGTTTTATTTTAGTATAACAACTATTACGTGTGACTCTTCCACAATGTTATCGGAGATTTCATAACAACATAATCGATTTGTGGATTTCCAAAGTTAAATCCATCCGAATAAATGACTCACAAAATATATTATCTTAAACTGTTTACCCAGGTGATGTGACATTAAAATGTTTAATTAAACATGCGATTACAATTTATTACATAAATAATGGCCGGAATTTTTTGTTAGTTACAGTGAAATACGACCAGTATTATGTGTAAGTTAGAGTATTTTAAATATTTCTTAGTTTTCATCATTTAGATAAAAACGATATTCATTCGACATTTTCAAATAGATTTTTTTCGGTTTTCACGAGTCCCAAACATTATTAAATGTAATTCTATAGTTAAGCTCGAGTTTTTATTGCCATTACTACGAAAACTGTAAAATATTCGACACTACGGAAATAATATGATATTAAGAAAGGCAATAATATAGTTTTAATCTTTAATATTTCTTCTGTGCGTGTGTTTGTCACTGAACTCCTCTTAAACGGCTGGACCGATATGGATGATTTTTTTTTTATATGCATTTGGGTGGCACCCTGGATGGTTTAGATTCACAAATCAGCTTGGCAAATGGCGCTGCAGTCGGTATATAGATTATTTATCTTTCCTAGAAATAATTTATATGGCAAAACAACGTTTGCCGGGTCAGATAGTTACATTATAAATAAATAAATTTGAAAGCGTTTTGTGGAAATAATTCAGCAAATTTGACCCACCGAGCGTCCCGTATTACCAGAATCCACAGACCTCACCCACGAGACATGAGGCCGATCTCTCAATGACTCACAGTATATAGGTACCTACTATCCCATGTAATCAAACTGATAAGCAGGAGTACTTCTCAGCTGAAAGAGTACAGAGTACATTATCGGGTATCACGGACTCAAAACTCACCGAAATGTTCTTGAAAAGCGGTAAACTCTTGCACCATTTCACGATTTTGTATAATCTGTGGTCGGCTATGTTGCATAGATCGGCTAAAAAGTCCGGGTTCGAATTCTGCGCGGTGATGCCGCTCGCCGCGAGTAGGGGGTTCGCGGAGGGGCTCCCCGGCGAACTACCGAGCCGGTTCAGTTCGGATTCGTTGTATTGCCACAAGTGTTCCACATCCATTATTTCCTGTGAACAAACAAGTCTATAATTGAAGACTTTTTGGCGAGAACGCGAGGATTGAAAGTGTGTGATCTGTTTTATTTTGTCTATTTAGCATTTTTGCAGTTTTAAATATGTAATAACGGTGGTTTATTATAACTGTTAATTATCTGTGAAAGTGCACAAATGTGGTAAAATGAAACAAAGCCACTGGACGTGGATTCTCGGGATCCTCTAAAAAATCCACTGAAAAAATTTCAGTAAATGACCACCATTTTACTAAGATTATATTACATTCCATATCATCTCATTTCATTTAATTCCATCCCAGTTTATTAATGTCTCAAATTAATCATCTTCATTTCACTCCATATTATCATTTTTCATAACAATAAGAATATAAATTAAAATAAGACATGACTTAAAGGTCTTAGTTACCAGGTCATACAATCCCTTAAAATATATATATATTTTATATATAAGACTTTTTGGCGGGAACGCGAGGAGTGAAGTTGTGTGATTTGTTTTATTTTGTCTATTTAGTGTTTCTACGGGTTTAAATGTGTAATAATGGTGGTTTATTAACTGTTTAATATCTGTGAAAGTGCACGAATGTGGGAAAATGAAACAAAGCCGTTCGACGTAACTTCTCGGGATCCTCCAAAAAGTCCATTGAAAAAATCTCAATAAACGACCACCATTTTACTGATCCCATATCATCTCATTCCATTTAATTTAATTTCATCCCAGTTGATTAATGTCTCAAATTCTTCATTTCACTCCATTTCATAATTTTTCATAAAAATACCCATATCATAATTATCATCTCATCTCATTTCAATTCATTTCATGCCATGCCATGTTTCATATTAAATTAATCAGCTTCATTTCATTTCATAATATCATATTTCATAAAAAAATCTATAAAAGGCTAGGCTGTATCGTGTGATACCTTTGCCTTTCCATTTGGAAAAATAAAACTACTACTACTTTATATATAATTGAAGACATGAGTGGATGAAGGGGTTAAGTACCATTTTTAAAATTTTTGAGTTTTTACATTGAATGAAGGTGTTATGTGCCTATAGACCATATTATACCTTAAAACTCCGGGTTTAAAGGCTATTTTTAGCAATTGCATGTGATGAAGGAGTTATGTACGAAGAAAAAATACAAGTAAGAAAAGTTTGTTGCCCGTTTTCTCAAAATTAACAGATTGTATCATATCCCCTTCATCCACTCATGTCTTCAATTGTCATTGAGGTTCTGTATGATTATGGAGGGTAGAAGTAAGGAGCATCATCTCAAGGTTTAAAAAGTTTTCGCGGAAAGGGAGCCAATTAAGATGGCGCCATAGTAGCAAATGGAAAGATTTAAAAGTAGCGCAATAAACTACCACTTCACTGCAATCCAGTACACTTCAGGCTGTTAAAAACTGCTATACTCATGTGAATTATATGTGTGAGTTAGGTCCGATGTGTATTTAAATATATATACTATATACACATGAAATAGAGATGGATGTATATATGTGCGTTTTTGTTTTACCTACGTTTAATATATTATATGTTTTTGTATTGTTGGTTTCCCAAATAAATCAATATCGTTTCCACTTCCTACACCAGCGATATTTCAATGAGTCTTCCACCAATAACTTACTGTTTACAATGGACACCTTTTCATTTTGTCCCCTATACAAGATAGTGCCCCTTACCTCTACCCTCCACATAAATGATAAATCTACCGGATTATCGCAGCCCCTTGACAAGAAATCGAGATTGCCGACATCGCATAATGTGCTTTATGACGACACGCGATAGAGTTCATTATAATAAACCAAAGAAAAACATTAAAAATCAGTACATTACACTACGTATAATACTAGTAGTACTACGTTGATAGCTGATAGTTATCTATATATTAATACGTGAAGCAAAAACTTTGTATCCCTTTTTACGAAAATTGCGGGGACGGAGGAGTATGAAATTTTCCACACTTATAGATAATATAGAGAAGAAGTGCACAATGCTAATATTTTTTTAAATAATACATAAAAGATACATGAAATCAATAAAGAAAACATCACACACTACAGACCATGTATTTGACGCACACACGCATGCATACTATTTATTGTCAAACTTTTGTTCTTGACGTCTGTTGTCAAATTGAGAATAGATTAAATATTGTTTGTCTTTGTTAATATTTTTCATAGTGTAGTCTCGACGAAATTTGTGATTATAGAAGTATAAAATACAATCATAATAGTGTACAAACTTACAATTCCAATTAATTATAGTCGAATTTCGACTACTGCTGAACCACTAGTTTTTTATAAATGTATCTCCAATTGATTACATGGTTTATGCAGACATGTTTATAAGGACGATGTTTAAATACAAATATTGACTTCAATCGATTCATCACGCAATTGAATATTGATAATTTCATAAACTTACCTGTAGTAAAGGTGGAATGTCGGGCGTCACTCGGCTGTTGCTGGACTCTCCTCGACTGTATGATCCAGGACCGTTGACCTGGGTGACGGAAATGAAAATTGAAAACCTTGATTTTACTCGGATTAGTACAACCCATCTTTTTTTTTGTTGCCTATGTAAGCAGACGAGCATACGGCCCACCTGATGGTGAGTAGTTAACGTCGCCCATGGACGTCAGCAATGCCAGGGGCAGAGCCAAGCCGCTGCCTACCGTTAGGTACTCTACACAAGTCTCGATTGAAAAAGGACATGTCATAGCGCTCGGGAAACGCCGCTGAGGGAACTGATTCCAAAGCCGGACAGTACGTGGTAGAAAAGATCTCTGGAAACGCACTGTGGATGAATACAGTAGCTTTTTTTTTTTTAATTGCTTAGGTGGGTGGAGAGCTCACGGCCCGCCTGGTGTTAAGTGGTTACCGGAGCCAATAAACATCTACAACGTAAATGCGCCACCCACCTTGAAATATAAGTTCTAAGGTCTCAGTATATTTACAACGGCTGCTCCACCCTTCAAACCGAAACACATTACTGCTTCACGGTAGAAATAGGCAGGGTGGTGGTACCTACCGGTGCGGACTTACAAGAGGTCCTGCCACCAGTAATTACGCAATATTTTTTTTCAGATTTGATTTTTATTACACGATGATTATTCCTTCACGGTGGAAGTCAATCGTGAACATTTATTAAGTACGCATTTCATTAGAAAAATTGGTACCCGCCTGCGGGATTCGAACACCGTTGCATCGCTAGACACAAATGCACCGGACGTCTTATCCTTTAGGCCACGACGACTTCTGAAAATGACTAATTGTTACGGTCCGGTACTGAGCTGCTGATACAACACTTACGCAGTTGAGGCTGGTGGCGTGCCTCAGCGTGGGGGACACGTGCGCGGACAGCAGCGAGCCCGTTGAGGCCGCGCCCGACAGCGGATACGAACACTGATACGTCGATCTTCCACCCCTCGTCCGATCCTCTCGTATTGCTAACAGAAAGAACAGTTTTATAACAACTGACAGACTTCAAAATAGTACTAGACTAAAGAGCTGTATCTATACTAATATATAAATCTACAGTGGTTTTTACGGATGTTCCGTTATAACTACTGAACCGTGCATCCGATTGACTTGAAACTTGGTATCCATGTAGAAAATACATGTACTTAATGGATACGCTAATATTATATGAATGTCGGACTTCCTACACCAGTTGCGGGGGCGTTAATGATGAGAATCTTTGTGGGTGTGAGAAATACTAATGTTAATTTTAAATGCCCAGCGAAGCGGACGGGTACAGCTAGTATAATTATAACTTTAATTAATATAAAATAAAGAAATGGAAATACTATAAATTTATAATTATTTAATTTTTGATTTTTTAAATTATTAAAATGAATGTAAATAAAACAATTGTTTATAACACTATTCATTCCCAAGATCGGGCGGCGTTGGAATCTCACCTTCCAACTTCATTCCGCAGCCGAGGCACTTGTCGAACCGGCACGCGGGACACTTCTTCCTGGTCGCGACGGTGACCGGACAGTTGCCGCCGCGCAGACACATGTAGTTCTTCCGATTCTGTACGGTCCGCTTGAAGAAGCCCTTGCAGGATTCACACGAGAAGATTCCGTAGTGGAAGCCGCTTATTTTGTCGCCGCAGATTGGGCACGGGCTGTATAGGATTAAACAATTGAATACATGAGCGGATGAAGGGGATATTTTGAGAAAATCAGGATAGAGACTATTCGTGACAGGAAATATCGAGGGAAAGAGACCGCGCGGGCTCAGTCCGACAAGGTGGTTCGACCAAATCCGCACCACACTAGGGATCCCATTCCACGAAGCCCTTCATGCGGCCAATGATCGGAGGCGCTGGAGTGACATTGCAAAAAGTAAAATCCTGTCAAAATATGATAGACACGACCCTCAGCAGTGAGGAAACGACACGAGGAGGATTATTGCGATGCACTGCTCTTGCTAGGGTCAGTGTTAGCAATACTCCGGTTTGAGCCACGTGAGCTCACCTATTAGTTAAGGTTACGCTGATATAGCCTCTCAAGGCTATCAGCTTAGGCAGGAAAAAAAGGAGGATTGTTGCACTATCGTTTGTACTAATAATAGAGGTGACATTTGTCACGTACATCCTCGTCAATTAGTTGATGTTTCTGAATTGGTAATCGCTTTAATGGTACAACTAATTTAATACATAATTAAATAAAAGCGGGTAGGTGAAAATTAAAAAAAAATATAAAATACGACGTTTGCCTGCAACTTTATGTGCAGCGCGCATACAACCGTTAGGTATGCCTTTACAGACAATACTTTTCAATTACTGATCTAAGACTGACCTGTTAATCAGCTGTTGTCTGCTGATACCCTGGTGATGATGGAGTCTGTCGTCAGTCGGCTCGGTGTCGTCGTCGTGTGCGGGCGACAGAACACCGGCCGGTTCGCGATACATCACATGCGGATGTCGACCCTGCGCCAATAACATAAGATTCTATTTTAAATGTACAATGTGAAGAACAAGATTCAATTGACTGAAGATCTATTTAGCATCAGTAAGAGCTGTATTTTTTATTAAAAGAATCGTTCGACGAAACTATAGGTTTTTGGTTTTATGCTAGAAAGAGACACGGATATAACAAGATATGACGTCAAGGTTTAAAGTACGCCATGCTAATTCTAAATAAACAGTCGCTTTGCTACAGCGGGCGTATTTGAGTGAAAAGAACAATGCTTTTAATCCCATCTGAGAAGTTCGCTTGTTGCTGGGATATTTAAAAGCAGAATTCATAATTTACTTCGTTGGTAAGGAAGAACTATTTATTATTTATTTGTTTATTATTTATTTACTTATTAATTATTTATTTCATCATTTATTTAGAAATTCCACCCAAGTTATGATCAGGCGAGTGGCCATGTTTTTTAAGCTTCTCGCGATACTATTGTTGCCAGTGTCGAATTTATGAGCGGCCCCGTCATTTATATACTAGCGATGCCATTGTTGTCATTGTCGAATTTATGAGTGGCAACGCCATTTATATACCAGCGATGCCATTGTTGCCAGTGTCGAATTTATGAGTGGCCACGTCATTTATATACCAGTGTGAGGCAATAGTGATGTCATCGAAAGCGTGTTGCTATAATGTTTTTGGGTGATTTAAACCGGTACCTGCACTGGAGACTGTGTGGGCGAGAACTCGGAGCTATAGGAGTAACAAGAAGAGTGCGATGCGTCGCTGTTGTTGCGGGAAAGAGACGGCGTGTAATGTCGAGACGCTCTCGGACTCGCTGAAGGACTGCTGTATACGCTGTTGATAAACATTATATATAAGAGATCAGTCAATTGAATATAATAAAGGTCAATAATATTATTTTCAAATTTTTCGAGATAAATTTATATGAGTGTTTAGCTCCACTAATTTAAATACGGTTTAGTGGCGTACTCCGAATGTGTAGTACCATTTTCGTACCAATAGGTTATATTGTCGTCAACTGTCAAATGAATATTTTGAAAGTTTTCGCGGGAAATACGTAAGTCGAATTACTTTTTTATTATTTCGAACAAGAAAATTTAAACTAAATTACAATCCATCAACTCTCACTCTCTTTCTCTCTCTTTAACAACTATGTAATCAGTTAGTGCCGAACAATTATTAAATATACGAGGGCGGCACTGAAAATTTCGGGAACTAACGAAGTGACACAACATTACTATTTAAAAATGTATTTATTGCGTTTTGAAGTATTCTCCGCGAAATTTGACACATTTTTCCATACGATGGAACCAATCATTGAGGCAACCATTCCATTCGGAAGTTGGGATCTCCAAAATGGCCGTTTTGTAGGCGTCCACAGCTTCTTCAGATGATGAAAATCTCTGTCCACGCAATTTATTCTTTATTTTAGGGAAAGTATAGAAATCATTAGGGCTTAGGTCGGGGCTGTACGGCGGATGATCTAATAATTCTATGTTTTCTTGCTCTAAAAACTCTTTTGTCCTGTGCGCGGTGTGAGAACTCGCATTGTCGTGATGGAGGATGATGCGGCGGTTGCAGTTCTCTTTACGGAGTTCAGAAACGACCTGTGGCAAACAAATGCTAGCATACCATTCTGCATTAACCGTTCTTTGTCCCTCAAGAGGAATAGTCGTAACATGGCCGGTTTTGGAGACAAACGTGGCCACCATTTTTTTCGCAACACTCCGTGAACGAACAATTTTTGTTGGCTTTAACTCATTTTCGAACACCCAAACTCGTGACTGGTTTTTTGTTTCGGGTTCGTACGCGTATATCCAGGATTCGTCACCTGATACAATGTTGTATACAGCATTTGAGGATCCTGCTTGGAATCTTTCGAGAGTTCTGACGCACCAAGTAACGCGAGCCGCTTTTTGCTCTTCACAGAGCGAATGCGGTATCCATCGGGAAAACAACTTTTTTACACCTAATTGTTCATGCAAGATTCTTTGTATTTGACTCATGCCAATGTCTAAAGTTGCCTGAATTTCGCGGTATGTCACATGTCGATCTTCCTCAATCAGCTTACGCACAGCATCAACGTTTTCTTGAGTGACTGCAGTTTTTGGACGACCTTGACGGGGATCATCACTGAGCTTGACACGTCCACGTTGAAACTCAGCAAACCAGCGATAAATTGTGGTTTTGGATGGGGCTTCATCACCAAATGCAGAAATCATCCGGTCAACACACTGTTTTTGTGTTAAACCACTTCGAAAGTCATAATAAATCATCGCTCTTGAATTTTCTCGAGTCAATTCCATTTTCTCAACGACTAAACAAGTTTGACAAAACCTCGTGACAAGCCCGAGAATCTTTTTTTAAATAAATAAATGGTATTCGATTTTTAAAACCAAGGAGTTTTCAATTAAAAAGATTTTAATATGACAGGAACAGTGGAAATATTCCATTCCCGATACTTTTAGTGCAGCCTAGTACTACATTTACAAAATAAGCGTTCTATAAAAATAAAAAATTAAATCGCTTTAATCTGAATGTGTATGACAACCTCTGTACTATTTTTTAAAGCAATCACTTAATAAATCATACAACATAAATGCTAACATATTTATAATTATACTCAAATCAATAAAAAATCATTGATGTTCAACTACGATTTTAATGTTCTATATCGGTATCAATTAAGTTTTTTTTTATTGCTTAGATGGGTGGACGAGCTCACGGCCCAACTGGTGTTGAGTGGTTACCGGAGCCCATAGACATCTACAACGTAAATGCCGCCACCCACCTTGAGACACGAGTTCTAAGGTGTCACTTTTAACAGTACAACGGCTGCCCCACCATTCAAACTAAGGATGGTGGTACCTTCCCGCGCGGACTCACAAGAGGTCCTACCAGCAATAGATAGATGCTCCTTACTTCTACCCTCCATAATCATACAGAACCTCAATGACAATTGAAGACATGAGTGGATGAAGGGGATATGATACAATCTGTTAATTTTAAGAAAACGGGAAACAAACTTTTCTTACTTGTACTTTTTCTTCGTACATAACTCCTTCGTCACATGCAAATAGCCTATAAATCCGGAGTCTTAAGGTCTAATATGGTTTGGCCCGACAAAAACTATTTTGAATTACGTCACTTCGCCCCCAATCTGCTTTGGATGGGGGACAAAATGTTCCAGTTGTTTGCAATTCAGACAACAAAATGACGTCACTATTTATCTTACCTATGCGTATACATGGAATGCACAGCGGAGTCTGTACTTGCGCTCGACTGGACGCGAGGCAGCCGACCCAATAATGGAGACCCGTGAAGCGAGCCCATCAGCTTATCTATACCCACTGAGGGCTCGCATTTCAAATCTGAAAATTAATAACGATTTTATCTTAACATTAAAAAATTGAAGATTGCAGTACACGACCTATGGTATTAAATACAGATAATCCTACTATAACACGATATTTTACAGCACGGTTCCACTCTAACACGAAAAGAAGTTTTTTGTTTAAAATTATTTAGAAAATTACATTAAGCACTACGAGCACACAATATATGGGAATGACCATAGTTGAGACCTGGTGTTAAGTGGTTACTGGAGCCCATAGACATTTAAAACGTAAATGCGTCACCCAACTTGAGATTAGGTTCTAAGGACTCAGGTATAGTTACAACGGCTGCCCCACCCTTCAAACCGAAACGCATTACTGCTTCACGGCAGAAATAGGCAGAGCGGTGGTACCTACCCGCGGGGACTCACTTTTTTTTTTTTTTATTGCTTAGATGGATGGACGAGCTCACAGCCCACCTGGTGTTAAGTGGTTACTAGAGCCCATAGACATCTACAACGTAAATGCGCCACCCACTTCGAGATATAAGTTCTAAGATCTCAGTATAGTTACAACGGCTACCCCACTCTTCGAACCGAAACGCATTACTGCTTCACGGCGGAAATAGGCGGGGTGGTGGAACCTACCCGTGCGGACTCCCAAGAGGTCCTACCACCAGTGATTACGCAAATTAAAATATTGCGGGTTTGATTTTTATTACACGATGTTATTCCTTCTCCTGTCTGTTGTATTTGAGGAACAGAAGTCGTACCTGTTAGAATTTCCTTCTTGATGGTCAAATTCTGGACTTCCCCTATGGAAGTCTGCGCCATTACGGGCATTGTGCCCTGGTCGGACAGCGCTAGAGACTTGGCGCTGTTGGTCGGTGAAGACGGACGTCGTGCAAGCGAAAGAGACGCGTTGTCTGTCAGTACTGATATCTGTGGGGCGTAAAGGACTTTTGTTAATACAGGGTGTTTTTTTTTTGTTTATACGGTGTGTTTTTTATTATACAGGGTGGTTGTTTTTGTTATTTGCCTTTGTAAGTAGTGGTTACCGTCGCTCATGAACATCAGCAGTGGACAGGAGCACAAGCAAGCCGTTGCCTGCCTTTTGAGTTCATATCTTTTTTATTTATTTAATAAAATTAAAAATCAAGTCGCGCAAAAAATGTATAATCTTGAAGGGATCTAGGGGGTTACTGACAGCTCCCTCGCGGATCGCATAGCATCTATGTGTAGATAGGTAAAGACAAAAAAGTTTTTTTTTTGCTGCCGAATTTATTAAACGATTTCAGTGCTATCAATAAATAAACAATGGAAACAGTGATTTCCGACCTTGACATGAAAATTATGGAAATAAAATGAATCCGAATATTCCGCTGCAGTAGATACGGTCGAACTGATAGTCCTTAAACGACAAGTATATTTATGATGCGCGATTCAGTGAGCAAATAATGTTTACTACCGTGTTTAAATGAGGGTAGTTTATTCTCGTTTCGAGTTTGATTCTATTACTTTCATATAACTTAATAATAATTGAATTTTATTTTTTTTAAGCATTAGCCGGATACAGGGATCGGTACGTATGGCGCAGAACCGGACCGAGTGGAGAAGATTGACATACAGTCACGATCCTCAGCATTGAGGGAACGACCAGAAAGAAGACATGAACTTCTTCATCCGTTCATACGTTTATCTTTCATGTGCACGAATCAAACGAAATTTAAATATGTTGATATTGATCGATGGGTATTTGTTCTACATATGTACCGTATATGTACCGGCCAAATAACCAAGTTAAGCGCCTTATAAAACAACAAACACACATTACGTGCACGTGTACAAAACGTTTTCTACACGGAATATTACAGAAGGAGAACTTCTGTGCGAAGCACTTGTGAAAATTTGAAAACAAACTTTCGAACAACTAACTCCCTGTTTGGATTAGCTGTATTATTGAAAAACCTTGACCTAGTTGTAAACGGTGAAATTCGAATGTATTTTAGAAATCCGAGTAGAATTTAACGCTAATTAGTTAGAAGGGTTCCGTAAAGCTTCAAAAGTGGGCGTGGAAAACTTCAACCGCTGGAAACAATAGCAGCATTTATTTATTCTCGAAATTTGATGTTTTTGCATGATTTAAGTACAATTCACACTACCGTTTTGTGTTGGTGTGAATTTTTATACGTACGTAAACATCATCACATGGTTATCACAGAAAATAAAGTATTTTTTCATAATAACAATGCAGTGTGCTTAATGCGAATGCGAGTCTGTAGTGACAAACGCAGGGGCGCTGTTCCAACCCCATACAAACTTGAGTTAACTTTTACGAGTACGCGATAGAGAAGTTTATAGCACTCGCACTAAGCACAGAGAACCCCAAAAGATAATGCATAAAATGTATAAAAAAAAGATATTTAAGGCGGTAGCCATCATAGATATTTTGACAGACGTCTGAATGTCAGATGTTTTCAAGATAAAATTGCATATATACAAGTTCCGGACAACAACATTTGGGCCGTTGGTTTACCGGAGCGATTCCACCCGCTCGATGGAATATCTTTCCCGTGCCTTATGATAATCCTTTCCCTCCTGTATCAATATCTATTACGCATTTTTATACCTGTTTCACCGAATATTTACTGAAATTATTATATGAGTAACTGTTGAATCACATGAATCTATTTTTACGATAAATTTAGTAATTTCGAGCCCATTGAATGTTTTTTTTTGGACTAATAACGTGTTAGAAGTACGAAAAACGTAACCACTCAAGGAAAATCAGTATTGGACTAACACGAACAAACGGGAGACAGACCAAGGTTGAGCTCATACTAAAAACTCCTTTCCTATATTGATTCGATTGATTGTGCTCTCAATTTAATTTAAAATCATTATATTGATTATTTCAACCCCGAAGCAATAGTGATGTATTCTCTCTATCTCTGTCGCACGTCTTTAGTGACGGATTCCGGTGACGTCTTCACGGTATCAAAAAGTCAAACAGAAAAACTTACATAGAGCGATTCTGTTGCTGGATAGAACGACAGTCCAAATGATATTGATACATACATCTAGTTAAACGTAACTTAAAAATAAATAATAGTTTACAAAAAACTAACAAAATACGCTTTCATAGAAAATCCAACTAAAAAATGGAAACTAAATTTTAATTAATTTGAATTAAAAATAGTGTAAAAAAACTGCAACGTGGGGTGCATGGTATCAGTAGTTATAAATATTTATGAACAGATATGAGTAGAAGGGTTATTTTGATAATAAATACCCTGAAACCCCCCACGAAGCACCTGAAGCACCCCACGCTTTTTTACAATAAAATCATTTTTTCTTACATTATTTTTAATTAAATTTTTAAATTTTTTTTTTCTATTCTTAGTTGGATTTTCTATGAAAACATATTTTGTTAGTTTTTTAAACTATTGTTTCTTTTCATTTTTTAGTTGAATTTCAATTTTTTCAATTTTTTTTCCTTTTTTTTTTAAATATTGAATTGTCATCGGTCCTTAATAAGTATACCAAATTTCGAGTTAATCCGACGTTTTGAAGGGGGTCAAAATAATGTTCAAATATTCCGTTACAAACATACGTCTGAAGCTAATAAAAGCGTATTAATATCGTTAGCGCGATTGAAGTTTTTTTTTCTTTTTCAAATAACTTGTTCTTGGTATAAGTAGTGCTTCGGTTTCTAAACACTTACCCTATTCATACTGAGACTCCTCTGGTGGGGCTGCAGAGGTGCCGTATACTTGAGGTCCAACACGCGCTGATCGTCACGACTCTGGAAGCACTCGTTCTTCAGTGGTTCAGCCTTAATGGTCACGTTGCGGAGCGTATCAATGGAATCCCTTGACGATTGAAGGTCCAACGAATTGCTATTCTCGTCTGTAATTTAATACACAAAATAGTAGTAAAAAGTATTGATACTAAATTCGATTGCAGATTTAAAATTTTGACAATACACTAAAAGCTCCTTATTTGCGCTTTCTTAATTCGCGTTTTAAAAAATGCGACCCCCCACTATCTACATTTACGGATTATTTCAGCTTATTTTCTTATTCGCGGATCTAATCGGTACATACACATTGATAAAAATGATTCCAATATGTGATATCCAACCGAATATCCTTTGTAAACGCGTCGTCAAATGAATTAATAAAAAAGTTAAATAGGTCTTATTACGAGTTACTAAAGTACGTTTTTATTTGTCACCTAGGAACATAATATCCACTATAATCTCGTAAATGTATCTAAATTACCATTGCATATAGGCGGTTTCTGTATTCGCGGCATATTCACGGAACGTAATATTATAACCAGCGAATAAACAGTTCTTACTGTATAGATGAATCTATGGTAACTGTTATATGATTTAATTATATCCCTTGCGTTACATTTTCTGTGTGAGATAATTGAACTGGCAAATATTTTTACGATCTAATATGTTATCCGATTTTCGCGAGCCGTAGAAACATTAAAAACAACTTTTACTGTTTAATCTCGTTTTTTTACATTGTATTGTTTCCGAGCTTTAGAATACTTTAAAATTTTCTTGGTGACAGACGAATAGGGTGGTTGATATTCGTGGATATTTTAATATTCTTTTTTTTTTTATTGCTTAGATGTGTGGACGATCTCACAGCCCACCTGGTGTTAAGTGGTTACTGGAGCCCATATACATCTACAACGTAAATGCGCCACACACCTTGAGATATAAGTTCTAAGGTCTCAGTATAGTTACAGTATATTCTGCTAACTACCGTCTTAAAGTATTGTCTATAAAAACATTAAAGGTATTTCGCATTCTATGAAAGAATGAATGTACTTGTTGGCTCACATGGCTTTGTGATTTGTGATTTGGCTTGAATTGGTTTGAACGAACGAAATTTAAAAACGCGTCCGTTGATACCTACCCGTGCTCATAAGACACCCTACCGCCATTTCATTTTATCTTTATACCTACCTAACCACTGGTAGACACGAGAAGCTATTCCAGTTCTCTGACGCGAATCTTGAAAATTTGCAGGTAGATTTTTCTTATACGAGGTTATTCCTTCATTGTGGAAATAATCCATGAAAGCTTGTGTTGAGTACGTACATATTTTCTTAGAAAAAATACTAGGTACCGGCAAGATTTCAACACCAATATAGTTGAATCGCTTGATACGGGTAGACTAAGCGGCTTAATCACGGCCACGGCGGCGGTCACTACGATTTACTAAAGTATTACTATCCAACTGTTATAATTTAAGAAGGTTTGATGTTTTTGATGTTTTTGCCCGAAGTTGACGATAATTCTTCTTCTACAAAAGCCATCCTCGAACGATGGTCGCTGTTATGATGTTTTTTTCCACAGAAGAAAATAGCCGGATCTCCACCCGCACGGCAAGCAGTGTATGTGGGAGTTGAACTTCACTAAAACTCCTGCCGCTCACAACCGGCGCGCCCTACCTTGGACCGGGCCGGAGCCCAGTCGGGGCTATTGAGACGGCGGGACAGGTTTGACGCAGAGCACATTACATCCATCCCGCCGTCCCGCTGTTTGATGTTAGGACTTGTTAAACGTTACATTAAAAGCGTTAAAAAACGTTACATTACATTAAGAACGAGCGCTTTTGTTTTTCGCTCAGCTTTTTAGGGAGCCATGAAAATCCCTGCTCTTATTTCTTTGTATATTGTATTGGACAACTGAACTGACCGTTATTGACGCTTGTATCGATGACCATCTCGGAGTCGGACAGCTCTCCCTCCCAGGACATGGGTCGCTCCCGATCGTGGAGACTGTCACGTTGGGTCCCGCTCGACGAGCGCTGTTTCTTGCTTCGCATGTTCACCTAAAACATGAGTTTGCATGGCTCATTCTTTATCTGATATCAGAGGTTCGCATCATTTTTTTTTATTGCATAGATGGTTAGACGTGGTCACAGCCCACTTGGTGGTTACCGGAGCCTATAGATATCTACAAGGAAATGCGCCACCCACCTTGAGATATAAGTTCTAAGGTCTCAGTATAGTTACAACGGCTGCCCCACCCTTCAAACCGAAACGTATTACGGCTTCACGGCAGAAATAGGCAGAGTGGTGGTACCTACCCGTGCGGACTCACAAGAGGTCCTACCACCAGTAAGACTGGATCATTATCCATCCGTTAAGATCGTTTAGACTGGACTTATTGTGTGTTAGATTACTAGCGTAGATACCGTCATAACGCTTTTTTCTGCTGTTAAGAATTTATCCGTTGCAGTTTTAAGGGTGGACCAGCCCTCATGCCTCAAACTAGGTGCTGCTTTCATATTGAAACGTTTATGGGTACTATCCTTCAGCCATCGTTGATACGACGTGCATCGCGATACGTGACGGCGAAACACCTCTTTAATATTAATAGCTTTTACTGCAAGACCATCTCAGTGAGGATAATCAGAAATGTCAATATTAATAGAGATGCAACGATACTTAGTTTATCGAGAATAGAAAATTTGTGTTTGTTAAAACATACCTCGTATTGATGTTGAGTGAAATCGATTTTGGAGATTTCCGCATCAGTCGAGTCTTCGTCGTGTGGTTCCGAAGAGACGCTGATTCGTACTCCGCTCGAACTGTACGAGAATGGGCCTGAAACAATATACATGTGACGTCATTCATTTTTCAGCGGATATTCATGGTCAAAATTTTATGTGTATCAAGTTTTTAGTATGGGATGTATGAGTTATGTTTCCTTAGCCTATCTAATTTACAAAACAAGTAATACAAATTGTCTGTGACCCACTACTACCGAAGCTATTACTTAACTAAAACGCCTGCAATTATCGTTTTTGTCAAAAAAAATACTGATACAAATTTATAGAATTTTGTGTAAATGAGCAATTTTAAAAGCGAACGCGGAATTTTAACGTCATCTAACAGCTTCGGCCTTTAAAACTACCAAAATTCTCCAATTATTACCAAGAACAAGACTTGGCTGTATGGACTAAAGTCCTTTGCCTTTCCATTAGGGATAAATTAATATCACACCATCACATCGTCATCTAACTTATCGAGGGTGGCAACATTACAGGAGACCCATATAATGTTAAAATTTCGAAAGAATACCATAACAAACAACTTGTGCAGCACGTTCAAATTTGAATGGAGTAAGCTTAATTGAAAATCAATTAAAAATATCGAACTGTTGATACCAATACCAAATAAAACGGACCTTTAATTACAAAGATTAATGCCACGTATTAAGTGAAATGTCGCTTAACACAAATAGCCTTTCACCCCTCGATATATATTTTAGCAATAAAACCGTAGATTCCGTACCAGTTAGTAGGCACCTAAGTTGTGTAGTAATAGTCTCAACCAGTCTATTTAAATCTGGTTTAATAGTGCCGGTATAAGTAACGCCATCTATCGCCGATTAGTCGAACGAATATCGAAGGATATAGTAGCACCTAGAACGCTCGGGAAGTACAACGCCATCTATTGTCAGATTGCGGAAAACAATACTAGAGATGTGTGGAATATTCTCGATAAATCTAGGGATGAGGTATCGGCTATGTAGAGATGATGTTGTACTCGAAGCGAAACAGCGAACGGATCACCTGAAGCGAAGCGGAAGAAGCGAATTGAGCGTTTTAAAGTGTTTAAGTGTTCTAAGTGTTGAATACAGTGTTAACTTGTAATTCGGTAGAATTTTATTTATCCCGAACCCCAGCGCGTAACAATAGTCTAAGATTGAAGGCGCGAACACATCGTAATGGTGGCACATTATACATTTACCATAACATGCACTCTTCACTACATAGTATAAAACAAAGTCACTTTCTCTGTCCCTATATAATATGCTTAAATCTTAAAACTACGCAACGGATTTTGATGCGGTTTTTTTTAATAGATAGAGTGATTGATGAAGAAGGTTTATATGTATAATAACATCCATTAAATAGTGGAGAAATCAATAATAAATTACAGTTTCCGAAGCGAAGCGAGGGCGGGTCGCTAGTTTATGTTTATTAAAGTAACTGTAAATACCTAAATATTTAAGTATATGTGACCCGTGCTCCCGCAGTAATGGAAGTTCGTCGCCCCTTACGCTATCACCGCTTTTTTTTATTATAATTTTATTACGTGATGTGAATCATTATCTCCACAACGCGTTCGTACTTACCGACGGAAATTTCGAAGTTTGTTGACTGCTTTAAAAGCGCACTTTTAACTTTGGTACGAATAATGAGCATGTTTTTTCGCTTTTACTAAATACAGAAGTGACTGCTTTATAGTATGTTAAGTAATATAAGAAAGCTAAGGAAAGGTAGATGGCAAACGTCCCAGAGGACGCAGTCCCACGACATGGTCGGACCAAACACGATCTTCTTTAAGCATTAACTTCCACAATGCCCTTCATGAAGCTAAGGATCGCAGCAGATGGAGGAAATAGTACGGGAGAAACTGATGCAGCGGGGGAGTCACGACCCTCAGTAATGGGGAAAACGACGCGAGGAGGAGGAAGTAATATAAACGCTTCCGTAGGTAAGTTGTGTGTTTGGTTATTGAACATTAGGCGGACTATAAATTACATCTGCTAATATCCAACATAGAAAATGACAATATTTAAAAAAAAAAATCGCGCGATTACCTTGGTTCAACATGTACCTGAGAGATAGTTTTTCAGAACAACAAACAAAGATTTTCTGTGAACTGGTTGATTGTTTGTATTCTAGTATTCAATCATGTCAATGATTGTACAGAATATATTCATTATTAAAAAAAGTTTTTGTTTACAACATCCTAATTGTCAAAATGAGAAAACATTATATAAACTACTAACGACCCGCCCTCGCTTCGCTTCGGAAACTGTAATTTATTATTGATTTCTCCACTATTTAATGGATGTTATCTATCTATCTATATATATAAAAATGAATTGCTGTTCGTTAGTCTCGCTAAAACTCGAGAACGGCTGGACCGATTTGGTTAATTTTGGTCTTGAATTATTTGTGGAAGTCCAGAGAAGGTTTAAAAGGTAGATAAATATGAAAAAGCTCGGAATTAAATAAAAATTACAATTTTTATTTTTCCTTTTTGTGTCTGTCCCCCGTCGGACGGATTCCTTTTGTTTGTTTTATGTTCATTTTATACAATAGTTTACGTCTTTTATTTTTCGATTGAGGCACTACGAAGTCTGCCGGGTCAACTAGTTATACATATAAACCTTCCTCTTCAATCACTCTATCTATTAAAAAAACCGCATCAAAATCCGTTGCGTAGTTTTAAAGATTTAAGCATACATAGGGACAGATATAGGGACAAAGAAAGCGACTTTGTTTTATACTATACAGTGATGACGAGTGGGAACATCGCGTTGTCTCTCTCGCACGTAAATATTAATTTAGTGGTCATGCCTCAGGACAGATTTTCGTATGTATTTACTCTATCGTTTTATGACTTTTTATTTTATTGTTGTAATATTAATTATGTACCTAATTAACCTATTAAACACATTATAAAATAATGACATTTTATCCGAGATTAATATTGTTATAGATTAAGAACTTGGGAAGGAGCTTAAATATTGAAATCAATGCTCTTAAATCGATCGATTTGCGGTGTTCAAGGGAAAAAAACAACGGAATATTTTCATACATTATTTATTACATTTTCACTGAAATCGCAACTTCATAACAATCGTATTGTATAATATGAATTCAGATTTTATTTGGACACGATTTTTTTAATTGGTTTTCTTCAAGCCGCACAAATATAAGAGAGAGGAAAACCGTGGTTTGACCAGCCCTGACTTAGATGAAGGATTGCCTGCCTAATTGCCTGCACGTTTTTTTATTTATCATGCCTATTTTATTTATTTAAAAAGCTTTATGCATTTATGCAAATGTTCACGATTGATTCCACGGTGAAGGTGAATAATACCGTGTAATAAAAATCGAACCCGCAAAATTATAAATTACGTTATTACTGGTGGTAGGACCTCTTGAAAGTCCGCACGGGTAGGTACCACCAACCCGCCTATTTCTGCCGTAAAGCAGTAATGCATTTCGGTTTGAAGGGTGGGGTAGCCGCTGTAACTATACCGAGACCTTAGAACTTATATCTCAAGGTGGGTGGCGCATTTACGTTGTAGATGTCTATGGGCTCCAGTAACCACTTAACACCAGGTAAGCTGTGAGCTCATCCACACATCTAGGCAATAAAAATAAAAATTGATACATTGAATAGACTTGTTGCCTAAGGCATTCTAAATCATCAAACAAAATTTGATGCAGAGTCATGCTAGACGTATGTATTTGGTAAATAAATTGAACATATGTATGTACGTAGCTACACATTATGCAATATATAAATATAAAATTAGAACACATAATTTACACTTAGTAAAAAAAATATAATTTTTTTATTGCTTAGACGACACACGAGCTCACAGCCCACCTGATGTTAAGTGTGTTACCGGAGCCCATAGACATCTACAACGTAAATGCCGCCACCCACCTCGAGACATGAGTTGTAAGGTCTCATTTTTAACAGTACAAGGGCTGCCTCACCATTCAAACTGTAACGCATTGCTTCACGGCAGAAATAGGCAGGGTGGTGGTACCTACCCGTGCGGACTCACAAGACGTCCTACCACCATCGAAATACAAAATGACTCCACTAATTTATGCATGAGCATTCGCCGATCTCCTAATTTGAACACGCACCGGCCAGTAATGCCCTGATCTGGGGAGGGGACATATTCTATAGAACAAAGTGTACGATAAAATAATTATTTCTAATTCAAGTAAATGTGGCCTTGTCTTTGCAAGGCAGAATCATAAATAGCTCCAATGTATTGAGATTTGTCCATACATCTAAGCAATAAAAAAAAAATAAAAAAAAATTCGAAATTCCACTTTTTTTTATTGCCCATTTAAGCAGACAAGCATAGGGCTCGTCTGATGGTTAGTGGTTACCGTAGTTCATGAACATAATGTAATGGCAGGGGTAGAGCCTTTGCTCTACCCCTGCCTGCTATTACATTATGCCGCTGTCTACCGTTAAGTAAATCTCCAAAAGCCTCGTTTGAGAAGGCGTGTATGTTCCAATATGCGGTCTATCAAGCGAGCCTCCTAAGGTCATCTAACCCAATAAAATAAATATTTTGCTTTTGATTTGACGTAGGCATAATTAACATTAATAACCGCGGTATCAAGGTCGTTTGTTTATGGTGGTATTTCAATTAGATACGGCGATAAGCAATACGAAGTTCTAAAAATTCCGCTCGCTTGGAACCGTTTTTCAAACAACACTTGTTGAGAGCATCTTACTTTATTTTTAATTATGATAATCATAAATAGAGACGTAAGGGAGTGTTATAACCAGTACTCAAATGAGGTACCTTTTTTTATTGTTTAGGTGGGTGGACGAGCTCACAACCCACCTGGAGTTAAGTGGTTACTGGAGCCCATAGACGTCTACAACGTAAATGCGCCACCCACCTTGAGATATAAGTTCTAAGGTCGTAGTATAGTTACAATGGTTGCCCTAACCTTCAAACCGAAACGCATTACTGCTTCACGGCAGAAATAGCTAAATTATCCTTAATGTAGACGACAAATGTGATGATTAGTTATAAGATCATTTGCTCTTACAAACGTACGTAACGTTCGCACTTACCATTGCTGGTCTCCGGGCCGGACATGCTGATAGTGGTGACAGAAACGTGCCCACCTTCCACCTTCACGGCGTTACCCTCACTGGACATCTCGGCATTAGCACATCACCACAAATCTATCGATATTTTAGTATCGATGTTCGCACTTCACTACTCTATAAGCACCATGCACGTGTTTTTTTTTTAATCAAAAAAAATGCGTACAAAAATATTGTTCGAGTATGTTTTATTTATTTATTTATTGTCTTTTAGCATTGTATATTGTTATTATCTATATATTTCTTTTTTCATCTTGTGTTTTTAATTTTTAAGGCAGCTAGTTTTTTCAGTCTTTCGTGATCAAAGTCGTTTTCACATATTCCCAATTTTTTGGAGTAAAATTCCTCATAGCAACTCGTGATTAATAGCTTCTGGTTAGAAAATTCTTCATAGCCCAATGACGTCACCATCATCTTGGGGAGACCTGTCGACAATAAATACAGTTTGATTAAAACAAAACAGAAATTAATCTTCACCATTTCATTAGTGTATTACAACAAATACGAATTTTAAATTAAAAAAGTATCTGAAATGCAATTGCACGAGTTGATAATATAATCGTTGTCCGTGAATCAAGAAAACATACATACGACAATGACAAAAGCTAAACAATTTCGATGCAAGGCTGAATTCGAATAAATTCCAAATCGGTCCGAACTCCGTAGCAATGTGTCGGCCTGTCTCATGTGTTTGTGTACACGCACGGTCGTCAGTCGCGTCGCGCGGCCTTGCGGCGTGACCAGTGCTGGGCGCACCGCTGCGATATTGTTATCGATACGCCGGCACGACCTCGGTGTCATTGGCATTCTGTTTACGAGGGCGAAGCTCGGTCACGATGACGACGTAATGCGCCATGAATGAATTGTCGTTTTCGTTAAATTTTAATCAATTCAATTATTTCGATTTTTAATTTTTGGAATTATCGTAATATCGTTATCGATACGTTACAATCACTAAGACGTTCGATTGAAGTGAGCGGGGGGAGACGCGTAGCGCGGCCTTCACTGAGCCGGTTGTGGCTAGCGACCGGTCGGTTGGTCGGCCGCGATCATTTCGCCTTTCGCGCGCCGTACTGGTCCGCCGTTCCCAATACGACCGGGCCACACGGCAACGCACTTTAATGAACATGTGAGCTGATGCACGCCGTTACACTATTGAGCAATCGACTTCTGAATCAGACTTTTGTTTAGTTGTAAATTCATTGAAAAATATTGAAACACGCCAAGCGTTTAATTATTGTATTTTTATACGTTACGTTTACATGGAAAATTATGTTATTTTTATTTTTCTAACCTATACGTCAAAATTAATAAAAAGTAAACTACATACTTAAAATACTGTATTTTGATATTTTTTGCCTCGTAAAACTAAATTATCTATTACTGTCTGTCTGCCAGATCAATTAGCGTTCAATAAGTCTCTCTCTTCCCTTTGGACACGTCTCTGCTGATTTAACTAAATGACAATTGACATTCAAACCTTGAAAAACTAGTTGTATGTTTACTTTTTAAAAAATGAGCAAGTTATGTCGGATAATTACACTATTAGTTAAGGTGTTGCCAGATTAGATTGATTGTTTTTAATTGGATTTTATTATTGGGCTAGCTGGTATGGTCGAACTCAGAGTTCAGCAATTGTTGAGTGGTTACTCAAAGTTAACACACTCAAAACCAGCCACCTACTTTGACACATAAGATTGAAGTCTAAGCTATGTTTAATCGCTACCACCTTTCAAACTGGTACGCGTGGCTGCTTCAAGGAAATAGGCAAGATGGCGGTAGCTGCCCGTGTGGCCCATCACCAATGTTGATAGACTTTAGGCTAAATTAACGCGATTCTGACGTCTGTGTTTCCGTCTACGTTGTCTGGTTCTATAATTAAATTCGGTTGCTACAACTAAATATCTCCTTTTTCTTTTTTCAAATGGCAAGGTCAACGTGCGGAAGCGAGACGGCAATAAATTTCGCGGCCTAATAAAGGAGTTCATCCGCACGCAAGATGGCGTCATCGTGGCCTAGACAAGGCCGAGCGGTCATTTGTACGATACGCCAGACGAAGCGCTTTGTCTAACATCTTATTTATTTAATAACTTCACACAAATTCAAATTCAAATTCAATTCAAACTTTTCTTATTTAACTTGTATTTAGCGAATTACATTTTCGATCCATTGCTAATGCACAGGCACTAACTAGTCACTAAAAATACAGCCGCCCTGCTTTTCTGCCGTGAAGCAGTAATGCGTTGCGGTTTGAAGGGTGGGGCAGCCGTGGTAACTATACTTGAGACCTTAGAACTTATATCTCAAGGTGGGTGGCGCATTTACGCCGTAGATGTCTATGGGCTCCAGTAACTATTTAACACCAGGTGGGCTGTAAGCTCGTCCACCCATATAAGCAATAAAAAAAATACATTGTTCGATATTTTTGTGTTTATAGACTAAAAGAATTAATGATAGGCCTCCGACAATATAACTTGTCTGAATGTATGCACTGAACGAGCTAGACTAACAAGGAAAATAAATTCATGATGCAACGCAAGTCTTAAAAGGAATTCACACTCAACTCCGCAGGCCTGTCGAAGCGATGTCCTTGCCTTGCATTCTTCTAAGTGAGTTATCGATAAGCTTGTGTGAGACGAGGCGTCGACCGATAATTATCTTAAGGTCACAGCACTATCTGCGTGACGTGAACAGTGCTATGCATTGTAACACTGATAAGTACCCATACACGGATACAGGTGCACGTTTATTTCAATAACAACAACGGTATTAATTTATCGTACGTAATTTAATGATAAAAAAATATATATTCGCTCATTATAAACAATCATGAATGTTTTAATACTATTTATCATACGGATTCCGGCATTCGGCCAAGGCGAATGTTAACTATTAAATTATTACACGCAGAAAAAAAAACGAAGCAGATTTTAAATTAGATATAACGTATGTTTTGTATTCGCGTTTTATTCCGGACTGGCGACCCGCCCTCGCTCGTTATTGTCGTACCTCGGGTGAAGACGCGGGGCGAAGCTAGTCTAAAAAAAGTAGCCTTAGTTACTCCTTATATCATCAGCTACATATTAGTGAAAGTTTTATCAAAATCGGCCCAGCCGTTCCAGAGATTAGCCGGAACAAACAGACAGACAGACACAAAAATTGTAAAAAAGTTATTTTGGTGTATGTACCGTATATATGCATATCATATCATCATATGCATGTAGTAAAAACAGGCTATTTCAATATTACAAACAGACACTCCAATTTTATTTATATGTATAGATTGTCAGTTATTATATACGTTACATTTGATAAAACAGCGATGTGTTAATTTCATCCTTGACCCCGACGGCTGACTATGAGGTCGTCCGTCTTTGCAGAGGACGTCGCACCCTCTCACCCACACCGTAACCAAAATAGATGAGGTTAATACACCCTAGTAATCACTACGATTCCATAGAGTTTGAACAAAGAGCTCTGTTTCTGTTTGCGGAACGAATCACACAAATACTGAAAACCGTGTTTTGGTTAATAAAAAAAAAAAAAAACAAAAAAAAAAACAATACAGCTGACAGTAACGACAAAAGTTCAACGAAATCGGACGTGAACCTCGATCGATGCAATTGTTTATAATTTTAAATTAATTTACGTAAATTATATTTTATTTTGTTTTCGTATGATGCATTTGTATTTGACAACATTCATTTGAATTGAGTGTGCTTGTAAATTGGTACGCCCTTTAAAATAGACACATGTGTCTTATACATGCATACATGTCTATACGTACCACAATCTTCCTTCATTTTCACAATGGTTTTTTTTTCCTACCTAAGCTGATAGCGTAACCTTAGCTAGTAGGTGAGCTCACGGGGCTCAAACCGGAGTGATGCTAACACTGGCCCTAGCAAGAGCAGTGCTCCGCAAAATCTACCACCAGATCGGAAACGCGACCTACTGAGAAGATCCGGCGAGAAACTAATGCTCGCAATAGTCAAAACCTCCGATCAACTTAAAAATTTGCACACGTAACTAGCACCGATAAACAAACATTCTTATTATCACTTCATTCTAATATTGACAGGGTAACCATTGATTACTAGTGGTAGGACGTTTTGTGAGTCCGCACGGGTGGGTACCACCGCCCTGCCTATTTCTGCCGTGAAGCAGTAATGCGTTTCAGTTTGAAGGGTGGAGCAGTCATTGCACTGTAATAACTGAGACCTTAGAACTTATATTTCTAAGTGGATTGTAGATGTATATGGGCTCTGGTGACCACTTAACACCAGGTGGGCGAGCTCGTCCACCAATCTAAGCAATCTATATATTAATACGTGAAGCAAAAACTTTGTATCCCTTTTTACGAAAATTGCGCGGACGGAGGAGTATGAAATTTTCCACACTTATAGAGAATATAGAGAAGAAGTGCACAATGCTAATATTTTTTTAAAATAATGCAGAAAAGATACATTAAATCAATAAAGAAAACATTACACACACTACATACCATGTATTTAACGCACACACGCATGCATACTATTTATTGTCAAACTTTTGTTCTTGACGTCTGTTGTCAAATTGAGATTAAATATTGTTTGTCTTTGTTAATATTTTTTATAGTGTAGTCTTGGCGAAATTTGTGATTATAGAAGTATAAAATACAATCATAATAGTGTACAAACTTACAATTCCAATTAATTATAGTCGAATTTCGACTACTGCGGGACCTCTAGTAAAAATTAAAGGTTGACAGATAGGTATATTTAAATTTTCATTTCATATCTCGGTCAACGCGTGCGCTTTTGATTTTCAAACTATGTTTGTTATGTCTATGTTGGTTCAAGTTTATGTAACTATAATACATAATGAGTAAATAAAAATTACATTCGAATTGATTCTAACATTGTCGAGATTAGCGTGCACAATTGCACAAACATAGAACAATAGGTCTGTGTATTTCAAAGGATATAAAGCCTTCTATAGTTTTAGCTTATTCAATCAAATTGGTTTCGGAAAGAAACATAATATAATAGTTGTGTAAACCGAATATTTTTTTATTGAAACAACAATTTAATTAAACCTTATTATTACTTTTAAATTTATTTATTAAATATTAGCTGACCCGGCAGACTTCGTAGTGCCTCAATCGAAAAATAAAAGACCTAAACTTTTGTATAAAATAAACTTAAAACAAACAAAAGGAATCCGTCCGACGGGGGACACATCAAAGGAAAAACAAAATTGTTGTTTTTCTTTAATTCCGAGCATTTTCGTATTCATCTACCTTTTAAACCTTCTCTGGACTTGCACAAGTAATTCAAGACCAAATTTAGCCAAATCGGTCCAGCCGTTCTCGAATTTTAGCGAGACTAACGAACAGCAATTCATTTTTATATATAGAGAGATCATAACGTATTACATATTATTTTTGATGGTATTTATAAAAAGAAACAAACAAATTTTAGACCGAGTACATTATTCATGTTTGTTCTTATAACGAATTCTTTGGTTGTGTATATTTAAAGCACACATGCACACACATTAATAGCACACAGCCGAAGAGAAAAACAAACGATATATACAAACGTATCATTTAGAAAATTTCTCATCTGTGAAATAAGATTATTTTTACGTGACGGACGCGCGGCCCGCACCTGTCCAAATTAAAGCAGCAAATTAAAATCCTCGTAAAACAACGGCAGTGTTCCAGATCATTATTTTGAAGTAGATTTTAAATGTCGAATTGCCAAGTCAGTTTTACTGGTAGTAGGACTTTTTGTGAGTCCGCGCGGGTAGGTACCACCACCCTTTTTTTTTTTTTTTTTTTCACGCAAAAGGGGCGCGCGGGGTATGAGGTAACACCACCCTGCCTGTTTCTGCCGTGAAGCAGTAATGCGTTTCGGTTTGAAGGGTGGGGCAGCCGTTGTAACCATACTTGAGGCCTTAGAACTTATATAAAAATAATTGTACTTTAAGTTTTATATATCAAAAAGCAGTGTACGGCACTAATCATCTAAATCAAATGACGTTGACGTGTTTATTGGTCAATAAAAAACAATTTTAGTTCAAAATTCATTATTTATTTATTTCATGTTTGCTCACTGCGTTAAGGTTTTTTTTTTATTGCTTAGATGGTTGGACGAGCTCACAGCCCACCTGGTGTTAAGTGGTTACTGGAGCCCATAGACATCCACAACGTAAATGCGCCATCCACCTTGAGATATAAGTTCTAAGGTCTCAGTATAGTTACAACGGCTGCCCCACCCTTCAAACCGAAACGCATTACTGCTTCACGGCAGAAATAGGCAGGGCGGTGGTACCCACCCGCGCGGACTCACAAGAGGTCCTACCACCAGTAATTACGCAAATTATAATTTTGCGGGTTTCCTTTTTATTACACGATGTTATTCCTTCACCGTGGAAGTCAATCGTGAACATTTGTTGAGTACGTATTTCATTAGAAAAATGTGGGCAAATTCCAGTCTCCCGAATGACTTGTCTTTAAAATACGTAATTTTAAAATAAGTCTTTCTACATAGTTTCCTATAACAATATTAAATACATTCAAATTTACTATATACATAGAAGTTTATATGAACACCAAATAGGTACAGAACTGAATAATTATACTCAATGCGCACGATAAGTCTGAGTCGAGTCACTAGTGAAATAATAAACAGAAGTGAAAATTAGCCAACATTATGACACAAACAAGTTACCGTATAACGAACCTAGATCTTTGAACAGGGAACATAAATTACGAACAAACTGACAGCGTATCTTTTGTCTATGGTTAACGAGAGACTGTTCACCATCGTTTTAAAATACTATATCACTTGGTTACATGAAATGTTTCAGTAAAATTTTGTTACTTAATTTTTTTGCTACAATTGCTGGCGTTTACGGGACATTTGTTTTTTATTGGCTGAAGACATCGCTTAGTTTTGTGCGGATATCGCCCAAACCGTGAATAAAGTAGCGAAAAGAGGTAGAGAGAGGTAGTGTTTCAATTGCATCAACTCTACTAGAAATAAACTCTATTTTCGAAATTTACCTAACATTATGTAGGTAGAGTCATGGGCTCTCAATTAATCTCCTTGAATTCAACATCGACGCTTAAGAAAGCACGGGTCAGACTTGTAATACGAGTATATTCAGCAATATCAATTCCTAGAGCTTAATTCTTCTTGCATTGATCGTATTCCAGAGAATTCTAATTTGTGATATTTTTATGACAGATGTGACGAAGGAAGAGACGGATATGATGCGTGATGATGCCCAGTAAAACGCTATGAATATTTCAGTGAAAGAATCATTGAAATAATTTTGTAGCAATATCGAGAAACCTGGGTGCTTAAGCTTGTACACCTTGAAACGATGTTGTTCGGTATTCGAGAGGCTATACACACCTTTATTTTCGTATGATTTACGATCTTACAACGCTGTGGAAACAGGACGGAAATTCCAGGTCTAACGTTAATAATTGAGAAATCACTGTGAATATACTGTGGGTAAAACTGGCGTTGAGAAGTTTGACGCCACTTAATGGGTGTAGCAAACAATGATGCAAAGTTACGATCTAGCATCCACGTAATATATTTAAAAGCTTATCTTTCGTCTTTAATTCAATAATTTATTGGATGTTTTAGGATTATACGTTAGAAAAGGAAATTTCTGACTGGAATTTTCAATAGGTAACTTTTGATATCCTACCGGTGGTGAAAGAGAGGTTAAGACAATCACTATTTTATGTTTCAAACTAGTCAATGACTTTGTTAAGAATTTGAACTCCTTGTCACACACATAGAGCTAATAACGTTTTATTTGATATAGAATTTCTCATTAAAAACAATCAAATGTCAATTGTTCAACAAAAGTAAAAGTCGGAAAAATTAAATATGATTCTGCCTGTCGACCCCAAATCATTTTTCGGTGACTACAGGGTGATTGACGAGAATGTTAGAATAATAACTAATTTAACCCTTTGACTTCCACGTAGGTCACCGGTGCCCAACGCGGCGCATCGAAGTAAATATGTCAATTTCTGTTACTAAGCGCCTGGATTGTTTAACTTTGCCTTCTTTAGTTTGCTAATGTATGTTTTAGTTTTTTAGATCTCTTAGAAATACATTCATTCTCAGTATCTTCGGATTCGTCTTTCCCAGAGTCTACTAAATATTTCGGCACTTAATCTTACTGGTGGTAGGACCTCTTGTGAGTCCGCGCGGGTAGGTACCACCACCCTGCCTATTTCTGCCGTGAAGCAGTAATGCGTTTCGGTTTGAAGGGTGGGGCAGCCGTTGTAAATATACTTGAGACGTTAGAACTTATATCTCAAGGTGGGTGGCGCATTTACGTTGTAGATGTCTATGGGCTCCAGTAACCGCTTAACACCAGGTGGGCTATGACCTCGTCCACCCACTAAGCAAAAAAAAAAGATCGAGGAGAAAAAATCGACATAATAGCTTCAGTGCGCCAAGCAGCGCACCGAGAACCTACCTACATGGCAATCAAAGTGTTAAAGTTTCCATTCCCATTACGATAAAATCCTATTTCAATTAAGTCTGTACGCACGAAAATATTTATTAAAAATTCAACATGAGTCGACCCGCAAGGCAACCTAGTAAAAAACATATTTTATGGTATATGTATATGGTATTGTCACGAAGTCGATTCTATATAATATGCTTAATAAAAAATAATGTTTTGTTAATACTTAACATCGCATCATTGAATTGCTAATCATCGCGATTCACTGCATCGCAATTCAAGCCATGTGTTTGTTTTCAACGTATATTTTACACTGAGACCAAAATATATTTTTTATTAATTATTGTTAATATTTGATATACTTTTGTGCAAAAAATATTGGAAGAAGGTGCAGTGTGTAGAGTTTCTTATAAAACCAACACAAAAGCAAATCGAAGTCAATAGAGGATCTAATTGGGGTTATTTAAATTCTCGAATGTTGTCTGCTTTATCCTTTCACAGAGTCTATAATATTATGTACGTGATTCCTAATGATAAGTAGGTATTATGGGTTCACCTAGTTTTGCCATAAATACTGAGACAAAGGAAAAAAAAACTACTGCAAGTAACATTTATTACTTTTGGCATTTGGCTCCATACCTACTTTGTGTAATGCAATCATAGCGATTCGGTTCTCTCTATCACCCCACTCCATTTTAATATCGCAAAATATTATACAATGTATTGGCGCCAAAATGAGAAAACTCAATGAGCAATCATATAAAAATTACAGATTCCAAATTCAAATGTAATATTTTCTTTATTTTTAATCGTAACAGTATTTATGGCCAGACTAAGTATACACAACCATATCGGTAAATTTGCCGCGAAGGATTCATGCGTAGGTATACTGGGTGTTATAAATATTATAATTCAAGAAGACGACCTATTTAGACGAGTATTTCCGTGACCCAAATAACTCACAGCGAGAAAGTCGCCTCTCACTTTGAGACATGAGGTCGATAGCGGTTGAACAACATTTTAAATCGGCAGTTCGTACCATTGCTTCATAACGTAAATTTACAGAAAATACATTTGATACAATCAATAATTATAAACCAATTTTAGGCATTACAAATTGCGGTTATCAAAAGCCTTCTTAAGGCAGCATAAAATTAATTTCCTTGCGAACCACAATAATGTCTTTTGGAATGCAACTAGTAACCGCTAAATAGCTTCGAAAGCTTAATAGCGACCAGTACTAGGTCGTAATATGGTATTAATTAATCAGCTGTATGAATCACGGGGCGTTCACAGACAATCAAAGCGTTTCAATTGAAAACGTGTAGGTAATTCCTTTACTTCTTCGATTATTTCACAGATCGTGCGACAGATTAGTCATGCGATGTTTAAAAAAAAAAAAACTTAATTTGTAGTTTATTTTTATTTCGGGGTCAAAAATTTTGATATTTCATAAAATTTGAATACGTTGTTATTAATTTGGTCTATTATATGTAGATATCTACGTCTGTTTGTATGTAACTATATCTTTGAACGTCATTTTAACAGACTTCAACATCTTATTAACTTGAAAATTTACACGTTCGTCGATGAACGATAACAATGCAAATAATTTTATAATTTCCCTTTTAATATTTTAACTAGTATCAAGAAGATAAAAAATCATTTGATTATTAGTTCAGTTTGTTATTTAAGCGTGTTTTTTTTTTAAGTTTTCAAATTATATGCCTTATATGTTACTGTTTAATTAAGACAATTATAAGAACAAACTATTACATTTGACCACTGATAAGATTACGATAATCGTGTGACGAAAGCGGTTGGTCCTATTTACTTTCTCGTTATTTCGACTAGTCGAAACCAGTAGTGCGTCATTACGTTTAACCAAGCCCAATTAGGAGTATAACTTGCGTACAAATAACGAGATAGTCCAACCTATCGTGATTTTACGAAACCCAATCAGTCCCTTCGTCGAGTTCGGTTCGCGCGTTTTCGCAACGCGGAATCACCGCATCGGGGGCACGCAGGACCGGTACCTGCCCGCTGTGGCAGGGATGGCGAACTTTTTTTTTTCCTACCTAAGCTGATAGCCTTGAGAGGCTTTTTTTTATTGCTTAGATGGGTGGACGAGCTCACAGCCCACCTGGTGTTAAGTGGTTACTGGAGCCCATAGACATCTACAACGTAGACGCGCCACCCACCTTGAGATACAAGTTCTAAAGTCTCAGTATAGTTACAACGGCTACCTCACCCTTCAAACCGAAACGCATTACTGCTTCACGGCAGAAATAGGCAGGGCGGTGGTACCTATCCGCGCAGACTCACAAGTGGTCCTACCACCAGTAATTACGCAAATTATAATTTTGCGGGTTTGATTGTTATTACACGACGTTATTCTATTTCAGCGAAACCTTGACTAGTACGTGAGCTCACGGGGCTCAAACCGGAGTGATGCTAACACTGACCCTAGCAAGAGCAGTGCTTCGCAGAATCTACCACCGGATCGGAAACGCGACCCACTGAGGAGATCCGGCGAGAAACTCAGTGGGCTGTGTCTATGGGTTAATTCGCTCGTCGAGCCCTTCGTCGCAAGCGACGGATAAGACGAGGACGGTGACCGGTGCTTGTGGTACCTAAAACCACCGTTAATGGTTCGGGAGGATCGGTAATGACGTGGGCTGACCAACGTCATCTGGTGTTCTGACAGGTTACTGCGCGTCTCCTAGTACCAACCGTTGGCATCGATGCCGGAATCGTAACAATAAATTTCAAGTTTACACGCTTAGCGAATTGTGCGCTACGTGAGTATAAGTGTATTATTAAGAAGATTATAAAGACGTTTTCTTTTGGAGGTAATTAATGGGTTAGCCAAAATTTCAAATTAATGAACATTATACAAGCGATGAGAAGATATCTCTCAGCTCAGAGCGCGTTTTAGAGGTAGAGATTAAAATGATGGGAATGGACTGAATTTTAATTTAATTGGAAAATTAAAGACAAAAATATGTTCATTGCAAAAATATCGTATATACAGATCGCGATAGCTCAAAGAATATTGCTTCAATCAGCCAACAACACTGAAATTTCTGGGAATCAGCTGAGATCGCCACAAAAAGCTTGCAGAGCGCTATCTAACATGAACAATTCCTGGTCCTAAGTAGACGTTACAGGCATTGTGGTACGCAGTATTAAATGTAATGCTGACATTTCTAATAGTTGATAATTCGCATCGACTTGTGTACTTGTAACAGGATGCTAAATATTATTGTTGATTGGCAGCCCTATATCGGGCCCACCATCACTATGACGGTGGAGGGGGCAGAGGAAATAGGTCGCCGCAGCCGCATTCCGTGCCGGTTGACATTCTGAGGGTAACCGATACTGTGAGCTTTGTCATGGTTTTATGAAGCTTTTGAATTTGAACGTGTTGACGTGACCTTACAAAGCTTATTTTCTTAGCTCTGTTCTACCGAGACATTCTAAAAAATAAATATGTTTAACGTTTGCATTAAGGTAATAATATTTTTTTTAACAAACTACTTATGACATTGGACAGAAATATTATTTTCAGTTTGATTGTTAAAAATGTTTTGTGCTCTAAAAATACATATTATGGTATAATTTGATATCGTAAGTATTAAATTCCGTGAATTAAAATTGGTAATTAAGTCAGCTAAGTCGACGATGATAAAACATTGAAACAAATTTTAATTTTAATTTATTATCATATTGTTGTTTTGCATTTCGTATCTACTGCTACAGTATTATATATATAGTAAGTTCATACCGATAGCTACTACGATCCTGCTGTGAGTTTTTGGTAGTTCCTAACATATCGAGGGGCGAAGCGACATTTTTGCAACTTAACAGTGACGCAATTTAAAAAACTAGTGGTCGCCTGGTAGTCGAAATTCGACTATAATTAATTGGAATTGTAAGTTTGTACACTATTATGATTGTATTTTATACTTCTATAATCACAAATTTCGCCAAGGCTACACTATAAAAAAATATTAATAAAGACAAACAATATTTAAACTATTCTCAATTTGTCCACAGACGTCAAGAACAAAAGTTTGACAATAAACAGTATGTATGCGTGTGTGCGTCAAATACATGGTATGTAGTGTGTGTAATGTTTTCTTTTGATTTAATGTATCTTTTATGCATTATTTAAAAAATATATTAGCTATGTGCACTTGTTCTCTACATTATCTATAAGTGTGCAAAATTTCATACTCCTACGTCCGTGCAATTTTCGCAAAAAGGGATACAAAGTTTTTGCTTCACGTATTAATATATAGATAAAATAAAAAAAATATATAACAAAAAAATTCTTCAGCTATTTGAATGGGATAAACATAATTGAAGTTCAATTAAAAACTACGGATCGCTGATGCTAATAACAAACAAAACGGAGCTTTAATTACAAAGATAAATGTCGCGTATTAAGAGAAATATCGCTTAAACCAATAATTAACCTTTCACCCCTCGATATGGAATCAATCATCACCACAACACCTCTTACATATGGGCCTCAATCGATATTTAATCACCAAAATAAACTCATGTATTTACGCTACATTTTAGTCAATCAATACAACGTGTAAACACCACAGTGTAAACACACTGAACAGAAATACAACACCCGCGTTACTGGTGACTGTTACCACCGTTCTCCAAGAAGGCCGCATAATATATCTGGGCGTAAAAAAAAAAAACAATCGTACGGAATTAGTGCCATTTAATATTAAAACTATGATCAAGCGCGATAAAAATTATGTACATCCCATACGTCCTTGAAAACAGATTGGGAACAATGTCTCAGCGTCGGTTTTGATAGTTCTGCTATTTATATTTACAGTCTATAACAAAAATAAACATTGCTAGATGCAATCTGTTAAGTGTTTTGTTTTGTTAGATGATAAGACATATCTTTAAAAATAGCTGCTCCTATAAATATTTGATGCTCAAAAAGCAAGAAAAAAGCTCAAGGTTGCTTGATAATTCCGATAAAATTTGTTATTTTTGCAGATATACACATGAAATCATTTGAATTTTACTTATTACTAGCTGAGTCCCGCGTTGTTACCCGCGGTTATTGTCGAGCCGCGGGTGAAGCAGCGGGGCAAAAGTAGTCTAAAAAAATTACCCTAAATTACTCCTTATATCATCAGCTACCTATCAGTGAAAGTCTCGTAAAAATCCAGCCGTTCCAGAGATTAGCCGGAACAAACAGACAGACAAAAATTGTATTTTTTTTTATTTTGGAGTATGTACCGTATTATATTCATATGCATGTAGTAAAAAGCGTTTTTTCAATATTACAAACAGACACTCCAATTTTATTTATATGTATAGATTAAATATCACCGTTTGCTATGACTGAATATTCTGATGTCTAAATTAAGACTCTAATTGGCAAGAAAACGACAAAAAAGACCGGAAATTGCTATATGGTTGGATCACGTTATTAAACCTGATTTCTTCGTGGCTTTTGCGAGAAAACGCTTTAAGAATCGTGTACAGATTTAAGAGTAGACTAATAATGCTAGATGCTTTTTCATTAGCATAGATCGACAAATCAAATAATTTTTTTTTTATTCAACACTAGCTGACCCGGCAGACTTCGTACTGCCTCAATCTATGAATAAAAGACCTTAACTTTTGTATAAAATTAATTTAAAACAAACAAAAGGAATCCGTCCGACGGGGGGGGGGACATCAAAAGAAAAACAAAATTGTTATTTTTATTTAATTCAGAGCATTTTCATATTTATCAACCTTTTAACCCTTCTCTGGACTTCCACAAATAATTCATGACCAAAATTAGCCAAATCGGTCCAGCCGTTCTCGAGTTTTAGCGAGACTAACGAACAGCAATTCATTTTTATATATATATATAGATAGATAGATAGATAGATAGATAGATAGATAGATAAATGAAAGTACACACTTGTTGAACGTCAAAAAGAACTAACATCAATTCACAAAAACTAGCCTCCGTCCTGAGAAGAACTGGCTAGAAACACAGCGAACATGTTTTTTTTTTTAAATATTAGTTTTGTTTTTTAAACATCAGATTTTTTTAACAACGATCAAGCAACCAACAAATAAGCTTACAGCTAATTTACGCTGCAGCAATTACTGAATGCTGGGGCTCATTGCTGCTCACAGGTGGAACGCGGTTTGAGCCGATATCTTATACGATAGAATTGAACTACCAACAAACTTAGTTATTACGATTTGCTGTTGTCTTTTTTTTTTATTGCTTAGATGTGTGGACGAGCTCACAGCCCACCTGGTGTTAAGTGGTTACTGGAGCCCATAGACATCTACAACGTAAATGCGCCACATACCTTGAGATATAGTTCTAAGGTCTCAGTATAGTCACAACGGCTGCCCCACCCTTCAAACCGAAACGCATTACTGCTTCACGGCAGAAATAGGCGGGGCGGTGGTACCTACCCGTGCGGACTCACAAGAGGACCTACCACCAGTAATTACGCAAATTATAATTTTGCGGGTTTGATTTTTATTGCACGATGTTATTCCTTCACCGTGGAAGTCAATCGTGAACATTTGTTGAGTACGTATTTCATTAGAAAAATTGGTACCCGCCAGCGAGATTCGAACACCAGTGCATCGCTATATACGAATGCACCGGACGTCTTATCCTTTAGGCCACGACGACATAACAATTCAATAAATATTGAATTGTCTTATTCGCAATGAATTCTCAGAGTGACTTATCGCATACTCTATAAGCCAGTTATAAATGAATGACAGTCAAAAAGTGTTATTTAAATGACCTTGTTCATTTTTATTGTAACATACACTTTGAAAGTCTTCTATATAACGGACTCATAAAGCTCCGATAGCTCTGAAGGAATAGGACCTTGTGATTTGTAATAATGTATTTTCTATCATTATCTGTGTAGTAGGTAACAACTTACAATCGGGTCCGGTACAAATTTATTGCTACAACCCTCTGAGATATACTGAGCTATATTACTGAGCTGCTTTAAATGACTTTATATATGTACTAGCGACCCGCCCTCACTTCGCTTCGAAAAAATTACATTTTATTATTGATAGGCGAGTCCCGCCATGTTGCGCGCGGTACGACAATAACTGCGGGTGACGCCGCGTGGCGAAGCTAGTCTAAAAAAAGTAGCCTAAGTTACTCCTTATATCATCAGCTACCTATTAGTGAAAGTCTCATCAAAATCGGTCCAGCCGTTCTAGAGATTGGCCGGAACAAACAGACAGACAGACAGACAAAAATTGTAAAAAATTATATTTTGGTGTATGTACCGTATATATTCATATGCATGTAGTAAAAAGAGCTTATTTCAATATTACAAACAGACACTCCAATTTTATTTATATGTATAGATGTATAGATATATCAAGGGGTGGAAAGCTTAAGGTTTAAGCGACATTTTTGCAACTCTACAGGAGAGCCATTCAAAGTTTAAAATATGAAAAAAATATCAGAATAAAATAATCTTCAGCTATTTAAATGGAGTAAACTTAATTGAAGTTCAATTAAAAACATCGAACTGTTGATGCTAATACCAAATAATACGGAGATTTAGTTACAAAGATAAATGTCGCCCATTAAGCGAAATATTATTTAAACCCTTCGATATATTTTTTCGTCTTTCTTTATTCTTGGGGTTAAATCAAAGTTTGGTCAAATACAAAATCAATTCGCATTGCTTTTTTTATCCTACCTAAGCTGAGAGCCTTGAGAGGCTATATCAGCGTAGCCTTAACTAGTAGGTGAGCTCACGGGGCTCAAACCTGATGACGTTGCTAACACGAACCCTAGCAAGAGCCGTGCTTCGCAGAATCTACCACCGGATCGGAAACGCGACCCACTGAGAAGATCCGGCGAGAAACTCAGTGGGCTTCGCATTGCAATAATGAACATCAAACAGGACATTTCAGCTTAAATTTGATTATTGCTTTTTCTTCGTGAAAGTCGTACGTGAACGCATAATCGGTACCTACCTATATAATTTTTTTGAGTAAACTTAATATGATCTCATACAAAAAAAAAACATTCACACAGGAAATGGCATGCTATCTTAAAACATTTTTAAACTCAATGATGTATTAACTACGTTAAATATCCTTAATGTTTTAAATAAAAGAGTAACTGGACAAAGCAAGTCTAAAAGCCTCAATTTTGAATTACGTCTTACATTCGCGAAAACCTTAATACAAATATGTATATGGGATAGTACAAAGAACTACTCTTGTTTAAAATTGTATATTTAATTAATTTTATTGGCACTATGAGCACTACTATTTAACCAGTTTTCATCATGTGTTTTGGTTTTAATGTGTTGTTAATTTTGCATTGCATGTTGTCGAACACAAATGATTTATCAGTCAGCGCGCACATTTGCTTTAGAACGCAGATTCATGAAACACGAATTAAAAATACTAATTATAATGCTTAGCTTAGTAAATGACTACTAATTTATCGACAAATTCAACATTATTCCCCTTTTAACACTTAGGAGCGTATTCCTTGAACGCGGTGTGCCTACTTACACTAGACTACACTAATTATAATCTATTGACATTATTAATGAAACGATTGACAGACGCCTTTAGAACAGCTGCTAGTTTTCGCCTTAAGATAATATATTAAAGCTCATAGCAATTCTTACATCGAGTAGAATTTAATAATATAATATATATGTAACCTCTATACGATTTATCTTAAAAGTGGTTATAAAGATGACATAAGTAAATGGAATTTTGACAATTGAAATAATAGAAGAAGGAACATTACAAATATTAAAACATTTATGATGATTGAAATATAAAAAACATAAAAAGTGGTGAAGCAATAGCTTTAAATGTTGTTTCTCTTTATAGAGCAACCCAATTTGCTAAAGTTTTATTGGGTTATTCAAGAAAAGAGCATATTCTTATCTGAAGGGTAGGCAACGCACTGGCGTAAACGCTGGTGACCGTGGGCGGCGGTGAATCACTTACCATCAGGTGACCCGTCTTGCTCGTTTGCCTCTCAGTTGTTATAAAAAAAAAAAAAAAACTAAACTGTATTTTGATGTAAATAAAATAATACATTATATGTATTGAGAATAATAGGTATATATTATAAATTAATATTGCATTAGTAGTAATACATACGCTTTTAAGATAATCCGTTTTGAACACAATTTCTCGCTCTACAAATTTGAAATTGTCGGTTTCAATAATTCACTAATAATAAGTTAAAATACATTTAAAAATCCAATCTCCGGCATTGCAGCTTTTAATATTAAATACGTGTATCAATCAATCAGATATCGCAAAAACAATTCGGTCGCTTGGTGACTCAAAACAAAAGTGCCTCGAATGGCAAGCTCCAGTTCACAAAACTTACAGTTGAGTCATTTGGAACCAGATTTATAGTTGACATGTTTTCTGATTTCATTCTTTAATTTTTAATTATTTTGTTGACAGGTACGGATAATAATAACTGGAAACAAATGAAGCAGACGCATCAGACCCTAATTTAGGATTCCCTGTATTATGGGAACCAGAGATTAATAAACATACTTATATACGTTGAAATATACACATATATAACCAATAAACACCCAGACAAAAAGCAAACAAACGTATTCATCACACAATATTTGCCCAATGTGGGAATCGAACCCGCGACCCTCGGCGCAACAGACAGAACCGCTAACTACTGTACCACCGAGTCAATCAGATTTGACAATGAACGCCTTACTAGGCTACATTAAAATCTATTTAATACCTAGCTACGATTTTTTTAAATGATATATTTAATACACACTTTAAATATTAAAACGTGGGAAAGCATTAATTCCACGCCGATATAAGAAGCGACATTAAAACACAAAATAAAAATGTTGTTACCTTTTCAAAAACGATTTGCACTACAACACTGGAGCCAAGACCTGTTCCAGCCGCAGCCCGTGACTCACCCGTCAATGGCTTCGTAGAAATACCAACTTACGAAATTAAAGAGGGATGTATCATGATTGCGGACCGGCAATATCATCAAGATTCGTTCTGAATAAAGCGATTGCAGCAAATTTAAAAAAAAAAACCATTGATATTATTAGCTTATATTAAATATACTGGTTTTGCTTATTTGTTTTTTTGATACATTTTTTTAATGACAAATATTTGGTTACATAAAAAGATAGGGCTTGTAAAAACATTAAATACAAATTATTTAGTTAATAGCTGTTTAGGGTAATCCTTTTATATCATTGTTTTTAAATAGTGGAACACACTAATAAGTATGGAAACAGTTAGTTGCAGTTACAGTGTTGTACATTAAAAAATTAAAAGCCTTTGTTCTGAATCTAGTTTTTATTGAAACTAGCACCAAAATACAATCCACGCTCTACACATTGGTCCTTCGAGCCGGATATGAACTTATTGTGTGTTCCCAAGCTTAAAAACAATCATGTAAAATTTTATGTTTAGGATTGCTCTAAGCAATAGCAACTAAAATATTAATTACTAAACGTGACATCCCTGATTCCGCGTGTCTGTCGTCGTATAATCGGTGAAAGTGTGCACCGAGTGAAAAAAACTGCGGATCGCATAAAGGTTAAAAGTTTAAGAAACGGCTGAAGCCTACGCAATGAGGCGCCAATAATAAAAACGTGATCATATGTGGCGAATTATTGTATTTTATGGTTCAGTTGTATTATACTCAGCAACTACCGATCAGCAAAAACAAGCCGGCAGTGGCGAAATCGACAGAATCATCAGCGTTCTACAGTTAGCTCGTTGCTTATTTTGGCCTCAAATGACGTCACGCCTATATGAAGCCTCGTTTAGTCGCTGTTTATAAAGCTTGCGAGGCAATTTTGAAGAGTAACAACTCCTGCTATTGCGTACATTGCACATTCGTGTTTTTTTCGTTACGGAAATCGCTTATTTTGTATTGGTGTTAACAAAAGCGGTGGCGGTTAGCGGAATACATATTTAAGCAGTTGGATTTTATTAAAAAGAGTATTTAGCAATCGATATACCTACTCGAAAAAAGGCGTTCAGGTCGCGCAAACGAATTTCGGTCATGAGCAGTTGTTCACATAATGTGAGAATTGAACGCGAAACTGGAACGGTAAAATCGCAATGTAAAAATAAATATTCAGCAACGGTATTAACTAAAATGCACTTTATCGTTTAAAGCATAAGGTGATTTCTTCCGTGAGATATAAATTTAATTATTTTTTTTCTTACATTTCTAGAATAGTGATTCACTATGTTCTAGCCGTGTGTGCTTTGTCCTTGGCATGACGAATGTTGCTAAGATTGCAACGTACCTAGTTTATATAAAAATGTTTTGAAATTTGATATATGTTCTACGAGTATATAGTTGACGAAAATTATTACATTTAAATAGATGTTATCTTTAAGTTGCTTTATTTTGTTGCAATTTCCCAAAAATACTGTTTTTTTTTGTTTTGCTTGATAAAAAACCTTAAAATATAGAAATATAAACTAATATATGTAATGCTATGAATGAAAGAATTGAACAAATTCTGATAAGACTTTGATTAGCCACTAAATATTTTATCTGAGATATTTTTGTTGTTCCGAAAACATTTAGGGTTGCCGTGTAAATATGAATAAATCTTGCTTTTGGTAGAACGTTACGTGAGCCAGCACGGGTAGGTACCACCATTCTGCCTATTTCCGCTGTGTTGTAGCATACGCGTATAATTTAAAACTGGGACTTAGAATTCATGTCTTAAGGTCATCCACCCATCTAAACAGTTATGAAAAAAGTGTATAATATTTTAAGTCAAAACACAAGTGGAAACGCGGCTTAACCTAGTATATTAAAAAAAAGTTACACGTCTTAGACTCTTATAGTTTCAGTATTTGCAACTTACATTATCTACAGCAGTCTTTCTCAAAGTGGGCGATAACGCCCCCTGGGGGGCGTTTGAAACCTAGAGGGGGGCGTTAAGGAGCCCAGGAAAAAATGGGGGGCGTTGATGTGGGTTAGGGGGGCGCTGTAAAATTTGTAATTTCATTTACTTAATTTACCCATTACCGTCCAATGTCAAATAGTATAGTAAGCCTAAACAGTTCACTTATTGTAAACATTGTTTACTATTTTATTTCTATATAATAATAGGTTGGGGAAAAAGTTTCTTCGCATTTTTTAAGAACATTCACAACATTTTTTAATATAGTTTATTCGCATTTAAGTAAAGTATGTCGGTACCATTTTGTTCGATAACTTTTTGCCATCTTGTAGGTAGGGACATGATCCTATTGCTATAGAAAATTTGGGGCTTCTGATCAAAATACCGCGACAATTGGTTTTAGCAGTCCTCTCGTGATGTTAACCTGACACTGCCTAAAGAATTCTGAAGAGACCGAAACAGGTAGAAATCTAAAGGTGCAAGGTAACACCTTCCAGCCAAGCTCTCTTAATTTTTGCTGAGTGGCTAAAGATGTGTGAGGTCTAGCGTTATCGTGATGAAAAATCACACCCCTTCTGTTGATTAATTCCGGCCGCTTTCTCTCAACTTCTTGCTTCAATCTCATCAGTTGTTCGCAGTAGAGTTCAGAATCGATGGTCCTGCTTGGTGGTAACAGCTCATAATGTATAATGCCCTTCCAATCCCACCACACACACAGCATCACCTTGTTGCGAGTTAACCCGGGTTTTGCCAGAGTCTGTGAAGCCTAACCGGCCTTTGACCACAACCTTTCTCGTACGTTCTTGTCGTACGTGATCCACTTTTCATCACTAGTTATCAGCTTCTTCAAAAATGGTTCGGTTTCATTACGTCGTAATAAAGAATCACAAATGAGTACATGGTTCATTAGGTTTCTTTCAGTGAGCTTTTTTGTGTACCCAGTTTTTTTCAAATGCGCCATAACTATTTTGTGGTCAATTCCCAGTTCTTCAGTTACGTCGCAACTACTGATATGCCGATCTTGCCCCACTTTTTCAAAAATGGCATCGATTTTATCCGTAATAGGGCGACCAGAGCGACGTGCACCTTTGACATCAAAATTTTCGGATTGAAAACGCTTAAACCAAATTTGTGCTACTCTCACAGACACTGCACTAGGTCCATAAACATCGCAATATTTTTTCACGGCTGGCGTTGCTTTTTTACCTTTTTTGTAGTAAAATTTTAAAATGTATCGAATATCTTCATTAGGTTGACAGTACGAAAAATAAGTAAAATCACACATCTTCCTAATTTTAATTTGGAATTATCTTCTTTCGAAATTAAACTTTTAATTATACCAAAACCAGCCAGATACAAATAGTATAGCCAAGGAGATTTTATTACAAGTTCATACATTTTTAAGCTATTGCATAGCTTTTATCGCGGGCCTTGAGCGCGGCGACCGAATCATGAAATTCCGTAACGAAAAAAACCTAACATCCCTCACTCCGCCTACCATGTAGCTCGCGTTCAACACATTCACACGTTGCGCTTGTGTAGTATTTGTGAATAAGCGCGTGGCGTGACGTCACACTGCCTGCGCATCATGAAAAGTCTGCCCATCTCTCTCTCGCTCTTTAGCTTATGAGTATGAAGGGGAC
Source organism: Bombyx mori (assembly GCF_030269925.1). Lineage (NCBI taxonomy): Eukaryota > Metazoa > Arthropoda > Insecta > Lepidoptera > Bombycidae > Bombyx > Bombyx mori. The sequence continues at coordinate 3,611,544 of NC_085121.1, forward strand.
AGTTAAGGTTTTGCCTTTATTAAGGTTTAATATAGCATTATATATCATTGTCTAATTATAATGTCATAAGTTGATAAAAAATGCTGTGCAATAGCTATACCGCCGCAGTTCCCGAGTGCCACACGTTTTTTTTTTTTTTTTTGTCAAGAGGAAATCGCCGGACTTCGGCCCTTCACTGGGGTGGAGGGCGGGGCATGTCGGAGTCGAACCGACTAAAACCTCTTGTCGCTCAACAACCAGCATCTAAACCTCACATGAGACAGAGCTCATGAAAAGGCAAAGGAGGGAAAGTGAAGCGTTTAGTGCGGAGCACATCTCTCCCATCACCCTCCCCCTCGGGACGCCGGACTGGTGGTCGTCGGCGCCACGACCACCAGCCCTCTCGGTCGGCATGCTGTCCGAAGCCCGCCTAGATGGCGCCGGTTAGAATGGTCTATCCTACGGAATACCCCGCTAGGTCAGAACCAGCGTGGGTTAAGGATAGCCGGCCTTCCATCACCCGGATGCTCATGCGTAAAACGTGTGCAGATCAGCTTGCACATCGTCTTCTTAGGCCCCCTTCGCCGGTCCCCAGGCCGACATGTGAGGGAGATCCGAAACACTTAGAGGTCCAGATTGGCTTGGGCAAGATTCGCCTCCCTGGACCCCGCTCGATGGCGGCGGGCTTGTGCATCTCTCACGCGCCCCGCCGCCTCCTTTAGCGAGATGGTGCACTCGCAGAAGTCGAGCATCGCCTTTCACGACTCGTCGTCACCGAGCATCGATGCCAGAACAGTCGTTTCCCATTTTTGCGACGAGGACACGCCGCCGCCCCTCCCATGCGGGGCAGGCGACGAGCGTATGCTCTGCCGTGTCCAAGTCGCAACCACAATGGTGGCACTCTGCTGTCGGCTCGGCTCTGATCCGGTGCAGGAACTCACCGCAGCAACCATGCCCACTGAGTACCTGCGTAAGCCGGAAAGTGAGGCGTCCTCTGTCACGATTTACCCAATTCACAAGAACCGGGCGAATCGCCTCGACGGTCCTACGACCAGCCGAAGGATCGACCAGCCGCCTGGACCATGACTCCAGCACGGACCGCCGAGATTGGGCCCTCCGCGCTCTGACCACACCGGCTGAGACGCGCCACGCCCCGGGCATAAAGGTTAGCCCGCAACTGATAGTCAGCGGCGGGCGCCTCCGCCTCCAGGACCCAAGGCGGCGTCCCAGCCAGTACACACGCCGCCTCGAAAGAGATGGTGCGATAACCACGGATGATCCTGACCGCGATGGTGCGTTGCGGCCGTTGCAGCAACTTCGTTACCCCCAAGGCCAGTGACTGGCCCCACGCGGGCGCCTCGTATAAGGCGCGTCACCTGGTCAGGCCTCCCGATGTTGGGAAGAAGCCGGCTTAACACGCTGGCCACCCCCAACAAACGAGGGACCAGGTTCTGAAAGTGAACACGGAAGGTCCAACGACTGTCCAGAATGAGGTCGAGGTACTTCAACTGCACCCCGACCCGATACGGACGCCTCCAACCACGATATGGGCATCGACAGGTGGCACTCTCCGCGGCCTGTGGAACCACATGGCCTCGGTTTTACTGAGTGTCACGTCGAGGCCTAATTTCCTGATTTTGCCGATGACATGCGCCACCCCAGCGGTGGCAAGACGAGCAAACTCAGCAAAACTCCCCCCGGGACATGACCAGCATGTCGTCTACGTAACAGATTAGGCTTAGGCCCGGGAGGAGGGCACCTCTCAGTACCCAGGCATACCCGATATTCCACAAAAGGGGGCCGAGCACCGACCCCTGTGGAACACCGCGCACGACCGGGAACCTGTGCACGATCCCACTGTGCTCAGTACACGTGACCGATCTGTCCTCCAAGTAGGAAGCCACCAGTCGGCGAAGGTAGGGGGCACTCCGTGTCTTACCAGGGGAATTTTTTTAAATAAAAGAACACTTATTGCGGCATAAATATTATTATGCTGTCGCGACACTTTTTGTAAATAATAATGTTTTTTACAAAGTCGTAGTACATTATTTTATTCTATCATCAATAGTTTTCGTAGGGCACGCGACGTAAATAATATTTTAGGTAAATTTTTTTTACACCTTGGGTTATTGGAGTTTTAGTAAGGATACCTAATTTTTTTCAAAAAAGAATATAGCCTATGTCACTCGGGAATAGTGAAGCTTCCAAATAGTGAAACAATTTTTCAAATCGGCTTAGTAGTTTCGGAGCCTATTGAATACAAACAAACAAATCTTTCCTCTTTATAATATTAGTATAGATATTAATTATTACAAACGCTGACTTAGGCGGCGGTTTTTATTTGAACCAGTTCTAAATTATAAACTAAAATTCTATGAAAAATTACCCTTATTTATCTATAATACGAAATGATATTAATTTATTTTTCGTAGTTTCCTTCCTTCTTGCGTCAATAATCCTCAGTGCTGAGGGTCGTGGCCTCCTTTAATAACTTTCTCCTGCATCATCTTGCGCCATTCCTGCCTGTCCTCGGCTGTGTTGATAGCAACGTGGACTAAGGTATTGAGAGTGGAGCGTATTTGGTCCGACCAGCGCATTGGATTTCTGCCTCTGTGCCTTCTCCCGTATACCTTGCCTGCTACCAGCAGCTTTTTCATATTGTCACCTCTCTTTCTGGCGATATGTCCAAAGATCTCGAAACTCCTCCGCGCGCATGTAGTGCGGAGGTGCATTGGAATCTTGAGCTCGGTAAGAATGGATTCGTTGGTTCTGTGTTCTGTCCAACGAATACCGAGCATTTTCCTCCAGCACCACATCTCAAACGCGTCGATACGTTGGCAGTCGGCTTTCTTGAGGATCCAAGTCTCTGCGCCGTAGAGAAAAATGGCACCCAAACTAGGTCCATTTGGGACATAGCTCTCTTTGCCATACTGATTCGCCTTCTGAGGTCCTTTTCGGAGGATCCATTACTAGCTATGACGGAGCCCAGATAAATGAAATCCTCTACAACTTCCAGGTTTAGCTTATTCGTAGTTTAATAAGTTATTATTGTTAGTAGTATTATTTACTAGTCGAAATATAAATTTTTAATTATCTTATGATGAGAATCTTATATTAATGAGAAAGATATTCAACAAAAATAGTTTCGTTCTAATAACTTAGCATAGTAATAGTACAGTGAACTAGCAATTTATTTTGGTAATTCTGAATTTAAACAAACATATTGATGAGAAGAATTCATTTTTACTTTGCAAATTTGTAAATACAGGCTCTGTAGCAATGTACGGACATATAATATATTGAAGAAACAATAATAGCATCTACAAATATATATGTACTACGTGGTACTACATTTACTAAAATTAATACAACATTTATTAATTAAATTAATGAAATTGTGGTTTTAAAGTTTTAGGGGTGTATAAAAAATGGGGGGCGCTGAAAAATTATTGATTTTCAAAGGGGGCGGTAAAAGAAATAAGTTTGATAATCACTGATCTACAGCATGAGTCACAGATACGATAAAGCAAATATCGATTAATTTTGTTAATTCACATTTACGAATACTACATGAACTTATTTCCATAACAATAAAAATATCATAAAAGTATCCAAAACGTATTCTTCTTAAAAATAAGTTGATAAGCTGTTTTCTCAAAAACTAATTTCAAAAACAACTAAAGGTGAAAATTTAAGTAGGTAAGTACTTCTTTTACATCGGTTTAACCAAAAATACAGTTGGAAATTTTGTTGCCATATTTCTTCTACTTTTTTTTTTCAATTATAATGCCATTGTTGCCAACGTCGAGCTCAAAATATTTATGTAATACTCTGTGGACAATGTTGCCATATTTAAACGTCAAATTTGGCCATGCGAACATGAAAATTAGCGAATCGATCTTGAAATGATTTCTGAATAGGTATTTTAACATTTTGGAATAGATTTAACGGTTTAATCTGGCGCTTATTAATAAACTTTCCCCATATCATGAAAATGTAAAAATATCGATTTCTCTTCATCATTCTCTACGATTACAATGTATTCAATTCGCAAAACAATAAAAAATTGAATAACACTCGGAAATCACTATCTTCCTTTTAATATTATCTATAGTAGATTAAATAAGAGTTGATAAATACAAACGTCAAATTTAAATATGACAACATTGTCCACTGAGTATATACGTTTTCTTGGATGTACTTAAGTATAATTCTAATTAACAAATTGTAGAGCTATTCATAATCGCGTAATGTTAACGGGCTATGGCAATGGTGATCATAAATCTCGAACTCAATCATCACCAGTCAAGGTTAAACGAGTTTTCAAACGACATGAGTCACAAAACACCCGTCCTTTGTATTTATCAACTCTTATTTAATCTACTATAGATAATATTAAAAGGAAGATAGTGATTTCCGAGTGTTATTCAATTTTTTATTGTTTTGCGAATTGAATACATTGTAATCGTAGAGAATGATGAAGAGAAATCGATATTTTTACATTTTCATGATATGAGGAAAGTTTATTAATAAGCGCCAGATTAAACCGTTAAATCTATTCCAAAATGTTAAAATACCTATTCAGAAATCATTTCAAGATCGATTCGCTAATTTTCATGTTCGCATGGCCAATAGAATCGAATTGGAAAGTTTGGAAGATAGCGGTAATTTTAATTATTTAAAATTAAGCAAGTCCCAGAGGTCGATTACGTTTGCCGGCCGTGCATACGAGCCTTTTTGCCTTTTACTTTGATGTCGCAACGAGATTGCACGTCGGGGTCACACTGCACTGCGAACGTACGAATGAAATTCGTGAATCGATATTTACGCGATTTTTTTTTATCTCAACAAACGCATACTTTGTGAAATTAGAGAAATTTATAAATAACTAGCGACCCGCCCTCCCTTCGCTTAGGAAACATTAAATTTTATTATTAATAGCTGAGTCCCGCGATGTTACGCCGCGGGGCGAAGTTAGTCTAAAAAAAGTAGCCTAAGTTACTCCTTATATCATCAGCTACCCATCAGTGAAAGTCCCGTCGGAATCCTTTCAGCCGTTCCAGAGACTAGCCGGAACAAAGAGACAGACAGACTACAGACAAAAATTGTGAAAATGTTATTTTGGTGTATATTCAAATGCATGTAGTAAAAAGCGGTTATTTCAATATTACAAACAGACACTCCAATTTTATTTTGATTTATATGTATAAATTAATTAAGTGTAAAGTATAAACGCTAAAGTATTCGAAAAGTCATAAAATATTACAATGACAACAAAATATGCGAGATTAAGGCCGTAACAGTAGTTTAATTATATCCACCACGACCCGCGAAAACCGAAGAAAATTTAATATGACTCTAAATTCTAGGAACAGACTTTACTCGAGACCTCAGATAGAATAACTAAGTAGAACATCGATAGGACTTCCTGAAACCGTTTTGTTTTATCGCGGATAATCCTATTAAAACACAAGACATTAACTGCATAGAGTTTTGTATTATTTGGCGCGCCACCACATTACCAAAACAAGTAGGCAGGCTAAGCAAGGCAATAAAATTTTAATCATAAATCTTCAACTGTTATAAATAAAATAAGTGATGAAAACGTGGCATAAATCGTGTTCCGTGAATTTATAAAAATTATATTGCTTAACGTTTTGCAATCAAAAGACCGGTTGCGATTTCAAGAGCCGTCACGTCGCATCTCCGGCGTGCATTTGTTTTAGAAGTTTCGAGAATGGCATTTTTCTTATTTGTAATAATATCATCGAATCAAATTAAATGCGCGCCAAAGCTAGATTAAGCGAATGCTCTTTTGAATAACCTGAATATTAGAATCCAAATGTCAGTGTGATTTCAGACGTAAGGCACTTTTTTTTACACACTTACGCAGTTTATTCTCTATCGAATCTAAGCGCTGGGGTTTATTTACGAGTTCGTTTTCCCCGGACTTAATCTCAGAGAGGGCTGAATCGATTTCGATGACTTTCAACAGCGAAGGCATTCTTTAATCCAATGAATACTTTTTATCCCGGAAACATTTAAAGTCTACTACTACGCAACACAAAAACTGGAAAAGCAATAAATGAGTAAAATTTCAAATCGTATATAAATATTTGTAGGTATTCATTCGTATTTAAATACGCAAACACCAAACAGTAAGTAGTTTTCCTTCACCTTTTCAACCGATTTTATTTTCTTGTTTACGAACTATTGACGTGTTTTTATGTTATCTAGAAAAAAATGGAAACAATTTGATTTTTTTCTTCGATCTTGACTAGAAAAAGAATTAGTACATAAAATAAATTTTAATCTTGATGTATCCATGAACGTTAGTTTAATAATAGGGGTTAAAATATGAAATTCCCATTTTATTGTGATAGGTACTTCGAATTGACATAGAACCTTCATGGTTTGAGATTTTTGACTGAAACTTTTTTCAAATGATAACTATGAGGTTCTTCTTTTAAAAAATGTGATGTAGTGATACTTCGAATATTCGAGTGATTTTTAAATTTTTGAATTTCAATTTTTCAGTACAAACCGGCAATTTCATACTTTAATCCCTAATATAAATCATATACTAATATTATAAAGAGGAAAGATTTGTTTGTTTGTTTGTTTCGAATAGGCTCCGAAACTACTGGACCGATTTGAAAAAATATTTTTCCATTAGAAGCCGACATTGTCCCTGATGAACATAGGCTACTTTTTTTTTAAATTTTTTTATTTATTTTTTTGATTTCATGTGTGTTTTAATGTTTCCGAAGCGAAGCGAGGGCGGGTCGCTAGTAAATCATAAATAGAATATCTAAATCTATGCATTCAATTTTAAGCAAGTTGTGACGCAACTACCAATTAAACTTCAAACGTCAGAACTCGCTTGAACCGCGAATTAAACACTATATCGTGTGACCTAGCTGTGAGAAAGATGATATTTGTTCGTTCTCGGTTCTATGTTACATAGACTGATGCGCTCTGTTACGCATCAAGATGCCGGTTTAATAGATCCTATCGATTTACTATCGTATATAGATAGTACTGCCTACCACTCCAATTATTCCTTACCGTTAATCCAGATAAAATTAATTATGTGTACATGCACTGCCGCGCCCTTCGAAGAGGTAAGGAAAAAACACTTTTTCTTTTATATAGGCAGTAGCTTTTTTTCCTACCTATGTTGATAGCTTTGAGAGGCTATTTCAGCTTCTCCTTGACGTGTAGGTGAGCTCACGGGGCTCTAACCGGGAGTGTTGCTAACACTGGCTCTAGCAAGAGCAGTGCTTCCCAGAGTCTACCATTGGATCGGAAACGCGACCCACTGAGAAGATCCGGCGAGAAACTCAGTGGGCTAAGCAGTAGCAGTATCACAGCCCACCTAGTGTAATGTACCTTAAAACATGAAATAAAAGTCTCATTTATGTATACATAATGACTCTCCAACCCCAACCACGGCCATTGCTTTGAAGCCAAAATGGGCAGGATGGATGTAGTCCGTAGAGCCCTCCGAATACCCGCTGCCACTAGTACTGCTACCAGTAAATGAGTTTTTCTTCGTTTAATTTGTACTATTAGAATACTTATACTATTAGAATAAATCGAATTATTGGAATAGAGATGCAGTCGTGGTTTCGTGGTATCGCGATAAGTGCGTTTATGTTACTTTTTTTTTTTTAAATTGCATTTAAACAAAAAAAATGTTCATTATTTTGATTGGTGACCAATAAATTAATGATTAAAATTAGATAACTCAATTTACGAACGGTTAAAAATTATTTTTTAAAACAAAAACACTTTATTTTATACACTCTCCTTATATCCTTAGACCTTAAAAACGATTGTTTACATTCCGTAAAAATAGTTCATACATAAAGTCAAAGTCGCGTTCGATTATTTAAATTTGGAATATAAAACGAAGTTCCGTCGTAATGGAGTACATTCGAGGTTACATCTTTATTTCCATACACCGAGTCGCATAAGCCTGTATTCAAGGTCATAAGCTGCACACGAAAACTAATATCACATCACAAGTTGAGTATAACTTTTTTTCTGTTTTCATTCGACATTGTGGACTACGATCCTTTCCTTTATATGTATTTCGTAGGTTGACAACGAAAAGAAAGAAAAAAAAACAACTACCTATTTCACAGACATTTTAAAAAATACAGAAAGTCTCGACCTTTTTGAATTTGTTCGAATTAGATTCACAGAGAAAATTTAACAGTTCCAAATAATTATTGACCGCAAACAAAAAAGAACAAAGAATTCTAAATTCGAACAAAAGAATTTTTAATTTCGAAACTGGATTTTGTGTTAAGTATTTGAATGTCGAATATGAAATTTGTATCAGCGGCTGCCGCGCAAATGTATCTGTGTTCTAATGACATGTCTGTATGTGACTTCCATAGATTTTTATGGGGTATGATGGGTAAGCGATACAGACAGTGCTAAGCTACGCAAAAGGTCCATGCTCCCTCGGCAGACGCGCTGACTCACGCGGCCGCGCGCTTCCGCTTGATAGCAAGGTCACCGGCCGCAACGCACACTGCTACGACGCCACACACACACTCGCAAACGTGAAAGTAGTGAGAGTACAGACCGCGGTACAGTCGCACTCAATAATCTTTTCAGTTGCATGTCTGGTTTTTACTTTACACTTAGTAAAACGACCTATGACCCGGTGAGTACGTATTTTATATTTTGTTGCACAATGCCTAGTGTTCAATTTAAGCAGTATGTGTAATACCTACTAGAATTATATAACAGTAATTCCGTTTTTATGTAAAAATTAAATTTAACCTACCTATTGAATATTTAGTAATTATGTAAAATATATGGAAATGATTCTAAGCAATTAGGACGCTGGTTTGTGTTGTTGCTCATGATATTCTGAGGACAACTTTTCGATTCGTTTTGTATTCATTGTATTCACAGCTTTATTGACTGCCACATGAAAAACAGGAAAAGTACCGTTATCAACAAATTACGTAAAACAAAAACATGTCATTATTGTGGATTTTGTAGGACATAGGTCGAACCCGCGCGGAACAGTCAATAGTAAAATAGGCAACCTGCCTATTTCTGCCGATTAGAACTGACTCGTTCCGGTGCCAATGAAGGATCGAAGAACCGTTATATCTATAATACAATCAACCTTGTTTTATGTCTATGGAGGTCTGGAAATTACTACATATTTTGAATTTGGATTTAAAAACAAACGCCGTTTCACTTTTTAGAAATGTATTTTTTTTATATTCCTGGCAACACACAAAACGAAGAGAAAGCGTAAGAAGGTTCAACGTGTTAAGTATTTAGTAAAATATGCTATTCCAAAGTTAAATTTTATACCACAATTAATTCTACAGCGCAATTAAAATTTAGCAAGCGGTTTACTATCTTGCCTCTATCTGATTAACAGTAATAGCACTGGTTCGTATGCAATAATATATTTCCAAATAGGATACCGCCGGCCGGCGGTGTTTGTTCTAAACCGGATGGAATTGATTAATCTTTGAAATACTCCAACAATTAGCTATTAACATTACAGTTAGACCGCGGTGCTGTTGACTTTTCGCCAAACCAATCATTTATGGCGCGCTTCCGAGAAATGGTATCGATTTTCGAATAGACATTTAAAATTGGTGCTAAAAATTTCAATCATCTATATACGTGAAGCAAAAACTTTGTATCCCTTTTTACGAAAATTACGCGGACGGAGGAGTATGAAATTTTCTACACTTATAGAGAATATAGAAAAGTGCACAATGCTAATTGTTTTTTAAAATAATGCGTAAAAGATACATTAAATCAATAAAGAAAACATTACACACACTACATACCATATATTTGACGCACACACGCATGCATACTATTTATTGTCAAACTTTTGTTCTTGACGTCTGTGGTCAAATTGAGAACAGATTAAATATTGTTTGTCTTTATTAAGATTTTTTTATAGTGTAACCTTGGCGAAATTTGTGATTATATAAGTATAAAATACAATCATAATAGTGTACAAACTTACAATTCCAATTAATTAGTTTTTAAAATTTCGACTACTGCGGGACCTCTAGTTAAGATTAACAGTTTCATTATTTTAAAAAACAAAATCATTATCCACGGAAGTGTAATTTAAATTAAATTTACAAGTTTATTTTAGTTTTATTCAAATTCTGATTCAATTAATTCATTGTTTATACGACATTATAAATAAAGGTTTTTTTTTTTAATAATGCAATTCAACAAAGACTGCTTCATTATTTTCTTTAGTTTAAGTTAGTTTATGCAATTGATTAATGCAAATATTGTGCCATCGACAGCGCATTACGAATTCCCATGCTAGATTTTACTAAGAACGGATACACACGTACGATCCAGATTTTGTTCCCTACCTATTCACTGGTAGCCTAAGGGGCTATTCCGGAGGGAATTTGCTAACAGAACAACCCTAGCAAGAGCTGCGCAGAATCTACCACCGGATCTAAATCGCTATAGGTTCGCTTTGCTCGTCGAACTCTTCATCTACGATCCATTAAACGTTAATCGTTGTAAAAATTTACTTTTTAAAGCTTGTGGGCTGGATATACTCAAAGATCGTACAACGCTCTCCGTGTTCAATATAATAACGCGTTTAGGGTGCTGGTGGTGCTGCCCCGCTTTTGTAGCGCATCAGGGATGTTTGCAGACGCGCACATAGATTGTTTTTACGCTACCATGCGTAAGAGGTGTGCATTACTGGTAAGCAGAGTGAGGGCCAGCTCCAACAGTATCCTGAGCATGATCGCAAGCAGGCTGGGCTATGTATACATGGGTCGCTGTGGTGCCATCTTCCATGGGATGTTACGACAGTAATTCATTGTGATGTAAATATAACTACTAACATAGGTCTAAGTCTTATTAACAATTTATATGAGTCATGGTTACTTGCAATAAAAACATTATTAGTATTATTATTATTGGAAAATACATATGTTTATAAAATACATGTATTTATTTGTGTCATAATGGTTCTGTATTTTTTTTTTTAAACCTTAGTTTAACAGTCAGGCTTTAATATCTTTTATATTGTACACTATTCCCCTCTTATACATCGTATTTCTCTCTGCTAATGATTTGCTGGAAGAAAACTCATTAATGAGTTAAGATCGCCTTTGTACATAGTATTTAGACATTCCTTTAAATATGTTTTTCTTGTATTTTCTTCTTTGCGTACAATAAGTATAAATAAAATAAAAGTTTTAGTTTAAGATATTCAAGTTCATCTCGGTATCTGATAAATGTCAAAGCAATGTTGAATTGAGTCGTGGGCTCAGAATCCTAACCTCCGAACGACGTGGTTGCTTCGAACAGAAAGAACCCCACTACTAGTCGGGTGAGCCGCGAACTGATCAAATTCCTTAGGGACTTTAGAGATCAAACGACGCTAGATTCTCTAGTCTTTTTTTTATTGCTTAGATGGGTGGACGAGCTCACAGCCCACCTGGTGTTAAGTGGTTACTGGAGCCCATAGACATCTACAGCGTAAATACGCCACACACCTTGAGATATAAGTTCTAAGGTCTCAAGTATAGTTAAAACGGCCCCACCCTTCAAACCGAAACGCATTACTGCTTCACGGCAGAAATAGGCAGAGTGGTGATACCCACTCGCGCGGACTCACAAGAGGTCCTACCACTAGTATATTATATTTACTTTAAAACATAAAAATTCCAAACCGTTTCGGATGCTAAAGAAAAATCTAGTTTTTTTTGCTTTGTTTTTCGTTGGACTATTAAATAACATAATTTTAGCAACACAGAAAACCGACTTCTGTTTAATAAAATTCGAATATCTTAAATGCCGTCAAAGTCCAAAATAATAAATATGTATTATATTAAAAATAACTCAAAAACTTGTAGTCAGATCTTGTTAACATTTACAATGAAACGACATGGATTTTAAATAAATAAAAAATCGGTTCAACTAAATAAAAAAAAGGCAAATTAAGATAACTGCCTCCTTTTTGGAGATCGGTTAATATGCATTTACACATACGCACTTAAAATGTAACACATACACACAATTTATGTTTAAAATCAGAGACAGACTAAAAACAATAATTTGTTTGGGTGTGTAATGGATGAAATATGCAAGTTTTTGTTGGATCGCGAGAACAGAGTCGACGAATACAAAAAAACTACACGATAATTCTGAGGGTTCTGTACATGCTTCAGAGTTATCAAATCAAATCAAAACAAATCAAAAAAAATTTATTCAACATAAATGAAAGTACATCCTTGTTGAACGTCAAAAGAACTACCGCCAATTCACAAGAACTAGCCTCCGTCCTGAGAAGAATTGGCAAGAAACTCAGCGGGCATGTATTTTTTTTTTTAATATTAGATTATTTTTTTAATATTAGATTTTTTTTAAATATTCATTTTTACCAGAGTATAATAACATAACAATTATTACAATATTGAACTGCCCGGAGCGAGCAACTCATTCCCACTTTGTGCAATCTTCTATTGTGCATGTATTTAGATCTAAAGAACTGTATTTTAAATACTTATTTATTACTAAAGCTTTCCACTCACAGCTTTGGCCGCGTGGTCTACACTTTCTCATATGATTCGCTCAGTGTTAGCCTAGTGTGCCATCGGATACGCGGCCGATGGAAGACCTGTGGGACGGGGTTAAGCCTGACTCCTCCTTAAGTCTGACTTCATCAAGTCTAAGCAATCATAGCCTCTTTCTACTCGTATAAAAATCATTTGAAACTAAAAAATAGAGGCACACAAATACTTCATTATATACTGAAAACTATTAAGCTTTATTCTAACGTGTGAGAAAAACTCCTAACAAGGAAGGTTCCATTCTTGTGTACTTTCTATCGTGTATGTGTGTGTTACAAAAATTCTAATCCGATTTCCTATATAATGACTTTGATAGTCGATTATTTTTGTACTTTTATTTATTAGATATAACATAATATATGTTGTATGTACAATTATTAATTTTCAGTTACGACTGTGTTACCTTACAATTATTAATCATAAGTTCTTGCTATCTTCAAAACGTTGATATAATTACTTAATCTGTGTCCCGTGTCATTAATTGAAATGTCCATTTATTGATAAAAGTTTCATTTATGATTGCATTAGCAAGGCTTTGTCAACCGATAACGGTTTGATGTTAAGTCATCATTATAATTTCTAAATGTATAAATAATGGTATTTTTTATTTTATTTTTATTTACTAACAATCACGCCACGTTAACTGGTCCCGTGATAAGTTCGTAAAGAACTTGTGTTACAGGTACCAGATAACGGATATAAATGTAAGATTTTTATTATACACATACATATATTTAATAGACATCCATAACCCTGGAAAAGACATTTATATTTATCATACAAATATCTTTCCTTGGCGGGATTCGAACCCGCGACCGCCCTGTGTAGTGACCATGTCACTTACCACTACACCAGACGGCCGTTAATGAATTTCAAGGCCACCTGTGGTCGCTATTAAAAACCAAGCGGCTTGCTCTTTCGCTCTTAAACTCTCACACGAAATGTAAAAAATGAAATACACATTGAGTGGTGACACAAAGCTAATATTTCACTTAATACGCGACATTTATTTTTGTAATTAAAGATGCGTTCTTTTTTATTATTATTGCATAGATGGGTGGACGAGCTCACAGCCCATCTGATGTTAAGTGGTTACTGGAGCCCATAGACATCTACAACGGCTGCCCCACCCTTCGAACCGAAACGCATTACTGCTTCACGGCAGAAATAGGCAGGGTGGTGGTACCACCTACCCGCACGGACTCACAAGAGATCCTACCACCAGTAGTGTTGATACCTACTGGTCAGAACAATTCAGGTTAGGAGCGAAGTCAATAAATTATAGTTCTTGATGAATGTACAAATTTTCAAGTATATCGGACGGACGTCTTGGAGTTAGTTAATGACGTTCAAAAATTCCTTTACATACAAACATACTTATCAAACTAATAAAGCGTGTTAAAAAGTATCATGTTATATTTATTCGCTTACCTACATCGATTTTTTTTTAAATTACCAATAACGGCCTGCAGATGGCTTCCAAGTTATTTTTATTTCTTTTTCTTTTTAATTGCCTTTGTAGGCAGACGAGCATACGGCCCACCTGATGTTGAGTGGTTACCGTCGCCCATGGACGTCAGCAATACCAGGGGCAGAGCCAAGCCGCTACCTAACGCAAATCCTTTCTAGTGTCATCCATTACACTTGTACAGACACAGACTGCATTATTACAATACCATTTAAATGTGAAAATAATTGTTTTTTTATGATTGAAGGTTTACTGATGGCCCGGAGGCCTTTCCAGTTTCACCAGGACATGTGGGCGAGCAACGGCTCAGCCAGGAGGGGTGGGATTTCCTAACAGCTACCATAACGCCTTCGAAGGAGACCTAACAACTCAAGAGCAGCTGCTACGCGAATGAATCTACTACCGGATCGGAATGGCGAGAACCTCAGCGGGCTGATGCATGGTCAGGTTGCACGTCGAACTCTTTGTAGAGTTCTACGAGTATGGTTGCCGGGTCCCCAAGCCTGCTCCTAGTGTTAGAGCTGAAGGCGTCTAATGCAAGGGTTATATGGACCTGATGGATCCGTAAGGACGTGTCTAGGGCGTCGACGGTGACTGGCTCCTCCGTGATCAGGATTCGGGGTGTAGTCAGCGGCGGTAACGATAAGGCGATTATCATGACGGTGATTGTTTACTGCTAGTGCTGCGTAGTAAGTCCATACCGGTAGGTATCACTACCCTGGCCGTTTCTACCGTTTCCAAGGATAAGATAGTTATTAAATGCAATTTAGATTTCGCCCTAATTCCTCAAGCAAGACGGCATTCACATTGTGATGTCTTTGTTGTCTGTTAATCACTTAAGATCAGGTTGGCCGTGAGCTCGTTCAGTCGTCAAAGCAATAAAAACATAAATAGATTAAGTCGTTGAGTAACCGCTTCCTGAATATTCGTGTGACATTTTTCTCTGTCTGGCGCTATTGGAGCAGTTTGAATTATTTTAAGGCGTTATTCTTCGTGAGATTCGAGCGTGCATTTCTACGCGTGCTCGTACGTTTTATCGCTGTTTCGTCTACACGGGCTTTTTATGATTCCGTAGTGTCCTTGACTACGTAATGTTCGAGGTAAAGGATAATTTCATACACTGCCCACTTGTTACAATATCGTCGTATTGTTTTGTTATTTATATTCGATTCCGTTGGACGATCTTGAAATTATTGGAACACACCTGTTTGTTATTATGACTGTAGCCCATAAACACATCCCATTGAGTTTCTCGCCGGATCTTCTCAGTGGATCGCGTTTTTGGTCCGGTGGTAGATTCTACGAAGCACTGCTCTTGCTCGGACCAGGTTTAGCAACACTACTGGTTTGAGCCTCGAAAGCTCACCTACAAGCCAGGGTGAAGCTGAAATAGCCTTGAGAGGCTCCTCAAGACTATCAGCATAGGTAGAAAAAATAATAAGAGTTTGTGCACTCAGAAACACAATAATACGTATACTTATGACAACTTACACAGAGTCCGTTATTTCGCGACACAAGTGCAAGACAAAGAGCTTCCTAGATACTTAAGTGCATACTTAATGAGCAACTCGCAAATATACGTCGTAATCTATCATCCAAACTATTGAAAAATATTGTTTGAACATTTAAATTATAGCATTTTTAACACGTTTTTATCAACTTGACATTTGATAGTGACATTGAAAAATTGCACACGGATCAAATACATACCGGTCAAAATAAAATAAATGCATTATATTAGTCTGATATTATACACATAACGCTAAATTTTTAATTAGGCTTGTTATAAAAGTGTGTTTTTTAAGCTTTTCAACTATATTTTGTTAGACAGTCTATTTGGAAATCATTGTTTGCCACATTAATGCCATTCTCACCCTGCCACCTAGGACTGAAATCTCAATAACATTCGCACAGGTACAACAGTTGTTACCTGTGACCTTTAAACCAGAGCGGATGATTGCTTCGTGGCAGAAATCAACTGCAAGGCAATTCCACTCATACAAGCACGCAAGATTCTTATAATAATGAACTATTTTATTTCTCTTATGACTGAACGTAACATAAACTATTCAATAATATTAAATAAATGAACGTTATAAACAAGCGATTGTAAATAAGTCATATCCCATTGAACCTTGATTTTAATTCAGACCTTGTTCTCAATAACCGAAATCCTTTTACCGGTGAATGTAATTTTTTTTTAAACATAATTCCGAGGTTTTAACTGAATCAAAAGATATTTCACTGCTACTCGAACTAAACGTGTCAAGTTTTCATATTTCCAAAAAATTAATTACTAATAAAAGAAGATTTTAAAGAGACAACTTTTGTGTACGACTGTCTTAAATGAAAACAAGCGTCGCGACGGCGGCAACGATAGTCCCGACTCGCGAGGGTCGGGGTGTGCACCCTTCGTGTCACGTGACAAACGACCTTCAGGCGGCGCACCGACCTTGAGTGTCGCTCGCCCCGCGCGCGGGTCAGAGGTGAATGCACGCTCGCCAGAGTCCCGCACACCATAGCGCGGCCCCGAAAAGTACTCTAACCGACGCACCTCACCTTGACTACGACACCATGGCCTGAACGCTCCTGGCGCTGCTGTATCAGACTCGAACACCCGGCCGTCGCAAACAGGTAACAGCACGACGCGGCACACCTTTCCCATAAAATACAACCGACAAGTTTATTGACATCGAGTCTCACTAACGATTGCGCAAATGTACGAATGTAACAATCTTTCTAAAGTTCAAAAAGCACGCATTGTCTTGGTTCGCTTAAAAAAACACTGTCCGTTTAAGTTTTAATTGTGTGTTCACTCAAAAAATACTTTTTAACATAAAAACATTGGACACAATACACAAACGCAGGCGCTATGACACTACGTCCTCTAAGCTCCGCAAAACAAAGCGGAATAAGCTGAATAAAGTTGAACTGTTGAACGTTGCGATTGAATGAACATGACATCTAGCTGGTCGTAAAACCTCGAAACAAAGGACATCTAGTGACTATCATACTGACTGCTTCGCATTAAATATTGAAATCGATCCACTGATCAACTAGAGATGGCGCTGTATTGGTTTATAATCCTCCAGATGTTTTTTTTTTGGTGATTTTATGACCTGGTAACTAAGACTTTTAAGTCATGTCTTATTTTAATTTATATTCTTATTTTTACGAAAAATGATAATATGGAGTGAAATGAAATGAAAATGATTAATTTGAGACATTAATCAACTGGGATGAAATTAAATGAAATGAGATGATATGGGATGAAATATAATCTTAGCAAAATGGTGGTCATTTACTAAGATTTTTCAGTGGACTTTTTGGAGGATCCCGAGAAGTTGCGTCCAGCGGCTTTGTTTCATTTTCCCACATTTGTGCACTTTCACAGATATTAAACAGTTAATAAACCACCGTTATTACACATTTAAACCTGAAGAAACACTAAATATACAAAATAAAACAAATCACACAACTTCACTCCTCGCGTTCCCGCCAAAAAGTCCTCCTCCAGATATGACAGACATAGACACAACACTAATTTACGACAACGTAGGTAAAGTCGTGTTCTCTACATACCGCTTTAGACTTTCTTCTTTCTTCTTTTCTATGGAGGGTAGAGGTATTCTTTTCAAATTGAGCTTTTTTTTTTTTTAATCTTTCTAGTAACCTATGTTGCGTCCTTAAGCCTAATGCTACTAATTGTTCCAGATATTTGTTCTATGGAAAACTGAAAACGCTATGGAAACAAGAGATTTAAATGAAGTAGATTTATTTAATATTAATAACAAAAGGAGATTGAATAACATGGAATAGAATAAAATGAATTGAAATTAGATACGATGAAAATAAAATACTAAAAGATACGAATTTCCTGAGACTTCCGAACTCGAGAACTCACGTCCTCTGTCGTAGTTACTCATTTTTTTACTGCTACTTTAAGTGGATAAATGCGATCCACGCTCATTTCTTGCTTTTCGCTGAGCTTAAGCTTAACTAATGTTTGTTGTTTTATTAGATTTTCTTCTTGTTAATGTAAATACAATAATGAATCCGAAAGTAAATTCGTTAAAAACCAATATGTCTGTACTGTTGAAAAAAAGGTAACAATTTTTTTCAACGTTAAGAAATAGCTAATGATATGCAATATGGATTTCAGCATAAAATATCAGAGAGGAAATATAATTTTTACAAAGACTTAGAATATTGAATAATAATATAGCTCACTGAACTAAATCTTTACTATTCTATTTTTATTTAACAAAAAGAGGCAGCACTCGTATTTTTTAATTAATCAGTGATTAAAAAAACAATTACTTAGGTTATAAGAGGTGCTAATTAAGGGAAAGGTCGAATAAAAACTTAAACTACTTTTACGGTTTAATCTTGTTTTTATTGTTATTTATTACACTATCCGCTATCTACGACATTTCGAATATTTTGCAGTTCTCGTTCTCAGTACACTAGTGAAGACTCCACTGAAGTAGGTAGGTCTATGAAAGACTCCGAATAGTCTGTGACAGGACTTTTTGGCGGGAACGCGAGGAGTGAAGTTGTGTGATTTGTTTTATTTTGTCTATTTAGTGTGTCTTCGGGTTTAAATGTGTAATAATGGTGGCTTACTAACTGTTTAATATCTGTGAAAGTGCACAAATGTGGGAAAATAAAACAAAGCTGCTGGACGTAACTTCTCGGGATCCTCCAAAAAATCCACTGAAAAAATCTTAGTAAATGACCACCATTTTACTGAGATTATATTTCATTCCATTTTATTTCATCCCAGTTGATTAATGTCTCAAATTAATCATCTTCATTTCATTTCACTCCATAATATCATTTTTCATAAAAATATGAATAAAAACTAAAATAAGACATGACTTAAAAGTCTCAGTTACCAGGTCATAAAATCCCTTAAAAAAAGTCTGTGACAGTGACATATTGAATCAATGACAGTGACATTGCAGTGTGCAGTCAATTTTTAGGCTGATGTTTTGTGTTTTACTTTGGTTGTGGTTCATTGTTGACTAGTTCACCTTCAAAAACGACTGGTCGTTTTTAAATTAAAAAAATCAATTGAAAATACAATAATTAAACGAACGCTTTAAGTTTGAAAATATAACTACATCAAACTATTCAGACTAAACTAATCGCTTTGATTAACCGCTTTGAAACTAATTAAAAAGTGAGTCATTAATTAAACAACCGCGTTTTGTAGTCAGATTCAAGGCTGTTGCAATAAAAAATTCGTTTCAGTGTTAGATAATGTCTGACTTAGTTTAAATAATGGAGGAAAATGATCGAAGAAATCAGAACAAGAACACTTTATTGAAAATTGTGATACTCGGCGACGGTGGAGTCGGTAAATCATGTTTGATGAGCAGATTCATTTCGAACCATTTCGATGATCATAGTTTCCACACTATAGGTGTTGAATTCATGAATAAAACCATAGAAGTAAACGGAAAACAGTATACACTCCAGGTAAATATATTTAAATTAGATTTAATCAATTGGCATATTAGATTAAATTAACATTCATTGCTTATTCTCATCAAGTTTTCTTTGTTATTTTACTGACTTTTAATATTGTGCCCTCGGATATCTGATAATTACAGACAATTGTAGTCCTGAAATACTGTTAACTCGGTGGGGAACCCATCTCTAGCAAAAAATAATTAAAAGTATTTATATGAGGATCAGTAAGAAATTATAATTAATTGATAAATAATATTAAAATGAAAGACAAAAAGCTTTCAAGTCAATGAAAGTTCTCTAAATATAAATAAATCAAACTTCACAAAAGAGAGTACAAATTTAAATCAAAAATTGCATAAATGGCACACTTACCCTCTTGAATCTCAACTGGCATTAGCAATAGCCACTGCTTCAATTGGTTATTCTTAGTTTACAAAAAGTTATAACAGACCACAAATAGCCAACCCTCATCTTAAAACCAATATTTTCCTAAACTTTGGAAAATTTAATAAAACTAAATAGTTCACAAAATTTTAAAACAGCCTGCCAATTTAGACTAGTTCTTAAAGGACTGTTGTCACACTGAATTATATATGATACTTAAAAAAAATCATCACTAATCACGAGTTTGGTTTTGGCACCATTGAGCCATTTGATAGAAATGGTTAAAATAACATAGTCATTAGAAGAGCAAGGGTACTCTGCTCTTTAGCCTTTCTTCATGCTTAATGTATATACTTCACACTATATCTACAACTAAAAGATACAAGCTCTACTGTCCTGGGAACTGGGTGGAAACAACAAGACTTGGTTGAAAACAGCTTCTCAATTTCAAGAGTACCTTGAAACATGTCTAGATCTTTTGGTATATAATTCTAGGGAAACATTTAAGCCTTCAATATTTAAATAGTACAATGCAAATGCAGCAAATGTAAAATTATGCCACGAAATTTAGGTAATGTCCCATGTTTTCCAATATAGATATTCACCATTAGCCAAATATTACAAGTATAAATCGGGAAATCCATAAAACTGAATGTCTCAAGGTAATCTGAAAAAATACTAAATGATAATGGCATGGTAACTACTAAATTAAAACAGAGCAGTAATAAATGACTAAAGCAAAAGGACATTATATTATAAGACTAGACTACTGATTAGCAGATGCCCTCAATAGAGGACACACAAACAGCATATCTGTTTATTACTAACCAAACTGTTTACAGGACACATATAATTATTTAAATAAAAAAACTCAAGACTTTTAATAATCTAAGTCATTGTGGCCTAAGGGATAAGACGTCTGGTGCATTCATATGATCCACAAATGCACCAGTGTTCGAATCCTGCAAGCAAGTACCAATATTTGTACTGAAATACGTTCTTAACAAATGTTCACGATGGATTTCCACGGTGAAGAAATAACATTGTGTAATAAAAATCAAACCCGCAAAATTATAATTTGCGTAATTACTGGTGGTAGGACCTCTTGTGAGTCCGAACGGGTAGCTACCACCACCCTGCCTATTTCTACCGTGAAGCAGTAAAGCGTTTCGGTTTGAAAGCCATTGTAACTATACTTGAAACCTTAGAACTTATATCTCAAGGTGGGTGGCGTCATTTACGTTGTAGATGTCAATGGGCTCCGGTAACCACTTAACATCAGGTGGGCCGTGAGCTCATCTACAAACCTAAGCAAAAAATAAATAAATGTTCTTTATATTAATCAAAGTAAATGATGTCATATGTGGTAAACGATTGTGTATGAGTGTATGAGCTAATGTTAGCTCATTGTTTGTTTTGACCACAAATTACATCACATAGAACATAATAAAGTAGAATACCTCAAAGCTTTATAATATGTACTTGATCACAATTTTGAAATTCAGTTCCTTGTTCATTTTTTAAATATTACTGCATCACATAAAATGATCTACCTACTATGTGTCGAAAATTGGGTTAATTCATGATTCTTCTACTAGACATAACAGTTTCAACTGCATTAAAGTCTTATTATTAAAATTCAGAACGCATTCTGACTATAATGAGTTGCTTGCTAATTGGTTAAATGGTTGTTCTGTATTAGATATAGTCTGGCTGGTAGTACCCACAAATACCTGGGGGGGGGGGAGGATGCTAAAAAACTTGTATGGATTATGTGAGATAGGATATGAGAGAACAGTGTGTGAGGATGCAATGGATTGCTGTACTGACAAACGTAGGATAGTAGGAGGAAGAAAAAGACATGGTATTGTGTTTAAATGTGCAAAAGTCATGCTCCCAATGAGAGTAGCATCAAGACCCAATATTAGAATGTATCATAGAATGAGTGAACGACTCTCAAAGATCATCTCGTGTTAAGTAACTACTGGAACTTGTATACATCACCATATGAATGCCACCAACCTTTCAATTGGAAGACATGACTTCACTTCCCCACAAGAGCACACGCGATTCTTAACCACTTAAAAATGTAAAATTGTATTAAAACTTATTATAATTTTTTTATTTGTTGCCTTTATGGGTGGACGAGCTCACAGACCACCAGGTGTTAAGTGGTTACTGGAGCCCATAGACATCTACAACGTTAATGCGCCACCCACCTTAAGGTATAAGTTAGAGGTAAGGTAAGAAGAGGTAAGGTATCAAGTATAGTTACTAGTTTTTCTATACACATGTCGTTATTAATAGTAATAGAAATCTTGACTGAATACTTTATAAAGTGAGAAGCAGACAGAGAGAGAGAGAAACAGAGAGAGGAAGATCTAGATATTCATACTTATACCAAACCTTGCCAAGTAAACTGCCATGTCAGTGTAGAGTCTACACTGTAGACGTAATTTTTTGTTTTTTATAGAAAATTTTCATGTTCATTAGGAATTTGTTGTTGCAAATATTTTAACATCCATAATGTGCTTTTATATTATGTGAAAATCTATAATACCCAAATTAATAATGTTTTTTTTGCACAAACTATAAAGAATAAATTAGTTTACCTCTAGTTTGTTCCATTTAAACATTTTTGATGTCAAATTAACATATAAATGATATAAAAAAAAATTCAACGCATAGAAACAGTTTGTGTTTTTTTTTTTTGTAAACACTTTGGATAGAATGAAGAATGACATTTCAATTTTAAAGTTTAATACGCAATAAATGGAATTCGTTGAAATTTTATTGAAAAATAAACTAATTCTTCATTAAAATCTATATTATAATGCATGTTTTTGAGTGGCAATAAGGCGCTTACAATATTTCGAAATAATTCAAAGATTAATGATCAGCTTTATGAGCATTTAGGAGTCTTCCCGGTGCCGTGGCTGACGAGACGCGATATTATGAGTCATAATTTAAGACATGTCCTTAAAACTAAATTTGAGTAGAGGTGTCAGCGATACATAGCAGCTTTTGACATAGCGTCAATGAACGCTGGTGAACATTAGGTGGGTTGTATTCTCGTATGCCTTCGAAGCCAAACAAATGCCGCGTCTAGAAACGTTTGCCTTGCTAGTGATATGACTCACGTCAGATGCTTGTGTTACGAGGACCAAAGGACTGCTAGTCCGACCTGAGATAACAATCTATCTATACCCATCCACCCTGGAGATCAGTGAGCGTTGGTTTACAATCGGTGGTGGACAAAGAGTCAGCGGTAAATTAGCCTGAACCATGCCTAACATTGAAGAGGTGTCGGTCGATCTCAATTAACCCACGCTTGTGTCGCTACGGCGCTAAGACAGCCGGCCAATTCATTTACTGTCGAGTTCACTTGCCGGGGTCACATATTTAGACGCTGATGATTAAATGCTCTTCATATTTAATATAGGAACTTTTGCAATTCATGCATGTAACACAATAAGCTCACAATTTTTAAATTAACACCAATAATCTGACAATTAAACAAACAGTATATTATTCGTATACATATAGGTAGGCAGCGGCTTGGCTCTGCCCCTGGCATTGCTGAAGTCCATGGGCGACGGTAACCACTCACCATCAGGTGGGCCGTATGCTCGTCTGCCTACAAGGGCAATAAAAAAAATTCACGCCCGTTCGCAGGGTTTTCTAAAATCAAAAAGAGCTTATCACATGTGTGCTTAGTTCGAGTTTTTTTTAACTTGTCTATCGCGTAAAAGTTAACACGTATCGAGTTGCAACAGCGCCTCTACGTTTAACGAAGTTAAAAAACTCACACTAAGCACACTGACTAAGTCCAGTAAACAAGTAACCCTGGTAAACATGCTGCATCACCGTAACCAAACGTCATTTCGTAAAAAAACATTGCGAACAAGCCAATGAATTATGATGATCCACCCGTCAATGTTAACCTACAAGAAACCTGCAAACATCTTGCATCGTGGTCCCAACTTTGAGCCTACCTACTACCTACTTACTTACTACTAGTACCTACTACCTATTAACGAAAATCTTAAGAGTGTGGGGAGTGAATAACTCTCTCCACAATGGTCTATCATTTGATTTCGGTACATATCATATCTATATAGCTACACTATATATTTTCTTGGGTTTTCTATAATTATTTTCGTAACTAATATGTTGATGACAATAAACGCTAGAATTAAACTGTAAAAGTAGTCACCTATGGTATTCATTTATGGTTGAATTAAGTAATCTATTTCATTCGTGCATAATATGATCATTAAACAAACGGCAATCTTGAAAATTACGTATAGCTTTGTTGCTAAGCAAACGAAATTTAACGAAGTTTATTGGTTCTTCAAATTATCTTTTTAGATTAAGCGGTGTAACAATACTACATATTGGCAAGAAATCGCCAAATTACAATTTGAATTTTAAAGGAGCATTCTTGTCAAATATAAAATTCATTAGTTTCCAATTTTACATTAACATTCTAATACTTTAGTATTTTACCTTCTGGTCGAAGTTTTCTTAGCGGTTTAATCAGAAGATCCTCTGCCTTATAATATTCAACAAAAATATCCACTTTCCGATTTATTATTTGTCAATATGACTCCTCCTTGCGTCGTATTCCTCATTGCTGAGGGTCGTGACCACCCTTTTGTATCACCTTCGCACGCACGATTTTTCTCCATCCATTCTTGTCTCTGGCGGTGTGGAGGGCGTTGTGAAATGTGGAATCAAGAGCGGTGCGGATCTGGTCGGACCAACGTATTGGGCTGCGCCCCCGAGGTCTTTTCCCATCTACCTTACCAGTCACGATGAGCCTCTCGAGATTGCTACCATCCTTCCGTGCGATGTGACCAAAGTATTCAAGGACTCTACGAAGACACTCGGATGACAGCCGCGAGGAGATTTTGAGTTCTTGCAAGATTGATATGTTGGTCCGAAATGCTGTCCACGGAATACGCAGCATCTTTCTCCAGCACCACATCTCAAAGGCGTCAATGCGTCTGCGGTCTGCAGATTTCAGTGACCAGGTCTCAGCGCCATACGAAAAAATCGAGAAAACTAGAGTCCGTACCAGTTTGGTTTTGGTCTTTACGGATATGTTGCGATCTCTCCAGATTTTTCCGAGCTGAGTCATGGCACTCTTAGTCATACCAATTCTTCGGCGCACTTCCTTCTCGCACGAGCCATTGTTACTAATGTTGGAACCCAGGTAGTTAAAATTGTCCACTATTTCTAGGTCTAATGCGCCAGTGAGTTCCAATTTTCCAGACCTATCCACCACCATGACTTTGGTTTTGGACCTGTTTATGGAAAGTCCCATCTCCTTGCTTATCCGCTCCATTCGGTCCAGAAGCGCAACCATTTCCGACTCATTCGCTGCAAGAAGAGTAGTATCATCGGCGTATCGAAGGTTGGTGATTTTCACGCCACCAACTGTAATGCCACCGTCCCAATTCTCGCAGGTCCGTCTCATTATGTGCTCCCCATAGGCGTTGAAAAGAATGGGCGATAAAATACAACCTTGGCGTACTCCTTTGTGAAATTTAAAAGGTTTCGAGGTTGTTCTATCGACTCTTACGACTGCCTGACTTGAGCCATACAAGTTGCGAAGTAAGGCGATGAGATGATTTGGTACCCCAAGTTCTTGTAGAACCTTCCATAAACAACTCCAGTTGACACAGTCGAACGCCTTGCTATAGTCGACGAAACACATTATCACTGGCGTGTCAAACTCATATGCTTTCTCAACAATCTGCCTGATGTTGAGAATCTGTGCACGAGTACCCTTGCCCTTCACGAAACCCGCTTGCTCTGGCGGAATTTGCCAATCAAGGTAGTAACGGATGCGGTTGTTGAGGATGTGAAGCAAGATTTTACTTGCATGTGAGATGAGAGACAAGGTTCGATAATTGTCGCAATTCTTGGTTGATCCTTTCTTGTGTAGCGGAAGAATAATGGATTCCAACCAATCCCGCGGCCAATCACCGTGTTGCCATATATGTGAGCAGATCTTATATAGAGTCATAACACCCAAGTCACCCATAGCATAAAGCACCTCCGCTGTAATCCGATCGCTTCCAGGAGCCTTATTCTTCTTAAGAGATTCCAGTGCGGTGGATATTTCGGAAGGTAAAATCATGGGTTCCAGTTCTAGATCCTTCCATTCAGGATTAATCCCGGATGTCGAGTGGGAATCTGTATACAATTGCTCACAGTACGCCCGCCATCTCTCGGCAATGCGGTCGAACTCGTGTAGTACAGTTCCGTCGGCATCTCTTATGACCCACGATTTAGCCTTGAACTGCCTGGAAAGGACTCTAACTTTCTTAAAAAGGTCTGCAGTCTGCAACTTGTTCGAGAAGCGCTCAATGTCACGGCAAATACCCTCAACAAAGTGGTTCTTGTCAAGGCGACAACTGACCCGAATAGCTCTGCTAAGTTCGGAGTATTTAACTTTTGCACCATCTTGCAAACCGCTAGTTTTTAAGTCTTTTCTGCGTTGAATAAGCTCCCACGAATGATCGGAGATCCAGCATTTTTTCTTCGGTTCTGGCTTTTTCTTTTTAGCGATCTGGTCCAGCGCATCGTTGATATGACCTTTCAAGTGTTTCCACTGTGTATCAGCGTTAGCGTGAATGTGCGCTGGAGAATCCTTCAAGATCGCCTCTAATGCCTCTCGGAAGATTGGTTGTTCGGAAGGATCCAAACTATTGGGTTTTGGTGGTTGACGTCTGGGCGCCTTTAAACGCAGCGAGAAGTTAGCTACGAGCAGGTTATGGTCGGAGCCGCACTCTGCGCCGGGAAAGGTCTTCACGTTAGATACTGAGGATCTCCAGCGGCCATCTAGAATGATGTAGTCGATTTGATTTCTGTACCTGTCGCCTGGAGATCTCCACGTGTACAAGCGTCTTGGATGATGTTGGAAGTACGTGTTCATAATACTGAGATTTCTTTCAATGCAGAACTCGATCAGTTTTTCACCCCGTTCATTCCTAATGCCAAGTCCAAATTTTCCAACTGTGCTCCTGATATGATTATCATCCAGTGTACTGCCAACTTTGGCATTCCAATCACCAAGAATTATCTTAATTTCCCGACTAGGTATAGAATTCAGTATTTCCTCCAGTTTTCCATAGAAGTCCACAATTAACTCATCCTGTGCTTGTGCCGTCGGTGCGTATATCTGTATTACATTCAGCACACATGGATTGGTATTCAGTTTCATTGTCAAGATTCCATCAGACACCGGATTATAACCGAGGACATATTTGTTTAAGTGTGGCGGCAATATGATTCCGACTCCACTCAAACTTGAATCTTCACAGCCTGAGAAGTACATGGTGTTCCCTGTCACAGTGGTGAAGTGGCCATTACCACGCATGTGAGTTTCACTGATGCCTAGTATGGAGATGTCATGAGATTCCATTTCCTTTTCCACGATTGTCAGCTTACCCGCCTCCAGCAGACCTCGGACGTTCCAAGCGCCAATACGATGACTCAATCGTATAGAGGTTTTCTCGCTTTTAGAAGCTGCAGTACCGACAGTCAATATGACATTTGACAAATAATAAATCATGACATGACATTTGACATTTGAAAAAAATCGCTATACGTTGTATTTCGATTATATTAGTTTTTTTTTTAATTGTTTTATTGCATAGGTAGGTGGACGAGCTCAGATCCCACATGGTGTTAAGTGGTTACCGGAGCCCATAGACATCTATAACCTAAATGCCGATAGTTACAACGGCTGCCCAAACCTTCAAACCGAAACGCATTACTGCTTCACGACTAAAATTGGCAGGGTGGTGGTATCTACCCGTGCGGACTCACAAGAGTTCCTACCACCAGTATCGATGTGTACAAAATACACATACATATTCGTAATATAAATGTTACCTTCGGAACTCTTGCAAAATTTACCGCTATTTATCGGCTTGATTAATATGTATTAAGGTCTTATCTGTCAGGTGCTGCGTGCATTAAATTTAGAATTTTTATTTTAAATTTTGCTTACATGGGTGCTTGTTCACAGCCCATCTAGTGTTAAGTGGTTACTGGAGCCCATAGACATCTACAACGTAAGTGCGACACCCACCTTGAGATAGAAGTTGTAAGGTCTCGGTATAGTTACAACGGCTGCCCCACCCTTCAAAACGAAACGCATCACTGCTTCACGGCAGATATAGGCGGCTTGGTGGTACCTACCTACCCATGCGGACTCACAAGGTCTTCTACCACCAGTATGAATCTTGTGAAATGTATAAATCTTACATTTCATTTCGGAAGTATCAACATTCACGTTTCACGTGTCTCTGTTATTATAGATGTTGTTTTTTTAAAGTATTGGCATTAAAAGGAAAAGACTATTTGATATACGCCTAACCTAAATCTGAGAGCAGAAGTAAATATTCATTTCCCAAATAAAATAATCTGTTTCGCTGCCGTTCCATTATTTTTTAATGATTAAAGGCCAGTCTTCGCTTTTTCATATAATAATACTAGCTGACCCGGCAGACTTCGTAGTGCCTCAATAGATAAATAAAAGACCTAAACTTTTGTATACAATTAAAACTAACAAAAGGAATCCGTCCGACGGGGGACGCATCAAAGGAAAAACCAAAATTGTTATTTTTATTTAATTCAGAGCATTTTCATATTTATTAACCTTTTAAACCTTCTCTGGACTTCCACAAATAATTCAAGACCAAAATTAGCCAAATCGGTCCAGCCGTTCTCGAGTTTTAGCGAGACTAACGAACAGCAATTCATTTTTATATACATATTTTATATGCAAATCTAAAAACTTACTTACTTCATACTTATTGTAAATATTCTTATGAAATTAATCATTAACTTTCATTAACGTTAAGTCGTCGTGGCCTAAAGGATAAAACGTCCGGTGCATTCGTATGTAGCGATGCACCGGGGTTCGAATCCCGCAGGCAGGTACCAATTTTTCTAATGAAATACGTACTCAACAAATGTTCACGATTGACTTCCACGGTGAAGGAATAACATCGTGTATAATAATAAAAATCAAACCCGCAAAATTATAAATTGCGTAATTATTAGTTTTAGGACCTCTTGGGAGTCCGCACGGGTAGGTACCACCACTCCGCCTATTTCCGCCGTGAAGCAGTAATATTTCGGTTCGAAGGGTGGGGTAGCCGTTGTAACTATACTGAGACCTCAGAACTTATATCTCAAGGTGGGTGGCGCGTTTACGTTGTAGATGTCTATGGGCTCCAGTAACCACTTAACATCAGGTGGGCTGTGAGCTCGTCCATCCATCTAAGCAATAAAAATTAAAAAAACTTTGATGCAGTTTATACAAAAGGCAACCATTACGAAGTCTATATCATATCATCATATCATCATATCATCATCATCATCATCATCATCATCATCAAATATTATAAAGAGGAAAGATTTGTTTGTTTGTTTGTTTCTAATAGGCTCCGAAACTACTGGACCGATTTGAAAGTCTTTTTCCATTAGAAGCCGACATTGTCCCTGATGAACATAGGCTACTTTTTTTAATTTTTAATTTATTATTATTTTTTGGTTTCATGTGTGTTTTAATGTTTCCGAAGCGAAGCGAGGGCGGGTCGCTAGTATCATAATATGACTGTGATATGACGAAATTTCTTAGAAGTTTACGAATGCACCTCAAATTGCATGTGACCTTATAAATCTACAAAAAGAAAGGAAAGGTTCTATTGTTTCGATTACGGTTTTTCCAACTTAAATTCTGCACAGAAATAAAAATACATAAAATAGTTTATGTATGTAACAAGAATAGTTGAAAAGGTTAACGTGTTCGTAATAACGTGATGAGCGTCCTCTTGCATATGAGTCGACTATTATCAAAGGCGGCAATGTGACTTTTGGACAGTTATTGGTAAATCAGAAAAACGAATTATTGACTTTGTATTCCATTGGCAGTCACAAAACTCTTCTGAACGACATCTTAGATAAATAACAGGTTAAGTATTAACCTTTATTTAATGCAGGTTTTGAACCGTATTCTTTGAAGGAGACGATTATATTCAAATCAATCTGTATTGACATATCAATAACATTTTTTTGTCCAAATGCACAGATTACCACTTTTGATAATAGACGACTCATATTTACTGAGAACATTTCTAGGTTTATTTGTGTTTATCAGTGTTCTATGCATTCGCGAGTCATTTGTTCGATTGAGTTTAGATTTTAAACAAATTGTAAGAATAACTTAGAAAGTGTGGTAATATATTCTAACATTTATTTACGCTTTGTTCACAGCTAAGGTTTTTTTAGAGTAAATGAACATAATAATAGAAATTTAAAAAACATTTCAAAACTTTTTAAGTTGTGAACTACAAATTTTTATTGCGATATCAGTTCATTAGTTTTCATTATCGCAAGCAGGCTGGACTGTGTATACATGGGTCGCTGTGGTGCCATCTCCCATGGGATGTTACGACAGTAATTCATTGTGATGTAAATATAACTACTAACATAGGTGTAAGTCTTACTAACAATCTGTATGAGTCATGGTTACTTGCAATAAAAACATTATTATTATTATTATTAATTCGCTCTGTTAATTTTTTCGTTCGTTGTCTTACTTGACAACTATTGACAGTTTGTTTGTTTGTTTCGTCTTAAGTATTAAACTCATATCCGAGAGAAAGATCTTCAGTACACTAACACGAGTGAAACCACCCGTGAAAACGAGTAAGTATCAAAATCAAAGAAAAACAAATGCTAAGAATTTCATGACGCCAGTGGCGTGACTTCCCCTCCGTTACGTGTCATTATTTTTTAATGTCAAATCCTGAAAATGTTGATCGTAAAGAATGTAACTATTTTCACGGAAACCTTTTTTTTTCAATTGTTATTCGTTCAACAAAAAATACGCGAGCCCGCGGTATAGTGGAGCATCTGGTGAAATTGGAAAGGCCTCCGGACCATTAGTAAACCTTCAATCATAAAAAAGAAAAAAAATTATGATTTCAATTATGATCTTGTCACAGGTATGGGACACGGCCGGCCAAGAAAGGTTCAAATCGCTCCGGACTCCATTCTACAGAGGATCAGATGTATGCATACTGGCCTACGCTATAGATGACAGAAGTTCATTCAATAACATCAAGATGTGGTTAAACGAATTCCTGCATTACGCCGGCGTCAAGAACGGCATTGAAAGATATCCTTTCATGGTCGTTGGTAATAAGGTACTTGGATGTATTATGTTTTGATTTAAGCTTTATAATATTATAGTAATTTTACTTTTTATTATTTTTCGTAACTAATTGTTGATACGGCTTTGTAAGTGAGCTCACGGGGATTAATATGAGAGAGAGCTAACTAATAGTAGCCCTAGCAAGCGCAGTGCTTCGCTGAAAATTTATCATCATCGCGCCGCGAAACTTGTAACAACCTTTTTAACTAATGTTGATACCTATGATTTTTGTGATAGTTCACTTTCTTGAATGTACCTATACGTGGAAATTTCATAAATTATTTCAATACATTCCCCACATACCCCACGGTTAAATTTGTATTACAGAAAGATAGAAACACGTTTGCTTTATCCCAAAATAAAAAGTTGCTATTTAATTTTTTTATGATTTTATGGCCTGGTAACGAGGACCTTTAAGCCAAGTCCTATATTTTCTTATTATGTTCTGTTAGAATAAGAAAAATTATATGAAGCGAAATGAGATGAATCTGATTAATTTTAATTAATCAATAGGGATGAAATTAAATGAAACGAGATGAGATGGGATGGAGTAAAGTTTCAGTAAAATGATGCTCCCGCTACTTAGTCTACTAATTTTGTAACTACATATTACAATTGGCCTTGATGCGTGCGCACATTTTTAAGTTAATCTCACGTCTTGAAAGCGGCGAAAATGACATGCAAAGATTCCGTTGCATACAAACAAACATGCATAGATAGATATAGTGCCGAGTGTAATAAAATAAAGGCTGCAAAATGTATAGATTTTGATAATTGCCGGTGGTGAGTCCGCACAGATTTGAACAACAACCATTATCTTAAATAATTTGAGACATTGATCTGTTGGCTCTAGTAGTGTGACGCGATTGACGACGATTCAATATCTTAAATAGTTAATCCAATAGTGCAGAAACAACCAGTGGTTTGAAAGTCATCTAAAAAATTTTATAAAATAGACAATATTTAAGGCGATTTCCCTACTTCGCGAACTCCGCTTAATTCTGCATATATCTTATCGCTACCAGTAGGTATGGAGAATATGAACAAGAAAAACGAATACAGGTTAATGTCGAGTTAAAAAAAACTGGTCGTAAAATTTTAGAATAATGTAACAGGTAGATAAAATTGTTTTGAATAACTTGTCTGAGACTATCTATGATATTAACGGTTAATGTGATTTGTTTATCTATTTATTTATTTATTTTTGCAGTTTATTTCCGCGGTCATTTAAATATATTTTCTTGAATAATTTATATAAAAATATTTCTTATGTCTCAGTTGTAATATTTGAAAGTTGATATTTTGTTGTTTCGAAATTGTTTTGATGCAGGTTGATGATACTTAATCAACAAGACGGAACCAGCAGAACCAGTGCGCTTATCGCAATATATCGAATTAAAAACATCCATTTGTTACCCCGGTCACTCACATTCGCACGAATACGCAAACCCACAAGTTTAGGACGACTTTGCAAATGATTATGCAAACTTTTCGCTGCATTCGTGGTTTTCCAAGCTGTGTCGGTTTTTTAACGGACATCAAAGCGCGCGAACCGCGACCCTTCGCGTAGTCTACCACACACTCGTGTGACCAGTTGCGCCCAGGATTGCGAAGGCAACGGACGTTTCGCTATTTTCATAGATCGTGACGTCTAGTGTGTACGCTACACATCTTCATCAAAAGAAATCCCATAAAAACAGCATGACTGTTAATGATGTCTGGGAAAGAATTCAAAACTCTTTTTCTCTTCAATGTTCTATTGACGAATTAAAAAGGAGGAGAAATTCGTGAGACATTCGTAAACAAGTGTAGGAGGAAGCGCAAACGGGTTCGCAAATTGAGTACCGAACCCATTTGCACAGCTGCTAAGTTTGCGAATGAATGTTTGAGGGTCCTTCACATACGCGCAAACATTCGTACAATGTACGAATATTTGCGCGCATGTGAGTGGCCGGCATTAGAACAACCACCATATCTTCTGTTGTAAGTCGATATCACTAATATTAGGAACGACCAAGGAAGTTTGATCGGTCTCTAACTGAGATATCCTTGTGTAATGACCATCAGAAACAAACAGAAACACAAATACAGCCAAACTCCGAATGCTAAAGTTAAATATAGTAAAGATTAAAGTGATACTGGATCCGAGTGGAAAATGAATCTTCAAAATATCCTTTTATACATAGAACATTTTTAGCAACATTTTCACGTTTCTTTATTTTACTTTTGTGAAATTAACGAATTGCGCATGAAACCATTTCACAAGAAAGTAGATCGAAAATATATAAGGAGCCACAACAAAAAGCCTCTCGTTATTTCAAACATCTTAATTGAAAGTTCAATAGTAGTTAAGTATTTTGGACCAAAAATTCGAATATAGTTTTTTTTTATAGAGCATTCTCGAACTATTCCGAGTTAACTTGACAAGGAAATATTTGACTACACAGGTGTATATGTAAATGAATCATTAAAAACTAACTTGCTTAACCTTTTGAAACTTGTGAGCGATTAAATATTTGTAGTTATCTAATGTATCTAATCGACTCACGGTTTTTGTGGTTTACATGTATTAACGGCTAGGTAAACGGTTCGGCTTTGCCCCTGGCATTACTGATGTCGACGGGCAACATTGATCACTCATAATCAGACGAGCTGTATGATCGTTTACATTCGCAGACCAACATTTTATCGTGGCTGTAATGTCATCAGAATTTGAAATTATATCATATTTTATTCTATTGTAACTAACTATACTTGAAATCTTGGAACTTATATCTCAAACTGGGTGGGTCATTTACGTTGCAGAATGTTCACGATTGACTTCCACGGTGAAGGAATAACATCGTGTAATAAAAATCAAACCGGCAAAATTATAATTTGTGTAATTACTGGTGATAGGACCTTTTGGGAGTCCGCACGGGTAGGTACCACCACCCCGCCTGTTTCCGCCGTGAAGCAGTATTGCGTTTCGGTTCGAAGGGTGGGGTAGCCGTTGTAACTATACTGAGACCTTAGAACTTATATCTCGAGGTGGGTGGCGCGTTTACGTTGTAGATATCTATGGGCTCCAGTAACCACTTAACACCAGGTGGGCTGTGAGCTCATCCACCCATATAAGCAAACAAAATATATATTGGTGATTGTTTATTTTGGTCCCAAATGACGTCGTCACACATATGAAATCGCTCATCGATAATTTCGAAAAATGACTGCCAGTTCCCTATTGTCGATACGATCGGCCAAAATTAACACGTTGACTGCCGCGTATGTAATTATATCGATTTCTGTTACTACGCGCCTGGATTGCCCAACTTTGCTTTCTTTTGTTTGTTAATGTATGTCTTAGGTATATTAAAAATAGATTCATTCTCAGACTACTAGATATACCGGCGCCTTAGTACGAAGATCGAAAAGAGAAATCGATATAAATACATCAGTGCGCCGCCTAGGTCACCGGTGACCTACATGGCAACGTGATAAATGTTTTTAGTATTTATATTTTTATTGCTTGGATTGTTGGACGAACTCACAGCCCACCTGGTGTTAAGTGGTTACTGGAACCCATAGACATCTACAACGTAAATGCGCCACCCGCCTTGAGATATAAGTTCTAAGGTCTCAGTATAGTTACAGCGGCTGCCCCACCCTTCAAACCGAAACGCATTACTGCTTCACGGCAGAAATAGGCGGGGTGTTGGTACATACCCGCGCGGACTCACATGAGGTCCTACCACCAGTAATTACGCAATTTTTAATAAACGACTTCCCGCCGGTTTCTTCCATAAAAGCATCGTGCTCAAAGTGTGAATCGCAGAATAGTCGTAAGCACAGTAAACTGTAGACTTACTCGAATTGAAACAGGTCGTTAGTGACGACACTTCGCAATGCTAATCGCTAACCGCCCAACACTATTTGTGTATCTAACCGATCTATGAAACTGAAATTAAATTTACATCTTCAACAATAAATCGAACCGATGCTTAACTTTAAAAACTATAATATGTATGATAGTATCATTAGCTAAGTTCTTTTCATGTTTGGTGGAGTGTGCACGTCCAAACAATGCGGTCATGGGAGCTATACAAAAACACCATACCCTTCGAAGCGATTCACTATGTTGTCTATAAATATAAATAAAATTGGAGTGTCTGTTTGTAATATTGAAATAACCGCTTTTTACTACTTGCATATGAATATATATGCGATACATACACCAAAATAACATTTTTTACAATTTTTGTCTGTCTGTCTGTCTGTCTGTTCCGGCTGATCTCGGGAACGGCTGCACCGATTTTGACGAGACTTTCACTGATAGGTTGCTGATGATATAAGGAGTAACTTTTTTAGACTAACTTCGCCCCACGGCGTCACCCGCGGTACAACAATCGCAAGTAACATCGCGGGACTCAGCTATTAATAATAAAATTTAATGTTTCCGAAGCGAAGCGAGGGCGGGTCGCTAGTCTATGAATACGTTTGGTAAAATTGCTAAATCCGCATTATAAGCTAGTGTGCGATAATCTGCACAATGGCTGAACCCTTATAGAATTAAACCATTGTAATGTTTCAGTGATGTTTTGTGAAAAGTATAGTGTATTCTAAGGAAGGACGTGTATCAGCAATGTATTTCTAAAATTTGAAGGCAAGCTAGATTCGTTCTAGTGAAAAATTTTAAAGTCATCGTGGCCTAAAATATAATACCCCCGGTGTACTCGTATCGAGCGATGCGGCTGTGCCGATGTTCGAATCCCGCAGGCAGGTATCATTTTTTGTATTGGGAAACGTACTAAATTCACGTTCACGAATGACATCCACGATGAAACAATAAAAATGTATAATGAAAATCAAAACCAACAAACCCTCGCCATAAAAATAAATACATATCGACGCTTGAAGGGCAAACGTGACTAAGCGACAATAACTGCTTTGTACATAAATGATAGGCAATAACCATATTCGATGCGCAAAAAATACATATTTCTAAGTCTATTAAAATCATTTCAATCCTACAGCTAGATTCGTTAAAATAGAATTTTTTTCAGGTATATCAACATTAAATTAGTCTACTTACTGTAAAGTTCACGCATTGTCGCTTAGTCACGTTTGCCTTTCAAGCGTCGATATGTAATCTAGTTTCGTTTTTAATTTGTAAGATGTGTAATTCGTCATTTCCAGTCGGACGTGCCGAGCAAGGACAGAGAGGTGACTCACGATCAGCTGAAACAGTGGTGTGACGATAACAAAATATCGACGTATATAGAGACTTCAGCTAAAAACGATAATAATGTCGTCGAAGCATTCTCAATGGCGGTCCAGAGGTATGCGACATTTTATTAGAAAAAAAAGGATAGTACGATACATAAAAAAAACAGCTCTCAATAGCCGCCAACGCTAGTGGATTATTGTCTTTCTTAAGTCCGATTACTCCCCAGCATTGTAACTATGTTTTTGTTTCATTAATATTGCATTATAAATCAGAATTCTATTTTTATATCTATTACTAAATGAATATTGCTGGACTTAATCGGCGTGTCAGACCGTAGGTGGCGTAAGATTACCATTTCCGAAAACGGTAGTCGGGTAGTGCTAAGTCCTGAGACAACAACTAATCGCGACTGACATTGTATTTTAAAATTTATCTTAAAAATTCACGCAATGTAACATATCGGTAGGTAGCAACTTTGCTGTGTCCTTACCAATAGTGATATTGAAGATTGTCACAAACCAAGATAAACTAAGCTGTAGCCTTCCCTATCCTGCCTTAGGAGAACCGAGAAATTCATCCCAAACGACGCGCGAGGTCAACGACCTAGACAAACCGTCTCTATACATTGCTGGTTCATGAAATGTAAATCTTTTAAAACTAAAAGCAATTATGCTTAGAAAATAGTTTCCTTTGATTTTCAAGTACTTTGTTGACGTTTCCGTTGCGGGAAGGGTTTTCTTACATCTCGTCCGAAAATATCTTATCATTTTAATCTGATAACGGCGGAACTTTAAGGATTAGTCTATTAATAGATTAATCATTTGCAGGTGGGTAGATCTGGACCAAAGAGCCGAGAAAGAGCTGGGAATGTTCCAGCATCCTGATGCGGTGAC
Organism: Bombyx mori; assembly: GCF_030269925.1. NCBI lineage: Eukaryota > Metazoa > Arthropoda > Insecta > Lepidoptera > Bombycidae > Bombyx > Bombyx mori. Next base: position 3,648,808 of record NC_085121.1, read on the forward strand.
GCTGCACGGCAACGGAACCGCGTCCGGTTTCCGGGCGACGTGTTGTTCCCGGATCACTGACGTATGATCGTGTTGACAGCTGTCACCTGTCAGAAGTGACGTTCGGGCACATAGGCTTAGATGACGTCAGTAAGCGATTTGACATTGACATTGAAACTTACAACAGAGTAGAGTATTTTTAGAATGCCTTTAGTTAGTAAAACACAGTTTTCTTGTATAACGTTATTGCGCTTACTGTGGAAAAAGAAAAAAAAGCACAAAAGCTCCGGTGTTTTACCGTAAAGCTTGAAATGTCGTGACATCTCATACTTCATTCACCGATTTGTATTAGTCGAAAGAAATGCGATCTATCATTCCTAAATTTACCATAGAAACCAATGATTTCCAACTTTAATGGCTAAAGTAGTAAATTAATTTAAAAAATACATTAATAATTGTTGTTATAATACAATATGTAAAAATGATTCAGACATTATCGTTTTGGAGTTTTATAAAACCGGAATTCCCCTCCGGTATTTCCCCGGCCCAGTGAGACAGAATACAGAGTGATTCTGTTATGTCCTGCCTTCGTGGCCGATAAAGAACCTCAAAATGAACGAATCGATGGCAAACTAATTTTTAAACATTCCATGAAACGTAAACTTGTCAGACTGCATAATAATAACAAAAAACAAAAATATATGCACTAGTATTGTTTTGTTTTGCAAATAAACAAAATCGAATGAACAAATTATTATCGAGTATTTCAGCATTTTAAAGACGCCGCGTTCTAAATAAATTTTAATTTCGTAATAACATTGTTAAATAGATAAAAAAAACAAAAACGAATCTCACACGTTCAACAATGATACTTCGTATTTATATTATGCATTTATTTGCTCGGAGTTTTAAAATTGTACTGTGTTTATTTTTGTTGAATAAAAATTGTTCCAATTAATAATATTACGAACAAATTTAAGATTGGAAATTAAAAAAAAAAACGAAATCAAAGAATGATTGGTTGTGAAAGTGTTTTTTGTTAGTGATTTGTTTTTAAATAGTATATTCTTCGATTTACGTGTCTCTTATATAATATGATTTTCTTTTTATATACATATATTTTTTTAAAAGCTATATTATTTAATATATTGTAATGGACGAGTGATTTTTTTTCTTCAAACAATTTGACAGCTATGTTTTTTCTGTCTCCCAACGTGTTACCATTTCAATCGCGATATTAAAAATATCGTGTTGAGTTATTTTCGAAGATAAGATTATAATTAAGTGACGTATGAATGTGGAGTTCTTAATTTTTCAATATTAAAATCGATTGTATGGTTTAATCCGTAAACGGTATCTAGTACCATAAATCCTTTTTTTTAAAGTCCATTTTAATGTCGTCGTGGCCTAAGCGATAAGACGTCCGGTACATTCGTGTTGAGCGATGCACCGGTGTTCGAATCTCAGGCGGGTACCAATTTTTCTAATGAAATACGTACTCAACAAATGTTCACGATTGACTTCCACGGTGAAGGAAGAATAACATCGTGTAATAAAAATCAAAGCCGCAAAATTATAATTTGCGTAATTACTGATGGTAGGACCTCTTGTGAGTCCGCGCGGATAGGTACCACCACCCCGCCTATTTCTGCCGTGAAGCAGTAATGCGTTTCGGTTTGAAGGGTGGCCGAAGAAAGCCGTTGTAACTGTACTTGAGACCTTAAACTTATATCTCAATGTGGGGGGCGCATTTACGTCGTAGATGTCTATGGACTCCAGTAACCACTTAACACCAAGTGGGCTGTGAGCTTGTTTACCCATCTAAGCAATAAAAAAAAACTCATATAAAGGAATTAAACAGATTCCTGTGAAAATGTCACTAACCCAGTAAATTCCTGATTGATAGTGCTTAATCAGTAACACATCAGTATGATTGCTTTTTTTATTTATTTGCTTTACTGGATGAACGATCTCACCGCCCACTTGGTATTAAATGGTTACTAGAGCCAATAGACAACAATAAAGTAAATGCGAAAAAATGAGAAATGATTTCTAAGTCTCAGTATTACAGTACAACGGCTGTCCCGCCCTTCGAACCGAAACGCATTACGACTCCACAGAAATAGGCAGCGTGATGGTACCTACTCGTGCGAGCTCACAAGACACCCTATTCGTCGATTACGACGAAGAGTTTGACCAGCGAACTAACCCATAGACACAGCCCACTGAGTTTCTCGCCGGATCTTCTCAGTGGGTCGCGATTCCGATCCGGTGGTAGACTCTGCAAAGCACTGCTCTTGCTAGGGCTAGTGTTAGAAAATTATCTCAGGTTGAGTCCATGAGTTCACCTACCGATCCGCGTGAAGTTGAATTCAAATCAGCCTGTTTTTTTTCGGGCTGGGTGCCGAACCTCCTACGAGGTTCCCGCGCCTAGGGGGCGGGCGGGGTATGTGGGACTTGACGATCTGCAAGTGTTGGGAGCAGACCGCGGGCCCGAGGAATTTTAGGATCCTACCGCACTTAGAGATTTCCCTGCACTCTTACACCCGACGGCCGCCCGGGCGATGCTGGCGATGCTGGTGTTACGGGATACCCCGCCGGGTAAGAACCAGCCTTCACCCGCGACTTCACGTGAACAAATGTAAATCGTCATAGCGCGATTCAGGAAACTAATCACGCCATCTATCGTGTAATACTGTAAACGCGCATAGTTTCTTAACAATCTAATATCGGTATACCAAGTGGATATAATATATATCGTGTTATTTATATGTAAATACAAAGTGTCTTAAAAAGGTAAACTAAAAAAAGAAAAAAATATCAAGTCGTTTTTGTGTGACGCGCGCACTATGTCGGACCTATATGGCCCCTGAACATAAGTTAAACTAAATTGTAAATCTTGCAAAAAATATTTCTCGCAATGGAAAAACAATAAAAAAATTTAGAGAAAAAACCAAAGAGATTATATTTTATTTATTGCGTTTTTGTTTTGGAAACAGTACAGAGGTTGCGTGATATATAGTCGTGTAATGCGACCATAATTTGTATTATTACATTAGGTAATATATAAATATTATATTAGCATAACTCTTAAATTAATAGTATTGAACCGTCCTTTGATTGTGTATAATAGTTAGCGGTATTATTCGTTGAGTCCACTAAAAGTTGATCAGTGTACTTAGTGTGAGTTTTTTAACGTTCTCCATAGCGTAAAAGTTATTATATGGAATGGGATCGTTTACCTACGTTTGCCGCTAGGGGCGCTGTTCCAACTGCATACAAATTTGAATTAACTTTAACGCTATCGTGAACGTTAAAAAACTGTCACTAAGCACACTGTACAGAAACTTACTTTATGACACACAAAATGTAGATTGATTTCAGATAAGGCATCGTTACACAAAATCTATGTCAAAAAAAAAGTTTATTTTCATAAATTGGCACGCATTTTAAGGGACTCTATTGCTTTTTTTTTTAATAAGTTTTTAATGTAGATATAATCATGTTTTTTTTTTAAAAGAAGGTATAAATATGGTATTTCAGTGATTTAAGCTTATCACTTTAATTAATTCAGCTTAAAAGCTTAGCTTAATTATGATTATGCAATTTTTTTAGTTAATAATCAAGCTGTTGTATGTATATTCGAGTCTGTTACGAGATTGCTAATATTTTTATTGTTGCTCTAGCGTTTATGAATGTTAAAGTAATTGCTGAAATGCAAGTGTGAACAAAGGTCGACCGTGTCTGTGTTATTTGTAAACATGTTCTTTCTTTTAAGCCTTCGTCAAACAGAACGCGTACTTAGCGCCGCGTACTTAACGTCGCGCTCTTCAAATTGACTAGATGAGTCCAACGCTCCTTGACGCAACGCATTCGCCAAATCATATAGTGCCTTTCGATAGCAGTGTGAAAATTTAAAAGTATTAAGAAACTTTAAGTAACTATACTGAGACCTTAGAACTTATATCTCGAGGTGGGTGGCGCATTTACCTTGTAGATGTCTATGGGCTCCAGTAACCACTTAACATCAGGTGGGCTGTGAGCTCGTCCATCCATCTAAGCAATAACAAAAAAATCGAGTGATTCAGATGTGGCATTGTATAAGCATGGGTATTTTCTAACTATTTATATAATTTTTTCGGGCATTATCTAGTATTGTAATACACATTCACTCGGACGCTAAAATAAAATTTGTAAAAAATTACAACGCCTGACGTCAAAGCCTCCTAACGCCGCGACAGAGCGTTACGTACTTATAGCGCGAGGGCTCTGTTTGACGTTATTTTACCATAGTAGTACAACACATCTCGGCGTCATAGCGCGCCGTCAGCTTAGCGCCATGACGCGCGCTAATTACGCGTTCTGTTTGACGAAGGCTTTATTCCCGAAATACGGGTGCATTTTTTGTGGCTTTGACTATGTTTAATGTGACCATGTAGTATTTTCACGACTTCTCGTAATTGACATTTCTAATGCATTGGTATTATTACAGTACTGTAAACAATATTTATAATTTTTTATTATTTACCTACTCGATAGTATTAAGATATATTTTTACGTACCTACATCAAGCTTAAAGCCGACTGTAGATCAAGAGATAAGCTAATCGAGATAAGCTATAAACAAACTAGATTTGTTGCGTTCAGCTTAATACTAAAATGTTGCAAAGGGGTGTGTGACGGATCTTGAGGGAAAATATTGCTAATGATTAATACGACATTTTCTTCCGTATCACCGTGTATTTAGCACATTTACAATATTAAGTAAAAATAGAAAGCTACAGCCTTTGACATATTTTTGACAAGTCCGACATTTCTAAGACCGTGTTGCCAGACTAAGATCATAAAAGCTACGTTCCGTGACAGGATGCGTGCCGGGTGAGATGAGCGAGCAGCTTTTTAATTGCTTAGATGGGTTCACCTGTGTGCTTAGTGCGAGTTCTTTAACGTTCTCGATAACGTAAAAGTTAACTCAAATTTGTATTCAGTTGGAACAGCGCCCCTAGCGGCAAACGTAGGCAAACGTTCCAACTCCAACTTTTACGCTGTCGAGAACGTTAGAAAACTCACACTAAGCACACTTGTGTTAAGTGCTTAAACGGAGCCTATAGACAACAACATAAATGCCGGCGTTCACCTTGAGACATGAGTTCTAAGATCATTTTGTAAAGAACAACATTTGCTTCAACCTTAAAATCGAAACACACTACTTGTATTTACCCGTGCAGGCTCATAAGATGTCAGTGAAAATTGTCGTATTGCTCACGTAGCAACAGACATACATTTTTTTTTTAACTTAGTGATTCACACAGATTACTCTGCACGATTCTACAAGTAGGAAAAATTAAACTAAACTAAGTTAGCTCTTGGTCTATAAATTGCTTTATCATTTTATACCTGTAATGGTAATTGTTGTTGGTAATTGAAAAATGAAATCCTTTTTATCGACTATCTCAATTATTTTGCTTTGACCAGTGAGTTTAATGGGATTTTAACTTAAATGCGCTCCGTAAAAAATAACCTAATGATGACAGACATTGTAACGTCTACACTACTTGTGACTGAAAAGTCTATGAAGCAGGATAATGTAGTCGATCCTTGAGGATCACAGAAGCGTTCTCTTTGAAGAATATGTTCGATAACAAAGTTCAGAAACAAGTTATCTTTAATGACTTTGTCGAGCGCACGATTATTATTAACATAAAAAAAAACTGCTTAAAACGTACGGTCATAAATAAAAATGCTTTTAATTTAATTAAATTTGCTCCATCGTGTTCATTTTATGTGACGCATTTAAGTTTGTGACGTAAGTATATTGAATAAACAAGTAGAAAAAAGGATTAAAAAAAAAAAACATTAGTATTAACATATAGAGGTAAGTATGCAATAAGGAGTGCACATGAAGCAATAAAATGGGAACATTCTACCTCTCTTACTAATTAATAATTAGGCCTTATTAAAATTAGAAAATTTATTGAATTACCGGCTGTTAGTCTATTCTAAAAAATACCTTTTGATGTATTTTTGTTCACGGCGTAGATGCAGTAATGCTATTAAAATGTAATGTTATTATTTTTATGACTTACACTAATTAAAATATTAAATATCGATAATTTTAAAAGAATTATCCCAATATGACATTAAAAAGAAAAAAATATTAAAAAAAAATATTTAGAAAACTTACTTACTTATATATATTTGACGTTGTTACAATATTACGTCATTGGCTAACTGTTGTGTAGCGATAATGTCGAATTCGTGCATATCAGAATGATCAAAAAAATATATTATGTATATGTTTATATGATGATACTTACAATATTATAATGTTATGTAAATTTTGTATTTGGTTTTATAATATGTGTGTAATAAATTATCGGAAAACTATGTAATAAAACTTAAGCAGTATTGAATTACCCACACAAAAATTAAGAAACATACGTAAATGATAATGATTTCTAAATATAATATAATATCTTACATCTATGTAATATAATTTAATATAATGTATCTAGAGTTGTTTTTTTTTTAGTTCACATGCCTAGACAAATTAACCTGACTAATGTCAAAGGGTATTTATTATATTAGACCATAGAAAACTTTTAGGGGTGTGTTTTTGCCGATAACTTTATGTTTATCGATAGTATTATATCGAGTGCATTAACTAGTTAACAAATTTGAGATATTATCATTGTATATGATTGGGCTGTATGAAACTACATCTAGCATTCCATTTTTAAATCACATACATTTCTTTTTTTTTTTTCTAACAATCAATTGTGTACATTAAATGTTTAAGTTTAATTTTTAAAGCGGCTTTTGCATTTGCGATTCTGATCGCGCGTTGCATTTACGTCCAGTATCATAAATATTAAGTATGTATATATTGTATAATCTATGGTCCAGTACACATTCAACAGTACCCGCGAGTGGACGTGTTCAGAAATATATAGAAAAAGCGTAACTAAATTAATTCGGCACTGAAATGCTCATTGACAAAATGAGAAAGAGAGTGATTGACTTGGTGGAATGGATATAAAACATTTATTATAATTTTAAAATGTGAGAAGGATTTATTGAATTTGTCGCACCACATGCCTGCTAGAAAACTCACGTGCAAATACGCCATACGTGAAATGGTAAGCGCTCGACACACAGACGCGCGAAATCGTGCCTAAATCAGCGTAATAAGCGACTGAATAACGTCTTAAGCAAATCAGTGTTCGATATATTGAAATTACGCCATTTCACATTCTCGTAGAAATGCAAAGATTTTTTTTAGTATTATACGTTTTCAATGCTTAATATTGGACTTTATTGTTATTGACGTAATGACATTAGAATACTTGTAAATGTACTTAAAACATAAAGTCCCTTTTAGGTTTCGTTCTCTCGATATGGTGTAGCAATGAGTTCGAATACTTAGATGTGAATTTCATCAAAACAATTGTATGTTAATTAAGTAATATACATTGGATTTTTTTTGAAAATTACACCCTTATTTATAATACTGGAATGTACCTATGTATATGAATCGTATCGGATTGTTGAAGGATAGTGTGAAGTAAATCAACATTGACTATATCGTTATATTTATTGATTGCGATCTAAGGAATTCTTGTTGTTATATTTTATGCTTGTTAGTAAAATAAATACTCTCAATTCGATTTTTGTCATTTATTTTAAATCCTTATGAATATTATTCGTGTTCATTCGTTATTCTTCAAATAGTTAGCCCACTGAGGTTCTGACCGGATCATCTCAGTGGGTCGCGATTCCGATTCGCTAATATATTCAACTAAGCACTGCCCTCGCTAGGGGTAGTGTTGGCAAATTCGCTAGCTAGTGTTAGCAAATTCGCTAAGCTCGCCTACACGTTCGGTGAATCTAGTATAATAATCCCTCGAGGTAACTAGCATAGGTAGATAAACAAAAAAAATCAAACACGTATTCTTTAGATTGTTTTTTTATTAATAAAACATCGAAAACACCTTTCATTTTGTTATTTACATAGAAATAATATATTTATTTTAACATTATACAACTAAAAGCCATACATCGACCTATATTCGCCTAAAACTACAAAATAAAAATCGCGTATTCAGGAGGGGACACCATTGATAAAACTGGAATTGTAAGAAATGTCATATTAAAACCATTAAACGACCAGTTGTAAAAAATTCAAATGTTGCCATATTAAAGAACAGAGCTGCCAGAAATGAGCCGAATAATAGTGAATTAATTATCTGAGAACAAAATAAAACCTCTCAAATATAACGTACATAATAGAACGCGAATTTTATAAATTGATAATAAATGTATCTTTCAACATTTTAGAACTTATGTAATGCATTATTTTTGTATATTATCGCTCTGTTTTTGTAGTTTGCTAAAACTCTTTAAAGATAGATGATAGATAACCTTGATACTTAGAACGCATAAAAATGTAAAAAATAATAATACATAATTATACTGTATGTTTTATGTACAGTAAATCTAATTTAATATTATATATAGCACTTTTAGAATTGAAGTGACATAACTAAAAATTTGAAGAAAATGAGTTTTATACTTAGAACGGCTTATGTACAATAAAGTTAAAAATTAAATTTAAATTTTTATCTAGAAAAGGACAAAGTACATTTTCCATCTCTTTTAAATCAAGCGCGTACTTTAAACTTTAAGGTATGCATTTTAAGGCTTAAATTATTAAAATCGCACTGAGAAATTGTCTTCAATTCTTTAATTACATTTTTGGCATTTACCCAAAAACAAGAATTTTGAATTAAGCCAACTTCAATTCGAAAGGTGCAATATGTGATAGTATGTATGTTTGTTTGTCCTTCTTTCACACGCCGAACCGAAGCAACGGAAAGTAATAGATAAGTGACATAGGCTACCATTTATCCCGAAAAAAACATCCAATTCCCACATGAAACTGTTTTATTAATATAGAAAAATTAATTGACACTGTTCCTTGACCACGCGAGCGAAGCCGCGATTAACAAGTAGTATAGTAATAAATATAGATTTGATAACGTTATTTATCCAAATTCAATACCTGAGAAAACATTGTCATGATGCTGTCTTTAAATATTGGCACTTTCATAGCAACGTCATCTTAATATGAATATAATATATCTTTATTGGACACCATTACCTTACCATCCATATTTAAAATGAATTCCATAAGTTAGCAATAGAATTTGCTTAGAATTCATTATAAGTGTAATCGTGCCACAAACGTGGTTTCCCTAAAACAAATCACTACACCACGATTTGGCCACTACACCGTGTATATAAACTATATTTTCGTACGCCAAACAAAACACCTTTACAATCGCTAATAATGTTATTTATTTTAAAGTGTCATACAAGTTTAGTTGCTATTCTTATAATATTAAGGTCTATCTAAATCTTACGAAAATGCCCGAAATTTTGAAGCGCTTTTTCGGTTTCTTTTTGTGAATTAATTGATTTAATCACTACATAGTATAAAACAAAGTCGCTTTCTTTGTCCCTATATCCCTATGTATGGTTAAATCTTTAAAACTACCCAACGGATTTTGATGCGGCTTTTTTTTAATAGATAGAGTGATTGAAGAGGAAGGTTTATATGTATAATAACATCCACTAAATAGTGGAGAAATACTGTTATTTTTGAGGTTGCTAATGTGATGTCGTAAATAATCAATAATAAAATTTCATGTTTCCGAACCGAAGCGAGGGCGGGTCGCTAGTTAATTTATAATTTTGGTATAAAAATGCGAAACAGATCGACCGATTCGAGATGACGTGTCATTGGATGTATTTTCGGATTCACAGCGGCTTCCTGGCTTTGATGAGGTCCTCGCTGACCTCCCACAGTTTGTTCTCGACGGCCCTGTCAAATGGATACTTGGTGTCGTATTCGACACAGTCGCGGTAAAACCGACCCGATTTCCCTTCAAGACTGTGATCTGTGGCACAGAACAATACTGTTTCGGAACCCTGAAAGAATACTTTTTATATAGTACCTTTAAAATACCTATTATTATAATACCTATATATATATTTTTAACTGGTGGTAGGACCTCTTGTGAGTCCTCACGGGTAGGTACCACCACCCCGCCTATTTCTGCCGTGAAGCAGTAATGCGTTTCGGTTTGACGGGTGGGGCAGCCGTTGTAACTATACTGAGACCTTAGAACTTATATCTCAAGATGGGTGGCGCATTTACGTTGTAGATGTCTTTGGGCTCCAGTACCAGTAACTTAACACCAGGTGGTCTGTGAGCTCGTCCACCCATCTGAGCAATAAAAAAAAAAAAAAAAATAATGTGGATCTCTCGAACAATTCCTGCCATCATGAGATACTCCTCTGTACCTATTTCGAAAATATTCAATTCAAAGTCAAATAATCTTCATACCAACCTGTTTAGCCGATCTCATGAAAAGAAGAAAGATTGGCGCCATCATAATGTAGTGGTACCATTTTACCGAATATCTGGAACATTATTTAATTAATTTGTAATTTAATGTTAATAATAATATCCGTAGATATTGTTCATGTATAAAAAAAAGGACCCGTGATAAATGCAACCAAGAACTGATGTGTTAGTTTGTCTAAGATTGTTTAAGCTACAAAACTAAGGGTGGATTCGACCAAACTTAAATTTATACACGAGTAACTATACGAGAAAATAACCTATTCTATGATTTTAATCTCGAGTAAATCCATAGGCGTTTTTCGTAACAGCGTCATTTTATGTTTTTTTGGTATACATATATTTATTGCTATAGAAATCGTCTGTTTTTTAGAATAAGCGCCGCATGTGTATTTCTTGCACCGCCAACACGTGAAAACTCTAGTTTAGGCTCGTTATAAACGTTAATTTAATTAGGGAACGTTAATTTAGTCAAGTTCGCGCATTGCTGGAATAGTTCCATAGGCTACCAACGAATGGGTAGAGAAAAAAAGAAGCTAATTTAGTCTGGGTAATTGTCCACAAACTAAGTACGTTCGTGGGCTTATTTTGCGTTATTGGATCCCATACAGTCCTACGCTCTACAAACTAAACATAAACGAAACAGCACGTGCGATTATTAAACAAAAAAAAGTTCGTATAACAAACGCGAACTATTGAGATAGCTACATAAAAATGCGTTCCGAACATGCATGGGACGAGAATAGTATATATTTTTTTCAAGCGGATTGTTAGGGGAACTTCAGAAATCGATACCAAAATAGCGTTGGATACGAAAATAGATTTAAAAAATGGGTCATCTCTATTTTGTATATAATTTTTTTTTGACGTTGACAGGAATACACATTCATGGTCCGCCAATTGTTTATTGGATAGATTTTGAAACATAAAAATGGAATTCTCAATTTCATTGTAATCATTATTTTATCCGCGGCAAAACAGATAGCGGTGCATACACAATATATGCATATATCCTACAACTAGTAATTACGTAAATGTATGTAAATTTTATGGCCGAAAACTTCTTGTGTAGACCAGGGGTGGCCAACTTGATTAGAACCAAGATCTACTGTTTACTGACGTAACACTCTAATAATCTACTAATGACATTTCTTGATATTTAGTGAAACAATGTAGTTCAGTATACAAATAAGTAGTATATTCTCTTTTATTGAAAAGATTAACATAAAGCTGAAATTATATATTAAAAAAGAACTATTGTCATTAACAAATGATACAGGATGAAGATGATCCGTGCAGCAATTGGTGATTACGTTGCGCAGTCTGTTCTATGTATTTATATTTTTTTGTTTAGCCACGATCGACTGAACTATTAGCCATGATTGACGGGTCGATCGCGATCTACCGGTTGGCCACCCCTGCTATAGACATTGGTCAGTGCAGAACTCGCCGCAGCATATGATAATGCAACGTTCAGTAACAAATATTATTAATATTCTACACACATGTCCACCGACACGTAACCTTCGAACAATCTAGTACGAGCATAATAAAATTGATTATGTAATATATTTACATACGTATAACAATACAATAAAATAGTAACGTTAATGGCAACCAAAAGTAGGTTTGATTTTCATCCAAATGTCTGATAATTTTGACGAAAAATTTGCAAAATATATTTGCTATTCCAAATGATTTAAATGAGTTTCTCGTCGGATCTTCTCAGTGGGTCGTGATTTCGATTCGGTGGTAGATTCTGCAAAGCACTGCTCTTGCTAGGGTTTGTGTTAGCAAATTCTCTCAGGTTGAGCCCGTGAGCTCACCTACCCGTTCGGCCGTAGCTGGGATAACCTCTTAAGCTATCAAAAAAAAGTACTCTTATTCGTTTTTTGAATGTTGGTCATTAACTTACACTTACCTGAATAAGTTCGTGTAACAGAATCCTGGGCAGCATGCGTTGACATCGACCCCAGAATTTCTCAATTTTGCAGCTAATGATCTCATAAAGTATGCATTCATTAGTTTGGAGTTGCAATAACCGGGGTTGTGACGACCGCTTTTGCCCTTTTTCGCTAATTCTATTTCCGACCTTAAGTTTAGGTCGTCAAAATCGATTTTTCCTTTTTCGTGTAACGTTGAAGACACGATTACAATTCTGAAATGGAAATTTAACAATGCAGTTTTGTAAAAAATCAAGAAAATAAAACCAATTACCTTATAGAGACCTAAAAATCTACCCTAGGGAAAATCTGGGTCATTTCATCCAGATCAATACAAGTTCTATATAGGTCATAATCTAATCTACGTAGGTCCCATAAAAAGATTAGTGGATAAAGGTCCTGACATATTATGATAATGCTCCCTAAAACACCGCCTGAGTTGAATTTCCATGGATGGCTCTAAATTAATCTATGAATGAAATGATTGAACGTGAATCTGTGGAGGATCAAATACTCTTCCAATTAAATGTTTTAATAAATTAGCGTGTATTTCTTTATGTTTTCATTTACAATTATTTGCATTCAAAATGTTTTTATTGATTTTGAATTGATCTTCACTTTTTGTGTAGTATTTCACAAAACAATATACAACAATATTACAGGTAGAGAAGCACAAAGAAGTTCATTAGCACATTTAGTCTGGTACTTTTGTATGTTTCATATGTGTTAACTGCCCTAATTTCAATCCCTGTGTGAATCTGTTAAGTTATTGCGACATAGTACCACTTGTCTATAACTACCATAAGGAATAATGCTGTCTAAAACATATATTATATGTATTACAAAAAGTGGATTTTTTACATTCTTTAAAATAATAAAAAAACTGGACCAAGGTGGTCACAACCCTCAGTAATGAGAAAACGACAAAGAAGAAGAAAATAAAAATAGGCAATGGTTTATTCTTTACAAAATGTGTGTAAAATCAAACATAATTAAACTTATAAAACTGTAATATTTTTTACCCATAGTGAATTTTTTGTTTGGTAATTGTTAAATTTTTTTTTTTCTATTGCTTAGATGGGTGGACAAGCTCACAGCCCACCTGGTGTTAAGTGGTTACTGAATCCCATAGACATCTACAACGTAAATACCGCCACTCGCCTTGAGACATGAGGTCTAAGGTCTCAGTATAGTTACAACGGCTGCCACATCATTCAAACTGAAACACATTACTGCTTCACAGCAGAAATAGGCAGGGTAGTGGTACCTACCCGCCTGGACTCACAAGAGGTCCTACCACCAGTAATTACGCAAATTATAATTTTGCGGGTTTGAATTTTATTACACAATGTTATTCCTTCGCTGTGGAAATCAATCGTGAACAATTGTTAAGTACATATTTCAATGGAAAAATTGGTACCCGCCTGCGGGATTAGAACACCGGAGCATCGCTACATACGAATACACCGGACATCTTATCCTTTAGGCCATGATGACTTGACTTTCTATTAATGAGCATTATACTGCTAAAAGAAGCAAGGAACATAGTTAATATGTTAGTTAATATATAAAAACCTCAGTAAATAAGATATTAAATACCTACCTACTTGGAGTAGCCCTCTTCAAATGGTCTAACAAAAGATTAGTAAGATAAAAGTGGCCTAGGTGGTTCACACCAAAATGTATTTCAAATCCTTCTTTTGTCTTCTCATCTTGATTCAAAGGAACAACAACACCAGCATTGTTTATAAGGACATCTATTTTATGGAAACCAGCCTTTATAATATCCACAAAATTTTCTATAGATTCAAATGATGAAAGGTCAAGCTGCATCGGAATCTAAAAGTAAGAGAGTAACAATAACTTCATTAAAATGGCTTTAATTAATTAATGGATTATGCAGAATATGTAGGAAATAATACTGCATTTTATTCTTAATTAATTTTACCAAATTTACGTTTGTTTAAAAGTTATCAATACAAAAATGTTGTCTTACCATTTCACCACCATTTGGCTGTTCCTCTCGTATTGCGGCAATAACTTCTTTCGCCTTTGCAATGTCTCTGCATGCAAAGATAACGCGGGCTTTTCTTTTAACCAAGGCTTTAGCTGTTTCAAGTCCGATACCACTGTTTGCACCGGTTATCAGAAAGGTTTTGCCTCTCAGACATGTATTACTAGTACATTTGCCCCAATTTCTGGATCTCAGTTTACGTATTAATCCAATCGCCACTACTACTGAGATGGGCACTGCTGCATAAATCACCGGAGCCGACACCATGTTTTTAATATAAAATGAATCAGTATTGGTAGTTGTAAAATGTAAACTAAACAATATTCAGTCTTATCACCTCTACTGTGTTTTCGACGAATACGAGTTTTGTAATTTGTCAGCTGATGTAATACAAATGTCATTCGGGCAAAGGTCAAAGATTTCGTTCTGAAATAGAATAAAAAACTCACATGAATCACATGAAAAAGAGTACATACATAAGTTAATATTTTTTTAAGAATGATAATTAAAATAATTATATAATTTTGAACTGAGCAATAACTCAGTTCAAAATCATTTTCAATAGAATTTTCATTGAAAACTATTTATGGAAACTTGCTAAAGTGGCGGGAACAGTGTAGTTAGCTAGTGAAGGAATTTTAAATATATCAAATGAAATAATTGAAAAGAATTCTATTACGAGGTATGCACGTGATTTGGTGTAGAATTGAAAACAAACATACGTCAGTCCTCGTTAGTTCGCCATATTACATTACATTACTTTAAACAACTACATATATAGTTTAGCTTATGCAGCTCAGCTTACCTGCTCGCGTCTTATCTCTTACAAGCCGACGATTGCACTGTCTATACTGGTTAGTTTAATGACTTACAACCATTGTGACCTAGCAATTAAGACGCTTATTATAGGTGATGTGTGTGGTCTCGGCTCTTTGCTCTTGATGGACATGTAAGTCATCTGTCCTTCTAAGCAAACATAAAAAATAACATCATGTGCCGGAACAGTAATATTACCAGTATCACGTCGGAGCATTGAGAGCCCGTATAGGTTTAACATGGCAAAAAGGCAATGCTTCTGGTTAAAGGTTACAATGTAATTGAGACTTTGATTTTACGTTTCAAAGACAGCGACGTCGTTCATGTTATAATATAGGTAATTATGGCTAACTATGAAGTCGTCGTGGCCTAAAGGATAAGACGTCCGGTGCATTCGTGTTGAAGCGATGCACCGGTGTTCGAATCCCGCAGGCGGGTACCAATTTTTCTAATGAAATATGTACTCAACAAATGTTCACGATTGACTTCCACGGTGAAGGAATAACATCGTGTAATAAAAATCAAACCCGCAAAATTATAATTTGCGTAATTACTGGTGGTAGGACCACTTGTGAGTCCGCGCGGATAGGTACCACCGCCCTGCTTATTTCTGCCGTGAAGCAGTAATGCGTTTCGGTTTGAAGGGTGGGGTAGCCGTTGTAACTATACTGAGACTTTAGAACTTGTATCTCAAGGTGGGTGGCGCGTCTACATTGTAGATGTCTATGGGCTCCAGTGACCACTTAACATCAGGTGGGCTGTGAGCTCGTCCACCAATCTAAGCAATAAAAAAAAAAAAAAAATAAAATAACGTATAGGGTCGGGGGCCGAACTTCCTACGAGGTCCCCGCGCCTAGGGGGCGTGCGTGGTATGTGGGACTTGACGATCTGCAAGGTGTTAGGAGCAGGTGCGGGCCCAAGGAATTTTAGGGCCCTACCGCACTAAACGACTCTCCTGCACTCTTACACCCGATGTCCGATCTCTGTCCGGGGTCAAAACCCGGTCAGAGAAGGGGGGTTCCCGCGGTCAACACTTCAACCAGACACGCGGCGCCACCCCGAGGACGCCCGACCGACGGGTCGTCAAGGCGATAGTCGACGACCAGCGACGCCGGTCTCCGCGGTACGGCGGCCCTGCTAGGCCGCCCAGCCTCAACCCCCTTAGGTCGCCCCGTGACCATCACCGGGAGGAGACTGCCTCCTCATAGGGGCCGGAGCTACATACAACGGATACTCTAACCTCATACCGCAAGATGGCTCGCGGCATTAAACTAAGTGTAATAAGGCACATTTGCGATTTCCGTGCTCGTTCACTCATTTACGGAATAAATATTGCGTAATTACTGGTGGTAGGACGTCTTGTGAGTTCGCGCGGGTAGGTACCACCACCCTGCCTATTTTTGCCATGAAGTAGTATTTGGTTTGGAGGGTGAGGACGCCGTTGTACTGTTAAAATTGAGACCTTACAACATTTACGTTGTATATGTCTATGGTAACCACTTAACACCAGGTGGCCCGTGAACAATTAAATGTCTCCAGTGACCACTTAACAGTTTTTTATGCTTTTGTGAAATATGTTTTAACCCTATACTAAGAAAGTAATGAAAACAAATAATAGCCGGGTCGTTTATTTGATATTCAGGAACAACTAGATAAAACATAGGTTTCAGACTATGAAAAACAATGATATGGTTACATTAAAATACAAATTACAAAATGTGAACTATATAACTATATTACAAATGTTTATGCAATTGTTTTTGTCGAATTTTTATATGTAATACAATTTTTGTTTACACAGTGGCGAAGCTCCATATTTGGTCTTTTGAGTTTAGCAGTTACATTTAGGTACACATAATATTTATCAAAGTATTTTTTATTAGTAAAAATTTTAAGATGAAAATAGCGCGCAACTTGCGTTAATGTACATTTAGTTACATTATTTAAGTAAGATAGCAAATGTTTTTTTTTTTAAATAGAAGATAGGATTTTTTTAATTTATATGACTAGTATGTAATATTATTGGCACAGATAGTGGGGAAATGTGACATTTTTATTTTTTTATTATCATTAATTAGCATGAGAATTAGGTATTTAGTATGATTTCAAACAATTTAAAGTTGATGCAGATACATTTAAATCTTGAAAAATTGATAGTGTAATAATATTCTGAAAAAGAATATAATTTTGATCATAAGATTCTAAACAATGTTAGTATTGTTAAATAAAAGTATATAAATTTATTAAAAAAGCGAATTTAAATATGTGAATAAAAAAATTTATTACAGTACAAGCCATTGATCAAAAATGGAACTACACTTGTTGATCAAAGACAAACTCCCTTTAATTTGGTTTTTCAGAAGTTTATATTATTTATTTAATATCTATCTAAAGGGACAATATAAATACGTTATAATTTATACATAATATATAATACCTAGAAATACTTTATAATTTTTTCTAATTTTTTTACTTGTTTACAATTTTCATAGGCAGTTAGAAAAAAATTTCAAGCATTTTATGACTATAATCTATGAAATTTTTAATTCAGTAATCTCCATCGCGGCCTTATGATCTCTTGAAACAATATTGTCTTATTTAATATTTATTACGAAAAACCTTTAGTTAATATTCTATGTTAAAAAGATAAAACATTTCATAAAATATATAACAATTCATAAACATAAAAAATGCTTTCGGAATGTCATGTTAACCCAACAATCAACAATTATAGGTACAATAATAAATATCTAAAAAAATTTGCATAACTTATTATATAATTATTTTTTTTGCCCTTGTAGGCAGACGAGCATACGGCTCACCGGATGGTGAGTGGTTACCGTCGCCCATGGACCTCAGCAATGCCAGGGGCAGAGCCAGGCCGCTGCCTAGCGCAAAAAAAATAAACTATAAGCTTAGTAATAATTGAACTAGATTGGATCCATCATACACAAATTGTCTAGTAAGTACATTTAATCAGTGGCTAGTCGCACATGACTACAGTGCAAACGAAAATATCTGATTTACTACACATAATTTTCTAGAACCAACACAGAGATTCTCCTTTAGAGATTTAGAAGACAACCGTGAATACTTATTTGATGACAAATACATCCAATTGTTATTGTAAAAATTTTTTATTACCGATCGATACCTCAAATTTCGTAAGTAGAAAATGTTTATGCCATTAATTCACATGGGAGTGGACAGCTGATGCCGCGAGCGGTCGATGCCGACGTCCACCGTGGTCACTTTACCATCCGTCGGGGTCCCACTCTCTATGTCGTTGTCGGGTATAATGATGCACATGAACGACTTTCCGCTAGATACGTCCTTAGGATAGATAGTCATGGGGATAAATCTATCGCTTGTGCCGTCCACGTAAGCCGTTAATCGTGAATAAACTTCGGGGAAGTGTTTTTTGAGCACGACCCCCCTGTTCTCAAGCTCTTTCAGTATGTTGTAGAAACATATTTCTCTGAATTTGTGAGCTGTAGCCGCATTTTTCTCGCCTGCCACGTCCATTTTGGATGTCAAAATTAACGTCTCCCATTCGTCTGGTGTGTTTTTACTGTTTCTCCTTTGCCGTCGACGATATTGCTCTTGTATGATGACCGTTACGGTTTTGCTCAAACGTAACTTGGCACACCGCGACACCATCTGCCTCTCCCACTTTACGGCCCCCTTTGTGGGTACTTCGCTAATAATACATACGGCCACGTACAAAATAACCCTCGTCTCGGGATTGTAGGTCTTACATAGCTTGACCACTTCCGTGTATAGTTCCACGCCCATTTCGTTGGGTTGTAGCGATGTCCACTTCATGTATTCAGGTTCAGTTAGATACTGAAATCCGTGGTTAGTGAATTTCTCCGCTGATTCGGGACTAGTAAAAAATACTTTGACGACCCCCCTTCCTTGACTTAAGTAGCCTTTGTGAGCTATAGTGCTAATTTGATGTAAAGAATCCGCATCCTCTTTAGCCGCCGATATGATTTGTCTGCACAGAGCGCTCGCCCGCGAGTGTAGACATACCTTTCTGTGTTTCTCCCAGTGAGCTCGTCTACATTCCCTAGAGCAATACATTGTGGTGCAATTGTGACACGCTTTGTAATGTCTTTTAGCTTCAGACAAAAGGGCTCGAGAAGAGCACTTTGGGTATTTACATCTGACGTAGGCGTCGTCAGTGCTATTTTCAGTTTGGAGAGAAGCTAGGGACGTCTTGGAATCGTGATGGGTAAGTTGTTGCTCATTAGGGCGGAGTGCCGCAGCATCGAGACTGGTGCGACGGTCTACGGATGCACTATGTTGAGCGAAAGGTTCACTCTTCCGACGCGAGTGTTCGCCATGAGCCGAACGGGATCGTCGCGGCTCTGGCATCGCTGCTGGAGTATCAACTGTATCCTTGCCTGGAAGAACGGGTCTTTTAAAGAACGGGTCTTTCAACCACTAATGTATTATTCACAGCACAGAGCCATACTCGCATTCAAAGAAAGACTCAGAACCATTTAAAAGACAAAACATAAATACGAAATACTCTACTACTAATCCACAGATCACAACATGCCTATCGAATTTCTGGGGTGATGTAGTTGTTGTATTTGTGCGCTCAAATTATGAGTGTGTGTCGGGTAGGAGAATATTAAAATTGGAACGGTTCAAACTTACATATCGTTCCTACCTGGTCGATCATGGTCGGGACTGGGGTCCGTGAAGGAGCTTGGGTCCTCACTCGGTGTGCCCATGAACCTTGACGCCGGGGACGTACTACTGTGCCCACTGCTCACCAATTGTTCGTATCGAGGGCTCTGGGAAAGGACAAGGGCGTCCAGGAAATAAGTAACACTTCATTCAAATTAAGATCAATTTTAGACCCAAGCCAATTGTTATTTGTGCGGATGAACTCACTTTAGCTTATTAGGGGTTGTTCACAGTCAACGCATTAATGCCTTTACAATAAGTTTTTTTTTCTAATATGTTGGGTGAATGTAGTGACATGAAACTGGATTTCGTCATCCACCTGAAAACATGAGGTTGAAGACTCAATTCTAATCTTTGATGACTGTTCCAATCTTCGAACAGGACTACTTCGTGACAGGAATATTCATGATGGTCTTTATTTATCGTGCGATGTTACCTAATTTTGCCGGTTTTTTTTTTTTTAATTATATTGCATGATTTTATTCCTTCACCGTGGAAATAGTTCGTAAACATCTGTTAAGTACGCATTCCTTTAGAACAAATCGCTATACCCGTCTGCGGGATTAGAACTCCGGCGAAATCGCAAGGCTTCATACGAATACACCGGGCGTCTTATCTTTTAGGCCACGACTTCTTAAGAGCTCGACTTCAACATATAATCAACATCAATACCAAGAGTTTTTCTTCGAAGAAAATGATGACTACTTCTACTAAGTCAGCGGATGAGCAGGGCTGATACCCTTTTATTTCCTGTTATGTAACAACATACCATGAAGAAATTTACAAATTAAACGGGTCGTTGCAAGATCTTCAGTCTTCTTGTAGAAGTCATTCAAGAATACGTCTTAGGTACATATCTAATGCCATTGCTATCCCGCAATCTAGCACTGGTACAATCACATGACGACAAATAACATCGGGTGTGTAGATTATAAGTTCGTGGAGACTTAAGTAATTTCCAACTCCAAGTACCTTAAAATTTGTCTATCATTACGTTATGTGATCAAGCCCCATTCAAATCGATACCAAATTTACTATTAACGTAAAGAATAAATTATGCATTTTTGTGTTTATTAAGATAAACCTCATAGACTTTTATGTGTACCTTGCCACCGGTAAGATAATACGGGCTTGAAGTCTTTCTAGGACTCGGCTGAGGAGTGGGTATCCTAGTTGGCTGCGACGGCAGACCGAGTAGCGAATCCAGGACATCTTCTAACGTGGTAGACCCTGGAGATGGGCGGGCGATACCGAGATTCAGGGAGCGTTGGGAATCCTGCCAGTCTGTAAAACCGCGTTTTTTATGTGGTCAGATTGGCGGATATCGAAAATTCTTATACTGTTGAATTAATTCAATGTTGGTATAACTTTTTATTTTTTTATTGCTTAGATGGGTGGACGAGCTCACAGCCCACCTGGTTGTTAAGTGGTTACTGGAGCTCATAGACATCTACAACGAAAATGCGCCACCCACCTTGAGATATAAGTTCTAAGGTCTCAAGTAGTTTAACTGTTCCCTTTTTTATTCAACGCTGATTTTAGAAATTTCTTAAACTTCGATTTACGATTGTTGATTCTTGCAGCTAATCCTTCGCATGCAATACCCCCTCATTAATTAATATAGTAAATACTAGTACTGACAAGTCTCGATCTATTCATATCGATCCACGAGACCAATGCGCCAAGTATGCACGGCGGAACATTTAATTCGCAATAGTATTAGAAATTTATTTTAAGAGTTCCAGAAGCGATTTTTTTGTTTATATATATATTTTTTTTATTGCTTATGCGCTGTAAGCTTAAAGCGTGTTTATGACAGCGTGGGTTTCGTATGGTCTGCGTACATATACTTACTGGTTAGTCAACAGTAACACTGGAATAGGCTGTGGTGTGTGAATGAACTATATATGTGATATAAAATATCAAATTACCACAGTAATTCGATTGTAATGCGTTTTCGTAAACAATGATTCAGATTTTCGTGCGCCAGTGCAAAACCTTACAAAACTTATTAAAGCATAATTATGGACGTCACAAAAACAAAAAATAAAACAAATTACGTAAAATAAAAATGAATATATTCAAATATCGTTATAATTAAAAACGTAACTAAAAGTATAACTTATCATCGAATATAATAGAGAAGACAACATTTAATATTTTTAAGTCTTCGAAAACACTTAAACTAATGAAAGGTACCGAGATTCTATGACTTATAAATAAGCATATAGATTCCTATGCTAAAAGAAATGTTTTTTTTTTAAAACAACAAGAAGAGAGCTGAACAAATGTTTTTTTTATGTCCAATTAATATTTTAGCGCTTATATAATAAGTAATACTCTCGTTTTATGGTAAATTTTATCTAATATACGTAAATGGTTAAAACAAGAGGTCAATTAATATCCACAGACAAAAATAACTGTATTTTGTACACGTCATGGTTCATTAGTCGAAGGGTTCGTGGCTGAATCGGAGGTACCTATTCGAGGCGGTGCGAAATTCAAACGCAAATAAAATTATTTCTAACCTAATCAGAACCTGTATAATTTACTTAGGGAGTGTTTCGCAGTCCCAACATAAATTACGAGGTGATTTAAGTAGAAGGAACTTGAAATTTATAGACTTGAACGTCACTTCTCACCACCGTTTGTTTATGGTTCTGATAACTGTTGCCATGTGAAAAAAAAAAACAGATTTTTAAATAGAAAATTGTATGCGGTAGGTATTGTTTTATGAATTCATATTTAATTTGTGACCCGATTTAAAGCTATATTTGTATGTTTTATATAATGATTAGCACCTAAAATAAAATATAGCAACACTTTCTATTTACATGAAACTATTACTAGCAATAAAACTAACTTCAAAGATATTGCGTCAAAACAAACATTAAAAACAAAATAATTTAATTCTGTACATTGAATGACATCCTTAATACAAAATAACTGGTTTAAATATCAATTCATTCCTGAAATTATAATGTATATGGCAATAATATAATTAAAAAGAAACTTAGTTGTGTCCCTGATGTTTGAAATATATACCATATGCACAGCAAGTTACCTTTAAATAATAGATAAGATAAATAGACAACAAAAAATTCATCGCAATTACAACAATTCGATTACAAATATGAATAAAACTTAACATATAATTCTTCAGGGTTTTCACTGAAAATCCGTCCAAATTATAAAGCAGTGAAGTGACATAGACAATAAAAACGAATGATGCAAGCAACTACAAGCCAGTGCTTTGATTTCACAATAGATAATAAAAGTTTTTATTTCATAATAATTTTTTTGGGCGTCTTTAAGGTGCATCGGTGATAATTTATACAAATAATAAACCAATATAAGAAAAAAAAACACATTATGGTCCTGAGTCTTATACATAGTATATATTATAAAGCTCTATTATATACGTACACATACATTTTTCATAAAATTAAATCATTCAGTGTACTAACTGAGATTTAAAAGAAAAACATCTAAATACATTAAAAAAAAAAACAGCACAAACAAAACGCACAGAGTATTGAAACATATTTAGAATTAAATTCAAAAAACACTGCAGGTTCCGAATTTAAATGCAAGTTCCATAAGTGACGTTTAATAAAAACAACTAACTGGCCGCCTGTGTTGATTCGCCAGGTTTGAATATTAAAAGAAAAATGCCCCCGGGCGGAAAATGTTAGCAGGAATGTGATAGTTTTATCAGAATCTGCAGTGTGTGGCGTGGCGTGGTCACGCTCGCTCACCGGGCGTGGCGCGGTGGTCGAGCCGGAGCGACGAGGGGGGGCGCGGGTGGGGGGGCGGTAAGGCTTCCGAAACAACCAGCGGTGTCTGCGGGGAGTCCAATGGCTTTGTACCTGAAGATTTAATAACAATCTTAAACCTACGATAAATTAGTTTCTCATCGTTTTTTAGAGTAGCATGTGTTCGTAAGCCAATTAGGGTTGGCACCGTCATTGTTTTTTATTTTGGTTCTAACTTGTAACTATAGTTGAGACCTTAGAACATATATCTCAAGGCGGGTGGCGCATTTACGTTGTAGATGTCTATGGGCTCCAGTAACCGCTTAACACCAGGTGGGCTGTGAGCTCGTCCACCCATCTAAGCTATAAAAAAAATTGGTTCAAGGTTAAAATACGTACTGGTTTTGAGGATAAGGGGCGGTTATTGCAATGTAATGCTTTGGACCTTGTATTTCAAGTTTGTTAGTGGCATCCGTGTCATAGTACGGCAGGGTTCCAACTGGTTTATGAGGCCGTCAGCGCAAAAGTGGTCTAAGCTTACAATAGTTATTATGGAGCAATGGGATTTAAGTTTTCATGAATTTGAATTTGAGTAGGCAAAAAAACAATACGCGCAAAAATAATGCTAACAAAGCCATCTGTTATCTATGGGTGAAACTATGGATAGGCCGGTTTTGCATCAAAATTTATTACATTTTAAATAAATTGCAATAAAAATATAAGCATGATTATGAAAAATTGTGGGTTAGACCACTTTTGCGCTGACGCCCTCATATAATACAATTCTTCGGCTTCATATTTCATTCTGATGTCTTGATGCCTATGAACTCTGTAACTACTTAGCAACAGGTAAGCAGTGAGTTCGTTCACCCTTCAATGGATTTTAAAATTTGCATCCTTGTCGTTGTTGATATCCAGCACTTATCGGCAGTTCCATGACTTAATGCAAATTAAGCAACATACCAACAAAAGAGCTTTCAAGCCAGCAGAGCTTCTGGCTGGATCGAGGCGACGGTTCCCGGTCTATGTCCCCGTTGGCCGGTTCCAACCCGGACACGTAGTGGACGATCGCCGACGTCACTTCCTTTATCGACGATTGGATCTCCTCTGATGCTCTCGACGAAGCAGCGCTCTGCTGGAGAAGGGACGAGGCCAGCCTGAAAACATGAAACGTTCGTTTTTTAATTTTCTTTCGACCTAAAGAGCATAAGGTTTTTTTAAGGTAGAGTATGCGTTATTGTACACCAATAATAAAACAAAACAAATGCAAAAAAACATTAAGTACAAAAAGTACAACGAGCAGTCTTATCGCCAAAATCGATATCTTCCCGACAACCATCACACGGGCGTGAATCATCAAAAGAAAGGGCAGCAGAGTATTTACTGATTGAATAAAAGAATATTCTTTTTTTAGCCTAAGAGGTTATTCCAGCTACACCCTGACGACAAAAGAATATTCATGCAAATATAAACGATATAAACTATTAATAGGTGTTTTATACATAAAAATAAATAAACGTTATATCACATTTTATCTAAATTTATTAAAATACTTATGACAAATGCAATATTTTTTATCCTTATTATATTTATGGTACCAGAAGGTCTAGTACCATAAATATTCCAGTCATAGCTACCTAAATAGCGTGTTCACAAGTTTGATTTTTTTTTTAATATAGGGGTCAGACGAAGTCAACTGACATTGGTAAAATTTGCATTTCTTTCACAACTTTATATTCCGTTGAATTTAAATCACTTGTAAAATGTTCAACCTATTCGTTTCGATATTTCCAACATATCGTGATTATGAGCAATATTATTATGGGGATTTTTCGGTAGATTACGGCTTGGCTCTTAACATGGCATCGTATCGCATGATCGACGGTAACCGCTCATATTTTTTTTCTTTTTTTTAATTGCTCAGATGGATGGACGTGCTCACAGCCCACCTGGTGTTAAGTGGTTACTGGAGCTTCTAGATATCTACAACGTAAATGCGCCACCCACCTTGACACAGAAGTTCTAAGGTCTCAGTATAGTTACAACGGCTGCCCCGCCCTTCAAACGAAACGCATTACAGCTTCACGGCAGAAATAGGCAGGGCGGTGGTACCTACCCGTGCGGACTCACAAGAGGTCCTACCACCAGTAAAATCAGATGACAGATGTCATCTTCAGATGACAGATAAATAAAACGTGCTACGTACCGACTCTAATTTGCAAATTAACTGGCCAAATTAAACAGAGAAGCCGTACACTGTCTGACATTTAAATGCCTGGCGTGTCGTGTCGAGCGATAGAACTATATCCCAAGTACATGCTTCATGCGAATCACTTTTAAAACAAAGGAACACCGGAGTGATAAAATAAAACCCGGAAATTTCATCAATAACTTGCACGACGTCTTGCAGGTCGTAAGGCTTTGGGTAAAAAAACCAGAGACACTGTTCTGTTTAGTCTTTTTCTGACAATATTCTTGACAATTTTTGATACATTTTGTGAGTCCGTATGCGTAGGTAGGTACGACTATACTGCCATGCACACTGATCTCTAAGGACAATAGTTTTTTTAATGCCGTTGATTTGCTCTTGTTAGAGCTAGTGTTAACAAATTCTCACATGTTGAGCTCGTGAGCTCACGAGGAGCTGGAAATAGCCTCTTAGGCTACTAAACTAAAAAAAACAGTCGATTTTATCTCTCGAGATTGTTGGCGGTATTAACGTGGTATATTATGAGCTCTGGCGCCCAGTTAATGGTAGGTAAGTTATGAGTTGATCTACCAATCTACAGCAATAGAGAAACATGGTTTGATTGTGAGTGATGACATTTTCTTTTAAGAAAGTGGCCTCTATTCTTTCCTTTTACTTTTTTTAAAATATACTAGCGACCCGCCCTCGCTTCGCTTCGGAAACTGTAATTTATTATTGATTTCTCCACTATTTAATGGATATTATTATACATCTGAACCTTCCTCTTCAATCACTCTATCTATTAAAAAAAACCGCATCAAAATCCGTTGCGTAGTTTTAAAGATTTAAGCATACATAGGGACAGGCAGATTTAGGGACAGAGAAAGCGACTTTGTTTTATACTATGTAGTGATTGTACACACAGATGTTAGAAGAAACACGACAGTAAGGATACAGAGTACAAGGCCACTACTTATTTCATATATCATCATATTATTTAATGCCTACCTCTCATGCGGTGTTCTCGGAGTGCTATTCAGTCGTTCTTGGCTCCTCCAGCCGAGATAGGGCTGCCGCGCGCTGAACGAGGATCGGGTCGATGGTGAGCAAAGCGGACTGGTACCACGGATGCTGCTCCGTGTCGATGAGCACGGAGACGTCTGAAATGATTGAGAATGAAAGAAAGCCTTTAGGAATGTTTAGAAGTTTTTTTTTATTGCTTAATTGGGTGGACGAGCTCACAGCCCACCTGGTGTTTACAGCCCACCGGATTACCGGAGCCCATACACATCTACAACGTAAATGCGCCACCCACCTTGAGATATAAGTTCTAAGGTCTCAAGTATACTTAAAACGGCTGCCCGGCCCTTCAAACCGAAACGCATTACTGCTTCACGGCAGAAATAGGTAGGGTGGTGGTACCTACCCACGAGGACTCACAAGAGATACAAGATACAAGTTGTGTCGGGATATTTTCTAGCCACATACAGACCGAGATATAAGTTTTTTATGTGAATATAGAATACGCCTTAAGGTATCGTCTAATTAATATACCGCGGACTTATTATTTTTGCGAAGATGACTTAACGTGCTCACGGCCTGTCTGGCATTAAGTGGTTACAGAAGGCCATAGATGTCACAACGTGAATTTAACGACTCACACAGAGACATGTGGACTAATCTGAATCTTCGATTACAGTGACTTTAATTCAACCCTTTTCGGTTCTTCTATAACTGTCAACCCTTTTTTTTTTTTTTTCCGGGCCGGGGGCCGAACCTCCTACGAGGTCCCCGCGCCTAGGGGGCGCGCGGGGTATGTGAGACTCAACGATCTGCAGGTGTTGAGAGCAGATCGCGGGCCCAAGGATTTTAGGGCCCACCCACTAAACGACTCCCCTGCACTCTTACACCCGACGTCCGATCTCCGTCCGGGGTCAGAACCCGTTCAGAGTAGGGGGGTTCCCGCGGTCAACACTACAACCAGACACGCGGCGCCACCCCGAGGACGCCCGACCGACGGGTCGTCGAGGCGATAGTCGACGACCAACGACGTCGGTCTCCGCGGTACGGCGGCCCTACCAAGCCGCCCGGGCGGTGCCGCTGGTGTTCCGGGATACCCCGCTGGGCCAGAACCAGCCTGCCGGATGACTGTCAACCCTAACCAGACTTGATGTTTCCAGGTTTTAATTCGATTAAAACAAATGTATCACGAAACAAAATTCACTTTTAGCTCCTTCAGCCATTTAGATAATAAAAAAACTAACCTGTATCTAGATTTCGTTAGAAATACTTTTACAGTTTGATATCACGTTTTTTTATTGTCAATAAATTATTTCAAACGTATAGAAGAATACTTTAACAGTTTTCGTGGTCATGATTATTCGTCTGATTAAACGGCAAAAACGAATTCTAATTATGTCTAGGCCACGCGAAAACCGTAGAAAACACTAGAACGTGTGGATTATTTGCTCGGTACACTTACTTGATTGGAATTCAGTCGGCTTGTCGACCATCTCCCGAAGCTGGTCGTGTGTGGTGACAGTTGCGGCGGAGGGGGCTGAGCGTTGGCGGCGCCGAGGCTGCCCAGCGACGTGGTCTTCGAGTTGAGACCGGACCAGCGCGCGGCCGAAGCTGATGCGTCAGATAGTCGCTTTCGAAGTAGGAAGCCCTCGCGTGGGGCTGGTGCGTTCTTATACCTAAAAACGGGTTTTTGATCATATATATATTTTTCTTTTTTTTCTACCTATGTTGATAGCCTTGAGAGGCTATTTCAACTTCACCCTAACGTGTAGGTTAGCTCACGGGGCTCTAACCGCAGTGATGCTAACACACTCTAGCAAGAGCAGTGCTTCGCAGAATCTACCATCGGATCGGAAACGCGACCCACTGAGAATATCCGGCGAGATTCTCAGTGGGATGTGTCTATGGGTGATCATATAAAGGTTAAACAAAATAGCATTTCTCCCTTCGATTTAATACTATGTAATAGTCAAAATTAATTAGACTGTATATACCATACAATTATTTTAAGGGATTCAGCCAGGATCATTTGATACGGCCCATAAGTAGGTAATATTACTGTTTATTGCATATGCTCTCCTTATATAAAAAAGAGAGAAACTATATAGTCCCACATATATAGTATATTAAAAGTAAACTAATACTACGCGTGTACCGTCGTCAAAGTCAAACTTTATTACCCACTGAATACATACACTATGTATTATTTGAAAAGTGTGTATCTAACTTCTACAGCCGGTTGATATATGAAACACAATGCGAGTCTACAATTTGCAACTTCGACTAACAGTGCAGTTAAGCAGTGCTTCCCAATCTTTTTTCATACCCCTGAATAAAGCTTTTCATTGATGACTACCCCTCCCTGATAACTCTATACCCTCCTAAAAATGTGTCTTGTTTATTTTAAGAACTATTTGTCGGTCGGTTTCTATTAAGCTTTTTATTTATTGTATTGTAGACATAATACATTATAATAATGTTTATATAAGTATTTGCGCAATATATTTTTTCCCTACCCCCAACGAGACCCCGGTAGTACCACAGGTTGGAAATCGCTGAACTAAAGCAACGTAGACCGAGTCATTGTTCAAGTTATTTTCAGTTCCTGGACGTTACTATTAAACCATTATTATCATTTAATATTTTCTTCGGTATTCGCGAGTGGTAGATGTAATTAAAATTATTTTCACGGTAATTTTAATTGTATCTACAATTCGCGAACTCGCGACTTTTCACGGTTCAATCTCGTTTTTATTATTAACAATATATTATTTCGTCACGGACTACTAAAGTGTTATTCGTCATAATAATATGTCAGTGTTGTATAATTGAATATGCGATTTCGAAAAAGGCATCTCTGAAAATGTAAAATGCTTAGGAAATTAAAAAAACTGATTATTTTCTAAAGCAGTGTAAAATTTAAAATATTAACTTTTGAGATATACATATTTTAGTGTTAATTAGCAATTGAAAATAACTGGAATTATTATAAAATGGGTGTAGGTAAGCCTCAAAACTACATGTATATGAAAAAACGTATTTGACAAAATATGCGACATGTGCCCTTTTCGAAATTGCATATTCAATTCAATATTGCATTACTACATCTATATTCCAAAAAAAAAACTTGGTAAAGAATTTTTTTTTTTTTCAAGAATTGAATGTTAAGGAATAACGTCTTTAATAATTTCATTATCAATTGACCTAATGTTGTTGGTACAGTCGATAAAGGGGTTATGCCCTATAAAAAATCAACTGATAGGCAATTCTTTTGGCCCACTATCTTTGGTTCTGATCAGTTTAATATATTCATACCTAGAGCACTGTTGTCTGTACACACAATATCTTCTAAGCAGGACTAATTAGTCGTCTGTTAATTGCAATAGAGGTCGGTCATGCGTTCATTATGGTGAGCGTATGAGACCGTTGAGAAGCTATAGTACCAAGTTAATTTTAGCATAAGCTTCATATTTTTTATTCATTAATGGATTGATGAGTCGCCAAAGACGGCGAATTATACTAAACTAGTGGTCCCCCAGTAATCGAAATTAATGTAATTTATTGAAATTATAAGTTTGAACATTATTGGTTTTATTGTCAAAAATACTTCTTTAATCACATAGACAAATAATATTAAAGATAAACAATATTAATCTATTCTCAATTTGACCACAGACTTTAAACAATAACAAAAGTTTGACATTAAACCAAAAGTATATATAATATACATGTATATTGTGTCAAATACATGGTAGTGTGTGTAATGGTTTTTTTAATCATTTAATGTATTTTTTTATGCATAATTAAAAACAAAATTAACATTCTGCACTCCTCTATGTTCTCTAATAAATGTGGGAAATTTCATACTCCTCCGTTCGGGCAATTTTCGTAAAAAGGGGTACAAAGTTTGTGCTTCACGTATTAATATACAGATGAGTAAATTTTAAAACCAGGTTTCTTTTAAATTTTCATTCGTATTTCACGTAATATTTGCATTAACTTTAAATAACTTTAATTGATAAATGTAATTCCACGCTAATCATTTACATTGTCCCATTAACTTTTATAAAAAAAAACCTTGGAGAGATATAAAGTGAGCGAACCATACCAACAATAATTCGTGGTTGAATTATTACTTACCATTCAGGTACATTTAGTTTCTGCAGTGATCGCTGTACCCTCAATTCGTGCTCCGAAAGCACGCGATCCGAATTCTTCTGCAATTCGTTTTCAGGAGGCTGAAAGAAAAAAAATCCATTTTAAAAAAAATTCATTTCAGAAATTTCGTTTCATTTAGATTTTTAATGTTTATTTAAAACTAGCTGACCCGGCAGACTTCGTAGTGCCTCAATCGATAAATAAAAAGCCTAAACTTTTGTATAAAATAAACTTAAAACAAACAAAAGGAATCCGTCCGACGGGGGACACATCAAAGGAAAAACCAAAATTGTTATTTTTATTTAATTCGGAGCAATTTCATATTTATCTACCTTTTAAATCTTCTCTGGACTTCCACAAATAATTCAAGACCAAAATTAGCCAAATCGGTCTAACCGTTCTCGAGTTTTAGCTAGACTAACGAACAGCAATTCATTTTTATATATATAGATAAAAGATAAATAAAACACGTTAAATAAAACAAAGTACATTTATTTTTCATTTAAAATATAACATTTATGTTGTTTAATCAGTATTTAAAGATTCTTTGCTTGCATCATTTAGTTTTGGTAACAAGCGGTACACTCTGTTATAAATTTCTCGATTGGCATTTTTAATGGTCATATTTTCAATGCTATCACATTTTAAATCATACAACGAAGATGACTCTTTCATTTTCAAATTACATTTAACATTTTTGTAAATTTTATAAATTGCAAAACGAGTGTAACAATCATCTTCATTGGAGACATCATTGAGTGATTCAACACTTTTTAGGTTATTGCCGTGAGATTGTGCTATAATACAATCTTCAAGTGACTTCAAAGATTCTTTACTTTTAAAAATACTATCGCTAGTCCCACACTCGTTTACTATTTCTGACCAAGACGGAAATACTTCTATATCTTTCAGGACGTCTTCGTCGGTGCGTGAAATTTCTCCGAGCTTTGAAGTGTCCATACTTTCATCATATTCCATAGATAATAAATCCGACACACCGTAAATAGACTCGTACCAAGACTCGTTACAGTCCAATGGACATTTAGAATTGCCGAGATTGAAATTAACGTTGCGATTTGATCTTTTTAATGTCGATGTTGTCGGAATGTAATTACTACTTTCTAAATCTTGCATTTTGTTCTTGACGAAATGTTCGTAATCGGGAAGATCGATATCTTCGAAATCGTTATTACGTTTCGGTGCTTCACAGATTGAGGTTATGTTTGCATTTGTGGTGGTGGATAGCAAGTCTTCAACGGGTGGAGGTGGGACGCTTTCCAACAAACGTTCGAAGAAGGCTCTCACTTTGTCATCACCAGGATTAGTTCCTTTGACCTCCGCCAACGAAGAAACTCTTTTCAATTCATTACACGTAGAATCACCGTCGGTAAATTTAGCAGTAACTTGAGTGATATTCATTTTCGAAAAACTATAGCGTTTAACGTCCACTTTTGACTTCCATTGGCGATGCTTCACCCTGAACCCCTTCAGACTGAGGGAGTTCTCATCTTCGGATTCGCTTCTGGGTATATCAGGAAATTTAGCGTAGTAAATGTCTCTAGACCACGGCTTGACGAAAACGTGATCCGGTTTCACATCTTCGAATGGTTCCATTTCCTCCGTGACCCAGGTTGTGTCCAACCGATACCAGAATCCATTTCTCCGGAGCACCTCTTCTGTCGTTAAAAGCACCAGAGAAACCATTGTTAAAACCCTCTCAGTTTAGCGTTGTTTACGAGACTGTTAGAATTTGCCATTACGATATCCTTATAATGACAAGTCATTAATATCGTCAATATTTGTAATACGAACTATTTGCGAAGCGTTTTAATAATATCTTAAATAAACAAATTAGTTAATTAGATAACCAATGGTACTATTTTGTAATGCCAACCCTAAAAATGTATAATATTTAACCAGAAGCTGTTCTCGATAGGAACCGGTACAAAGACTTTTACAAACGGCACTTAAGTGTGACCAATGGCTTGGAAAATTACTCAAATAAAGGAAAGGTCAAATGGTTTCTTTGATCTGATTTTGAAGGGTAAATATGTGGGATGTTTAGCTATGGATGGTCATAACTGGTTTAGGTGGTTCAAAACTCACCCTGTTATCGGAAGAGGCAAGAAGCGCGCAAGGACCCAGAAGTCCTATGGTTTCCCAGCAAGTCATTTCCACTGTTTTCAAAATCACATTCAGTATTCTTTGATCTATCCGATATATTTTTTTAACGTAATAAATTGTTCTTTAAATTAAATTATTGAAACGTTACATAAGCCTGACAAATATAAAAAAAATATAATTTAGAAAAAAAAAGGCGCTAATACATATAAAGCGACAGAAACTCCCGATATCTAGAGGAGGAAGCAGGCTGCAGCAGCACTGAAGCGAAAAGCGATCACCAATCAAATCAGAACAACGTTGCTTATTGAACGAACAAAATCCAATTACGAGACTGAATCGGAGGGAGCGCGGGGCTTCCGAGCCTAGGGTCGCTCTGCTCTGGGCTGGGTCTGAAGCTCGGGTCGGAGTCACGCGGCTGCCACTGCGGCAATGCGGATCGTGGTGCATGGAGACGGTGGCCGCGTCGCTGCCTCCCGCCAGACTGAGGCAAGGCGCGTGTCCTTGGACTCAGCGCGCATGCGACATTCACACACCCTCACGATCAGACCACAACCTTTCACTGTATTGTATTGGACTGACACGTTTCTTCTTCAACGCCTTTTATCAATTGTTGTTAACAGCCAATATACTGAGAAGACGGCGGGATCTGTTCAATTGTACGAGTAGCTTGAGTGTTTTTTTCTTTTTTTTTTTTTTTTCGGGACGGCAACCGAATCATGTTTGTTTTTTTTCTCCTTAGCTAACTTTTTTTTTTTTGGAGATTAGTTTACATGTTATTCGTACTTTTCTCGAGTGTTTTGTTTTATTGAGATCGATCTGAATCTAAAACATAATTGTCAAGATAATTTTATTATACTAGACCAACATAGCAGGGGGTGTGGCGTTGCGTGACATTCTGACCTCTGCAAACCCCAAGATCGTGAATTTAAATTTTAATAATACAAAACTTTATATCTCGAGCGTTGCTACGTACTTCCAAAACTAAATATTGTTTAAAATTACTGTGAATGTTATTTTTTTGTACTTCAATATTTCACATTTAGGTCACCATTTCGCGTCACGATATACCCCTTCAGGGAAATACAATTTAGTAACCATTCGTGTCCTAGTTTTCCTTCGTGCGTTATACTAATGGGAAATCAAATGGAACCAGTAAACACGACATTATTACTCAAGAGAAAAATAGGGTTGGGAAAAGTAGGCCAGAGATACGGTAATGCATAGATTGGTTATCTCGAGCCGCTGCTTCCCCTATTATTCGTGAATAGTAAACATAAGCCTCATTTTCCTAATTAGCTTTCCTCTTAATCATGAGTACTTATAATAGAACGGTTTTTCACTACTTGTACGAACTGCCTATTTCAGCCCGTAAAGTTTCACGTATTTAACTTAAAAGTCCTAATTCCAATGCTAAAGTAACACACTTTGACCGCACGTGTTAAGATCAGATCAGCATCCATTCTCACTAGCTAAAACATAAAGGGTAACATGTGAACTCACCTGCCCGTCAATACTAAAACGCATCAAAATTAATCATCAAATGTATATAATATAGATACAGTTTTCATTTTTGCACCTGTTGTCTTTACCGGAGTTTATAGACATCGTAAAATGAGCACCTTCGCCAATCTTGAGACGTGAGGTCGAAATTTCAGTTGGTAAATGACGGTTCTACCCTTCAAGTCGGAACACATTATTGTTTCGATATACAAATGCATAGCATCACGATTCCGACGTGTGCGTGCTCACAAAATACATTACGTCCCTTATTTATGTAAAAAAACTTGATTTTTGATTGATTCGAAACGATTCGAAGCAGCTGATTGATAGTTGAATATAAATTTATTGATAAGAATTAATGGTAGATGATGAATGCGATCGTGCGTTTGAATGATTTGACACGAGCTAAGCGTGTTGGTCAAATCCTGAATGTATGTTATGGCCGCGGGGGGCCCCGTCAATTGCGTACTCGTGACATAATAATTTGGGGCTGAAATTGACGACAAATAGTATTCTCTTCGGTTTTCGCCAGTTGTAGATATAAATAAATCTCCCTTTACGATTTAGTCTTGGGTTTTTTATTTACCTTATTTCCGAATTTTTGAATACTGTGCAGTATCCTTTGTTACTTTAAAATTACGAAAATTGTAAAAGTAATTGTAAAAATAATTGTAAAAGTAGTTTTAATGGAACAAGAGGTTGTACCAAAGTGTAGGAAATAACAGACTCTGCCAATATTTTAACAACGAGCAGTTACAAATTTTTTAGAAGCTGTTAGATTAAGGCTCACAGTGTCAAGCCTTTTTGGTATTTTAATATGAAATAAATTGAATTGGCTCACTAGTCTCTCTCGTTGGCTGGTCCTAGCCTTCAATGGCTCGGATTATAAGGAATCCGGTCGAGTTGTGGGACGTAATCAGAATTTCAATAGGGTTGAGTGTATCACAACATTAATTGTGCAAAGTCCTACTTTTTAAATTCTTGGAATGACTTTTTCTCATTTTTTATAGATCAGATTTAGTAATTTTGGTTGGTGTTCGCGAGTTTTTTTTTTTTTTTTTATTGATTGGATGTGTGGACGAGCTCACAGCCCACCTGATGTTAAGTGGTTACTGGAACCCATAGACATCTATAACGTAAATGCGCCACACACCTTGAGATATAGTTCTAAGGTCTCAGTATAGTTAAAACGGCTGCCCACACCCTTCAAACCGAAACGCATTATTGCTTCACGGCAGAAATAGGCGGGGCGGTGGTACCTACCCGTGCGGACTCACAAGAGGTCCTACCACCAGTAAAAAACAGTGGTAACACAATTAAAAGTCACCCATTGAATATGTTCATTTTATTATTTTCAACATTTTACAAGTATATTTAGAATATTTTAGAGATAGAACACGTATTCACGGACGACTTTTGAAACATTTTAACCGTCTTATTTGCTATTTCCAAGCCTTAACTTATAATTTAGTTATTTCCTTCGCTGTTCACGAGTCGTACAGATAATTTAAACTACTTTTGCGACGAAAACCGTATTACAGTATTCTAAGCGTCATAAGTAATAAAATAAAAACCAAAAACGCGAGTTTAACCGTAAAATCAATATTATCAATATGAAGCAATAAAAAAAAAACATGGCGTTATTATTTTAATTTTTAACTAGTCTAAATGATCAGTCATATTTTTCGCCATTTACCAGAGTACATATTAGTACGTAAACATCAGAACTGAATGCGGAATTGTGAATGAAATACCTCGGTTAGGCCAATGAAATTTCTATTCCTATGAAGTTACAAATATCGTGCAGTGTTCCAACTGGAACGCACCACTTAATCTCTGTACAAATATGCAGATTGGTGGTGCCCAAGCGTTGCGGGTTCATACCAAATATAACCAAGTAGAAAAAAAGGCGAAAAAATATTGTTCATTGTATCAGAGAACGAAGTGTAGTTCGGCTCTGTTTAAGCTGTTATATAAAAATTGCTGTGGGATTCAGGTTGGATCCCTTAACAATGTCGCACTAATCACAGATGAAGTTGAGTTGTTGGATAGAACAATTTTTACCCATATTAGAGTGTAGTTTTAATTTGTTCATTCCGTAGAATTCCTTTTATTTGAACTCAATATAGGAGGAGTTTCTCAATTAGACTGTATTTTTTGTTAAAATGAAAGCAACAAAAGATTAACCTCATCTGAAACGCTTCGATATACCTACTATTGAAAAATTAAAAATAAAAACAAGTCAAACAGTAAATAAACGAAATAAATTTATTTTTATCTCTGTATGTACGATTCCGTTTTCCTCTGCCGAATGCATTGGCTACCGTCCAAACCGTTCGTTTGGGTGCACTTTAGTCAAATTTATTTGTGTTTTCTGAACATTCCGAGGTGGAAAATGTGTAATTTTCTCTATATTCTAAGCTTTCGAGTAGTACGAAGTGGCTGTAAGGCCAACAACTCCTTTGACTGTTTAGTTTTTTTTTATTCACGAATTTCATTATCGAATGTGGTCATTTTGTCCGATTTATCTGTGTAATATGGAACTCAATGTAATAAACCTGCCGAAATAAAAACGATTTGACCTGTGAACGTTTTAAGACTTACTAATGGTATGCTCTATAGCTGGGCGCTTTCGTTTAGCTTTAGTTCATCAAGATATGAACACGTAAACGTGTATCTGACACTATTATCTATGCCTTCCACGCAAATTGGCCACAACCAGTTTTATCAGACTTACACGAACAGCCAAGTTAATTAAGCCGTATCTTTTTGCGATCAGTTTTCGTTCTTTACAATGCCCTGCCTAAAATGTAGAAACTTTTAAATTATCTGAATGTAAATGCGAGTGTACTGCGTTTTCTATGAGACCATAATATGACAAACAGATTTCTCCACATTGTTTTAATATTCGGTATTGAATAATTTTAAGTTGCAAGTAATAGGTATGTAAGAGTTGAAATGATTCTGTGAATTTCGTGAAAATCTTCTTCTAATAATTAAATTTTCCGTGAAATGACATATTGATTTGCAAAAAATTCAAAACACCTTTGTCGTAAATGTCAATTATTTATTTTAAAACTAAGCGAAAGTTTTCATAGTGATTAATAGTTTAGTAGTTAATTTCCCACTAAAAAAAAACAATTTAGATTTATTTAATATATTATAAGCGTCCCTATTTTTAAGCGTTGGTTAAGTTAATCTTTCTTTAAATGGGTAATATGTCTTGTTGTGTTTATTTGATCATGTTATTTTTTTTATTGCCCTTGTTGGCAGACGAGCATACGGCCCACCTGATGGTGAGTGGTTACCGTCGCCCATGGACTTCAGCAATGCCAGGGGCAGAACCAAGCCGCTGCCTACCGCTTAATACTCTCCACAAGCCTCGTTTGAAGAAGGACATGTCGTAGCGCTCGGGAAACACCGTGGAGGGGAGCTCATTCCATAGCCGGATGGTACGTAGCAAAAAAGACCTCTGGAAACGCACTGCGGATGACCGCAGTGGCTCCAGGTAGTATGAATGAATAGTCTCCAGATAGTCTTTCTTTTAGTGCGACTGTTTTTTATTAAAGAAGGATTACTGGTGGCCCGAAGGCCTTTCCAGTTTCACTAGGACAGATGGGCGAGCAAAGGCTCAATCAGGAAGGGATTGCGGCTGAGCGCGGGTGTGTGGCGACCGGCAAGCGACGGGTTTGGCGAGGACGCTGACCGGTGCTTGAGGTACCTAAAAGCACTGTTAATGGATCGGGAGGATTCGTAATGACGTGCTTAGAGCGACGTTGACTGTTTACCATAACGCTAATCAATCCAAGCGCTGAGTAAGAGAAATCGATATAATTACATCAGTGCGCCGCGTAGGGCACCGGTGACCTACGTGGCAGTCAACGTGTTCATCTCGCGTCTCGTTCTCTAAAAACGAGATTAATCCTTAAAAGTAGCTTTAATAAATGTTTTTTTTTCGGTTTATTTAAGATGGTACTAATATAGCTACGGATTCCGGAGTCCACTTATCACTATAGGTATTCCTCGTTCAGATACACCAAATATATTTAAAATAATTTATTTAATATCTGAATAAAACGGAACAACAAAGTATAGAAAAAAAAACATTCTAAATTACAATAACAAGTAAATTTCCTATAATTCCGTATTTCCGATGAAAGGTTTGACCCAATTACATTTTACGACATCAAAAACTTTCTTATCACACGCCACTCAACCAGAAAATGTAGGGCTGCAATCAACTTAATTCTATGGCATTACGACGATCAGAACTCAGAGCTACAAATTAAATTGATAACGGTTCTCAACTTTTATTGCTTCCAATCAGCTTCTTCATATCTCGATTGCTTAGTTTTAAAAGGGGTTCAATGGACTTTGTCGATTTCGGGGTAATCTTGATAGGTTAGAAGTCGTCGTGGTCTGAGAGGATAAGACCAGCGGAGTGTTCGCGGCAATGCGACTGTACCAATGTTATCATAAGTAAGAAAGGAAAATGTATCTAAGAATATGCCGGTCTAAGAAATTTTACTAGTGGTAGGACCTCTTGTGAATCCGCACGGGTAGGTATGCCTATTTCTGCCGTTAAGCAGTAACGCGTTTCGGTTTGAAGGGTGGGGCAGCCGTTGTAACTATACTTGAGATCTTAGAACTTCTGTCTCAAGGTGGGTGGCGCATTTACGTTGTAGATATCTATGGGCTCCAGTAACCACTTAACACTAGATGGGCCGTGAGCTTGTCCACCCATCTAAGCAATAAAATTAATAATGTCTTTGTAGGCCTTCCATAAATTAAATAAGTAATCTAAGCATTAAATAATTATATTGTTTGTTACTAGTAATGAAAAGTGTTTTAAGCTCCCAAGGATAGGTACAACAATCCCGCCTATTTCTGCCCCGAAGTAATGAAACGTTTCAAATTGAAGAGTGATTTAGCTATAATAAAACACAATTGAGACTTCTATGTCATATCGAAGGGTGACAGCATTCACTCTACGATATTTAAGAGCTTTGATGATACTTAGTCTATTCAACTAGTAATACAGTGATTGCACACTAAATTTCCTGTCATCAGATTATCTCAACGGTACAAACAAGCGATTTACGCTTCTCTCCACGTCATTTCGGATCCTCCCGATCCACTAACAGTACTTTTAGGTACCTCAAGCACCGGTCATGTCGAACCCGTCGCTTGCGACGAAGGGCTCGACGAGTAAATTAACCCACAGACGCAGCCCACTGAGTTTCTCGCCGGATCTTCTCAGTGGGTCGCGTTTCCGATCCGGTGGTAGATTCTGCGAAGCGCGGCTCTTGCTAGGGTTCGTGTTAGCAACGTCGTCAGGTTTGAGCCCCGTGAGCTCACCTGCTAGTTAACGTTACGCTGAAATAGCCTCTCAAGGCTATAAGATAAGGTAGGAAAAAAAATGTGATATCTAATAACATAGTCCGGTAACCCTATACCTACGCTGCGAAGTCAAAATAAGTAAAGATTTAAGTCTATTCATTATTGAGCGGCGGATCAAATCAGTTAATTGACTGCCCCGGGGTGCCGTCGACACCTATTCCAGCTGACATCCTGCCGTCGGACTGTCCGTTCCAATCTAAATAAGTGGTGCGGGTACCAGTAAATTGGATTAAATTGCCCGCTAACTAAACGGTCTATTTGTGTTGTAAATCCCCTATTGACTAACGATGAATAATAGTTATTGCTGAGGGAATGGATCATTTTTATTAGTCGTAAGAGAAAAAATCGAGGGTTGGCGCTAATGAAACCGTGTTTGCGAATACAGTAAGCCAGTACGACAGTACTGTACTAATACCTAACAGCCTATGAACTAATGTACATAAATATTTAAATCAAATCAAAAATTGAAGATTAACAAATCATCCATTTCTTATGAGGCCTCTGATAATTTGTGAAGGTTCCGGTGTATCTCTTAGAAGGAAGCTCAGAGCTGGCCTCAAACCTCACTCATGAAATGCTGTTCAAGTAACTACTGTAAAAGTATTTTTAATTATGTATATGTCTCTTAAAAACCAAAGAAAATATTATAATGTTAATGCGTTGCTGCTGATTTTCCACGAAATCAATTACAGATTATGCCATCATAATATTCATACCTTAGTGATACATTGTAGACTCTGACATTGGTTCTAGTCTATAGACTGTTTACTAGTTTATGGTAATATTTAAATGTAACGTTAATCGTCAGCAAGCCAATGAATATTTGATTTGAATCTCGAATCTCAAAATAAGACAGACGTCCAATTAACACGAAACGAAAATACTAAAAAACATTCCAAATTGTTAATGGCTGACAGTAAAATCACCAAAATTTATAAACTTATAAATACGAAAATTATTCACAGACATTCTATATCTTATTGATCGTTTCTGATGCGTGTGAAGTTGACGAAAGCGTTCTATTTGTCTAAGTCGATCGATATTAAGTCACCTGTCTTCGTTAAGACACATGCTGAGAGTCTGGAGTTAATGACGACTAAATTAAACTTAATTAAACTTTCGTGGACCGTGATGGGTGAAGATGGAAATAATTTTGACCACTGGGTTTCTTTGTCTAATATAAGTAAGGCATTGGTAATATATACCTCAACCAAGACAGCTAGTTACGACTAAGGGAATTCATGTCCCTTTAGTATTATCAAGTTAATCTGACGTATTGGGGTTTGTAAAAATTACATTGCGAGATTACGTTACATAGATAGATGGAGGTGAACCATATAAAAGCTTTTTTTCAAAGTATTCTAATTGCGTCTTCATTACCCTATATTATAGGTATTGGCTTGACTCAATTAGTAAGTATATACAGTCGGCATCAATGCGCCATTTTCAGAAGACGGCACGTCACGAAAACCCTCTTATCGTGGCCTCCGGAAATAAATACCCGATCCTGTGGACCAAATGGTAATCAATCGACGTTGCCCTAAACACGTGATTACGGATTCTCCCGATCCATTTCGGT
Source organism: Bombyx mori (assembly GCF_030269925.1). NCBI lineage: Eukaryota > Metazoa > Arthropoda > Insecta > Lepidoptera > Bombycidae > Bombyx > Bombyx mori. Next base: position 3,690,410 of record NC_085121.1, read on the forward strand.
GCTTTTAGGTACCTCAAGCACCGGTCACCGTCCTCGCCGAACCCGTCGCTTGCGACGAAGGACTCGGCGAGTAAATGAACCCATAGACACAGCTCACTGAGTTTCTCACCGGATCTCCTCAGTGGGTCGCGTTTCCGATCCGGTGGTAGATTCTGTGAAGCACTGCTCTTACTAGGGCCAGTGCTAGCTACACCTCCAGTTTGAGCCCTGAGAGCTCATCTACACGCTATGGTAACGCTGATATAGCTTCTCAAGGCTATCATTATAGGTAGGAAAAAGAAGGTTATAGTTGTTATGTACGAATAAAATATGAAATGATTTATATACATATCGACGCTTGAAAAGCAAACGTGACTAAACGACAATAACTGCTTTGTACATAAATGCTAGGCAATAACCATATTCGATGCGCAAAAAATATATATTTCTAGGTCTATTAAAATCATTTCAATCCTACAGCTACTAGCTAGATTCGTTAAAATAAATTTTGTTTTCAGGTATTGCAACTTTGAATTAGTCTATTGTAAAGTTCACGCATTGTCGCTTAGTCACGTTTGCCTTTCAAGCGTCGTTATGTATATACACTGATATCGATGAGGAAGTACAAAAAGGGGATAACTCTATAAAATACGTGAAGAAACATTTGACAAACATATTTACGGAGCTATTTCCTTGAGTCGTTCATTGTACAAGCTATAAAGAGCGTTCGGCTTATGTTTTTGGGTGGTTAGAGTTAACAGGCATCTGGTTGTAGTGATTCTAATGTTTTAACACGGAAATGATCCAGTTTCGGGATCTATAACGTTTTGAGGTTATGTTTGATAGACATTACGAAACGGTTATTGCAATTCCGCGTTAAAACTAAATTTCACGTTTTTTTATGTTTTTTTTTTTTATTGCTTAGATGGTTGGACGAGCTCACAGCCCACCAGGTGTTAAGTGGTTACTGGAGCCCATAGACATCCACAACGTAAATGCGCCACCCACCTTGAGATACAAGTTCTAAGGTCTCAAGTATAGTTACAACGGCTGCCCCACCCTTCAAACCGAAACGCATTACTGCTTCACGGCATTTGGATACGAGATCGCTAATGTTCGATTTTGAACATTTTTTTTGTTTTAATATAGACGTTTATTTATTTTGGCTAGAGCTGTTTATAGCAGGCAGTTATTAATACTGTTTTCACAAAATGTTTCCTATCTGGCACATTTCCTTTTGATTTACAAAACAAATGTGTGTTGCAATAGTAAATAATTGTGTTAATTTGAGAAGCTTCGTGTTTGAATAATACGCGGAAATGGAAAGTAGGACGTCGGGATTAGCTATTTATTGGAACTGTTAGTTAGCGTGTGTTTTTGAGAAATGCGTGATCCGAGATTTTGTGTTTGCGGTGAGCGGTTATGTGTGCGGTCGTAGCGCCATCTATAGTCTAGAATATTTTTACGACAGACAACGCGTAGCATTTGTCAGGAATACCTCAAGTCGTCGTGGCCTAAAGGATAAGACGTTCGGTGCATTCGTATAAAGCGATGCACCGGTGTTCGAATCCCGCAGGCGGGTACCAATTTTTCTAATGAAATACGTACTCAACAAATGTTTACGATTTACTTCCACGGTGAAGGAATAACATCGTGTAATAAAAATCAAACCCGCAAAATTATAATTTGCGTAATCACTGGCGGTAGGACCTCTTGGGGGTCCGCACGGGTAGGTACCACCACCCCGCCTATTTCCGCCGTGAAGCAGTAATGCGTTTCGGTTCGAAGGGTGGGGTAGCCGTTGTAACTATACTGAGACCTTAGAACTTATATCTCGAGGTGGGGGGCGCATTTACGTTGTAGATGTCTATGGGCTCCAGTAACCACTTAACATCAGGTGGGCTGTGAGCTCGTCCATACATCCAAGCAATAAAAAAAAAAGCAATTCCAAAGACTAGGTATGAAAGTTTTCGTGAGTCGTAAACTAAATTAAAAATTCTTTCCAACTAAATATTTCAGATGTTTCGATTACTTTACAGTTCTCGTGGTCACGGAGGACAGAGGTGTTTTTCGTTGGCAGTTTAATGTTTTGTTAATTGGAATTTTGGAAAATTGCTCATTGGTGGAAACGTCAGAAATAATAAAATTATAATATTAACCGCGAAATTAAACCGTAAAAGAAGTTTTAATAAAAACACTCTAAATCACTGAATTTCTTGTTAAATATGAAATTATTACTCGCAATTTGTTAAGGAAAAGTCGGTAATGGTATAACTTTATTACAATTATAAATATATACATACTTTTAAAATTACGGCGAGTTATTTATATTCCTAATAGTATCATTGGAAAAGCATTGTGACTTGTTACTCTTTGGAAATGACTTTCTCCCGAAAATATTATATCTTTTTTTTAGAAGCTTTTGTTCACGTCATTCCCCGTATGCAGGCTGCAAGCAAAGATCTTACTGAAAAGCTCCTTTGAAATTGCGTCTGCGGTGAACGAACTCTGAATAGTGAACGTCAATGGGACGGACCAGGACGCTGGAAATTGGTTCCGTGAAAAGGATCTGGTGACCCGTTTTTAAGGACTTGGATGTAAAGGAATTTGAATGCTACGCTTTCGCTTCTTCAATTGAATTTCTTTAATGCAATTATAGTACCAATGCATCAATGTTTTAGAATTTGAACATAGTTGTGATTCCATCAAAGAAATTGACAAAGACTATACATATGTATGTAGTAATTCAGGGAAGTGCGAATCAATCTAATATGAAGTGTTTTTCTTTTTTTTTTCTTTTTTTACAAGTCTTCGTCCGTTGTCCGTCGTCAAGCTCAACGTTATTTCATTCTTTTTTTAAATTAAATACGCTGCCATACCACTCATTGTTTAAGTCATTCTGGTACATCCGTTTGCCAATCACAAATCACTTCAATCACTCATTAATTGCGTTTGGATACATCTTGCATATCTCATCTACGATTCGGATACACTTTCGGGATTTTTTAATTATTACACTTCACAAAAATTGTATGTACATGGACGGCCTATACAAATATACATATATGAACTAATGTAATAACACAAAAAAGAAACTTGTGTTAATTAACGTTAAACGGACAGGTAATTAAATTAAAAAGCACTCAACATCGCTCTAATGCAATTAGGGAGCTCGCTGCGAACTTAATGAAATAGTAATGTTCCGTTTGTAACTCACGAGCTTACTGTAGACTTGAAAAAAAAAAATTCGGCTTGGCTTTTACCTGTAACAAATGAAAAATATTATTATTAAAAATTATCAATATTTTCGAACCAATTCGGAGTCATATATTATTGAATAGCGACCTTTACCGTCCTTTAAATCAGAACATGTGATAGATTCGCAGCAGAAATAGATAAGTACCTATTCCGACAGGCCTACGATTCGCCCTAACACCGACCAGTCAAGTTGCCGCCTATTTTCCAGTTAATAATAACCTCAATCACTTTTGACAACATCCGACACTACAGCCTCTAGCGATGAGTAAGTGGTATTTCACTTTAATCAATAAATAGAATATAAATTGAAAGTAGAATTACAACAATATTATATTTTGCTTAATTAACATATAATGTAATATTCTTAGTAAAATATTGTATTATTTTATGTTTTTATACACAGACTAATTTATTTATTTATTTATTACTAGCTGACCCGGCAAACTTCGTAGGACCTCAATCGATAAATAAAAAACCTAAACTTCTGTATAAAATAAACTTAAAACAAACAAAAGAAATCGGTCCGACGGGGGACACATCAAAGGGAAAACAAAATTGTTATTTTTATTTAATTTCGAGCATTTTCATATTTATTAGCTTTTAAGCCTTCTCTGGACTTAAACAAATAATTCAAGACCAAAATTAGCCAAATCGGTCCAGCCGTTCTCGAGTTTTAGCGAGACTAACGAACAGCAATTATGTACATAATATATAGATGTGTCATACTACGTTTTTTTAATTCAAATCTTCTGTAAGCACTGCAACTGTAATCTTTCTGTCAGATTTTAAGATAAAAACAAAACGAATCGTAAAATTAAATCGGATGCTATGAAAATGCACTTCAATGGTATCTAGATTCATTATGTACTATGTACAAAATACTTTATCTTACGCGGAACATTCAAATTGGCTTGATGAATCCACATGAAAGCAAATTGAACACATCCTTTCATCTCGGCATCGTTTGAATGAAGCTCTTTCTTCCGTAATAGCAAAGAGTACGTACCTCAGTAATTTACAACACAAATGCTATAATCGAATTACAATCTCGAAGAATAGACGAGGAAAATATATCGCAGAACATTGAGAAGTTTTTGGAAAAGAGATCGTTAACAAAGAAAAATTTACAAAATGTTGTTAAAATGAATAATATTACCACGGAATAGATAAATAAGGTTGGAATGGTAATGTAGGCGGGGCAAGCGTGCCACAGTTATGATTGTACAAACATAACTCGACGGATTCTTTCATTCACCGCGTTTAGTGCGCTTCGGACTACTTTGGCGAACAGATCTCCGCTTTATAGTGCCGTGTTGTGCAATTATAACTTGTAAAACAAAAAATCAGACCTCAAGTATAGAGCGAGGAGGTATATCTTTCGATCGGTAAGTCGAAATTACCATTTAATTACAATATTATTTGTCTAAAACATAAAAATATACTGAGCATTATTAAATTCCAAACATTAACAATATTATTGCAGCAAGTTATAAATAGCATACATTGCGCGATGTGTACTCGCGCAATGACCAAGTCAGCTTCCAATGTACTACATGCATTGCGTTCTCTACACTTCAATCTTTGAAATTTCGGCCTTTGCCCTGATTGGCCGTGGTGCAGTTTGTCGATAGTGAGGTGACCATGTGGTGAAATAAAGTCATCGACAGAATTCTCGACTATATTTACATTTGACATGGATAATTTTTGCATTATTTTATATTTAATTAATGATACCTAGTATATTCTCAGTGAGACGTATTTTGAGTAAAATAAATATGTATTATTATTATTGAATTATTATCATTGAATTAATGTGAAGGTATAATATAAAGGGACATGTAGACCTCTCATTTACGGGTATTTACTATATTGTCTAAGACGTATTAAAATCTAAGTAAAATGCTATTTGACTTATGCAGTAAATTAAAAAATTTAGGCTTCCTAAAGAACCTAACGCCAGGGAACAATGAATTGACGTGACAGGTAGAGGAAACTGGAGACAAAGACGAGTACTATTTGCTCTAAACATTTTAATGAAAATGATTTTACCATAAAAAATCAGAATACACTTAGTTTTGAAAAATTCATTCGCAATTAATAGCAAGCGCCAACTGCTTAACAAATACGTTTTATTCCAGGGACAGTGACTATTTGTAATTAATAAAAGTAAAATAGTTTTCTTTTTCAATATTTATTTCATGTTTCATTTTTTCCATTCACTCATCAGATAATATATCGATAAAGAATATCGATTTTATCAAGCACTAGCGTGTATGAACATTTTTATTGCCTTTTTGCGTGTGTGAGTGTGTATGCCTACAGGTGTTTTGTGCTAGTTGCGAACGAATATCTGTCCTGAGATTTATGTGTGGGTGTTTTTTTTGTGTGCGAAATACTTGTAATCACAGTATGTGTATGTGTAGATATTAAAATAGTGGGGATGAAGCGGCGACACTGGTTCTAATACAAAATTAGAGCAAAGGCCTTTCCAACCTTATTTATCTATTCCGTGAATATTACCATCAACTCCCATTTCATGTTATTACTCTTTAATGACCTACTAGACTAGTGATTGATTAATTAACGATTAAATAACGATTAATTCGTTAACAATAGGTTGTTTGTTTGTTTACTTTTGTGTTAATTAATTTTAACTATATTATTATTGTGTACTTCGATAACAATTGTCTTCGTAAACCTTGTGTTTGTTCTCACCGAGTATATTTAATTAGTCAGCGAACGAAGCTCCCATTGGATTTCTAAATTGAATCGTTAATTAAATTCGAAGAACATCAAAGCTTTAATAAAGGTAAAGTGAAGGTCTATGGTAGTATTGTTATATTTTAACTTCGATCAACTCAATGTAAGGGTATCGAATATTTTTACAGTCCTAAACAATTATTCACTGTTAAGTAAGTCTTGTAAAATTTATTATATTATTTAGTGTATAATCTATGGTTGATATAAATGACTTCTCGTTGGGACTTTTTGGCGGGAACGCGAGGAGTGAAGTCGTGTGATTTGTTTTATTTTGTCTATTTAGTGTTTCTTCGGGTTTAAATGTGTAATAATGGTGGTTTATTAACTGTTTAATATCTGTGAAAGTGCACAAATGTGGAAAAATGAAACAAAGCCACTGGACGTAACTTCTCAAGATCCTCTAAAAAGTCCACTGAAAAAACCTCAGTAAATGACCACCATTTTACTGAGATTATATTTCATCCCATATCATCTCATTTCATTTCATTTCATCCCAGTTGATTAATGTCTCAAATTAATCATCTTCATTTCATTTCATATTATCATTTTTCATAAAAATAAGAATATAAATTAAAATAAGACATGACTTAAAGGTCTTAGTTACCAGGTCATAAAATCCCATAAAAAAAACTACTCGTTGGTAATATCCACAATTCTGACGATAGCAGTTTTATCGTTTTACATTACGCGTAGGTACTGCAAACGCGCATCATTAATAATAATATATACTATTTGTCGTAAAGGAATATTACGTTCTGGTTTGAGATGTAGCATGTTATACTAGTTTAATTGAACTTCTCTCTGAGATCCTCGCTGTAGTATATGTAAGCTTCGGAAGCTGATGAACCGAGCCAAACCTTAAGCTTTGAGCCCACTTTAGACAAAAAAACGATTTGAGATGTTTTGAATAATAATATAATAATCTCCTATTAGAACATTGAAAATAATTATAAGTTAGCGCAATTACAATTTATACAATAAATATAATCCATTTTTTTTCCTTCTGTAATATTGTTTGTGATAATTTGACAATTCGTCATTTATTAGTTTCGTGTTTATCACAGCGATAGTTATTTCTTCGAAGATTTGTTCTAAATATGTAAAGATAACGTCCATAGCCCTCTCGGACTACACTCAATCATATGCCGAGATGGTTGGCTTTAAAAATCGCGTTCTTACAATAAATAGCCAAAAATCTAGTGCATTCTCGAATCCTAAAACTTACGGCAAATACCCATCCGCGGTTAACTGTGACGCGCCATTTACTTAAATATTTCGAAGCACAACACAAGCTCGTGATATTTTTTCCAATCTAAAAACTTATTAACTTTATATTAAACGCTGCTATTGTATAACTGGAGTGTTGTGGTCCCACACGTGCATTTATTTATAGTTCGACAGTCAGTTAGTTGATCTGTGGTTTCCGTTTCCATCCGTCGAACGTTTAGCGTTGTGACGTGCGACGAAAAATCGTCATTTACAATCGGTATTAGTCTATTGCCGCTTATGAAAAAAAATCGATTTTATTTCAATACCATCGAGAAAACAAAACAACGAAATTTGTTTTTAAGTTTTTTTTAATTTATTTTTGTCAATCATATTACTTTTAAGAGATGGCTCATAGCAATAAATCCGCCCAACTGTAGTATTAACTTTTTTACTTAATTCTCCTCTATGGTTATAGAAATCTAGCGCTTTCTTTAAGCGATTTTTTTTTTCAATTCTCATCGCTAACTTCTGTTAAAAGATACATATTAATAAAATACTGGAAATTTTAAAATTTAGAACGCACTGTTCCGTAGGTATTTCGTGTAGGGCAAAATATCGGCAGCCATATTCTTGCGACAGAGTAGTAGGTAGATAAGTACATCTAATCCGTCGGAATGTGCCGATAAATGCGCGGGAAGCGCACGCATCCGCTCTGCAGATGGGGTCTTGTTATTGAAGTTTCAGATGAGAGTAAAAGACTACGCAGTGAATTTTTTATTTTTATTTCTTTGATGGGTGGACGAGCTCACAGCCCACATGGTGTTAAGTGATTACTGGAGCCCGCTGACATCTACGACGTAAATGCGCCACCCACCTTAAGATAGATATCTTGTCTTTAGATTTCAGAGGTTACCAAACATAAATATTATTTAAGTAATGTAATATGAAACGTGGTAATATTTTTTTAGCAATTCACCAATAATCTTAAATGGACATTTGACTTTAGTAGTCTTATAATAGTGTCAGTAATTTTACGATTTGTCTTGATATGTTTAATAATACTTTATAGAACGCCTGTTTACTTGAAGATAATATTCTTAAACTTTGGTAAATTTCGGAAAATTTGTTTTTTTTAGTATAATCGATACTAGTGCAATAAAAAAATCAACTAAATCAACTATAGCTATATTCTAGTTTAGCTAATTCAAAGCACCTCACGGGAATCGGCGTTGCATTTCCTGTGATTCTGCATTGAGATTTGGATTTGAATCTCCAAGTATCGATTGAAATGTGCCATATAGAGGGACTCTTACTGTTCCTTCTTTTGGCGTTTCTTTTACTTCAAACATTTTTTGTTGTTATATTAGCATCTAATTTTTTTTAAAACATACCAAAATTTCGATTTTGTATTACCCAATTTTAATAAAATGACTTTATTATGAAAATACAGAACTCATTTTATTAACTGAACTATACACTAACTATAATAGTCGATTGAATATTTATAATAGTCAATAGTCAAAGCTCTATTCAGATATGAACAACAAAAATACCGTTATTATTCGTGAAGCATTCCAAAAATATTCGCAGGCCACTCGTTTATAAATGGGCAGTACGGAATTCATTCAAGGCTGAAACGAAATCGATCTCACCGCAATCGATCTTTAACCGAACGATAGTGTTCGTCCGGATATAGAGCAGCGATCTAGGTAGGCGGTAGTTATTCTCGAAACTTCGATTCATCGACACTCGTATTTAATGAATCGAGAACTGAAAAGCTGGTGGTTTTTACTGGTGGTAGGACCTCTTGTGAGTCCGCGCGGGTAGGTACCACCACCCTGCCTAGTTCTGCCGTGAAGCAGAAATGCGTTTCGGTTAACTTTACTGAGACCTTAGAGCTCATATCTCAATGTAGGTGGCGGCATTTACTTTCTAGATGTCTATGGGCTCCGGTAACCAATTAACACCAGATGCCTGTCCATCCATCTATGCAATAAAAACAAGAAAGTGTAGTAGCCGTCTGTTTATACATATATGCTAATTAAAAAAACCTCAGAATTCCAAATATTTTTCGTGGGTATTAATTCTAAAGCATGTTTAACATTTTGTTTCAATGTAGCGTTGTATGGTTTAATACGCATCTGTGTGGGTGTGTACTTACACTAGCAAAATTCCGCTAATCTAATCTCCGCGCACATTGATGCTCAAATTATTTTAGAAGCTTCATAGTTTAATTAATCTAAACCGGAATTTATCTTTAAAAGACAATCGACGTAAAATTACCATTCAACGCGAAAAGAGAGTGAGCTTAAAGAGAGCTAAATTTTAATTCTATATTTTCGTTGACAAATTTTGCTATGTAGTAAACAAAAATTGGATCGTATGTGATTCACGAAACCGAAGGTATAATAAGTTTTTGTCGTAACATCAATGCGACAGAGCCGAAAATCAGCCATTTCTCAATTTGCGCAGAAGAATTACTCTGCTGCGATACTAATCGGTGGGTACATAAAGTAGTTTCCATTCAAGTCTAGTTCTTGGAGCCGAAACCGAATGCGAATTTCGCTTTTCGAGAACCGAAAGATCCTGCTACGTCTCTAGTTTTTTGTTTATCTTACGTAGCAAAGTGTGAAAAGCTATGCTCTAGAAATACGAAGGTAACGCGAATATACGTATACTGTAATATTAATTCAATTTTCATGTCTTTCTTGCAGCCTATTTCTGCGGTGAAGCAGCCATGCGTGTTTTGAAGGAAGCGATAGCCGTTATACAATTAGATTATGAATTCGATCTCTTGTCTGAAAGTGTCAATCACCATGTGACGTCTCTATGGCAGTTAGCATCAGGTTCGTTTATATAGTGCAGTCCAATAAAAATATGAAAGTAAAGCATGAAAGAGGGGTGCATGCGGTAGAGATGCGAATGTTGAGATGGATGTGTGGAGTGACAAGAATGGACAAGATAAAGAATGAGTATATCAAAGGAAGTGTGAAAGTAGCAATCAACAAATTAAAGAGCGGACGGTTAGCGTGGTATGAACATGTGATGCGTAGAAGGAAGATGCATGTGACTAGGAGATGTATGGAAATGGAAGTGCAAGGGGAAGAGGTCGACCAAAGAAGACATGGATGGAGTGTGTGAATGACGATATGAAAGAGAGAGAAATGAGTGTTGAGATAACGGCTGATAGAAGAGAATGAAGAGAAAAATTAGCTGTGCCGACCCCACCTAGTGGGATAAGATGGCGAAAAAGAAGAGTCCAATAAAAATGTACTCTCCATAGCCGAAGTCGAAACGAATCCAAATCTTCCCGATGAAACGAAAGTTCAGTCTGAGACCACTAATTGGTAGGATTACAACGAACGCGTTCTTAGCACTGAAACAATTGATTTCCAGCAGCAACTAACGACAGGAGCCGCGCTGACTGCAATAAAACCGGGCGAGGTCGGCTTTCACTACAAATATAAAATGTAAACATCGAACACAGACGTACATGATATGGAAGCGATATCGTGGGCGCAGCAGCTGGAGAAAAGTGATTGCTATAAATAAATTCATCCTATATGAGTCATGAGTGTTTGGTGTTTGAACTGTATTCTGGGATAGAAGGTTGTTTTCGATCGCACACGCACATTAGATATGTTTGTTTACACGTATTTTTGTACTAGAGTATGCTAATCAAGAGGCAATCGCTAGGCAGCAGCTTGGCTCTGCCTCTGGCATTGCTCAAGTCCATGGGCTACGGTAACCAGTCACCATTAGGTGGGCCATACGCTCGTCTACCTACTAGGGCAATCAAAAAATATATGTTTTCTCTCTTCGATTTTATTAATAAGACGCCGAAATATCTAGTAGACTCTGTCAAAGACGAATCCGAAGATACTGAGAATGAAACTATTTCTAAGACACCTAATAGACCAAAGCATACATTTACAAACAAAATAAGGCAAACTCAGGCAATCCAGGCGCCTTAGTATCAGAAATCGACATAATTACTTCAGTGCGCCGCGTAGGGCACCGGTGACCTACGTGGCAGTCAACGTGTTAAAGCTGTTCATTTTAATCATCATCATCATCAGTCTGCGGCAGTCCACTGCTGGACATAGGCCCCCCCAAAGCTCGCCACTGAACCGGATCTTCGGTTCTACGCATCCAGTCATTTCCAGCTGCCTTGCGCAGGTCTTCGCTCCATCTAGCAGGAGGGCGTCCTAAGCTACGTTTGCCGGTTCGCGGTCTCCATTCCAGAACACGTCTACCCCAACGATTATCGGTTCTGCGACATATGTGACCAGCCCACTGCCACTTCAGCTCACTAACTCTGCGAGCTATATCGATCACCTTGGTTTTTGCCCGAATTACTTCATTACGTATTCGGTCTCGCAATGACAAACCAAGCATAGCTCGCTGAGTAGCTTTTAGTCGGTGGACTAGTCGCACGGTCAGCGTCCACGTTTCGGCTCCGTAGGTAGGTTCATTTTAATGATGCAAACAATCTCAGCATAACTGAAGATGGAAAATGCATCGATTAATCTAATCTAATAATTTCAACTCGAGGTCCCTTCGAATTGTTCAACTAAGTCGAGTCACGTTGGTCGTCTTTAGGTCCACGATCCTTGGCGATCGCATCAAAGGGATTTTATTTACGCACACGCGGTCAATTTCACCTTTCTGTGAAGCTTACTCGCGTGACTAATTCAGGGAAACGATTATTTATCCTTAGCAGAAGAATACGCTTAGCTGGATAAAACTTGAATGTTATCGCGTAAAATTACCAAGAAAAATATTTTGGATCGTAAAAAAAAAACATACAACTGAAACAGGAATTTTGTTTTTTCATACTTTTCTTTTAATTGTCCTGTGGTAGGGCATCTTGTGAGGAAGTTAGCGCCATCTTATCTATTTCTGCCGTGAAGCAGTATCGCATTCGGTTGTAAAGGATGGGGCAGCCAAAACTGAGATTTAGAACTTATGTATCAAGGACGATGGAGGCATTTACGTTGTCCGAGTCTTAAGGCTCCGATAACTAATTAACAGCAGGTGGTCAGTTAGCTCGTTGTGTCCAATTGCCTATTTTAGAGTTTTACGTATTCAATTCTTATCATACAATACTGTTATTTGCACCTAGTGAACACAAGATTAATAAATGTAATTGTTTATTACCAAAAAATCTGCAATACGTTCGTGTTACATATCCGGTGTGCTTAGTACAAGTTTTTTTAACTTCTCGATCGCGTATAAGTTAACTGAAACTTGTATGGAGTTGGAACAGCGCCCCTAGCGGCAAACGAAGGGAAACTGTTCCAACTCCATACAAATGTGAGTTAACTTTTACGCGATCGTGAAGTTAAAAACTCGCACTAAGCACATGATTATATGAGGCCGTCAGCACAAAAGTGGTCTAAGCTTACTATAGTTATTATGGAGCAATGAGGTTTAAGTTTTCTGAATTTGAATTTGAGTAGGCAAAAAAACAATACGCGCAAAAATAATATTACAAAGCCATCTGTTATCTATCGGTGAAACTGTGGATAGGCCGGTTTCGCATCAAAATTTATTATATTTTAAATAAATTGCAATATACATAATTATAAGCATGATTATGAAAAATTGTGGGTTAGGCCACTTTTGCGCTGAAGGCCTTATATGTACATACGTTCCAATAGTGTATTTTATTAAGAGACCTTGTCAAATTACTTAGATAAATTACTTAAGAGAAAAGTATTTTGTAAACGTTTAACAGTCATACAAGCAAGTTGTTGATCCGGTTCTACACTGGGTCAGATAAACATGCATTCTTTCTAAGTAGACGAACACGTGTTGTGTGTAATTATATTGACAGCCACGAAGCGCTTCGGTGTTAACTTTAATATTAATGACAAATTTAAATATAAAAAAGTCGACGTTTTTTTTTTAATTATTATTGCTAGTGGACGAGCTCACAGCCCACCTGGCGTTAAGTGGTTACTGGAGCCCATAGACATCTACAACGTAAATGCTCCACCTACCTTGAGATATAAGTTCAAAGGTCTCAAGTATAGTTACAACGGCTGCCCCACCCCTCAAACCGAAACACATTACTGCTTCACGGCAGAAATAGGCAGGGTGGTGATACCTACCCGCGCGGACTCACAAGACGTCCTACCACCAGTAATTACGCAAATTATAATTTTGCGGGTTTTGATATTTATTACACGATGTTATTCCTTCACCGTGGAAGTCAATCGTGAACATTTGTTGAGTACGTATTTCATTAGAAAAATTGGTACCCGCTTAAGATTCGAACACCGGTGCATCGCTCAACACGAATGTACCGGACGTCGTATCCTTTAGGCCACGACGACTTCACGATGAGTGTTTATATGATTTTTTGCTAAGAATGGTGTTAGTAGTTATCAAAGCCTATAGATATCATTGACGTAAATTATGCAATAAATAGGGAGGGTGATGGTACCTACCCCCGTGGTCTTGCAACAAAGCCCTAACACAAGTAATTACAGACATTTATATTTTATCCTGGTTTGATGTTACGCCTTCATCGTGTAAGTAATTCATGAAACGAACATTTTCATTTTAATCAACAACAAAAAAACGTTGGATTTGAACACCGATATATCCGCATCGCTCAATACGAATACATCAGGCGTCTTATCTTTTAAGCCAAGACGACATATGCTTATGATTCACGATTCCACTTTTTAAAATATACACAGAATACCTATATATTTTGTTAGCAAATAATTTTTGAATTCGTGGCTAGAACTTCACAGAATATCGCAAAAAGAAATTCTCACATAGGAAATACCATACCGCCATCAATATGTTATTATTCTCTTTAAGAATCTTCTAACTGCAATCTTAACGTCCACATCTCCCTCTCTAGTATTAGCGGTTATAAATAACAGGTTCTTAACAGATATTACGGACGGCTATTAGCCACATCTAAACATAGGAATGCAAGTGATTCCGTTGCTATTCTTGTAGAGACGCGGAAACGAATAGAGGAATCTGGTATGCGTGTTGTTCCACGATGTCCCAACGTTATGTTAGTTCAAATTATTTTATTGCAATCCCAGATTAATAGTTTGTCTTGCGTGCGTTGAAAATAACGGAAGAGGACAGTCATGCTTCATCTTTAAGTTTGATTTTTTTGGCTTCGCTGATCTTTTGTTTTGCGTTTTATTTACATTTTATTTTCGAAAAACTAAATGAGTACTTTTATTACCTACGTTAATAAAAACGGGTAGCTTTGATTGTAGTCCGTTTGCTTATAAAAACCCGAAAATTCCAGACGATTGGTCTACGTCATTACGAATCGTCCCGATCCATTAACGGAGCTTTTAGGTACCACAAGCCCAAGTCACCGTCCTAGTCGAACCCGTTGACGAAGGGATCGACGAGTGAATTAACCCAAAGACATAGCCCACTGAGTTTCTCGCCGGATCTTCTCAGTGGGTCGCGTTTCCGATCCGGTAGTAGATTCTGCGAAGCACTGCTCTTGCTAAGGCCAGTGTTAGCAACACTCCCGGTTAGAGCTCACCTACACGTCAAGGAGAAGATGAAATAGCCTCTCAAGGCTATCAGCTTAGGTAGGAAAAAAAAAAAGATTGGTGCCAAAAATAGGCAATAATTATTTTTGTATCAACGTAACGCATTTTTTTATATATTATTTTAAAGCACATTTTTCAAAGAAATCGATGTTTTAGATTGTGAATTGTAGAATCACACACGTTTTCATTGAGTTATGTTTATTCAGAATCGGTAGCCGGTAATCTGAGATCAATTCACATTAGACTATCACATTAAGCTGATTTGACAATTATTTTGTTTTGACTGGGATTGTAACGTAGCTGACCGAAGTTATTCCAATAACTTTTTATTAACATATACGTGATGTGAATTTTCTGTGAAAGCTTTCTCATGAACCAAGCTTCTGATTTGCATATTAATTATACTAAATGACTTCGAGATCAACATGAAAGAAGATAATGATCCATCGCCCTTTTATCGCGCGCAATTGAATATTAAAAAATGTTCATCTCCGCAGCGTTCATTTCGAAATTAGTAATAATTTCCGTATAAACAAATTGAGTTACTGTCAATCTATTGTATTATATTTTTAATAGAACTCACCTGATTGGTGTCTTACAATGAAATTTAAATTGTGCTGGAGAAAGTAAAAAATAATTGAATTATGTGTAGGTACTATGTACTACATTTTGAGAAATTTGATTCGAAATAATTGCATTATTTGTAATCACAAACTTTATTATTACTTAGTAATTTAAGTAGCTTACTTTATAATTAACTAGATGATGACCGAGCTTGGCTCGTTTTTTTTTTTATAACGTCATTTTGTTGTGTCTTTAAAGCAGAAAATAGTATTATTATTCGCCAATAGATGTCAGGAAGAGTCATAAAGTTGATTATCGATAAACTTGATTGTTTAAAATACGAATAAAACAACATTTTCTGAAAATAAATCGTAGCTAGATCGATTTATCGCTCCCGAAATCCCCCGTTCACTAAATTTTATAAAAATCGTTGGAGCCGTTTCCGAGATTCAGATTATATATACACAAGAATTGCTCGTTTAAAGGTATAGATCAGTAATAGAAATTTATGAAAATCACCTTTAAAGAAACATTAGTATTTATAAAAGGGAGGTACGTTCACTACTTGGTATTGGCTACTGGAGTCCATGGACATGTTTGCTTTGAGACATAAGTTCGGGTCAGGATTGTATTATATAATAATACCGTTTAAGTGGTAATATATACTCAAAACATGTGGACAGTAAGATAATAATAAAAGTTTTTAACTTTTTAGATCCGGCGAAAAATTCAGTGGGGTTTTATCTCTACCACCTTCTAAGAGATACCTTTCAAACCATTGTGCATAATCATTGCAATTCGGCAGAAACTAAAGACCAACACAACGTACAGTTCATTCTAAGCCATATGTATATCGTATTTCATATAACACAAATATGACATAATCCTTCATTGGAATTCAATGGAAGTTATGTGGACATTATGCGCATAAAACGTTACCTACATACACGTGCCTCAGCTATTTATATAGCTTTTAAAGTCGTATCATTAATATGTATATGTCCATGTGATTGAAATATATTACAGGTAGTAGGACATCTTGTGATTCCGCATGGGTAGGTGGCACCAGCCTGCCTATTTCTGCCGTGAAGCAGTAATGCGTTTCGGTTCGAAGGGTGGGACAGCCGTTGTACTATACTAGACCTTTGAACTCATATCTCAAGGTGGGTGGCGGCATTTACGTTGTAGATGTATATGGGCTCCGGTAACCACTTAACACCAGGTGTGCCGTGGGCTCGTCCACCGATCTTAGCAATTAAAAAAAAGGCCTTTTTGCCACCTGTTTTTTAATGATGTAATCTGAAGAAACGCCCCCAAAGTGCTAGTTACGATACATTTAATTTACTAAATCAAATAAAGAGCATACATACGGACGCCATACGTACTAATTTTAAGGAAAAAAAACGGGACATAATATGACCATATAAGTATTAAAGTTATAGTATACATACACGTTTTGTATTAGCGGCCGAATATGACACCACGAGAATTTTCCGCTAACCAACAATAAAATTGTATAATAATCCAGTCATTCACGTCAACACATGCATACTAATTACCTGACGTTTAATTGAAAATACAGCAGTTTTTTTTTTATTTTTTTTATTATGAAATTTTTTATTTATTTTAGTATGAAATAGGATTTTTATTTATTTATTGCCCTTGTAGGCAGACGAGCATACGGCCCATCAGATGGTGAGTGGTTACCGTCGCCCATGGACTTCAGCAATGTCAGGGGCAGAGCCAAGCCGCTGCCTACAGCAAATTAAAAGGACTATGTAACAAATACAGAATGTCCCAGTTTCAAACATCAGTACCTGGCCGATTGCCAAAGTCACTGAAAGCCACACTATGCTGTAAACGTGGAAGATTTCCGAGTATCATGTGTGTGTAAGGCGAAATTGTTCATGTAGTGTCTTACAGTGTTTAGATATTGCCTTTACCTTGATATTACTTTTATGATGTACCGCACAGGTAGGAAACAGTAATGCGTTTCAGTTTGAAGGGTGGGGTAGTCGTTGTAACGATACTTGAGACCTTAGAACTTATATCTCAAGGTGGGTGGCGTATTTACGTTGTAGATGTCTATGGGCTCCAGTAACCACTTAACACCAGGTGGGCTGTGAGCTCGTCCACCCAGCTATGCAATAAAAAAAGAAAAGTACCGTCTTAAGCAATTTTTGACACGCTTTGGACTTTTAACAAAAAATTAACTCTAACCAATGCTAGTTAACTAAATAGTAGGGTTTCGCCGATATACCTATACATATATTTAAACGAGTGTCTGGTGCCCGTTAACACAGGAGATCCTAATTTGGGGCCCAAATTGGGTTTGCAATTATTTATTATTATTTATTTTCAAAAAAATTTGTTAAGATTCATTTTATATGAAAATCGAATAGAAAAATACTAATTATACAAACATCGATTATCCAAAAACTTTTATTGGTAACATAGAGTAATACTCATTTGACACGGGCACGTTCTGTCCTCAAATCAAAGTAATGGCGAAAGCTCTACTGAGAAACTTAACGTTGTTAAGAATGTTTGAAGCAAGCCGGCTTTCATTTTACAGACGACGAACCATTAAAAACTCATCTTTAATCGGACTTCTTCAAGACAGCCACATCGTAAATCTCAAGTGTAAATTCAACACAGGAAAGGAAAAAAAATCCAACAATCAAATGTAGATTATAACACTCAGTTTTATAGGTACGGGGCGCTGGATGGAAAAAATTAAGTTTCACGATTATCTTGAAATTTTAAAGTGCATTTTTTTCTGGAAAATTTATTATTAATGCGACCGGGTTTCATATAAAGACGTATTTTATTTCACGTTTACACGAATCTCGTACTACTTTCCACTTTCCGTGACAGTTCGCGATTCCGGAAACCAGCTTTTTGCTTTAGTTTTTCATATTATCCAAATGTTATTTTCACCCGGAAGGTATAGTAGCACAGATAACACACAATCTGAATTTTTATTTTAAAGATAGAATAGTATTCCAATTTAGCGATATTTTAGAATTATGTCAGTTTATAATCGATAAAGGCGTAGCATTTTCTTCTACATAGTTTGGCGAGTTTCAATCGTAATTAAAACTAATCTAACGATTTAATCCCGCGTTTTCTCTATTATGATTTTATTGTATAAGTCGCCACATTAATTTCTTATTTGCTTAGCGTAGAATGTTTTCGCTCTGAGAGATATATTTTTTCGCGAAGATTTTAACGCACTTTTGGGACAACGTCACTGTCTCTGCATCTTTAAAAAAGTTAATGACGATAAAAGTAGTACTCATTTTTGTTTTATAACAATTGTCTAAAATCTATTCATATAATGTATCTTTTATGTATTATTTAAAAAAAATATTAGCATTGTGCACTTCTTCTCTATATTCTCGATAAGTGTGGAGAATTTCATACTCCTCCGTCCGCGCGATTTTCGTAAAAAGGGATACAAAGTTTTCGCTTCACGTATTAATATATAGATATTTACGTAAACGTTTATAAAATTAGTTTGGATTAAATCATGTTTTTCCTTTTGTACTTAGTTGTACTTAATTGTGTAATGTGAAAGTGAATTAATTTGTTTATTTATTTGCTTTCTGTTCGTTCCGCTTTCACGCCTAAACGTCACAATAGATTACAATCAAATTTGTCATCAACCTTAACCGAAAACAGTTTATTAACATTAGTAAAATATCTATCTATCTCAAGTATGTTTTTTTATTTTTTTTTATTGCTTAGATGGTTGGACGAGCTCACAGCCCACCTGGTGTTAAGTGGCTACTGGAGTCCATAGACATCCACAACGTAAATGCGCCACCCCCCTTGAGATATAAGTTCTAAGGCCTCAAGTATAGTTACAACGGCTGCCCCACCCTTCAAACCGAAACGCATTACTGCTTCACGGCAGAAATAGGTAGGGTGGTGGTACCCTCCCGCGCGGACTCACAAGAGGTCCTACCACCAGTAATTACGCAAATTATAATTTTGCGGGTTTCATTTTTATTACACGATGTTATACCTTCACCGTGGAATTCAATTGTGAACATTTGTTGAGTACGTATTTCATTAGAAAAATTGGTACCCGCCAGAGATTCGAACACCGGTGCATCGCTCAACACGAATGTACCGGACGCCTTATTCGTTAATCCACGCCGACTTCAAACTATGACTATGTATGTATATCTATCTATATCTGTCTATTTCAAGACTTTAGTTATACTTGTATGTTTATAGAAAACCTTTTTTTGATTTTAGAGACTGAATAAATGAAATACATCCAATGTTGAGAAGTTGAGTCATGCGACCATGTCGTGACTCAGCTTGAGATGGATAGCACAATAATATTCCCTGAAATTTTTGAAAAAAAAAAAGAAATTCCATGAAATACTAAAACGATACATATTCATATCAGCTTTTAGACCATGAGACCCTTTAATTTTTATCTAACACAACTTACTACAACAAAATATCATTCTCACTGAACAAACTGATAACTTTGGGTCCCAAGATTTTTCAAATGAAACACTAATTTGTCTGCTATAATATTACTTGTTAGTTAACTTTAACGATAACATGTCCTAGCCCGGTGACGTTGATATGGTCTCTATAGACTATCAGTTTAGGTAGGAAAAAAAATGTTTAACAGGTGCAGACACTTTTTTTTTCTATCTATTACTAGTGACCTCCAGAGATTATGCTAGCCTCCCAGACGTATAGGCGAGCTCACGGGGCTCAACCAGGGACTTAGCTAGTATCTGCCTTAGCAAACACATTTAATAACCCTTTACGGGGGCGCGGATCGGACCTGAGGGCAACCCCTTCCAAACAATAACGCGATTTGTAAAGCCTAACAACGCCATCTACTAGTGTAAATCTTGTCCAAAATTTTCCAATATATCAAATTCAACCACTAAACATTTAACACTAATTATTAAAGACATTTCTTAAGTCGATGACCTATTTTCGTGTCACGAGTCGTTCCGTAGAAATACATAATTCTCGATCATAATAAAAGCCGAGATCAAGGAGTCGCTGAGAGATCGTTATATTTTTATAGCTAGACTTCGCTGCAGCAGACTGGCGCTTGACTACGAGTTTATGGGCACTTCCGTTTATCATTCCACCAGCAACCCGCTCCTACTTCGACTTTATAACACGGTTTATATAATAACTAGCCGTACTCGCCCGCTTCGCTGGGCATTTAAAATTAACATTATTGTTTATTGTCATTATTATTAGGGAGTCCAACACTCATATAAATATTAGCCTATCCATTAAGTACATGTATTTTCTACATGGATACCAAGTTTCAAATCAATCAGATGCATGGTTCAGTAGTTATAACGGAAAATACGTAAAAACCACTGTAGATTTATATATTAGTATAGATACAGATTTTAGTTTTTCTTTATTCGATTATTGTGCTCAATGTAGATGTGATGTACAAACAAACCTTACTATTAAAATTCCCTAATTGATCCCAATACAATAAGCTCGGAGTTAAGAAGTGACAAAGTAACACATACTTGGTTATTTATTATCGACATTGTGATTGCCAACATTAACTTAGAAATTTCAAAACTATGAAATTAAGATTATTATTAATTATATTTTTATTTTATTTAATATATTTTGTACACACAGCTGTTAGGAGAAACACGACAATAAGGATACAGAGTACAAGGGAACTACTTATTTCAAGTTGAAATCTCTTCCAGTAGGTCCGCAGAAGGAAAGAAGGATTAGGAACACAAACCTAGTGCCTAGCCTACGCAAACCTACAGTAAACATTACATATAATAATATAAACATATTACGAGATACAAAAAAATACATATATATACATATACACATATTATATTTATGAATATCTACTCATTCTTATTGACTAACAATAAAATATTATCCCAGTGACTTAATTTACTCGCACTAAGCCTTGTCTCGAAAAAATACCGGACAAACAAATTATGTAAGTTGTTTTAAATTTTTTTTTTTTTTTTAATTCCAATGTATCTATTTAATTCACGTTCTGTGGATTCGGTGTTGCCAAATGTGAAATATAGCGGACGCTTTGAACGAGTTTTGTAAAATAAATTACAAAGCGGATTTAGTACGAAAGTTATGCATTATCTCATGGATATAACTAAGCTGCCCTATTAAGATATTTTTGTACGGGCCAAGAAGCTATTTCTATAGCAGTCGGTTGCTTTTAGTGCTCTATTCTGATCTCCTTCTTGTTCAGGGTATTTTGCATAAGCACATCAAAATTTCGTGAAGTACCTATGCGAATTTTAAAAGCACTTGTGTCCCATCTATTTAATGCGAGTCTTTCACGGCTCAATATATAACAGGTCTGAGGGCTAATATTTATAGCCTAATATGTATACAATAGGTATATATGAGAATATATTTGTAGTACCAGTAGCCAACAAACAGTAAATGATTTAGTCACAAGACTTATCTTAAATATCATAACAAGACTAACGTTCTGCTTCGATCGTCTTAAATACAAACGAAAAAATATTCGGCACTTAAATGTGCAATGAAATGGGTATTTTAATTGACAGCCGGACACGCGGGAAACGTGCAATCCTTTTATAGAATTAGTGTCGTACGCTAACGCTCGTTAAGGCAAACGTAATTTTATACGATGCCCGGCGCTCGCTTGTCACGCCTCTAATGTCATTTAAACTAGCCACTGGCTGTATGCTAAACGACAATGAAATTATATTCGAAATATAAAATGAAATTAAACTATATAGATACTAGGTGGCAGCACTTTAGTAAACTATTGTAAATGAGTTGTAATGAGTTCTTGCTGTGTTTTTTTTTATTGCCCTTGTAGGCAGACGAGCATGCGGCCCACCTGATTGTGAGTGGTTACCGCCCAGGGACTTCAGCAATGCCAGGGGCATAGCCAAGCCGCTGCCCCTAACGTGCCAGGGGCAGAGCCAAACCGCTGCCTACCTACTGTGTAGGTAATTGAAGGGAATAAATAAGTTTGTACTGCTTTCAAATTAAATTATTTTTCAACCAGAAACCGATAACCTAACAAATTATCATATTATTTTATACACGTTAGATTGAAGAACAAAATTAAATGTAAAATTGTAAAAAGGTTTTCTATTTTTTTTTATTAAGATTTTAATTTTTTTTAAACCTATTTTGGGGTGTAATTTCTTGTTTTATTTTATTTATTATACATATTATTTTGGACGTTTTACGTTTTACTGTTTCCGTAGCTTTGATTAAGTGTATCATACGCGAAAACCAAAATAAATATTTTATTAAAATTACAAAAAAAAAAGCATTTATATTCATTTTATGTGAACACAAAATAGATTTTTAATTATGAGTCTTTAATGTGATGTACCTAAGCAAAATTTACGATTATCTGGCAATTGCGATCAGAGAGAGTTAGACACAAAAAAATATTGACTGAGCTAAAAATATTTAAGCGCGCGATTCATTTTAAAAATATATCATATATCTTCTACATATATCAAAGGGGATTGCCCACTCTCCATAGTGTGCTAGGCCCAAGATGGACATCAAATATTACTACAAAAATGTACTGATTCAAATTCTTAAATGTATTGGATATCTAAAAAATATATTGAAATTGACGCCACTATTATAAAAAATATAATAAAAATAAAAACTCGTTTTGAGGTTAATTTTCTATATAAATAAGTGTCGGATTGTGAGATACTTCAAGAACTTTTCTTTTCTTAATGTTTAAGATGTTCCTAATGTATTTTTATCCAATAGGGTATAAAAACACACTTAATTCTTTAAATATCTATATTTTCTTCATCTTCATACACAATTAGTATCATCTAAAAATAGCAAAGGAGAGCATATACACGGTTTTAAATCTCGGTCAGGGTAAAACCACAATTCACACAATGTTTTTTAGTCGTAGTATGAAACGTTATTGATAAAAGTAAAATAAATCGAAGAAAAATCAAAACACATCCATTTTGTACGCAAGCACAACACCACAAGCAGCAAGCGAAGTGTCAGTCAGTCAGATTAAATTCAGTGTTGTCAGTATAAAGAAAAATAATTACATGAAATTCATATATCGATTATTTTTTTAAATAACCGATAATTGATTTATATCTTAATCTTTTTTTTACGAGTACACATTATTTTTTATGTTTTTGTTTTAGTTGTACATATTTAAATAACAATACTAGTAAAGTTTTTTTTATTGCTTAGATGGGTGGGCGAGCTCACAGCCACCCTGGTGTTGCTAAGTGGTTACTCGAGCCCACATACATCTACAACGTAAATGCGCCACCCACCTTGAGATATAAGTTCTAAGGTCTCAAGTATAGTTACAAATTAAAGTCCAATAGGTTTGTCTTCGATGTTATTTTATGTGCATAAAATCCATTAAAATCGTTTGATTAATGATAATACTTAAAATGATTTATTTATATGTTTTATTTATATACTCAAAATATTTACTTCATACGTAAAAGGATTTGAAGCTGACAATATTCTTCCCGCAAAAATAAAAATCCTTGTTTTTTCAATAGAGTTACTTTTTTTAAACTACTTATTGTAAACTATAGTGGCGCTTATTTGCAAGAAAGTAAATGCATATTTATTTATGACAAAATTAATGCACTAAGTATTTTTTCTATAATCTATTGTCCGCTTTGGGCCGAAAATGGGCCATCCCCTTTATATTGCGGACAGGTTGTTGTTCTTTGTTAGCTGTTACGCTTACTGAAGATAATGAGATTAATTTAAAGAATAAGTGGCCTTCCGTCGGAATCATCTATTAAATAATGATAGATGGATAAATCATTTATCATTTCCGAATTTCAAAGTACTTTACAGATCGCATTTCTTTTGATATCTTTTAAGAATCGTCGTGTAAGCCTGTTTTATAAACGTAATAGTTTTTTTTTAATATTCTCTTTTAACGGTGTTATGAATATTTTTATGCATACAATTTTTTTAATAAGTAAAATAACAATGGTATTTAATAAATAGCAGATATACTCATTGATAAGATTGTGTAATGTAAAGTATAACTTTTTTTCAATCAATAATTAAACCACTATTCCACTTTTTCTACTAATTCTACTGTTAATTTTAAGCAATGGGATTTTATAATACGTATTTTTCGAATTTAGAACCAGCCTTATGTTCCGAAACTTTTCCTTCAGAAGGTACAGATTACATAATTATGGTCGATAAAAACCTTTCTTTTTAAATCTTTTTTGACGTAGCCCATCTGCGTCGAGTCGTGAATTCAAAATCAAAGGCATTGATTCAATCAGCATTCGAAGCTTGTGCGCCTGGAATACGATGTTATTCCAAATTTAAACCGAGCTTCCGTTATTCGAAAGTTACCCAATAGACAACGCCCCATTTTGCGATACTCATTATGTAATACAGATAACACTATACTAAACTAATATTGTCTTTAGTTCTTATGTGCCGTTTTTTTTTTTTAATTCTAACATGGAACGAAATAGTTCGCTATTTATTTTTCGTTTTGTCGTCTTACAAACAATAATACGAATTAAGTATATTTATTTAAACGTGTTGGTATTTATTGGTAAATATAATTTGGTTTATTGTTTTTTTAATGAAACGGAAAAAAGTTTCTATTTGTATATTGCGAGAGTTCCGCGACGAAAAGCGAGTGTACATGAAAAAAATTATAGGGTGTTCGCAATTTTTTTTCATCTTTTTCTTTAAAAGCACTTTCAAAGAAAATTGGATCCACACATTTAGTTTACGCATTTTTTTAATTTAACTAAATTTTGGTTACTCACGTGCGAATTATTACAATAAGAAAAAAGGAGATTCCTTTGAAAAAAAGCAAAAATTTCAAACGTCTCTGATGGCTATGATAGAAATTACACATAGCTAACGTTGCCGAAGTAAATATAGTATAACTTTTTTGTAGAAATCTATTGTTCGGATTCCTTAAAAAAATGCATTATACTAGATATTTTTTGTCCAACAAAAGAACCAGAACAGATTGTAAATAATTAAGTATTCACAAGTTAATTATCGATATCACGGTATAATTAAAAACTGACTAAAACGTTTGAGTTTCATAAAATTATGCATTCACCAAAATAAAATAATCATTTTAATCATCGCATGCGAAAAAGAGCCAAGGAAAGTTTGAATATATTCTACGGTTGGTACTACGTTGTAGGAAATTACAGAGATGACAGGTGACATTCCGTTTCCCGCCAATAACCAACTCAATGACGCGACTGAATCGTGATTGACATCTAATTTCAAAAACATCTGCTACGCACCTGCCTGCGATATTCTTCTTTTGAGTATCATCTGTGATTTACGTTTTAAGTCCTCCATAATTTGGAACAGTACTTAACCATTACTGCCTATAGCTATCTTGCTCTTCTCTAATACAAAGCAACTGTTTTTGTTGTAAAAATACCTTTGACATAAATAGACAAAGCAAAATAGTTCCAACTATTCGTCTGCTTGTCAACTGATTGTCTAATACTTTATCTACAGCAAACCTTTTCCCACTAATCCCACATGTCAATAACAGCACAAAAACAAAACTGTAATGCTTTAAGATAAATCCAAATTTTGAGTTGCCAATATTTATTTTAAATATATTAATATCTATGGCGTCCGTTATAATGGACGTAATTTAACTACTAAGTGACACTAGTCATCATTAGAAGTTTTAATAAGTTAAATATATTTATATTTATAAACATTAATGTGTCAGTACAGAAACCATTATCGAAATATAAATATTTGAACGTATTTTTTTAAATGGTATCTTAGTACTACTATTTTCTAGGTAGTTTGTTAACAGTGACAAAAAACACGAGATTAAACCGTAAAAATAGTTTTAATTATGTCTAAGATTCACGAAAGCCGAAGAAAATATTAAATTTTAGTCTCGTGGACATTGGATGTCAAAGTTTGAAGATAAATCGTAATATATGGTCGAAGTTTAAACATAAATTGGTCTATGTCTGTAATGGCGACACATTCCAGCGAAACACCAGACGCTTTGTGGCTAAGTGTTCGTCTACCCACGCCTTGTTACGAGACACATTAACACAACTATTAACTGAATTCTGCATACGGAGAGATATGACCTAAGAAGAATTATCTTCTTGATTGTTGTATATAAGGGAATCGAGCCCGTCAGAGCAATAAAAAGAAATAAATATAAAACTAGCTGCTACCCGCTGAAAAAGGTCAGTGTAGTTTCCTATCAATAAATAGACTTATAATTTATTCGTAGGTAGTTTCCCGTGAAAAAATTAGATGGTTTTTTTCGGGAAAATAGGTAGTTTATGTCACTCTGACATTTTACTGACCTAAAGCAATCACTTTAAAAATTCACGTCAATAACGACGACGCGAAAGAAGGGCAAACAAATCAACTATATGTTTTCAGTTTTATAATATTAAGTATGCATGTGGCTCATTGTTACTCAGAAGATGATGATGAAAATCGCAGACACGGCTTAACACACAAAATTCAACATCTGGTCTCGTAAATAAAAATGTTTAATGGATAAATGTTGTGATATATATCGAGGGGCAAAAAGATATTTGGTTTAAGCGAACTTTTTGCAACTTTACAGGAGAGTTATTAAAAGGTCAAAATTTGGAAAAAAATCATAACAAAAAAAAATCTTCAGCTATTTGAATGCAGTAAACTTAATAAAGTTCAATTAAAAACATCGAACTGTTGATGCTAATTATTAATACGTACGTAATTGGTAACGTAATTACTGGTGGTATGACCTCTTGTGAGTCCGCGCGGGTAGGTACCACCACCCTGCCTATTTCTGCCGTGAAGCAGTAATGCGTGTCGGTTTGAAGGGAAGGGCCGTTGTAACTATACGCATTTACGTTGTAGATGTCCATGGGCTCCAGTAACCAGACAATTAACTCATTCACTTATCCAAACAGTAAAAAAAACAAATCGCAAAAGGCATTAATTTTTTAAATGTTTTTTTCAAAAAAAAAATTTTTTTTCTGCATCAACTTCGCACTCTGTGAACAACTTTTTTGTTGTGAAGTACACCTTTAAATGTTAGTATTTCAACTTTACTACTTTACTATTGTATTCTACTATTTAATTTTAATATTCTTAACTATATTCTGCCTATAAACGAAAAAAAAACTTCCATCAGGGGCATTTAGTACTGAGGACATAAAAATCTCTGATACCTCACGATTGAATGCTTGTTATCATCTCCGACTATGTGAGCGGATAACCGGCTTAACCGGCCTGATAACCGTTCTATATCTGGAAATGGGTCGTCCGGTACAAGCACGGTTCCACGTTTATCGTACATACAATTAAATATTGTACATTGATGGGTTTAATTGAATTTCAAAATGTCTCGACGGATTTGCTTTTTTTGGTGGTAGGACCTCTTGTGAGTCCGCGCGGGTAGGTACCACCACCCTGTCTATTTCTGCCGTGAAGCAGTAATGCGTTTCGGTTTGAAGGGTGGGGTAGCCGTTGTAACTATATTTGAGACCTTCGAACTTATATCTTAAGGTGGGTGGCGCACTCAACACCAGGTGGGCTGTGATCACGTCCACCAATCAAAAGAAGCAATAAAAAAAAGAATTTAGAGTAATTTCAATATCAAAATCTAAGTTTTTTTTTTGCAACGTCGAGACATTGTCTACATAAAATTCGTTTTAAAGTTCATCTTACGTAATTTCCATAATCATTTGTAAAATTCGAGATTAAATAGAAACATATATTTGAGTGTTGAACTCACTCAGTATGTTGAATTGTTTCTTGCATAGTACGTAGCTAAAGTACTAAATAACTCAACGATTGCTCTTATAGTTCGGCAGAAAACATTGCCACGGCCTGATTTATGAATCAAATGTAACTCTCCAACATATGGCGGTGGTCGGTGAGTCATTGTGGAATTCTGGAAGAGCGTGTTCAATTATAGAAATTCTTTCGGAAACTTTTCACAAACTTTATTTGAAAGTTTATTACAGTGTTTCGCAAAGTTTAATTTTTGAAATTTAATGTTCATAGCAAAGGGCGAAGCTAGTCTAAAAAAATCAAAAGCCAAGTTACTCCTAATATCAGCAGCTACCTATCAGTGAAAGTCCCGTCAAAATCGGTCCAGCCGTTCCACAGATTAGCCGGAACAAAAAGACAGACAGACAGAAAAAAATAAAAAATAAAAATTTTGGTATCTGTACTGTGGTATACTTACGTATTTAGTAAATAGTGGTTATTTTATTATTACAAACAGACACTCCAATTTTTTGTATAGATAAATTAATATGTTGTTTTAATACCAATAACGTTTAAATTAAAAGAAAAACTTCGCGTCTTCCATCGAAAGATCGAAAATTGTATGCATTTGCGTATTTTAACACCACACAATGATCGGCTATTTTAAAATAACACTCAAATAATAAAATGGTGGATAAAATAGTTTCGACATACCGAAATATAATAATGTTTTTATAATATCATATTACCCGATATGTTTATTTCGTTCTTATATTTTAATATCAATTAACGTAACGGAACGATAAAATAGTATAGTATATCACAGTAGTAGAACGAGTCGCACTGTAGGATGAATAATAGGGCTGCCTCTCTTTCGGGTCGTCGCGTCCCCTTACGGGGGTGCGGGAAGGGCCTCGGGGATCCCCCTCTGCCCAGGCTTGTGACTCCCTGCCTGAAGGTTGAGTGCATTAGGTGGGACGTTGGTAATGGTGTAAGGTGGAAGTCAAAGTGAAGATCTTCCCTCTTCTTCTTCATCTTCTCTCTTCTTTCTTCCTACTAAGGGGCTTTTTTTAGGGCTGCCAGATTATTGGATCCAATAAATCTCATGCGTCCAGTTTATATACAAGATCGATAATTAAATAGCAAAGTAACATTTATAATATAAAGTTTTAGTACGTAATAAGGTAAACTGTGAGAGTAATCGAAGTCAATTCAATCGGTATTATTGAATAACTCGAAAACCACTGATCAGATCTTGATTAAAAATTTAAATAGGAACACACGAACCGCACCAGTTTTCAATTAAAAAAAGGATACATCTAAAACAGTTTTGTGGCAGCACATAAATTTTTTTATTTAAAAGCTCTTTTTTTAATCTAAAGACGTGTGCTATATGTTTTATACAAAATTAATTACATTTGCATATTAACATTTGACACAGAGAATCTCTACAGTTTTTTTTTATTGAGTCTCGCATAATTTCAGGGAACGGGCAGTTTAAAATAAAGTAGCTGTAATGACAACCCTGCTGAATCCTATTTAACAGGTTACGTCCAAACAGGTTACCGCCGGATATCCGTACTAGATACTAGTATTTCATATATTATTTATACGCACACTCGGATCTTGTGAAATTTAAAAAAGAAAGAAAGAAATCATTTATTCGCTAAGCATAGTGAAAATGAGTTATTACATAAAGTTAAAAGCAGCGTGTATGCTTTGTCATTATTTGGCATGCGAATTTTAATGCAGTGCAAGATATTATGATATTATATAATTTACCTTTCATTCATCCATATAATTCAAAAAATAATTAAAAAATCAATGATTATGTGTTTACCGTTCTGTTAATCTTATTTTTTGCACTGGAGCAAACCTCTGAAATGCAACTGTCGCGTGATCAACATAAATATTATTGATTTGTTACCAATAATGCTTTTGACTATCATTTACGTTAATTTTAAGATTGTATTTTTGCCAAGAAAAATGACAACTTCATGTTAAGTGCCCTGTCTCGAATCTCACGAGACACGCTTGATGCGAGAGCGTGCTTTGTTGTTTATTATCAATTTACACTAAAGAATTGGTTCATTTTTTTTTATTGCTTAGATGTGTGGACGAGCTCACAGCCCACCTGGTGTTAAGTGGTTACTGGAACCCATAGACATCTACAACGTAAATGCGCCACACACCTTGAGATATAGTTCGAAGGTCTCAGTATAGTCACAACGGCTGCCCCACCCTTCAAACCAAAACGCATTACTGCTTCACGGCAGAAATAGGCGGGGCGGTGGTACCTACCCGTGCGGACTCACAAGAGGTCCTACCACTATCAGTTAAGTACGTATTTCATTAGAAAAATTGGGACATGCCTGGGATTCGAACACCGGTGCATCGTTCAACACGAATGCACCGGACGTCTTATGCTTTAGGCCACGACGACTTCAATATAAATTTATATTATTTTAAGAATTGATTTAAGCTTTCGCGACTATCTATGATTGTGCCATTTTTTAAATGCCGTTAACGTAGATACGTTCCTACGTAGTCCCGTGTTGTGCGAATCTGTGCTATATGACACTAGAAGCCAGTACAAAAACAATAGTATTTTTTTTTCTGAATGAAACATCTCAACTATGCATATATGTATGTATTTTTTTGCTATTATACAAAAAATTAGGCGGTAAAGTTTTGGTTATTCTCATATATTATGTGTTCATAGTGCATAATGTAATTTTCTAAATAACTTTAAACAAAAAATCTCGTTATCGTGTTGTAGAAATACCGCGTTATAGAAGGGTCACCTGTATTCTATTACTTTTACCTTTAATCTATGGTTTGCACACCACAAGGTCGACGAACACTAAACCGGTCGTAACACATCCAGCCCACTTGCACTGTTTACATAACCAGCTTTTGCATTGTATAAACAATACCGGTCTGTGTTTGGAAACCCCGTACAATTCAATCTACCGTTAGAATTAATGGTAACCGTTTGAAAGGTACTTAGCCATAAGAAGTGCGCACCACCATATTTTCGTTTCCAAAAAAAATTTTTTTTGTATTGCTTAAGTATATGTGTGGACCAGCTCACAGCCCACCTAGAGTTATTACTGGAGACCATAGACATCTACAACGTAACTGCGCCACCCACCTTGAGTTCTAAGGTCTCAGTATAGTTACAACGGCTGCTCTGCCCTTCAAACCGAAACGCATTACCTCTTCACGGCAGAAATACGCGGGGTGGTGGTACCTACCCGTGCGGACTCACAAGAGGTCCTACCACCAGTAAGTAATGAAATATACTTCTAACTGTCGAAACGAGAATCGAAGAGTTATTCCACATTTTCAAATCAACTGTGTTTGATTCGCCGGTTCTTGTCTGAGCTGTGGCTGTTGTTCTGAATTGACATTAGAGTCTACTAGTATTTTTTGACATTCAACTACTGTATTTTAATGTTATCGATCTAAATTGAAACAATTTCTTTGAATTGTTTATCGATCGATTAAATATTCATATGTTTTGAAATAATAATGCCAGAACCATTGGACATATTTCGAGGGAACGCTTGTAGTTTAATTTTTAATGGCACTCATTTAAAAAACATCACGACATTATGTGTCTCGAAAATCTCGATGTCCAGAGTATACGCACGGAAGGCACAGAAGTTACTGACAGCAGCTGTTAGAAAAGCCCATCCCTCCTAGCTGACTTTGCTCGCTCATCTGTCCCGGTTAAACTGGAAAGGCCTTCGGGCAGTCCGGGCCAACAGTAATCCATGTGTCATTTTGAGCGAATTAACCCATAGACACAGCCCACTGAGTTTCTCGCCGGATCTTCTCAGTGGGTCGCGTTTCCGATCCGGTGGTAGATTCTGCGAAGCACTACTCCTACTAGGGTCAGTGTTAGCATCACTCCGGTTTGAGCCCCGTGAGCTCACCACTAGTTAAGGTTACGCTGAAATAGCTTCTCAAGGCCATCAGCTTAGATAAGAAAAAAAAAGTCATTTAAAAAAAGTTGCTGACACAGATTGACACATATTTCAGCCGCTTGACGAAATAGCCCATTTCGCATCAAATACGCATTAATTTTGCCGAAACTGTTTGTAGCCTCTGTGAGTTTTTTTTTTTTCAATTCCAGGAACTATTTCCATTTAGGCACTTGCGTAGTGTGTTTACTACAGAATCTGTAGCATCTGGGCTCTCCGTGCGTCATTGTTTTACAAAGTCTAAAATTACCGGTTTCTTTTTCTTCCACTGTAAGTACAGAAGTAAATTGGGAAGCCAAATATAAATTTGCTGCTACCATTCGCGGCATTTCGTTGGATATTGATTTGTTTAAATGTTTTATGAGTATTTATGGACACTAATATATAAATTAGTAGCTTGTAGTATGGAGGTACAATTGAGCTCTTCAAACTTAATCGGTTCACATATAAGTAACCGCTACGTATCGGTTTTAGGAGTAAAAACCGGTTTTTTAGGTTTTCGTAATTTATTGTTATTATTAGTAAATTATTATTTATGGCGGCACTCTTAAAAAATTACTGAGTGAAATGAAAAATATGATCGAGTGCGTGCATTTGTGTTGCCTCATATGGGCGGACGTTTTGCAATTTAATAAAAAGGTCATTCAAGTCCTGAGATGTTTTTAAATCTAAGTATTGATCGGCACACGGAGGTCGCCCAGACGAGGCCAAGTACGACGCAGACAAGGTCAAAAGAGAGATTCGTTTGCTGTTCTCAATTCCATTAGACGTCCAAGAGATTGTGTACGCATTGAAAATCAATAAGCGTAACTCGATCCCTCCAAAGAACACTACGCTAACTCCCAATTCGTAGATTTACAGGAGGAGCGTTTAAACGAAAAAAGTTGATAATATTTTTATTATTGCAGATTTATTTATGTTTTTTTTTTTGTGTAAATAGCTAATTTACTCTTGCTTCGAACCCCATCAATAATGATTAATTGTAATACTTTTAAAATAGTGAAGCGATTTGCGTGATAAACGAAAATTTCAAATTTTTGAGTTAGTGTAGTGTTCATTGGAGGCATCGAACTATAATGCAGTAATGCGTTTCGGTTTGAAGGGTGGGGTGGCCGTTGTAACTATAATGAGACCTTAGAACTTATATCTCAAGGTGGGTGGCGCATTAACGTTGTACATGTCTATGGGCGCTCCAGTAACCACTTAGCACCAGGTTTTTTTTTATTGCTTAGATGTGTCGACGAGCTCACAGCCCACCTGGTGTTAAGTGGTTACTGGAGCCCATAGACATCTACAACGTAAATGCGCCACACACCTTGAGATATAAGTTCTAAGGTCTCAGTATAGTTACAACGGCTGTCCTGCCCTTCAAACCGAAACGCATTTCTGTTTCACGGTAGAAATAGGCGGGGCGATGGACCCGTCCGGACTCACAAGAGGTCCTACCACCAGTCTAAAACTGTGGGCTGTGAGCTCGTCCACCCATATAAGCAATAAAAAATAATAATAACGCAATACAATGTAGTTATTTAATCTGGTCTCAGCCATGACTAGTAAAAAGAACGATTGTTTCTAGAAACACGTGCAAATCGCTAATTAAAAATAAACTACTTTGTACTGAATTTGTTTTATCTTCATCGAGGAAGGCACGTTTGCTGCATACCATGTGCTTATTCTTTAAGTACACAAAAACTATTCTATTGCTTTGAAAGAAAAAAAATGTCATTAATTTATTGAAGATGTATGAAATAAAGCTGCTGGACGTAAGTTATCGGGTTCGTCCAAAAAGTCTACGGAATTTATCATTTTACTAAGACTTTATTCAATTTCATCTCGTTTCATTTAATTTCATCGCAACTGAGACTGTATTTCAAATAAATCAACTTCAGTTCATTTTATTCCTTAATAATATAATTTTTCATTTAAAAGAATATACAAAAATTTGGTTGTATGGCCTTTGCGTTTGCTGTTGATAAAATCGAACTACTATTAATCAAACTATCATCTGATTATGTACCTATTGTGAAATTATTGTTTTATGGATTTGATTCTGTTCGGCATTATATTAATTGAGATAAAACATTAGGCTGTATGGTATGATACCTTCGCCTTTCCAGATGGAAAAATGGAACTACTACTACTATTACTAAACACGGATATCATATGCATAACTCTCAAAATTTTATAGGTAGCTATGTATAACTATAAATATAGAACAACCAAAAAAGGGTTCTTAAGGTATTTCAATCGCCCGGACGCAATAAGACCCACATGTAATTAATAAAGCCTTACTTTAAATTTTGTGTTCTGTATTTTATCTCAAAATTATTTTCAATAACATTTACCTATTTGCCTATATACTTTACGTAACTGAACAGAGTATCTCAAATGATGTAACTGAAGGTAAAATAACGCACGAGGAAACAGTTTGAAGCCATAATAAGTGACATCACACGTTTTAATGTGACATAGTAATTGCGCTGTGGGAATCGAGTGAAGACGCAATATGTAATTATGAGTTCTCGAATGAAACAGTTGTTTAAGGCGGCGACGCAGCCTTCTCTATACATTTGACATACTTCAAGTTACAAACGCTGCAATTTTGACCTATATCCAGCTTATTCTCTCTCGTTCGCATAACATTATTTAAAACATATAGTAGTAGCTTTTTCGGTTTTTTAGTCGTAAACATAATTAAAACTATTTTTACGATTTAATTTCGCAATTCTTATTGCCGTTGTAATATTTCCGACTTTTTTTTCTCTCCCTAATGTTTGGTAAGAAACGATATACGGAGGACGCGCTATAACCACGAATTGTATGATATTTACAAGGATCCTAATATCATAAAAAAACTATATAAAATTGGAAGCCTACGATGGGCAGGACATGTAGTTCGAATGAAGGAGACCAGAATTACAAGACAAATGCTCTATGGCAAACCGGAGAGAGGGCCGCAGAAATCGTGGCAGACCCAAACTCCGATGGTTGAATGGCGTTGAGCACGACCTCAAAGTTATCGGTGTCAGGAACTGGAAGGAGAAAGCCCTGAACAGAGCAGTCTGGAGAGACATACTGGACCAAGCTAAGGCCCACCCTGGGCTGTAAGGCCTAAGATGATGATGATGAATGTTTGGTAAGGGCTATTTCAACTACGCGCGGACGAGTAGGTGAGCTCACGAGCTCAACCTGAGAGAGTTTGCTAACACCAACCCTAGCAAGAGCAGTGCTTCGCAGAATCTACCACCGGATCGGAAACGCGACCCACTGAGAAGATCCGACAGAATTTCAGTTGGGGTAATTCGAATACTTTACTTAGTTTGCTTTGTTTTCGTGATCGCGGACTAAAGGACTAAGAGCTATTTAAAGTTAAATAAATACATTTGAAATTATTTAACTTTGCAAAGGCTTTAAATAATGTAATGTAATGTCCCAGAATAATTCGATTTGTGCCATGCCAAAATAGTCCCAAACCGCTTCGTCCCGTAGCAGTGCTGACTAGAAGAATAATAAAACAACCGCTATCCCAGATAACAGATGAATTTATCACTTCGTAGACATGATAACTGTTACTTCTAATTAAAAATATGTTTATAGGTTTTAATTGATTACTTACAAAAAGACGAAGTTTTCGTATCGGGGTATGTATTTTTTACATTGATAAAATTCCGTATTCCAAAAGCGATATTAGACTTATTTACTACTAGCTGAGTCCCGCGATGTTACCCGCGGTTATTGCGGCGAAGCTAGTCTAAAAAAGTAGCCTAAGTTATTCCTTATATCATCAGCTACCTATCAGTGAAAGTCCCGTCAAAATCGGTCCAGCCGTTCTAGAGATTAGCCGGAACAAACAAACAGACAGAAAGACAGACAAAAATTGTAAAAAAATATATTTTGGTGTATGTACCGTATAGGTATATATTCACATGCATGTAGTAAAAAGCGGTTATTTCAATATTACAAACAGACACACCAATTTTATTTATATGTATAGATTTGACGTCGAGTTATTATAATCTGCTAAGAACAGCGCGCGAGACCCACTTGCATATTCTTTCTGTTCCCACTAAACTATTTAAATAGTTTATTGTCGCTCTCCGAAGCTTAATGGAATGTTTAGTAAAAAAAAAGGTCCGTAAAAACTTTAAGTACCTTCAAGCGTTTTGTATTGCAACGGTTGCATTGTAAAGAAAATCGTTGTTTGGCGTCAGTTTACCGAATTGTTTTGTGTGGTTTTTGCAGGTTCATATATTAGAGCATTTCTGACGTAATCGATAGGTTTTTTTTAAGCGTCTACGTATTTCTAACGCCATGTGTAAATAAACAAGTTAACAGTATATGCGAATAGATGTCTCTGCGTATGCGTCATAATGATAATGTAGCAGTAACGCCTACCATTCATGTCTGGATATGGCGTTGTCTATGCGATGTGACACTTTCACCTCTGTCCTGTTTAATAGGCTACATGTTAATATCGTGCTTATATAATTAGTCTCGGGGGACCGGAGTCCCTCTCCCCAAAAACGTTGCGTGTTAACATTTTGACTATACAATATCCGACGTTATAGAAGTGTTTGATTAGGACGACAGATTTCCAATTCGGTTTCGGGTCAGCACGTTACCGAGGGCACGCGTACCGTTAGTGCGCGTGATGCTATGCGATGCAATATTCGTACAACAATACATTGTGCGTCTTTTTAGATACCTTTATAGGTACTATGTTGAGCTGTGGCCCGGTATCGATCGCTCTGTTTGTAAACATTGCAATGCCGGTGATTGACTCGAGTTATTGTGAAATTAGTATATGTAACAAACCAACCTGCACTGCTTGAGCACTCTCCTTGTCCAGCAGGAACTCCATCGACTTGTGAGGGCGAGGGGCGCGCTGGTCAGGAGGCGCCAGTGCCAGCAGCGAGCGCGCGTGCAGCACCGTGCGCTGCGTGTCTACGTCCGTCTCCAGCACGCCGGCCGCCGGAGCAGGCGGCGGGCGCGGCCGCGGCGGCTTGTGCGCCACGCCGCCCGCAGCCGGGGGTGCCGCCGTGCGCGACACACCCTCTTCTTTCAGTGGAATACGCACATACTGCGGCCCGGCGCCCGCCGCGCGCCCTGCCTGCCCCGCGTCTGCCGCTAGTGCCGGACCGCCGGCGGGTGGTCGACCGTTCGCGCCTGCGCCCCTCGTTTTTTTCTCTTTGCGCCCGGAAAATCGGAAATTCGCGAATCGCGATAAGAAGCCCGCGATTCGGCCGCGCGGCGCGCGCGCGCTCGCTTCCGTCATGGCAGTGGAACGATCTGAGGCCGGCGCGCGCGGCTCTTCGCTTCCCCCCTCCACGACCACTTCGACTTCTGCGTCATCGGCGTCATCGCTCGCCGTCGATTCGCTCTCGGTTGTGCTTGTACTAGTCTCACGCCAACTTACTTCTGCAACTACCGGAGAGAACGTGACTCCTTTCGACCCTGCCGATACGGATCGCGCGGGAGGCCCCGTGCCAGGCGGTGGTGTGGCTACTAACTGCAGAGAGGCTCGTAGCTCTTCCGGTGTCTCACGATGAGGAGTAGCGCGAGCGCGTAGCTCCGGTGTCGATCGTACCCGCGCGTCACTGGGTGATCTTAGCGGAGTAGATGTGAAAGCTGGTTGTCGCACGGGATCCGGTGATGGTGATCGTGGAGGTGACGGTGTTGGAGAAGACGGTTCTATACGTCTTCGCAGCTCGTCGAGAACGTCGTCCCAGGCACCCCACGAGTCGCGCATCCTTTTCGCTGTCAGCACAGACAATTCTCTGTCATAGTCGCCGGTTTCGGAGAGAACTCTTCTCGCACTTTCGTCGAGACGTCGAGCTGTTAGTTCCATTTCTCTCGCGAAGGCACGTTCAGACTCTGTGGTGGAATCGCTTCCAGCGCTTGGTTCTCGAATGGGCGATACTGATTCATGGCTGATATCCTTTTCAACAGGAGG
This sequence comes from Bombyx mori, assembly GCF_030269925.1. Taxonomy (NCBI): domain Eukaryota; kingdom Metazoa; phylum Arthropoda; class Insecta; order Lepidoptera; family Bombycidae; genus Bombyx; species Bombyx mori. Next base: position 3,728,434 of record NC_085121.1, read on the forward strand.
TGGAGGCGGAGGAGGAGGGTGTCGCGGTGCGCGGGGCGGAGGTGGCGGAGGCGGCAAGCGCGGACGCCGCGTTCCGCCCCTGTAGTCGAGGGCGGTGAGGTCGGCCACACTGACGGTGAGGCTGTCGCTCACTTCGAAACTTTGTCGGAAACGCGAACGATGCCCGGCGTGTCTTCGCGGCTCAGCGCACACGTCGAGCTCCGCGGGGAGCGACAGAGCGCGCGCGGTGCGGGGAGGCCGGCGCTCAGGACTGGGTGAGATAGCGAGGCAGGGTTCGCTGCCGGCACCGACGGACGCCTGCTGCGCTATTTCGGGAGGACGCCGATGTGCGGGTGGGGGCGGCCGTCGAGATCTCTCGCTGTATCCACTGTCCTCGCTCAGGTTTTCGGCAGACAAATGGGTTCGGGTTGCAGGCACTCGCGTCGGTGGAGGAGACGGTGGAGGAGACTCGAGGGAGTCTGGCGACAGGCTCGGCGAGGCGGGAGCCGCGCATGACCTTTCGAGTGACTCGAATTGAGCGAGGCTCGAGGAGCGCGAGAGTGAGTCGGAGCTTGCGGGCGAGGAGTCCCGCTCGCGGCGTCGTCGCTTCGCCGGACAAGCCCACTCGCGCTCTGACTCGCTGTCGCACTCTGACCCTGGTGAAGAGACACCACGTTAAGCACGTATAAACTGTGACTTGCAACAACGTAGAAACGTCGCTACGTTCAGACAGCGACAGTGACAATGACAACGAATTAGAATGTGTGATCATTATCTTGGATGTTGTCCAAAAGATTCGTCTCTCACGTCATTGACACAAATTTAACAAAACCAGATCTCATTGTTTTCAAATACTAATAAGTAATTAGTAAATATAACAAAAATAATACATATTTCGTATTTATAGTTTTCGTATTTGTAACAAAAGCTTATTTTTTATTTAGTCTATTTTAAATGAAAATTCTTAAGGTGCCGAAAAACAGCGCCATCTATCAGCTGACGTGGGAAAATGTTTAAAAAAAATTGCTACTCCCCACTAGATGGCCATAGTTTATTTAAAAATTATTATTTTTAATACAGACCTGCATTTGCTGGTACATGAATGACGGAATCTGCGTCCGAGTCGGACAGCCATGTTCCACCCGAAGATTTTTCGGAGCGCAAATCATCGCTTGTCTCCTCGACTATAGTTTCGAGGTACAAAGCGTGAGTACTGCCATTATCACCTGTGGAAAAAACAACATAATTTATAGATTTAGACCCAGCATGACATTTATATTTTGGTAACAATTAACAAAATTATGAAATTACTTATTTCTAAACAGAAAAGTAAACAGAAAAATAAAGCTACCGATTGTATACAACAACCTATCAACAGATGGCGCTGTCAGTAGCAAACTAGTAAAACGACAACAGTCAATTTCGTATTGTTTTATTCTTGTCCTTAACGTACATGCTCTCTATTAGATAGACAGTAATTGCCAAGTCTTTTGGTAATTATAACTTTAACTTAGTGACGATAAGCTTAAAGGTTTCTAGGTTAATGATGAACAGCTGGTAGCAACTTTTTTGCTTGGCGTCTGTTTTAATTTCTAACCGGAAATATAAATATACCGGATTGATCGCTGCTTAGTTCAACGCTGTAAAGTAGCGAAACGGAGTAATAATTCTCTGCTATTTAATATTTTATTTAAATGCATACAAAATCACGAATGAATAATCGACTTTTTAGATTTATGAGTAACAAAATGCAAAATTGCATTAATTGTTAAAAATCAGACAAGACGTTAATTTATATTACTGATAAAATACATATTTACTTGTATAAAATTGCATAATTCAATGTGTTTTTAATTATTAATTTTTTTGTTTTATTTTAGACGTGAATCACGATTTCAGGCGCGCGTCACTGGTCCGCAAACAACAACGGTTACCATGGCAACCCTTTTATACATTTGAGTGGAACTTTTTGGCGGGAATGCGAGGAGTGAAGTTGTGTGATTTGTTTAATTTTTTCTATTTAGTGTTTCTTCAGGTTTAAATGTGTAATAACGGTGGTTTATTAACCGTTTAATATCTGTGAAAGTGCACAAATGTGGGAAAATGAAACAAAACCGCTGTACGTAACTTCTCGGGATTCTCCAAAAAGTCCACTGAAAAAATCTCAGTAAATGACCACCATTTTACTGAGATTAAATTTCATCCCATATCATCTCATCTCATTTCATTTAATTTCATCCCAGTTGATTGATGTCTCAAATTAATCATCTTCGTTTCATTTCACTCCATATTACATATCATTTTTCATAAAAATAAGAATATAAATTAAAATAAGACATGACCTAAAGGTTTTAGATACCAGGTCATAAAATCCCTTTAAAAAAAAAACATAAAATTGAGTGACGGCAGAGTAATAATCCATTCTGGACAGAATCTAAGCGAATTCCGAAATACAATGAACGCCTACATCGCAAACGGTTTTTTAAACACTCAAAAATACGAGATCTCGTGATGAGCGAGTCGATATGTCGATTTACGGTTTCCGATGAATAGAAATTATAAAATTTACTAAATAACAACCCATGGAATCGTATGGAGACGGGTAGATTGTCACAATAATGTCGCCATTCACCTTCAGATCTACGGTCGAATATTAGTGTATTGTATACTTTTGTTCGATCCTTCAATCAGGAAAGCACAACCATGATTAACTGTATGATAAATCCGTTTTAGTATCGGCGGGTTTAGCGTGGACTATAAAAAGTTCAATCATGACATTTCTAAGCTGAATAAATGTCTCATCGGGTCATGTCGTGAATTAATTCTGTAAACAAACACAGGATTACAATAATTAGAATACGGTGGGCAGGTGTGGCAGTGTCAGAGGCGGATCTCAAAGCGATTTGGAGCCGCTTCATCATTTGTTATTCAGCACACAATAAGGATTGTCCACCTGTCCGACATGTGTTGTAACGGTTTGATTCTCGGGTCGAGCGCTGTGGGAATATTATTTACGATTTCGAATTAGGATTCGTTGTTGTAAATCGATTTGCGTATGCACAATGATTTTCTTGTAGTTTTGCCAAGTGAATCGGCAATGTTATTTCGACGTAAGCTCGCGCTACATTTTATCATATCTGTTTTCGTTACGTATAATAACGGTATAACAAATATTTAATAACATTATGATGTGATTTACATTACCGCTGATACGTTCCAGTTGTGCTTTTCGATAAATAGATTTAAGTAGTCTTGACCGAAGATCGAAATTCGAACATGTATAGTGTGACCTCAAAATTTCATTCATTTTCTGTTATGTAACTATCTCTTTTGCTTTATTTTTTGTGGATATAAATTGGGTATTTAAAATATAATATATCATACGAGTTATATACGAATAGGTATATGAGCTCTAAATTTTGTAAATATGTAACACTAAAATACAAAGCTCATCAAGTGGTACTAGCTACTTGATGCTACTGAACTGTTTCTCCTATCTGCCTATTTTTAATGTTTGTTGGTCAATCACGCAAAAATAGTAGAACAGAGTTTGAGGAAATTTCGGACGAAAATAATTTGTAAACAGGACTATGTGATGATGTTAAATGATATACCCGGGTAATTCTGAGTTTGTCATGGGCTATAATAAATATGTACATGTGTACATACATACATTCGTGAGCATATGTTAAGTACGTATTTCATTACAAAAATTTGTACCTGCCCGCGGGATTCGAACACAGGTACTATCGTATCGCTCCATACGAATGCACCACCGGGTGTCTTATCCTTATAGGCCACGACGACTTCCTATTTGAAATGTGTTAATACTACGATTTTCTCGCAATTATATTCAGTCCTCTAGTCATGATCGAAGTGATGTATTTTGTACTTTTGTGTTCGCGTGTGGGAGAAGTATGAAGCTGTAGAGCAAAATAGAATTTTAAAAATCTATCTTTAGTTACGCGGCGTCCGAGAAAACACGAGTGAAGGAAACGCCAATTTTTTTTTCCTGGCTAAGTTGATAGACTTGAGAGTTATGTCAGCGTAACCGGGCGAGTCGGTGAGCTCACGGGGCTTAAACCGGGAGTGTTGCTAGCACTGGCTCTAGCAAGAGCAGTGCTTCACAGAATCTACCACTGGATCGGAAACGCGAACCACTGAGAAGATCCGGCGAGAAACTCAGTAGGCTGTGTCTATGGGTTAATTTACTCAACGTGCCCTTCGTCAAGCGATGGGGTCAACAATGACGGTGACCGGTGTTTGAGGTACCTAAAAGCACCGTTAATGGATCGGGAGGATTCGTAATGACGTGTTTAGGAGCGCCAATATCGAGCTTTCACTGTAAATACTTCTTAGTTTATACAATCACGAAAGTTTAAAATAATTGTCTGTTTTGCTATCGATAACAAAAAAAAACCACGATACATATCGAGGGTTGAAAGGTTATTTATTTGGTTTAAGCCACATTTTATTAATTTTACAACGAGCTATTTAAAGTTTAAAATTTAGAAAGATATCATAACAAAGAAACTTCTTCAGCTATTTGAATGAGGTAAACTTAATTAAAGTTCAATTAAAACATCAATTTCTTGATGGTAATCTATACTAATATTATAAAGAGGAAAGACTTGTTTGTTTGTTTGTTTCGAATAGGCTCCGAAACTACTGGACCGATTTGAAAAATTCTTTTTCCATTAGAAGCCGACATTGTCCCTGATGAACATAGGCTACTTTTTTTATTATTTTTTTTATTTATTTTTTTTGGTTTCATGTGTGTTTTAATGTTTCCGAAGCGAAGCGAGGGCGGGTCGCTAGTACCAAATAAAACGCATCTTTAATTACAAAGATAAATGTCGCGTGTTAAGCGAAATAGCCTTTCATTCAACCCTCGATATATTATTATTTATTTATTTTTTATTGCTTAGATGGGTGGACGAGCTCACAGCCCACCTGGTATTAAGTGGTTACTGGAGCCCATAGACATCTACAACGTAAATGCGCCACCTACCTTGAGATATAAGTTCTAAGGTCTCAGTATAGTTACACCGGCTGCCCCACCCTTCAGACCGAAACGCATTACTGCTTCACGGCAGAAATAGGCGGACACCTAACCTACCCGTACGGACTCACTGGAGGTCGTACCACCAGTAAAGTGGCGTGTGTGTGTCTCGATATGTGTGTCTATATAGCTATTATTAAAAACTTAAGTGTCACAAAATGTCCCGCTTTGCATTATTCCGTTACACTTATTACAGATCTTAATTGTGGGTTCACTTTGTAATTGTACAACATCCTGTTGGCAATATAATGAATGTTCGGTTCGTTCTTAGAACTTAATTAACGAATGAGGTTAATTTTATTCATTAAATGATTTAGATCGATTGAGATGAAAAAGGTCTTTATGCAACAAGTGTTAGGTCGTTTTTTGCTTTTTATGGCTGTAGATAGACAGGTGAGCTAAAGGCGTATTTGATCGTAAGCCTTCACCACCGCTCATGAGCATCAGCAATGTCCGCAATGTCAAGCCGTTGCGTATTCCGACTCATTACGTTACGTCACGAGTTAGTTTCAATTTCCTTAATGTGACTAACTCTGCGAGTGTATTATGTTCATATTTTGACGAACGACTTCCGCTATGAAGAAATAACATCGTGTAATAAAAAACAAACCAGCAAAGTTTATGTATTTTTATAATAACTAGTGATAGGTCATCTTCTAGGTCTACACGGGTCGGTGCCAGCGGTCTGCAGGTCATTAGCTTATTGATTACATTACTCATTGCAATTGAGATCGCGTAATTATGTCTCAAAGGGGACGGTGAAATGCACGCTACCTACCCTTGAATATTAGGTTGCTCAACTAATTTTTTTATTTTTTTATTGCTTAGGGTGGGTTGACGAGCTCACGGCCCATCTGGTGTTAAGCGGTTATCGAAGCCCACAGACATTTACAACGTAAATGCCGCCATCCACCTTGAGATATAAGTTCTGAGGTCTCAGTATAGTTACTACGGCTGCCCCACCCCACCCTTCCACCCGAAATTCCGGCAGAAATAGGTGGGATGGTGGTACCTACCCGTCACAAGACGTCCTATCAAAATCCCTGCAAAGGGAAACCTGTTTCAACTCCTATTCGGTTAGTCTATCTTACGGGAAATGTTTCAAGCACCCTGACACCCTCCACCCAGTCTTATACCACCAGAAATCGGAAGATCCCCAACTCGTGGAGTAAATCTAGAAGATTGCACAAAGTGGGAATGAGTTGCTCGCTCCGGGCATTTCAATATTGTAATAATTGTTATGTTATAATTACTTATTGTAAAAATATATATTTAAAAAAAACTAATATTTAAAATAAAATAAAAAATCTAATATTTAAAAAAGAAAAAAAAAGACATGCCCGCTGAGTTTCTTGCCAATTCTTCTCAGGACGGAGGCTAATTCTTGTGAATTGGCGGTAGTTCTTTTGACGTTCAACAAGTATGTACTTTCATTTATGTTGAATAAAACTTTTTTGATTTGATTTGATTTAAACGACCTAGTAATACAAAAAAAGAGCGAAAAAAATCGGTGTCCATATTTATGTCACACGAACTGTCACGTAACTAGCACATTAACAGAATTAAATGCTAATCACGAAGAACAATACTTATGTAAGCCCTACAGTCCAAATAAAACTATGTTATTTTAGCTATTTTTACTTATGGACCGGTGCCACGTTCAAAATTATAAATTGTTTCTAGTTTAATACACTTCAAGGCGAGCCTAACTATGTAACATACTATATAATGCTAGCAGGCTATTAGTAAACGTGATTTTAAACAAACAGTTTATTTTCGTCGTCAGTAAATTAAAAGCAGCCCACTATAAACCGCACGTAACGTTATAATTATAAGTTATAACGCAACGTAACGTTCTGTGTGCTGTTAAAATAAATCTAATATATAAAATTCTCGTGTCACAATGTTCGTTCCCATACTCCTCCGAAACCGCTTGACCGATTCTCATGAAATTTTTTATGCATATTCAGTAAGCCTGAGGATCGGCTACTATCTATTTTTCATACCCCTAAGTGATTAGGGTTGTCCACCCCTAAAATTTTTTTTTTATTGGGGCATTTTTATTTGTTATAATGAGGTTGAATGAGGTTTTGTTATTTTTATCATATATTCCCTCTTCGTTCACAGCACTACATACCTCTTTCACTCATTTCGCACATCCTTACACACTTACAATAAGTTAGTTTTTTTTCTACACTAGAAATTCCCTAGAAATCTTATATATGGCAAAACAATGTTTGCCGGGTCAGCTAGTACGTTGTATATTTTTCGGTCGAAACTGTATTAAAAAGCGCCGTTCTATAGCGCATAAGTTTATATTTATAGGCTATGTAAAGCAACATAGTTTATTACGTGTATGTGGTATCGGAATGCTGTAAATAAGTGATCAATCTAAATATGTATAATAAAACAGTGTAACCCCGTGTGCGTCTCTATTAATAAAGCCAGAAAGATGTAAAATTCAAAAAAATCTAAATAAGACATAATAGAACACGAGTCAACTAATTTTCTAATTTTAATATAGGTTTTTTCTTTTATTAAAATCGAATTTTGTAAAAAGAGCTATATAGTCATTTGTCTTTGTTATAGAGGTCGTCGTGGCCTAATAGATAAGACGCCCGGTGCATTCGTTTCGAGCGATTCAGCTGTGCCAATGTTCGTAGCTTGCAGAGTGATATCAATTTTCTTAATGAAATTATTGGTACCACTACTCGACTTATTTCTGCTGTGAAGCCGTAATGCCTTTCGGTTTCAATGGGGGGCAGCCGTTGTACTGTAAAATTGGTACTTTTCTGCTCACGTCTCGACAATTACGTTGTTGATCTCCATGGGCACGAATTATTGTTTTACAACAAAAACAGTTAAGCAATATAAATAAAAAAATAAAAAAATTGAATTAATTTTCTAACGTGCAGATGTTAGTGGTTAACTTAGTAATTAATGTTATTAATGCGAAAGTTAATCTGTCTTTAAGTTACTCTGTTTTCATGACCTAACTAACAAACAGCACCACAGATTTTGACGAAATTCAATATGAAATTAGATACAGTTATATAAAAGTGTAGTTTAGTAAACTGTTTTATCGATTGTATCTATCTAGCTGCGTTTCTACTGCCGCTGATAATTATAATTAGATTCCGTGGCTTTCTGCCAGTTACGAGAGAACATCGTAGTAAAAAAAAAAAACTAAGTAGTAGGTAAGTGTTGTTGATAAACATCGACATAATATTGATCGTCTTATACATTTTTAAATTAAATTATCTCTTCCAAGAACCTGTGATTTAACTAGGTAAAATTCGCAATGTGTTGGCACTTCATAATAATTTAACTTTACTAGCGTACCCACCCGTCCGCTTCGCTGGTCAATTAAAATTAATATTATTATTTCTCACCCCCACAAAGATTCTCATCATTAAGGCCCCCGCAACTGGTGTAAGGAGTACAACACTCATATAAATATTAGCCTATCCGTTAAGTACATGTATTTTCTACATGGATACCAAGTTTCAAGTCAATCGGATGCACGGTTCAGTAGTTATAGCGGAACATCCGTAAAAACCACTGTAGATTTATATATTAGTATAGATTGGCAGTTTATGTATATTTAGTTACATTAATATAATGCGTTTCTTTTTGATTAGTTCAACCATTCAGAATGACATTAATTTATGATTTAGTAACTTTTAACAACGCTCGTAGTTATGTTTCTAAGCGATAACAACAAACAAGGTAGAATTAAAATAGTTGGCAGTTAAAACTGAACGAAAGAGTTTTAGGGTGCCTTTCAAATGTTAGCAGCTTGCCGAAAATATAGCCCGCGATTTACTATTTGTGCATTTATTGTAACTAATGTTAGCTTAATGATCAAAATTCAACCATAATCACTGATATTTCAAGGTTAAGATTCATTTTGTGTTATACATTTTCTTATATGTAATTGACAGATTTTTTATTGTAGGGAAAACCTGTTTCCTATGTTTTTTATTTACTCTAAAGCTTGTCACTAATTAATAAAAAAAAATAAAGAAAAGCGGCTAACAAATAGAACAGAAAAATGGACGTAAAGACGTATTGTTTTTGCCTATTTATAGATAGATTCGGTGTGATAGATGCGAGTTCACGGTTCAACGTTGGCAATCAGCCCAACCGTGAAGACGAAAGCTGTAATCAATAGAGGAGCTTTACAACGTGATTTATGTTGAGAACGATTTTAAATTTTATTATAAATATTAAAAAAACACTATTAGTGTTTTTCAATATCAGTATTATTATATTAAGCACTAGCGACCCGCCCTCGCTTCGCTTCGGAAACATTAAAACACACATGAAAACAAAAAAAACAATAAAAAAAAAATTAAAAAAGTAGCCTATGTTCATCAGGGACAATGTCGGCTTCTAATGGAAAAATAATTTTTCAAATCGGTCCAGTAGTTTCGGAGCCTATTCGAAACAAACAAACAAACAAATCTTTCCTCTTTATAATATTAGTATAGACTAAGCCTGCGTAAACTACACTTGATATCATACGGGCAGATACAGTTGGTCTTCGATCAACAATGTTACAATTGTTGATCGAAGCAGTTGGTAGATTTTTTAGGTTCAAATATTTTTTTCTTTTTTTTTTCTTTTTATTGATGCTCAAAACAAATTACAACCAAAGAAATTATAAGTTTAAATGTTTAACATAACAATCTGGATTGCAATTCAAAACAGGTGCATACAGAATTTTTTTTTACAACTGAACAGATGCCTAAATACCATGTATACATACTCACATACGCATACATTATTTCCTTATAGAATCTCTTAAGAATCGATCCAGTTGTTTAGGGGTGAAAACTTAACAGGCAGAGTTACTTGTTTCTTATAATTTTGAAATCTAACATCGAACCAAAATCTATACTATCGTAAATTTCACAGTTAATGGCTAATTTCGACAAGTTGACTTTAAAAAATGTACTTAATGTTCTCTTAACAGGAACGTATTCTCGTTTCCGATCAGTGTGTCGCGTTTCCGATCCGGTGGTAGATTCTGCGAAGCACTGCTCTTGCTAGGGTCAGTGTTAGCAGCACTCCGGCTTGAGCCCCGTGAGCTCACCTACACACGTTAGGGTGAAGCTGAAATAGCCTCTGAAGGCTAACAGCATAGATAGGAGAAAAAAAACGTATTCTAAATATTATATGGACGTTCCTAAAGCAGTTTCCCTCGCTTGGCTAATCGCTTTTAGTTCAACGCCCACCTAAAAAACTACTATCGCAGTTACGACATCCTTTTAACCGTAAACAGCAGGAGATGAAGGGTTTATACGACTTCCTATCCTGAGACATCAGTGTTTTTCATGAAACTAGTTCAACTGCATTCTTCGCTTTTATATTTATGCGCTTTGAAGTGCTTCCAATATGTCGCGCTTAAAAAATTCTAGAAAGTTTTATTTTCGTTTTGTTTCTTATTCTTGGTGACGCAGTTCTGTTGTAGTTTTTTTATCATATTTCTCTCCTTTAACCCAAATGTAGTAACTTTTACTCTGCTAGGTTTGAAGTCATATCCCATACTTTAAAATCTAGCACTTGGGTCGTAAGTAAGGATAGCACGTTTGCATCATGTAGGCAGCGGCTTGGCTCTGCCCAGGCATTCCTGAAGACTATGGGCGAACGTAACCACTCACCATCAGGTGGGCAGTATGCTAGTCGACCTACAAGGGCAAAAAAAATTATGTCGGTATATTATTCAATCAACGTCTCTTCATGCTTTCACAGCCGAAGCTTTCACACGAATGGGCTTCAACTCGAAGCTACATATATTTGGACTGATAAAGCTTCAATTAAACCTAGAATGACCCAAAACTTCGGACGGTACAGTTGCAAGAGCACAGTTGCAAGAGCACAGTTGCAAGTCAATCTTAGAACGGCGGAGGCGTATTAGACATTGGTGCATTTTCAGATCTCAGAACGGAATAATATTGCGATCTAGTCTATTCAAAGATACATGAATAGTACATAGCGTTGTCAAGAAAATTAATACAAAGATCTTAGAGATTGTCGGCTTAAAGACCGTAACACGAACAATGACGTTTCCTACACAACCTACAAGTTACTTTTATGAGTTTTGTTAAAAATCCTGCCTCGATTATACAACCATAAAAATCCATTAGAGAAAGTTACTGTTTTGAAGTACAAAGTGTGCGAGGGAAATCGAAAGTGAGACATGATGATCGCACATCAATCAAACACATGATTGGCTTGACACTTTTCTTTAACAATCAATGACTTCGCGCGGGAAAGTCATTCAAAATGTCCCTAACTATTGTCGGATCGCTCCCGCTATGGACGCGCCGCCGGACTACGACGGCGAAGTCCCTGCTGAGGTGCCCCATATAACGGGGGCGGAGCTCCGTGTGGCCGTTCGCAAAATGTGCGCGAAGGACACTGCACCCGGCCCGGATGGCGTCCATGGCCGGGTTTGGGCCTTGGCTCTTGGTGCCCTAGGGGACCGACTCTTGAGACTTTACAACTCCTGCCTCGAGTCGGGACGGTTTCCTTCATCGTGGAGGACGGTTAGACTCGTGCTGTTGAGAAAGGAGGGGCGCCCGGCGGATACTGCCGCCGGGTACCGTCCCATCGTGTTGCTGGATGAGGTGGGCAAGCTGCTGGAACGCATTCTGGCAGCCCGCATCATCCAGCATCTGGTCGGGGTGGGACCCGATCTGTCGGCGGAGCAGTATGGCTTCCGAGAGGGCCGCTCAACGGTAGACGCGATCTTTCGCGTGCGGGCCCTCTCGGAGGAGGCCGTCTCCAGGGGTGGGGTGGCTTTGGCGGTGTCGCTCGATATCGCCAATGCGTTTAACACCCTCCCCTGGTCCGTGATAGGGGGGGCGCTGGAACGACATAGAGTGCCCCCCTACCTTCGCCGGCTGGTGGGTTCCTACTTAGAGGACAGATCGGTCACGTGTACCGGACATGGTGGGATCCTGCACCGGTTCCCGGTCGTGCGCGGTGTTCCACAGGGGTCGGTGCTCGGCCCCCTTTTGTGGAATATCGGGTATGACTGGGTGCTGAGAGGTGCCCTCCTCCCGGGCCTGAGCGTAATATGTTACGCGGACGACACGTTGGTCGTGGCCCGGGGGGGGAGTTTTGCTGAGTCTGCCCGTCTTGCTACGGCTGGGGTGGCGCATGTCGTCGGCAAAATTAGGAGATTGGGCCTCGACGTGGCGCTCAGTAAATCCGAGGCCATGTGGTTCCACAGGCCCCGGAGAGTGCCACCTGTCGATGCCCATATCGTGGTTGGAGGCGTCCGTATCGGGGTCGGGGTGCAGTTGAAGTACCTCGGCCTCATTCTGGACAGTCGTTGGACCTTCCGTGCTCACTTTCAGAACCTGGTCCCTCGTTTGTTGGGGGTGGCCGGCGCGCTAAGCCGGCTTCTGCCCAACGTCGGGGGGCCTGACCAGGTGACGCGCCGTCTCTATACGGGGGTGGTGCGATCAATGGCCCTATACGGGGCGCCCGTGTGGGGCCAGTCCCTGGCCGTGGGGGTGGCGAAGCTGCTGCAACGGCCGCAACGCACCATCGCGGTCAGGGTCATCCGTGGTTATCGCACCATCTCCTTTGAGGCGGCGTGTGTACTGGCTGGGACGCCGCCTTGGGTTCTGGAAGCGGAGGCGCTCGCCGCTGACTATAGGTGGCGGGCTGAACTTCGTGCCCGGGGCGTGGCGCGTCCCAGCCCCAGTGTGGTCAGAGCACGGAGGGCCCAATCTCGGCGGTCCGTGCTGGAGTCATGGTCCAGACGGCTGGCTGATCCTTCGGCTGGTCGTAGGACCGTCGAGGCGATTCGCCCGGTCCTTGTGGATTGGGTGAATCGTGACAGAGGACGCCTCACTTTCCGGCTTACGCAGGTGCTCACTGGGCATGGTTGTTTCGGTGAGTTCCTGCACCGGATCACAGCCGAGCCGACGGCAGAGTGCCACCATTGTGGTTGCGACTTGGACACGGCAGAGCATACGCTCGTCGCCTGCCCCGCATGGGAGGGGTGGCGCCGTGTCCTCGTCGCAAAAATAGGAACCGACTTGTCGTTGCCGAGTGTTGTGGCATCGATGCTCGGCGACGACGAGTCGTGGAAGGCGATGCTCGACTTCTGCGAGTGCACCATCTCGCAGAAGGAGGCGGCGGGGCGCGTGAGAGACGCACAATCCCGCCGCCGTCGAGCGGGGGCCAGGGAGGCGGATCTCGCCCAAGCCCTGGCCCTCTAAGTGTTTCGGGTCCCCCTCACATGTCGGTCTGGGGACCGGCGAGGGGGGCCTAAGAAGACGACGTGCAAGCTGCTCTGCACGCGTTTTACGCAAGAGCATCCGGGTGATGGAAGGCCGGCTATCCTCGACCCACGCTGGTTCTGGCCCAGCGGGGTATTCCGTAGGGTAACCCACTCTAACCGGCGCCATCTAGGCGGGCTTCGGACAGTCTGCCGACCGAGAGGGCTGGTGGTCGTGGCGCCGACGACCGCCAGTCCGGCGTCCCGAGGGGGAGGGTGATGGGAGAGATGTGCTCCGCACTAAACGCTTCACTTTCCCCCCTTTGCCTTGTCATGAGTTCTGTCTCATGCGAGGTTTGGACGTTGGTTGTTGAGCGACAGGAGGTTTTAGTCAGTTCGACTCTGACATACCCCGCCCAGTATCCCCAGAAAAGGGCGGAAGTCCGGCGATTTCCTCCTGACCAAAAAACCAAAAAAAAAAAAAAAAAAAAAAAAAAAAAAAAAAAAAAAAAAAAAAAAAAAAAAACTATTGTCGGATCTGTGGATTTATGCATTTAATTTTTTTGAAAAGATCAATGTGAATTTTATTGGCTAATTAATGTTTCTCTCCTCGTTCTTAAGTTACCTCGGATTCTTGATACTTATTCATGGAAAATATTCACGCTTAAGTTTGATAGTCATTTTTTTTCTAGGCTCAAAAGACTAATTTGTCATGTCCATTAATTACTTTTTTATCAACGATTTATATATAACCAGAAAAATCTACATAATCGTTTTGTGCGAAAATAAATTTTTTCAAAAAAAAATCCCAACAACATTGTAATTTAAACGGCCGTCTGGTGTAGTGGTAAGTGACATGGTCACTACACAAGGGGGTCGCGGGTTCGAATCCCGCCAAAGAAAGATATTTGTATGATAAATATAAATGTCTTTTCCAGGGTTATGGATGTATATTAAATATATGTATGTGTATAATAAAAATCTTACATTTACATCCGTTATCTGGTACCTGTAACACAAGTTCTTTACGAACTTATCACGGGACCAGTTAACGTGGCGTGATTGTTAGTAAATATTTATTTATTTATTTATTTAATTCCAGTAACAAATTCAGTTGAAGGTAGCTTTTCATCAGAGTACTTGACTATCCGCTGTCCGCTATACGGTCACGGTCTGGTCGTTCTTACGGTCTGCGGTAACCAGTCATAGCCCAGATGCTTTGTTTTGTATTCCACAATGAATTCAACGTTCACAAAAAACTTTACGTCTACGATTCTAAATGGCATCGTGAAAAAGAGCCTCGACTTTTGAATAGTATTTTTTTAAAAACCTGAAATTTGAATTTCCTTGTTTTTGTTTTATAACGGACAATAAGAGTAAGGTATTCGTTGTGATTTCAGTGGAAATATCACGATTAACAACTAAATTAATTGTCGCGGAAAACTAGCTAATAAATGAAAAACATCAAATCACATCGCATTGGTAAAAGGTATAAACAAAATGTGCATACATATAAGGCATAAAAGTACAATGAGTTAAAAGCAATAGTGAATGCATTAATGCTACGATCATGCACGATTCGGTATTCCCCAATTTTGCGGCGAAGCAGTAATGCGTGCCGGTTGAAACGGTGGGGCAGCCGTTGATAAGCCGTTTTTTATGTCTATGGATTGAACCACATAAATAAGTAAAAGCTACATCCAACTCAGCTCGACTAACGTAAAATAACTTGAGTGGAATCTCTTTACCTCGAGTCTTGTTAAGTCGAAGTCCTCAGTAAGTCGAAAAAAAATGCCATTCATTTCCACTATAAACCTCCAAATACTCTATATCTCGAATTATTTAGACTTTGTAACTCGAATAAAATATTATTTCCCTGCGTAGGCATTTTAGTAAATATTTATAGTTGATAACTCGAATTTCAAAAAACCGACTCTATAAGTCAAAGTTTGTCAAGCATAATGACTTGAAATTGCCCGAACTCGAAGAATCAATTGATTCCAATAAATATGTACCTACCGCAAAGCTTAAATAAAAAATATTTTTTTTTTTTAATACCCGCAAATTATACTCGAAAAATCGCACCTTCTATCTTGAACTCCTTATTAAGTCGAGGACTCAATAATGTCAAAGTGTTTTGACATTAAAAAAAAGTGTGTGTGTCCGCTCCGACGCACGACTGGAGTTTACTGGATATAAAAAATTAAACGAAACAATACGAGAAATAGTTCTATATTACGACAACACGATACACTACAGATTATTAACAAATTAACGAGACACAAAACAAACGACTAACAAATATATGAAAATACAATAATGAGAGAAACGCGCGATCAGTACGAGGCTTTGTGGCGGACTGCCGGCGCAGCAGCCCGGCGTCACCTGCGATAACGCATTTCGTGTGACATGCGCAATCAGGCGCATAACGCATTTCGTGTGACATGCTAGTACGATTTTGGTCCCCATAATTTTCATACCCCGGGCCTATATATGTAAATCGATTCTAAAGGAGTAAACTCCAAAAATCGAGATGTTACTCTACATTTATCTGAATTACCTGGCAAAAACTGGGAACATGATAACAGATTTTATAATATATTCGATTACAAGCCATCGATAAATTTATTAATGAGGATTATCAATATTTTTATCATTAAAATTTATGGTTACGATAATATTGCACGGAAAGAACATTTGAAATTTCTTTGTAATTATTACCTTTATAGGAAAAGATCCGTCGAGGCATTTCAATTTTATGCAAAAGAATTACTTCTTTGACCAAATATCCTCGCCGGAGTAATTATTTAAATAAATTATTTTAAATTTTAGATCGACTATATGTATGTGTGTGTTTTAAAGCCATCTACATTAATAGAATGAAAAGAGCGTTATCCATTCACATTAGTAAAGTAGTTCTCATTTCGACCTCGGGAGCACCTTACGCCGTGTATACTTGTGTCGTACAACGAAAGGCAAGTACTTAAGAACATTATTGATTGAATTCAATAGGTAGTCATTTTTCATAAACCACATACTTATAACAATGCCAGTTCACATCCGCGTACATATTGACGTGCGTTCAAACAATACTGGGAAGTTGGATGTAACAAGGATGTAACAAAGTATTTCTCTTACGAGCTAAGTTCAATGGTGGTATTGTGTATATGTCATATATCAGTGGTGGACTTTTCTGGGGAACATATGGAGTGGTATTAGCTTAGATTCCGGACAAACGATATACATATTCTATAATAGTAATAATAATTGAAATAATATAAATCATTGAAAATAATAGAGCTTCTAATTAATTTATTATAAGTTTGTAGTAATACTGGTGGTAGGACGTCTTGTGAGTCCGCACGGGTAGGTACCATCACCCTGCCTATTTCTGCCGTGAAGCAGTAACACGTTTGAATTTGAAGGGTGGGGCATCCGTTGTACTGTAAAAACGGAGACCTTAGAATTCATATCTCAAGGTAGGTCGCGGCAATTACATTGCAAATGTCTACGGGCTTCAGTAACCACTTAACACCAGGTGGGTCGTGAGCTCGTCCACCCGTTTAAGCAATAAAAAAATAATAATCCTACGTGTTTTTTTCTGAAATCGAACGAGTCAATCTAAGAAATGCACTACAGAAATTTATCGGCCAAGAAATTGGCGTTGCGTACTGATCGCTATTCGTAATAATTCAATTTGAGCACCAATTGACGGAAACCAAATTGAAAGTGTCGTGAAAAAAAAAAACACAAAAAGAAAAAAAAAAACTAAAAGTTATTTCATCGGTTTTGTTAGTTATTTTATCGACAAAGAATATCGATGGACATTCGTTATAAATATATAATCTACGCTAAGTACTTATTGTTACATTGCATCGTATCGCGATCGGTCTGCTGTATGTGGTCCCTCAATTTTAGCGTTCGTCACATTATATTTGTGTATTAGTATTAAAATTTGTTTCTGTGTAAGCGTCGTTAAACTCTATAAAAAAACTTTTTTTAGACCATTTTTATTGACGCAATTGCCAAACAACATAGTTTGATTTACACCACCGCACTATATTATCTGAGTATTGCTTGCAACAAATCGATAATCGCTCTCGATGATAAAAAAAATCGATTTCGATTTAAAATCCAATCGACGGTGACGGTTGCGGCCGCGTTCAGGAATTCGTTAAGAAATCGTCGCGGCTTGAATAATAATTTATCATTTAGACGTCAACGTCTCTCGGCTCGAGTTCATTGAGCATTATCATACGAGAATATTAAATTGTATACGTGTGGGACAATTGTGGCCGTCACTTTGAATCTGTGGAGTAAAACTGCTCAATTTATTTGACCTTTTTTGTTAATTGTAATTTAATGTTCAATAACAAGTTAGCAATTTGTTTTCAAATGTTATTTCAACAGGAGAAAAGACGAATGAATAAATACACGTTTAATTTTAGTTAAAAGTACTATTATGACACCTTAGTCATCCGTGGCCCAGAAAACTTTAAAGTATCCGAAATGTCCGAGAGGAAACAATGGCGACAAGAGACGAGATATTAAAACGTCAGTTTTATTATGTCTAAATATTAAGTGTATTTATTATCTATGATTATGTTTACGACTCGTAAAGTACCAGTACCGAAATGCTATGCTCAATTTTCTTTTTTTTTAATTCCTATTTTATACCTATTTTAGCAATTTGTAACTAATGTATTTATTGTTATATCCTAATGACGCTGAAAGTACTTCAAATCGTTAGTGAAAGCTGTAATCTGACAATGCTGAAAACATTAAATAAACTATTCGAATTTTAAATTTGTTTTTAATTGCAACATCGAACATAACACCGTTTTGATTTACTAGTTGAAACTAGTTCGGATTCTTTTCGCCAAAAACTCGACTGTAACTCCCACTTTAGTTTGAAAGTTTGTATGGTGAAGGCCGCGCCGAGCCCTTTGCCAACATCGATACGTTTATACGAAATAAATAAATTGTAGGATACGGCCTTAAAGGATGTAGAACCGGTTCGGTGGAGTGTAATGGCAAGCTGTGGAGGCACGCGCGGAATGCCGCACCGAAGCTATGCAACTGCGATTAGAGCAGATAAAACTTCGTGCCTCAATAACGACCCGCTACACTCTCATAATATCATTATTCTCTCGGATATTATTAAGCGTTTTTTTTTTGTAAATGTTTTTAGCCTCTTTAGACTTCACGGTGAATGTTTGAATTGAAATCGTGAATATTTGCTTATAAACTTTATAGAGCGAAACAAAATATTGTTTGTTACAGAAACGTTATGATAATGGCCTTTCACGACAATTCCTATGGATCACGCAATACGTACGTTACAATGGTATTTTGACACAATTATTATTATTCCAATTTACGAGAGAAAAATACTTAATTATTATTATTATAATACATTCTCGTATACACTTTAAGCTAGCTACAGTTTATAAGACAAATCAAACTACATACAATGCTTGGCTATAAAACGCCCACTCGTAACCACATGGCTTCTTAAAATATTATAAATGAAGTAAACAATTATTTATAATCACATATTAAGTAATATTATTAATAATGTTTACGAATCGATATTTAAATACGTTACGGTGAATATTTCGAATAGTTAATATAAAACAAAAAAACTCGCCCAATCGATGTCGCCGGCTCGGCATTTAGATAGAACACGCACACATCACCGCTGGTCATCACATCACATCACTGGACGCGGAACGCGCTCGATTTTTGAAAATTTCCTTTTCGAATTTCGATTTAAGCATAGTGTTGTAAAGTAGACGGTCGCTCCGAGTCATATCTCGCGCTCGACTCGTAACTATGAACTAATCAACTAGTGACGTGATTCACTTGAGCTATTATTATGCGTGGCGAGTGACCGCATGTCAAGAGCGAGGCTCGCTGTTTGTGTACTGGCGTATCGGCTATTCGACCACTAATGATATGTTATATAAATCGTCTAATGATCGGTTTGTACAAACTTACATTTTTTCTTAACCTAAAAGTATTAATCACTGCCCACCTATTGTCGGCCCACATAATTTTATTGAATAGTACACGTTTTTCGGTTAACATATTTACATTTAGTTCGAAGGAGTCTTGTATTTAAAGATTAAAATCAATAATTACACCGAATTCAGGTCTTGTTTACATGTTGCGAAAAGTTGCAATTTGAATAGCAACAAACCTTTTTTTGCAAGAAAAAAAGATCGGTTTACAGTTAACTAAGCAACGTCTACCAGAATAACTGTATCGTGATGTTCATATAAAATTAGAGTAGCCTCGTCGGGTGCACGTCATAACTAGTAACATTTTATTATTGTAAACTCATTAGATGTTGTAATGTTTCCATATACATATTATGTACAAATCACAGATTATTTACTGGTGGTAGGACCTCTTGCGAGTCCAAGCGGGTAGGTACCACCACCATGCCTATTTCTGCCGTGAAGCAGTAATGCGTTTCGGTTTGAAGGGTGGGGCAGCCGTTGTAACTATACTGAGACCTTAGAACTTATATTCAAGGTGGGTGGCGCACTAACGTTGAAGATGTCTATGGGCTCCAGTAACCACTTAACGCCAGGTGGGCTGTGGCTAGTCCACCCATCTAAGCAAAAAAAAAAGATATAATATTATTCACGCGAATCGCTACAAAATCTCATCCTATTATACTCTGTGGGCGCGAGCGGCAATTGTGAACATAACATGAAGAATAACAGAATTTAAAAAAAAAAAATCTCATTACCTTCAGAAAAAAGTTAATTACTCGATAACTTTTTGAGTCCTTGTTATTTCGACATCAAACAATTATAAGTATTTGCATACTATATTTAACAACCACAAATACTTTAGTGAACTGGTATTTAAATTACCTAAGTCTTTTATTGGCTCTCGAAATAGTAATTAGCGAAATAATGTTGACTGGTTTAAACTACGTAGGTACTACTACTAAAATGAATGACTACGGTCATCCTATTTGATATTTGACTTTTTGGCATAAGATGACATTTGGATCGAAACTTTTTAAATTCATTCTTCATTTAAATATTAAATATTATCTATGTTCTTGATTTCGAGGATGTAGAAATAAGACACCTTCGCTTTATGTCTCAAATTAAAAAGAAAATCAACGATACATTTGAAATATGAATTGTCATTATTTCATGTCATTTTCTAATGCACAGAATTCTCTTGCCTGCAGCCTTGCGTTAAATAACGTCAACGTTTTCTGAACGCACTTTCACCGTGAGCAAGAGCCGATTGCAGTTTGAATTTAATAAAGACTATCGTAACGCAAGCTGTATACGGCTCATTTGATGTGTTCATACAATTAAATTAGCGTTTGATTAAATGACGTTGTAGGTATTGCACATAACTATTATACAAGCATCCACAGTTCATTCGCTAAAGCCTTGCTTTGGACGTGTCTGCAAGTAATATGTAAATTAAAGTAATGCTACTTTATGCTTCAAAATTATTTATACTTAATGTAGAATTAATGTAACCATTCGCACTAAACATTCTTCTTTTGCTCAAAGTATTTGGCAGTATTACTTCACTTTTAACTTTTTTAAACGGAAAACAATTCCGAATACCGGATTTATATACTCTTTAGTAGTTAATAAAATTAAATAACACTTGGCTTAAAGGACTCGTTACCGAGCTTAATTTTTTTTTTGAATGCAAATAAAAAATGAATACCATTCTACATTTTTATGGCGATACGTCACCTCGCCCCCGCGCACGTTCTACAAAGAAAAAAACCTTATACGTGTGCATAGGTCTTCTTCTTCAGAGTCTTCACTCTAGATAGTGGTCGTGGACGTCATTTAGGATTTGAGAGGGCTAGTTTGATGCGGCTCACCGTGTCCCGCCATCTGTGTGCTTAGTGCGAGTTTTTTAACGTGCTCTATAGCGTAAAAGTTAACTCAAATTTGTATGCAATCGGAACAGCGCCACTAGCGGCAAACGTAGGAAAACGTTCCAATTCCATACAAAGCAAAACGTTCCAACTCCATATTTAATTTGATTATAATCATCTGATACCTGTTATGAATTTAATATGGTTACATCGCAAAAGTCATTAATTCATAACATAATCGTAAGAAACGAAAAAAGGTTCGCCAAAAACACATATTATATTTTGTAAATCTTTAAATATTTTATGTACCTAATATTTGTTCTATAGCATTTACGATTTTTATAATGGCTAAACGAACATTTAACTCAAAACACAGGTGGCTATTAATGGAAGAAGCTTCATCATAAATTTTTAAAATTACATTGAGAAATTAATTCACTGCGATAGTAACTAGCATTTATTTGTCGTAAAATTCAAAAGAATATATAATACATATGTATGTACACCTCAAAAGCATCCAATAAATATAGTTGTCTCAGAAATTTCAAACTACAATTTACCTTTTATTATTATTATAAATAGTACCATTAAATTAAAGTATTTGGAAGTCCTCTTACTGAAAACCCCAAGGTGCGTTCCTGTGCTCCGGACAATTTGCAATCAATACAAGTATGTATTACTTTGAGTGACGTGGCAAGGACGAATTAATCTAAGGCCCGATTCAGACGGAGCGTTTAAAAAGCGTCAGAAAGCGTTAAAAACGTTGCGTTTTTTAAGACAGAACAAGCAGTCACAATCAAACAATACAGAAAGATAATAAATGAATCAGTAACGTTTCCGCAGACAGAACGTACATAATAATAACAATGAGACGAAGAGTTCAAATTGTAACCATTTTAATGTTAATTCCGTGATACATTTATGATCACTTTTAACGGAAAGGTACATAATATGTGATTTTACTTTTCTTGACCGAAATAGTGACAACCCAATAATTATTATAGTCTAAGATGACCAAGCTGAATTTGCGTAATTACTGGTGGTAGGACCTCTTGTGAGTTCGCACGGGTAGGTACCACCACCCCGCCTATTCTGCCGTGATGTGCAACAGTGATGCGATTCGGTTTGAAGTGTGGGATAGCCGTTATACCGAGACCTTAGAACTTATATCTCTAGGTCGGTGGCGGCATTACGTTGTAGATGTCTATGGGCTCCAGTAACCACTTAACACCAGGTGGGCTGTGAGCTCGTCCACAGATTTAAGCAATAAAAAAAAAACTACTCGCACACTGGTCAGTTTAAACTGTTTTTTAAATCAATTTTTTACTTTGGATCAACACTTGTTTTTAATTATTGTACTACGATAAGAGATACTATTAAAAAACCTATGTTGTGAATTCAGGCTTATGTTTAAATAGATTAATCTTAAAAATAGTATTGAATGAAAAATCACACTTGTGTTACAATTATGAAAAACCAATAATTAGAAATAACCTTTTTCTCCAGTAATCATCAAATAAAATTTATGATAAACTGTAACTTAGATTTTACCATAAATTATTTTATTAACTCTCAATATTAAGCGTCTGCAAAACGCGATAAAGATTAGGCGTTTGTACGGCTCGTAAACGCCTAGTCTATATGCAGCCTTATTTATCAATATGAACGCAAATGAGTAATTTTTTACAAATGTACGGCATTTATCACAGGTTATTGTTCTCCTGTAGTTCACTTTTCCGTTGCATCAAGGTTTTCAAGCGAAATACTGCCTGGCATCGGGAAAAAATGTTTTGCGGCAGAAATAGGGAAATTGATGGTACTATATCGTGAAGGCTGGCAATGTTCTATACTTCAAGCAATGACTAGATTTAAATTAATAATAGTCGGATTTTTGTAGTTATTGAACACA
Organism: Bombyx mori; assembly: GCF_030269925.1. Classification (NCBI taxonomy): domain Eukaryota; kingdom Metazoa; phylum Arthropoda; class Insecta; order Lepidoptera; family Bombycidae; genus Bombyx; species Bombyx mori. The sequence continues at coordinate 3,751,502 of NC_085121.1, forward strand.
ATTTTATTACCTCGTATCGGAGATCATTCGTGAAAATATGTACCTACTTAAAAGATTGGTACTTGCCATACAATTTTAGCTTCGATACTGTCGCAACACTTGATACTTTATACCCGGCGTATTTATTACCTTTTAGATCAAGAAAGCTAAGGAATTTCGGTTTCGTGTAGAACGTCATGAATGTTAATGCAATTAAACATTGAACGTTTCAGTAATTCTAATCCACAATAAGTCGATTACCTGAAATTATGTCGCCCCAAGAGTGTACAATTTAAAGCGATTGTTTCAATCCCTTTAACTCGGATGTCTAATGAATGATATAATTAGACACGAATAGGAATAAAAAACTTTCTGTAATAACCTATATAGTAAAAATTTTTGTAAATATTTTTTTTTAACCTATTCTAGTAACCTCGAGGGGTTATTTTAGATTCGCTGAATTAGCAGGTGAGCTCACGGGGCTCAAGCCTGATGACGTTGCTAATACGAACCCTAGCAAGAGCCGTGCTTCGCAGAATCTACCACCGGATCGGAAACGCGACCCACTGAGAAGATCCGGCCAGAAACTCAGTGGGCTGTGTCTGTGGGTTAATTTACTCGCCGGGCCCTTCGTCGCAATCGACGGGTTCGATCAGAACGATGACCGGTGGTAAAATGATGTAGCACATAACTTTTTAAATATGAATGTAAGTGTGATAGAAAATCTCTCCTGCTCTGTCGCTCTCCCACACTTCGAGCGCGGTAATGTCATTTAACATACCCAGGATTGTTTTGTTTATTATTGACAGTTACCAATCGCAAAATAAAAAAAAGGTTGTAATAAATTATTTTTTGAACCTAATAGACAATGACTTATTAACTGCTTAAAAATGAGAATTAATAAAATTTAGTTCATATCAAATAATATTATCGCGCGTCTGTGTAGGTAAGTGTCAAATAAATTTCGAATGAAACCTAAAAACTTGAAGTGCGTGAACTGAACAATGAAAATTATTTGTGCTCGGTACCCACTCAGATAATGTTATTTACATAAAATATACAATTAGCCTCCTTTATTTGGCTAGCGGCTCAACTAAATTATTTAAAAAAAAAACATTCTTTAGTGGGGCAAATCATCAGTTACCCTTCGGTGAGTTTCCGGCGCGTGCCGGAAAGTGGTCACCACCTTTTTTGAGTCCGGTGGAAATCGCCGGAATACCGCATGTGCGTTGGGAGCCGTAGGCGGTCATATTGGAGTTGAACCTATTAAAACCGCCTGTAGCTCAACAATCCGCGTCCGAACCTTGGATGAGGCAGAACTTATTCAAGACAGATTGGGAGCAGGGAACGAGTTTCTCTATGAGAGCATATCTCACCTTTTTTTTTCCTACCTAAGCTGAGATCCTTGAGAGGCTATTTCAGCGTGACCTTAACTAGTAGTTGAGCTCACGGGGCTCAACCTGACGACGTTGCTAACACGAACCACAGCAAGAGCCGTGCTTCGCAGAATCTATCACCATATCGGAAACGTGACCCACTGAGAAGATCCGGCGAGAAACTCAGTGGGCTGTGTCTGAGGGTTAATTTACTCGTCGAGCCCTTCGTCGCAAGCGGCGTGTTCGACGAGAACTATGACCGGTGCTTAAGGTACCTAAAAGCACCGGTAGTGGATCGGGAGGATCCGAAATGACGTGTTTGGGGCGACGTCGACTACTTTCCATTCTGTTTATCTTGCAATCAGTCAGCTAGACTATGAGCAGATGTGTTGAGAACTGTTAGGAAAGCCGAGCCTTGGATGAGGCAGAAATCGTTCAAGACAGATTAGGGGCAAGGGAATTAATTTGCCTATGAGGGCATATCTCACCGCAACTTTGTTTCCACTGGGTACCGCACGACGCTAATTGTACACGTTCGTCGAGACGCCACAGACACCGTCTCGTCTCGTGGTGCTCGTTCGCTCTCAGAAGCGTGTCGGTTTTTGCGCTCGAGTCAAAGAGTCTCGAGGAGTCTCGCGATAAAGACGAGAGCGCGTCTGTACACACTCGTTCGCTTAGTTGTCCGACAACTGCGTCAGTTTCTTCTAGGTCCATCCCAACGGGCATCCGAAGTTCATTTGATACAACGAGTGTGTCGAGGGCGTGGTCTCTTGTCGAAACTACGTGACGAGAGCGGACGAGACGCATTACGCTTTTAAAGAGATCAGAAAACTACCTGGACAAGCATAGGGGATAAATAAATATGCGACCGATTTTCTCTAATTCATATTGCGAATAAGAAGAAGCCTAGATAAAAGTGATTAAAAAAGTATTTAGTTGAGGTGGTGCTTTTGTCTAGGCCACAACACAGCCGAAATTATATAGTGTTTTTTTTTTAATATTCCTTGTCCATTTTAATTTAAGAGCTATTTTGCTTGTAGATAATTTCGTGAGCGCCTGCGTGTGAGACCTTCAGGCACGACAGACCGATCACGGCTAACTACCGGTTCTCACGTTTACAATCACTATACGACTCATGAGTTGTATTTTTTTTATGCCTTCGAAAATGAGTATAAATATTTAGTCTACGTTTTTTTTTTATTGCTTAGATGGATGGACGAGCTCACAGCCCACCTGGTGTTAAGTGGTTACTGGAGCACATAGACATCTACAACGGAAATGCGCCACCCACCTTGAGACATAAGTTCTAAGATCTCAGTATAGTTACAACGGCTGCCCTACCCTTCAGACCGAAACGCATTACTGCTTCACGGCAGAAATAGGCAGGGCGGTGGTACCTACCCCCGCGGACTCACAAGAGGTCCAGTCATGTGATACTCTATGTGTGACGTGAACTTGGACTGCAAAACAAATTCCTATTTTAATTACTCGTGATAGTGGAAACGAACATCCGGCCTATTTTTTGCCCAAACCGATTAATTCTGGTTCATATAAATATATATAACTTCGAAACTTACACTGAGCACAACCAAATTGCCGACTTGTGATAGGACGTATTGTACCTAGTAAGCCTACACGGATATCTACTTTTTTCCTTACCTATTCGCAGATAGGTAGGTGAGCTCATGCGTTCAACCTGAGAGAATTTGCAAACACTAGCCGTAGGTAGAGCGGTGCTTCGCAGAATCTACCACCGGATCGGAACCGCGACCCACTGAGAAGATCCGACGAGAAACTCAGTGGGTTAAGGTACCGTTATCCTTCGTATATCTACTGCAAAGCAGTCATGCGTTCTCGTTGGAATGGTGGGCGGTACAATATAATAGAAGTCTTTGATTTAATCTTGACTTAATAAATGAAAAAATAATTCAATGAACGAAGGAATACTTGAAGTTTGTTCGGTTATATTTCTTAATTTAATAAAAAAACACGACGCAAAAAATGTAATTTACTTTTTGCATTGCGTTTTAGACAATAAGCTTTCTCAGTGCAAGAGTTCTGTGTCAAGGTATATGTACTAATAATTTCGATAAAATTTAAAAAGGTAGTAGGTAGTGACAGGTCATTAATGATCAATGTGTTTATTGTTTGTATTCTCCCGATGCACCTGCTTTGATTGAGCGGTGCCACTGTGCCAGAGTTCGCATCACGGAGCTGGTACTTTTTTTAAACCAAAAAAGGAATTAATTCAAAATCTATACATGTATACGTGTTTAAGTAAGATAAAAATAACATGGTGGAGACTGGTCTTGTGAGCCCGCGCAGGTGAATTCACTTCTCTGCCATTTCTACCATGCATCAGTAATACGTTTTGATTTGAATGACGGGGCAGCCATTTTTACTATTCTACATTATAACATAGCAAGACGAATTATAAACGCACAGACTAGTTCAACTGCTAAGTTATAAAGTATGATCGAATTCAATTCTATAAAAAAAAATGTATATATTCAGTATATAATTTTATGCCTCATCTGAACTTTCGTAACGTTGTTCATTGTTTGATTCATAATAATAGTTATCTCCCTGTTTAATGATGTGTACAAATAATGATGCAATTCGGCGGGAAGTAGGCCAGAGGCCCGTGGAAAGGTCAACGTGTTCGAAGCCATACTGTGCCCACTCAGCTCGACTGCAATGCGATTAAAGTGGTAAAATATTAATTGGCTGGAGGACTTTTACGACTGTTCCCAACATAGACACGACAGAACGAGCCATCACCATTCAATTGACGACATTAAACTCTTAAATAATTATAAATAAATAACAGCAACATCAGTTAGCGTGGTATGTGATGCTTAGATAGAAGATGCATTGGACCAGGAGATGTATGGAAATGGTAGTGCAAGGTAGAGGGGGAAGAAGTCAACCAAAGAAAACATGGATGGAGTGTGTGAATGAAGATATAAGAGAGAGAGAGCGTTGTTATGACGGCTGATAGAAGAGAACAGAACAGAAAATATTGCTATGCCGACCCCACCTAGTTGGATAAGGTGGAGACAAAAAAGAAGAAATATGCAAACCATGTTGCTCATTGCATCAGCTGTGTAAACCACTATGACTTGCCCCATCACTACATTCTAATAGAGATACCATTGTAGTTAATCTCGATTTTAGAAATAGTACATAAGATTTCGAAGCATGTATTTGAATTCAATTTCATTGTGTATAAGGCCTCGGTGAAAACAATTGGATACTGATTACGGCGACCGATAAATGCAATGCTGTATTGGAATCATCGCGGAAAATAGAAAATGCAATCTTGTTTGTGATAAGATAAAGACGATTATACAGAATCGTGTTTCGAATTGCATTAGGTAAGTACTTATTGTAAAAAATATATATCAAAATATGAGAAATTTATTTTAATATTTTCTATTTTAGCAACCTTGAAACAGCTCATCGATATCTGATTGCGAATTACTGAATGTAATATGTAGAGGTTCGGGCGGATATTAATACATGAGATTAGGCCCGATCACATTCCCGATCCTGCGGACAGAATGGAAGGCAGTCGACGTCGCCCAAAACACGTCATTTCCGATCCTCCGGATCCATTAACGGTGCTTTTAGGTACCTCAAGCACCGCTCATCGTTCTCGTCGAACCCGTCGAACTTGCGACGAAGGGCTCGACGAATAAATTAACCCACAGACACAGCCCACTGAGTTTCTCGTCGGATCTTCTCAGTGTGTAGCGTTTCCGATCCGGTGGTAGATTCTGCGAAGCACGGCTCTTGTTAGGGTTCGTGTTAGCAACGTCGTTAGGTTTGAGCACCGTGAACTAACCTACTAGTTAAGGTTACGCTGAAATAGCCTCTTAAGGCTATCTATCACCTTAAGTACAAAAAATAAGAAAATCCCGATCAGAGTCCTTATCTTGTTCTGAATCGTGTTATAGATGAAGAAGCATGAATGATCCATGAAGTTTCTAGTAATTTTTAGAGTTTATTATGCGCACATATTAAAGTTCATTCTTGAAGGTACGTGTGGAAGATATCTTCGTTCGAAACCTAAACTCATAAAACTCAGTAAGAAAAAGCAGAGCAGAAAAAAAATCTTACAAGATTTTTTATTATCGTATTCAAAAGTTGTTTGTTTTATAACGCAAATTTAACTAAAGCGTGAATTATCTTTCGTCAGACGAAAGCTGGTTGATAAGATGCTTACATTCTGACCATTAGTTTATTAACATTATGTTTTTTTGTATTCTGTGAACGCGATAATTGCAATCGGAAAATTCATAAATTCAAAAAGGCCACGATATCAAGTCTATGACGATATGATATTGTTGTGTATTTATGTAATTCATCAAGATTACTGAGTGCGTTACATCATAATCGTTTTGTTTTTCTTACTTTTTGTTAACACAAATCATGACATACCATAAGGCAATATAGGTTTTTGAAAACAAATCACAGAAAACTAGTCTTAAATTCGAGGTTAAGCGAAAATGCTGACATCCCAATAGTCCAACCAAATGAATAGTTTAAGGATTAGTTTAAGGAAAGATTAATAGTTGAAGTCGTCGTGACCTAAAGGACAAGACGTCCGGTGCATTCGTATGTAGCGATGCATCAGTGTTTGAAATCTGCCGACAGGTATAAATTTTTCCAATGACATGCGTACTTAACAAATGTTCACGATTGACTTCCACGGTGAAGGAATGACATCGTGTAATAAAAATCAAACCCGCAAAATTATAGTTTGCGTAATTACTGGTGGTAGGACCTCTTGTGAGTCCGCGCGGGTAGGTACCACCGCCCTGACTATTTCTGTCGCGAAGCAGTAATGCGGTTTGAAGGGCAGAGCAGCCGTTGTATTGTTAAAAATGAGACCTAACAACATGTCTCAAGGTGGTGGCGTTTTTTACTTTGTAGATTTCTATGGGCTCCGGTAACTACTAAACACCAGGTGGGCTGTGAGGTCGTCCAACCATCTAAGCAATAAAAAAATTAAAAAAAGATATCGCCGGTTTTCGCCTCTATCTCGATAGTTTTAGAAATGTAGCGGTAATATTGTACACAAAGTATTGCAGAGAAACCAGAAGATTATTTTATTTTAATTACGCAATGCTTGAAAAATCTGCGAACAAATTTCTTATACTGTTTTTCTCTCTTTATCCCTCTCTTTCCTAATATTTAAAGCCCGTTATCTTTTCAAGCTAGACCGTATGAATATTTTATAGACCATACGACAATATCCAATACCCTTGTTTAAGATCTTAAACGAAATAACTGTTTAATTCAATAAAACACTGCCTCGTTTTGTGGAAACAAAATTGTTTAGCAGAATTCCCGCGCCGCAACTAATTTTATTTTATGCTGAAATGGCAAAGTACTGTACATGAACGGCACTGACATAAAAATCTACATTGCATTTTCTTCATTTGCATTTTATGAAGTCGCGTTTATTTGCTAATCGATGTATGACGTACACGCATTACATATTTGAACGAAATCGACAGAGTAGTATTGGTACGAAACGAATGTGTTTATATTGAAATAATATTATTTAAAAAATATATTTCCGTGATTTCTGTATTTCCATAATAATTTTTAATAACTTACCTTGGCTAAAAAACATTGGAGCTATGTAATAAAAAATAATAGCCCAGCGGTTCTCAAATGAACTTCATCTAATTTTACTACATAGACAGTTCTGTAGTAAAAGGCAAGTTAGAATAAAATAATAAATTGATTTGCTTTTACATTTGGTCGGTTTGAAAATTACTTGCAGGTACTTTGAAGCTTAAAAATCGAATCAACCTTTAAAAATTATAATTTTTTGAGACTAAGTATGAATATAGGTGCTTTTCCGAAGTGCCATTTCTCAAAATGTCAAAAGTGCCATACCTATTTCACCACATCTCAAAATATAATTGAGCTTTCAATTGGCACATTTAATTAAAAACTATAATTTGAAAAAAACGTGATATTGTTGAAACTAAACCAGTGGGTAAGTGTGGCAATTACTTATTTTACACGACTAGTAAATTGGCTGTCACACTCACGATAGTTTCATATGTTAGTACGACACGCGATATTTCGTATAGTCGTTACAGACAACTATTAGCGAAACTAAATCATATCACGTAGATATTAAAAGCAAAAGTTTTAAAATCGTAGGCGGCAAAAAATATTGTACTGTTTCGCTAGAACAGGAAGTTTGTTTCCCGAGCGCTATGACTTGTCCTTCTTTAAAAGAGGCTTGTGGAGAGTACTAAGCGGTAGGCAGCGGCTTGGCTCTGCCCCTGGCATTGCTGAAGTCTCGTCTGCCTACAAGGGCAATAAAAAAAAGGAAGCAGGTGCTCAGACAGCAGGGGTATGTTTGTTAACTGCTGCTAGAGCGCCTCTGGAAGGAGACCTGACCTCCTCTCAAGGACAGCTGCTTGGCTAATACGCCGAATACCCAATCGCAATTGAGACAAACTCAGTGGGTCAATGCTTTTTCCTACCTAATGTGGTAACCTTGAGAGGCTATGCCAGAGTAACCTTAACGGGCAGGTGAGTTCTCGGGGCTCAAACCTGGAGGCGTTGCTAACACTAGCCATAGCAAGAGCAGTGCTTCGCAGAATCTACCACCGGATCGGAAGTGCGACCCACTGAGAAGATCTGACGAGAAACTGAGTGGGCGTCAATGCTATGGGGATGCGAATCTTATTGTTCGTAACTTGTAAATTTACAAGTTTTTTTTAAGCAGCCATTAAGGTGAGTCACGTTTTTGCAGTTTTTCTTTCTAATCCATGTTAGCTACCGCTAGATTAGTTTTAAAGAACATAACAATAAATTGTCGATGGGAAAACAAGCTCACAAACCTGTTAAGCCACTGTCGTAACTAGCAGAGTTTTCTATTTCACATGGCGATACACGCTGGTGATATGTTTTTGTTTACAACCAATTAGAATTGAATATAACTTCTGTAATCTGTGAACTCGGGGCTAATACTCGTACACAGATAAAAATGTGAATTAAAATTATCGTGCTATATTTGGTTTACGTATGAGCACGTTATAGATAAGTGTTAAGTATGGCCACAAATAAAATTATTTAAGATCAAATTCCTTTTGGTTTTCAATATGCTTTGCATGAATTATAAATAAAGTTTTATACGATTTCTCAACCAACGAAGTGTCCACCCGTGTATATTACAATGGCATTTTTATTGTTAGCTTATTTTGTATCTGAAAATCGCTGATTCGTCATCTCACTTATTGGAATCGTCAATCGAACACGTATGTAATTCAGTACGGTGACAACGTGAATATCTGTCTTGTTTTGCAACCTCGTCCCTCGCTCGGTCCATTCTTCCTGTGAGACTACACTCTCGCAGAAATCAACCATGAATGACCCTTACAGCCGCAAGTCAGGCTCTATTTGAGAGCGGAGGTTGCATACTAGAGTTATCTAGTATCTGGTTCATCCCTGCCCAGCGTGGCAGGGAGATCACACCCGGGCAGTAAGGCTCACCTCAAAGCCTGTTCCGTTCAACTGTAAGAGGGTTCGACGATTTGTCCTAGTTTCTAGGTCAAGACGCCACCGGAATTCCATCAGCTTCCTGGTCTACACCTAACAGAATTACGAAATATTTAAAAGTGTTGCCCGATACTATAGCCGACTAATACAACTACTTTCGGTAAAAATACCATGTTTTTAATTTTTTAAGAATAAACGAAAGTTGATGAGTTCATCAGAAACTCCGGTCATTGATGACATACTGACAATGACCTAATAATGTACGCCATAAAAATAAATTGCATGAATCCATAGTATCACTAGAACTAAATATAATTAAATTACTTTAGACCGTTTATCGCTAAAGTCACAAAGACCTTATTAATCTTAACTTGACTCGAGCTGCAAAGGTCAAAAAGAAAATAATATGATAAAAGTTTAAATACACATGTACGTTTTTATTCGGTTTGGAAGAAAGAATCCGATTGTGTTTAACTGTAAATTTTAATCGTGTTTGTATTATACTTTTGTTTATCCCATGCCTAGCTCTATATTGGTTAGGTACACAAGTTTTGATGATAACGTGCACTGATAAAAAATACCTAACGATAAAATATTTGTTTGGACTGTCAATATTGGCGAATTTCATTAACGTTTGTGAGATAACGTGGGTGACCTTAACTTTCAAACATCTGAAATACTTAAGCTAACAAGGAAAAGTTCATGGTGAATGTTCCAACTTTTTTTTGTAAAGTCTAGACGATGTTTTATATTCATCCAGTTCGTGTTTTATTCAGGCCAGGAAAATGTTAAATGTCTACATAGTAGTATTATAAGTCTTTGCCCCAGCTCTACGCGTTAGGGTTGGCACAACGATGACATAACTATGTAGTTTTTTAAAATCTTTCAAGGACAACTATACCATATTATAAATATCTTTAAAATATAATACATTATGACGACAAAATTTATCATCAGTGGGTTTTTATGACATCACACAAAAATCCTAACCAATCATCGTTGTTTTAACAAAACAACCGCAATTTATTTTTATAATTATTTAAACTGAGTAACTAAAAGTATAACACATTCCTACATAGTACATATATTAAAAATAGTTATGCAAAACCCAAATAAATTTTCACCATTAACACAACACATGAGCAGACAGCGAACAAAAATAAACAACTGCCATTAATGAATTAATATTTACAAAACGATAATAAAATAAAATCAATAAAAATGCTAATATTATAAATCGGAACTAAATCACTTTCAAAATTGCATTTCTATATTTTTTCAAGTGATAAATACATTAATATCATAAGATTGTTTTAGAATTGGATTCCAAATTTACAACGAGACGGCTAACTGACTTTCTTCGCCTGGACGGGAGTGGTAGGATCCAAAAAACAGGATAAGAATTAGGGGAAGGCAAATATATACTCCCCTACAATTACAAAGATGAACGTATAAAAGGAGGGTATTATAAGCACTACGTATCAGTCTGGACAAGAGTATCGCAAATCTTAAAATCACGGTAAAATATTCTACCAGCGCTATCAGCCGTAACAGTTGGAATAGATGGCAAAAAATTGCAATAACCAGGTGATAAGATCAAAAGAAATCAGCATAATAATACTACAATCACGTGGCTTTGAAACTGCCGAGAAAGCATTGGACGGAAAAGGTTTTACTTAAAAAAATAATAATCACAATTTTTCAATTATATTTTTGAAGAGCGTTGGCCTAAAACCATTTGCCGCTGCCATAAATGTGACAAGATTGTTGATTGTCTCACCGAAGTGAAAGGAAAGATTTGTAAAAAACTTTCATTAGCGTTTTGTTTCTTGATTACGTGGACCGCACAATATTTCACAACACTCTAAATTTTAAACCACTAACATGTCCATTCTGTAATTATGAGCAATAGTCTAACCACAATTTAATATATAAAACAATTAATTGAAATCGTAATATGCTTTGGGGGCGACGTTGCTCGCGTCCGTAGGATTTACCACCTTCTCCTAAGGTCCACCCTACACGTGCCCCCCGGGTGGTGCTAAAGAGCAACAACGCCGAACCACAGGCGGCGGTTAAGTAACCTGTCAACGGCTACCACAAGCCGAGAAGTGTGCAGTAAGTGACTTTCTGAAAAAGTGGTTATGGTGCCTTGGGAAAGTACTATAAAAAAAATATCCCAACCCCCTTTTTAAATGAAATGTCGAAAAATATGGAATGTGTTATGTCGTGCCATCCGGCTGACCCCCGGCGCTCCCCGGTACCCGGGCCGGAGAGTGAGAAATTTGCTACCGAAGACCTCACTGAAGTAGGTGACCAGGCTTCAGTGTTCGTTAATGCTACTGGAAACAAGAAGAAACTAGTGCAGCAGGCCCTTCACCCAGGTTTATTTACCAGGGCCAAGAGTATGTCTATGAGCAACATACCAAACACCCAAACCAAAGAAAGCTCCTCTCAGCTGGATGCTGAAATGCAGCAATCAGATTTAGAAACAGTCACCCAGTGCTCCCAAATATCAAAACCACCAGACTGGCAAAGAGTTCCCATTCTACGCCATCCAAAAAAAAGAAAATTATCCTCCAAACCTTCTCCCGAATTAATAAAAACAACAAACAGCTTTAGCGGACTTCCGATAGATCAGCCGGAATATAGGGCGAGAGATGCAAAAGACAAGAAAACTAATAAACCTCCACCTATAATCTTGTACGGAATTGAGGATGTTCATAAGCTCACTGAACTCCTAGAAACCGCAACAGATAGATCTAATTTCTCTTTTAAGATTATTAGCAGAAACCAACTTAAAGTTTTATCAGTGGACCTGGAGATATACAAGAAGGTAATAACTGTTATACGAGAACATGGACTAATAGGACACACCTTTAACAGAAAAGACCAAAAATCCTACAGGATCGTTATAAGAAATCTCCACCACACTACTCCTACTACTGCTATCAAAGAGGCTATTGAAGAGAGTGGCAACACAGTAGTAGGTGAGATTATTAATGCCAAATTTGGTCCCGACAAAAAACCCACTTCTACCTTTTTTGTAAATTTGCTTCAGGGTCCTAATAATAGAGCTTCTAGGGATATTAGATTTATATATCATCAAGCTGTTACTATTGAAGAACCCAGAAAAAGATCCAGTGTAGTGCAATGTCAAAGATGTCAGCAATATGGTCATACCAAAAACTATTGTATGAAACCATATCGCTGTGTCAAGTGTGCTGGACCGCACAAAACTTCGGAATGCACAAAAGTGGATCGCAATACACCTGCTTTATGTGCATTGTGTTTAGGACCCCACCCAGCAAATTATAAAGGCTGTGAGGTATACAAGGAAATCCTATCAAGGAAAACCTCGCAACACTTACCACGTAAACATAAGCAATTTGAGTATAAACCTCAAAAAAATAAGGAAGAAACTGATTATAAAACATCTGCAAATCAGAATAAAGAGGAAATTCAACCGCTGCAGGAGCAGAGGAAAGCACATGAGCACAAATCGTATGCCGATACGGTCAGATCTCAGGTACATCAAAACAATACAATCCATCAACCAGACTCTTATAAAGTCATAGAACAAATGTTTATAAAACAATCCCAAAAGATTGATACTGTATTACAGCAAATGAGTACATTACTTGAACTCATTACAGTACTAGTCTCTAAGTTAACAAAATGACTGCACTAAAAATAGCTACATGGAACATCAATGGCTTGGCACCCAACATCGATGAAGTGGAAATTCTGATCTGTCTACAGAGTCTAGACATTCTCCTAATTTCAGAGACACATATGACGACCAGCAGCTCGATAAGAATTAAAGGATATAAGATCTATTCCACAAATCACCCAGACGGTACAGCCCACGGCGGGACAGCAGTGATAATCAAAGCCACTGTTAGACACCATGTGCTACCAAACTACTGTACCGAACATATCCAGGCTACCACAGTAGCAGTCAGTGACAGAAATGGAGACTTTAATATATCATCAATTTATTGTCCCCCGAAACATAAAATAAGTGAAGCACAGTTTTCTGACTACTTTTTAAGCTTAGGATACAGATTTATTGCTGGGGGTGACTGGAATGCGAAGCATTCGCACTGGGGCTCTAGATTAATAACTACACGTGGAAGGGAGCTGAAGAAAAGTGTAGATAAACAGTTTTTGACTACTGTGTCAACTCCAGAACCAACACACTGGCCCACAGACCAGAACAGACTGCCAGACGTTCTAGACTTTTTCATCACAACAGGACTGTCTCGACTGTTCTTCAATGTTGAGTCATGCCTCGATAGCTCATCTAACCATATTCCTGTAATATTGACAGTGAGCACCACTATTCTTAAGAAAGAAGTTCGGCAAACATTGTACAACAAATACACAGACTGGGATAGCTTCCGGGAAATAGTTGATACGGAGCTAAGCCTAAAAATAGCACTTAAAACAGAAGAGGATATCGAAGAAGCCACAAAGCATTTCACCACAACAGTTCAAGCTGCCTGCTGGAAAACCTCTCCGGAGCACTTGAATCCCAGGCCACGGCAAAATAAGATATCGTTTGAAATAAAAGAACTGATTCTGAACAAAAGAAAACTGCGAAGAGTATGGCATACTAGCAGGCTCTCAGTAGATAAAAGAGCTCTTAACAAAGCAGTCAAGGATCTTAAACTTGCCATAAAAAATGTAAGGGACAAAACTATGGAATGTTATCTAGATTCCTTAACTGCAACAAGTGCTACTAACTACTCTCTATGGCGAGCTTGTAGGAACTATAATAGGCCTATGGATCCCAAACCGCCGTTACGGTTGCAGAATAACACTTGGGCAAGAACAAGACAAGAAAAAGCTGACGCCTTTGCTGTTCACTTAGCAAAAGTATTCACGCCTAATGATGCTGACCCAAACACTGATGATTCCTTCATAGATTCGGCCCTAAGTCAAGACTTCCAGCTCGATTTGCCGATTAGGCCTACAACTCCGAAAGAAGTCGTGGCAACAATCTCAAAATTGGAGGACAAAAAAGCCCCCGGGTTTGATTTAATAGACAAAAAAGTCTTGAAGGAACTTCCCAAAAAAGCCATAGTTTTTCTAACCATCTTATTTAATGGCATACTAAGAACTGGACACTTTCCATCACTGTGGAGAGTTTCACAAGTAATTATGATACCTAAAGTAGGGAAGCCAGTGAACGAACTTAGCTCATACAGGCCGATTAGTCTACTAACCGTAACGTCAAAACTTTTTGAGTCAGTCCTGCTGCACAGATTATTGGAGGAGATTCATCAAAGAGCCATAATCCCGGACCACCAGTTTGGCTTTCGCCAGCAGCATGGCACTGTGGAACAAGTCCATAGAATCTGCTCTGTGATAAGGAAGGCACTAGAGAGAAAGGAGTACTGCTCCTCTGCCTTCCTAGACGTGCAGCAAGCGTTTGATAGAGTATGGCACAAAGGTCTCTTGTATAAAGTAAAAACTCTTCTACCCTGTACATTCTTCCCCATCATAAAATCTTATCTAACAGAAAGAATATTTCAAATAAGAGAAGAAGAGTGTACATCGCCATTTCACTCAATCAAAGCTGGTGTACCGCAGGGGTCTGTCCTGGGTCCAGTCTTGTATACCATTTACACATGTGATTTACCACAAAGCGAACATGTTACATTAGCAACATTCGCAGACGATACCGCTGTACTGGCATGTAGCAATTGCCCAAACGAAGCTTCAGACTTCCTACAGACTGGATTGCAAGAAATTGAAACCTGGCTTTCAAAGTGGAGAATAAAAACTAGTGTGACAAAATCCGTTCATGTAACCTTCACCCTCCGTAGAGGAGACTGTCCGCCAGTAACTCTGTGCAATCAACAACTCCCGCAAGAACACTGCGTAAAATACTTGGGAATACACCTTGATAGGAGACTCGTATGGAAACAACACATACAGAAGAAGAGAGAAGAAATCAACCTGAAATACAGAGGACTCTACTGGCTGCTTGGCAGAAATTCCAAGCTGTCAGTAGATAATAAGCTACTCATCTACGAAATGCTCTTGAAACCAATTTGGACATACGGGATTCAACTATGGGGTTCGGCGTGTGACTCTAACATAAATATCATACAGAGGGTTCAAAATTACATCCTGAAACAAATATCGAACTGTCCGTGGTTTATAAAAACATCGGAGATTCATGAACACCTCAAAATCAGGACTGTTAAACAGGAAATCAAGACCTGGAGTATGAAATACAGAAAAAGGCTAGAAATGCATCCTAATAAGCTTGCCACGCAACTAACCACACCGGACCTAATAAATAGGCTTAAAAGGCGACAAATCCTAAGTCTTGATAGACACAGTTGACAGAGTGGAGCAGTCTCGATGGAGATTTTGCTCTGACCGTCTAACAGCTCTCAACACATCTGCTCATAGTCTAGCTGACTGATTGCAAGATAAAGAAAAAAAAAAAAAAAAAAAAAAAAAATCGTAATATGCTTACGTCACATACCATTAATCAAACTATTAATTATTCGGTCAGAGATATTCCAAAAATTAACCGTTATACAATAAACAAAACAAGATATTAAAAAATATCGAAAATTGTTCAAATTGTAATTGTTACACATAAAAAAACGGGAGAATAACACGTGGCGCTAAAGATTAGATCCCTTTGTCGTAATGATACAAGTTTTTTCCCTTCGCCACGTACTGTCAAGGTGTTTGGAGTCTCGGATACACGGTACGTGAATACACCGTGACCTTTCGGACTAAGGGACTGACTGGTCCAACCGCATGCTTCACCGCTCCAAGTATGAAGGAATTTACAACGCTAATACCAAGCGCCTGTCACGAAAAACGACTCGACAAGGTTGCGTTTGTATATAAAGTTCAATTGGTTGGTCACAATTTAAGCATTAAGCGATGTGTAAATTGATATAAATAGAATATTTATAATAAAAAATTTTAAACTCAGAATCTAAGTTTAATGTAATCTGTGACTTTATTATCTATGAGTTTTGATGGACTTTTTGGCGGGAGACTTTTTGGAGGGAACGCGAGGAGTGAAGTTGTGTGATTTGTTTTATTTTGTCTATTTAGTGTTTTTTTCAGGTTT